>NC_136984.1:16398132-16573132 GCF_032717465.1 Coenobita brevimanus
GGTCATGCAGGATCACAATATCACTCTAAATCTAGCAAAGATCCCTAACACTTTGCAGCTCGCCAGTAAGACACATAAATTCAGTGGAACCACAAAAATCATTGAGGTTGTGAGAGTGGTTATGTCAGATAAAGGAAATCTTATTATTTGTATGTTTATATGTGAATGCTAGGGCGTGAAAAGACATCTGGCAATGAACAGAAAGACAAAATATTCTTAAATATACACACACACACACATTATATATATATATATATATATATATATATATATATATATATATATATATATATATATATATATATATATACACACACCAGCACCATCACCATTGTGGGACACTGAACCCACTTCATCACAGCAGGTCTAAAAGATGAGTGTCCGTCACTTAACTACGAAGTTTTCTTTTCAGATCTACACACCCCGACCTATTGCAGGTGGGTGGTAGATAATTTCAGCCTTCTGGCCATGGTGGTTGACAGATTGATACATAAACTACAGGTTGAATAACATCGGCCCCTCATCGGTGTGGGGCGTGAACCAACTCGCCACCACAGGACTAAAAGAAGTGTGACCGTTACACACCTTAATAATATTTTTCAGATCCACACCTATATGCTGAAGGAAATTCTCTAAGCTAGCAAGGTAAAAAAATAGTTATGTGTTTGACACTTTAGCCAGAGACTCCTGTTATCTTCAATTCTGTCCTGTCAAGATTATTTCATTCTGTTTAGGATATACTTTTCAGCTTCAATGCAAAAGGACCTTGTAAGAGTAATAAAGCTTTCTGTTTGTTGGAATATAACATTTAGAAGAGATTTGCATAGTAAGTGGTAGTCCAAGTGAGGATTTTTATTGAGAAACAAAATCATCTGTCTGGATCAGTAATGCCGCGGAAAAAAACATTATAATGAGGGATTAACAACAGTCTCCACTAAATCTCTTACTTGTAGATAGAGGTGAGATGAGCAGAGAGGCAACTGTTTTGAGTGCTGAAGTGCTCTTCACTTCCCGCTGCTTCTGTACCTGGTGAGGCGTGGAACACAAATGTGCTCTTACCAACTGTGATCCAAGGTGGTACACGGGAAGGGACGGTGATAAACTCCCCCCCCCTTCTCTCTCTCTCTCTCTCTCTCTCTCTCTCTCTCTCTCTCTCTCTCATTTCCCACACTAACACTACCACAGCTAATTTTCTTAGGCGATTGATATTTCTTAGTGCTTTGAGGAAAAGAAATGTGTTCTTCATCATCATCATCGTGACCACCATCATCATCATGACCACCCGATTTCTGACCTCATACGTCTCTCATATTGACGGTGTTAGTGAAGGCGTTGTCTATAACATCTTGAAAATCCTATCCTAAACCGAATAAAAACATGTAACGTTAAATATGAATAAATAAGAATGACGACATCGTAGGTGTGATGGTTCGGACACTTAAAAAAAAAAAAGTAAAATAAAAAAATCAGGCTTCAGCAGGAGTGTAATCTGGTTTATGTTAAAATGATGCCACATCATCTGGCTCTTTAGGGTGATAATATGAAATTCTTAGCTCTTTTCAGCTTTAACCTATAGTTAACCAAACACAAGTGACTTAATTGTCCGAACTATCCCTACCAGCGGTGATGGTTCAGACAGAAGGGTGGGATGGGTCGGCAATATGTATTACTCAGCATATTCTTAAAATTACATGAGTTGGATTGGATAAAAACAAACATATATAAATTCAAAGATATTTCATTTTCTTAAAGCGCAACATTAAACTTCAGAATCCAAATGAACCACTTGATGTTTGTAAATAAATAAATAAATATATATATATATATATATATATATATATATATATATATATATATATATATATATAATAACTGAAATCTACCACATTTACTTTCATAAGTACTGTCTCTCTCTCTCTCTCCTCTCTCTCTCTCTCTCTGGGAAATTGACTTCACTCACTTCCAGGCCTTATTTCAGACTGACTAACTTAAGACTTGTAACGTAGAATCATGCAAAACTGAAACAGAAGTTTTAATACTTCCATTACTTGAGAAATAGGTTAAATAAACAAAATTATAAATATTTTCTGATAACTATTAACCTTCCCAGAGATTCACGTCCTTATGCACTTCAGAGACGTTACACATTGTAAGGGTCAGCACAATTTTCAATTTAATTGGGACAATTTTTCATTTTTATGAGTGACACATTAATATTTCCTCTGTTAGAGACTTACCCATGACCTTGCATGCCAACACCTGTTATCAGTTACCTGGCCAGTCCATGCCAATGCAACGAAATATTCAAATGGACAATTGAGGACAAACATTAGAGGAAGAAACAGTCAGAAATGATGATCAGGTAATGTGGCAAAAAAGGTCAGGAATGGTGATGAGTTAGTGAAGGAAACAATGCTTATATTTTGAAAACCAATATACTCTCATACATATAAATTATACCAAATAAATAAATAAATACCGTTTATGAGTGGTGTGGAATAGTTATCCTCCCAAAGAACTTCGTTTTCTTTGCCTGATAGAAATCCTGTAAGGTAAGGAGGTACTCCTATCTGGATCGAGTATTTTTAAACCTCAGGTGAGCATTTTCTCTATGAATTTCGATGTTTCTCACCAAACAGATGTTTGAGCCAAAAAAAAAAAGGTCCAAAAATGTCGGGACTGGGGCATACCACTGCCCAGAAAACCGGATGGGGGGGTTAGAATGGTGTTTCACACCACATGTTCTTCTAGGAAACTGTGATCATGTGATTGTCATGACTTTGTAATATGAAGGAATTCCTCGGAATCAGTATTTTGGATCCTTGTCCAAGAGATGACGTGCTATGTCATGACAGATTCACTGAGAATGCATAGTTCGACCATATTCATAAGAGGTGCAATACGCACTCAAATTATTACATATGAAGTGTTAAAATCTGACTGCAAATTGAGGAATTTACTATTCCGTAGTGAAGTCAAGAACACACGTTGGTATTCATGCACTGCAAACCATCCTAGCTGATCTATCCCCTGAGGGTTGTTATACCAACTGCCATTGGGGAGGTGTCTCTTAAGAATTGAATACGGTGTTTAATATTTGCGCATTCATACAGACTTTAATGGGTGAGTTGAAAATTGCAATTTGTGGTAGTCTTAGGGTGACGAGACGAGCAAAGGTGTATAGGTTTCATCACTGAAATCACGTCATAATACGGTCGCAACAGTTCCAACTAAATACACCAACTAAAAATTTTGTGTCAACGCTAGATTGATCATGACAAAACACGAAATGAAATGAACACTGCTCTGGCAGGATGAGGGATTGGATCTAATCCGATGACACCAGCGAGAAAAAGACTGGTGGCCATTTTAACTTTTCCTGTTTTTATTATGAATAAGATTTTATGCCTGAATAATTGAATAAAAATTGTTCTGTCTAAGGATCTTCTGCCTATGACTCTGTCTAAATGGGTCCTATGAAGGATCTCATAAAGTTATTTATGTTAGGAAACTATGCCATGTTTCTTCTTTCGCTATATATTATATATATATATATATATATATATATATATATATATATATATATATATAATATATATATATAACATATATATTATATATATATAATAATATATAAATATATATATATATACTGTATATAAATCAACAAAGTGCTACTTAAAATATTAATCATCAGTCAATATTTCCGTAAAATTTCTGACTCCATGCCAGATGCTACTTAGCTTATCACATCAGATCGATTATTAAGGGATATAGATTTAGTCTAGGAAATCAAGACGAATCTGCACTCTCAGATTTGGACGAAAGATAACCATGCTTAAAGACTGTCTTTCAGACAGGACAGAGTGACAGAAGGCCTGGGGAAAGAGCGGGATTTGGTTTGTGAGCCATGGGACTATCGATAGGTTAGATGGTCAGAAATGCTCATGAGTCATTCAGAAAACGTGTCAACTCGAAGATTGTTTTTTTTTCCCATCTGCCGAAAACACCCCAACGTGCGCAACGATTTTGTAAATTCTAACATCAATACAAAAATATTTTTACAAAAGACAAAGCATTACAAAATAGACACGTATAGATATATTGTAGGCATAAAATGTAAATATAAAGATGAGAAACAGAAAAAGTAGTAACGAAAAATTTTAAAAAGGAATACTTCGAAGGTGAAAAACAAACATATTTCAAAAGATCAAACGAATCTATATAAGAATGGACTTTTCATTATCCCGTAGAATAATTTATGTAAAATGTAGTTATACATGTAGACAGTATTCAATGACTGTTGGTAGACACTGTCTGAAAAATACAGACTGGATGCAGTCTTAGGAGGTGGAACTTCTCCACTATCGAAAGACGATATATGCTAGATGTCACTTCTTGGGAGAGTTCAGGCGCTCAAACTCGGTGATGTGAGGGTAAGGAGGTCGAGGTAAAATTCTGGAATGAAACAAGAGATGTGATTGCAATGATTAAGAAAAGAATATTATATATAATATGATGAGTATCAGGTGCTGGGAACAGGTGAAATAATAGGTCGCGATTTCACTTTGTCAAAAGGGTGGACACGTTGTGTTGGAAATGTATACACCAGAGACAGATTTTTACACCACGCCCTCGATCTGACACAGGTGGCAGTGACGTATCTGGTCTGAGCACATTGACTATCAGTATTGTTCCCATGGCTTGTTTATAGATAAAACACTAGTTAAGATATTTTTACGTAATTACAAATTTACAGCCTTCATGAATTATTCCCCAGGCTTTCTATACTTCTCCTAGGTCAAATTTTTATATGTATCACTGAGGCCAGATATTAAAAACATATTGTAGAGTAAACATATTGTAGGATTGCCCACACCACACACACACACAACGATTACACCGTGAGGCAGTCCCAGGCACGTGACAAAGTTTTATAAACAGTATCTTTGTATGAGTCAAGCTCTGTATCAGGTTAGACTAAATGATATTTCATTATTAAAAGGAAAAAATAAGTTAAACAATATTTTTTAAACAGAAAGAACCACATAATCATAATATCTTTATTTAACTCCCGGGGGATCTTTTGTCTCTGTTCTTGATTAGAATGGATGTTTAGTAGCAAATTTAAGAAATAATCATGAATAAAAGTTATATTTTTCATTAAATAATATGATCATAACTATGGAATCATAACTTGTCATCACCTAAAGAAAGAGCAAATACAATTTCTGATGACCTCTCTTGCTGTGGAAAACTTGTGCCTGGTTCAACACTTCAACTCAACTGAGCCAAAGAAAGTGAGTGATGGCAATACAGTATCAATTGAGAGTGTTATATGTTATTTTCTTGAAAAGTCTTTCAAGCAGTAAATATTGGAGAAGATTTCACTGCAAATCTGATAGAACCACAATGCTGAAATTGCAAAAAAACTTAGACTCAGTGCAAAAGAAAATCCAAAACAATCCAAAGTTAGTCAGAGATTCAGTAGATGTTCAGTAGTAATCACTGATAGAAGGGATAAAAACAAGATCACAAGAGAAAAAGGAGATGGCAAATGTAATGAGCTTACATGACAATGTGAGGAAATTTAATAGACATAGAGGAACACACAAGGTAGTGGCAAAAGCAAGGTCAAAGGTGATGAGTTACAAAATACTAGATGTATATACTAAACTAAAATGCAAAGAATCTTATATAAAAATGTATGGATAAAAGACCTAACACAAGAGGAACTGTTTACTGAAGAGAAAAATGATAAAAAATGGGAAGATGAATTTTCTCTCACAAAAATTCAAAAAAATGACAAAACAATGGGAAAAGAGGAAAGAGACATGAAGGGTAATGTAGCAGAACAGATATTCTATGAGTTTTTCAAATTTGGAATTTATAATTACAATATGATATTCTCATAATCACATGAAACAAATCAATATTAACTGACAAATTAACACCCGAATCCTGCTCATACTAAACTTAGAGGAATACAATATATGGAGACTTTACAAAGTTTTATAAATGACTAAATGCAGGATAATTACTAAGTCTAGTCAATGAAATAAAACTAGATATACATCACAAGTAGAACTATACATTGCAGTAGAAGTACACTCTGTTAAAGTAATTGTACCATCTACCCACCTCACATAAGAGAAATTAACTGAGATTTTCACATTCAACTGAAAAGTATCTTACCTTTGATTGTTTTCTAGAATTCTTACTGGATAATACAATATTTTTACTAGTGATGTAATTAGTTGCAAGAAAGTTTGGGACCAGCTCCTGGATCTCGGCCATGTTTCCTTTTTCTTCTAACTTTCTTGTGATAAGGGATAACCACTCATGTCTTTTTCTTTTAGTGCTAGATAATTTTGGCAAGAAGAATGATTTGCTTTGTTGTAATATTTCCTCCACAAAGCGATCTGAGTATGTGGTAATTCAGATAGCATAGAAATAGTAAACAGCAATGTGTTACAAAAAGAGCCTAAACTACGTATAAATCAATTACTTCTTATTTTGAAACTGAGCTTGAACACCATTCTAAAATGATATTTACTTTGACATATTCTGTAGTTTCTGATAGTCGATTCACCCACAGCACTCAGGGACAGAAATGTTCAATACAGAATGTAAAAAATCAAAAATTTGGATATTTGTTTGAAATAGATCACAATAGTGAAGGAGTATAAAATTACAAACAGGCAAGAAACGACTATAGGAGGGAGAGTACATATAAAGATTTATAATATATAGCCATCATACCTGTTTTACAGCTAAGTTGACTTTACAAAGAACCAAAGTTATATAATACAATCCATTATCGACAGGAACACTTATAAGCTTTTTACAGTATAAGAATTTCCAATTGGTTACAGAAAAAAATTTTGAGAGGGACTATATACACACACACACACATACTACCAATATTAATAAGAAAAAAATTATAATTTAGATTATTATATAAATTTTATATTATTTTTTATTTATATTTTATGTGTGGGAGGAGAATCTTTTATAAGAATTTAAGAAATAGTTTGATCATATTTTTCTCCTTCATTCTAAAACAGATAATGAACAAAAATACAGTGCAATATTAGAATTTCCTGGCTTGGTATCTATTGTCTAAAGAAAAGTATGACTTCTCAGGACATCAAAATAATGTTTCATCTTTTTCTCTATTGACAGTTTCAGGAGAAGAGATAACTTTTCAGTCAAGGGGTTTTGATCTGTACCCACTTGGGAAAAGTGTCAAAGGAATCAGGCAAACTGGATGCAACTTTTTTAAAAAATGAGAACAGTACTAAGATTTCACTGGAAGAAGTGACTAGAGCAGGGTGGAGCTGGCACCAATCGGATGTATTCAGCACTGATGAGAGCTTATAAACAGATTACAGTCATCTGCTCCTTTATAACATGATGGATGGATATTTAACAATGCCATTTAATTATGAGGGACAGAGGATAGGAAAGACAAAAGACTTGGACCATACCTTATTTGTCTTCTCGCCCCACCTTCTGATCCTCGGGGTGAGATTTTCTCCTTACCCAACCACGAGGCGATATCACGTCCTAAGCCACCGTCATCATCATCGTCCTCATCAGAATCGGGATGGAGAGAGGTCCATGCACGTGGTTGGGGTGCAGGCTGGCCTTCCCTTGCCTTACGATATGTCACATACTGCTTTTTCCGGGGCAAAGGGACCTCCTCATCACTGCTTGTTATTTCTTCCTCTGGCTGGATGTAATCTCAACCCACCACATCATCATCAAGTGGAGAATCACTATCTCCAGTGAAAGCCTCCAGGGCGGATGCTATTTCGTCGTCTGAGAGACCTTTACGCGCCATGTCTGACCTGGGTCACTGCTAACAGGTGAGTGACCGAGACAAGGGCGAGCGTGGGTCACGTGGGGTCTGGGACGCTGCCCGCCTGGCGGCAGGTAGGGGAGGCTTGGGTAGGTGGGCGAATCGAAAATCTCGCGCGAATTTTGAAAATTGTGGAAATTATGAACCTTGCAATTGCAGGACGTTAAAGTACGTCAACGGGATTGGCAGTGACAAAACGTGAGGACGTGGAAGTACGTCGACGGGATGCCGCGGGTTAAACCTCAGGTGAGCAATTTCTCTATGAATTTTCGATGTTTCTCGCCAAAAGCAGAGGTTTGACCCAAAATAACTTTTTCCCAAAATTGGTCGGGATTGGGGGTGGTCAGTGGTGGAAAATCAGTTGGGACAGGGTGGGTTAAGATAATGTAATATAATGTGGATGTGTGTGTTGTGTGAAGAGGGCAGCCTGATGCCCTCTGGTGTTTGAGGCAGAAAGATGTTTAACCAGCTACCAAGGCCTAGGAGAGAAAATGGAATCCAGGCTATTCCTTGAGTCTCCCGTTACCTTGGCGGTAGTACTTCCCTGGGTGGGGCTGCCTACCCCTACTACATATATATATATATATATATATATATATATATATATATATATATATATATATATATATATATATATATATATATATATATATATATATATATATATATATATATATGTGTGTGTGTGTGTGTGTGTGTGTGTGCTCCTGAAGGTCCAACTGCACTGCCTCCTGTGCTTAAGGGCAGTGGCCCAAAGAAAGTGAGTAGGCACTGTGTTGGCAAGTTAGAGATTGGGATATTAAACAATCCAAAATCCATGAAGATCTATGCATACGATGTAAGAAGCCTCGCAGAAGATTAAAAACTTGATAACTTAATGACTGAACTGGAAAACATTAGTTGGGATATTGTAGGTTTGCCTGAGACCCACAGAAGCAAAGAAAAAGTAATTCAGCTCGAAGACAGCAACCACCTATTTTACTACAGAGGAAGGCAAAATGAATGAGCTAGTGGTGAAGGAGTTCTAATTAACAGAAATCTTGCAGACAACATTGTTAAATTCAGCAGTGTATCTGACAGAGCAGCAATGGTGGTAATTAGACTGTGCAAAATATATACCTTGAAAGTAATACAAGTATATGTACCAACTTCTCAGAGCTCAGATGAAGAAACTGAAACATTGTATGATGACATCTCCCAGATTATGGAAGAAGAAAAGACCATATATACTATACTCATGGGAGACTTCAATGCAAAAGTTGGGAAATCAAAAAATAGAGAAGCATGTATGAGAAAATTTGGAGTGGGAGAAAGGAACAAAAGAGGAGAAATGCTGATAAACTTTGCTGAAATGTATAACATGACAATAATGAACACATTCTCTCACAAACAAATAGCAAGAAAGTGGACCTGGAGAAGCCCAAATGGAGAAACAAAGAATGAAATCGACTTCATATACCAGAAAAAACATGATCACAAATATCACAGTTATCTACAAAGTAAATATCGGAAGTGACCATAGAATGGTGGGTTGCAAAGCCAGATTTCAGTTTCAAAACTGAAAGAAGGAAGATGATTACTGACAAAAAGATAAAACCAATAAAAGTTAATGAAAACAAAGCAGCCTTTCAGTTGGAAGGAACATATTTCAGGCTCTAAGTAATGCTGAATGTGACACTGATCAGCTGAATGACAGGCTAACAAAACTGATAAGAAATTCAGGGAAGGTACTAGGAAAACCTAATACAACCAAAGCCAAGAAGCATTCAGAAAAGACACTTGAGCTTATAAAAAAAACAAAGGTAAAGAAAGCTAAAACGAAAAAAGATGAAACAGAATGAGTGGAATTAAATAAGCTTATCAACAAAAGACAAAGAGAAGAAAAAAGGAGAAACATGGATCAGATCAAAGAAACCATCAAAAAAGGAAAAAGTCTGAGACAGGTCCGAAGTAAAACGTCACTAGGAAAGCAACTAATTACATCACTGAAAGACAAAAATGGTGAAGTTATTAAATGCAGAGATAAGATGTTGAAGAGAATTGAAGAATTTTACAAACAACTGTATGCATCAAAGACTAGTACCAATAGCTTACTTTTCAGTTGACACATGTGAAATACCTGAGGTAACACCAGACAATGTAAAGATTTCTCTTAAAAATATGAAATGAGGGAAAGCTCTGGGATAAGATGGAATAGTAGCAGATTTACTGTTGGATGCAGGAGTAGAAGTACAAAATAGACTTGCTCACTTGTTTACTTAATGTATGAAAAAGATGAAAAAATCCCAAAACATGGTGTAACACAATATTTATTTTACTTTACAAAAATGGTGACTCAAAAGATCTTAGTAATTATCGACCTATTAGCTTATTGTCAGTCATTTACAAACTGTTCACTAAAGTCCATGTGAACAGAATAACTACAAATTTGGAGGAAAACCAACCTCGTGAACAGGCAGGATTCCAAAGCGGGTATTCGACTACTGATCATCTCCATGCAATGAATCAGCTAACTGAGAAAACTACAGAATATAATAAGCCACTGTGGTTTGGTTTTGTTGATTATGAAAAGGCTTTTGAATCATTGGAGCATATATAGCAATTATAAATTCATTGCGATAACAAGGAGTGCATGAGAACATTGCAAAACTGCTTGAAAACATATGTAATGAGGGAACTGCTACAGTTAAACTGCTACAGTTAACCCTTCATGTCCCGAGCACTTTCGCACCTCCGACACCCCCCAGTCCCGACCATTTTTGGAAATACATTTTTTTTTGGCTAAAACCTCCGCGTTTGGTGAGAAACATCGAAAATTCATAGAGAAATCGCTCACCTGAGGTTTAAAACACTAGATACAGGTAGGAGTACCTCCTTACCTTACAGGGTTTTCTATCAGGCTGGCTGCAAAGAAAACAAGTTCTATGGGAGGGTAACTATTCCACACCACTCATAAACGGTATTTATTTATTTATTTGGTACGAATTTATATGTAGTACGAGAGTATATTGGTTTTCAAACAGTAATATAGGCATCATAAGCATTGTTTTACTCACTAACTCATCACCATTCCTGACCTTCTTTTGCCACATTACCTGATCATCATTTCTGACTGTTTCTTCCTCTAATGCTATGTAAACTTTGTCCTCCACATTGTCATCGATTGGGGAATCACTCTGACCTTGAATGTCTTTATTGGCCATGTCACTGGTAACAGGTGAATTGCTGAGACAATGGGGGGGGGAGGTTATGTGGTGTAAGGCATTGTCCCTGTTTGGCATCTTGTAGAGGAATAGAGGAAGGTGTCCCGTGTATACATACACAAAATCATGCACAAAAATTGAAAGTTGTGCAAATTAGGGACCTTGCAATTGCACAACGTACCAGTACGTCGTCGGGACTGGCAAATGCAAAATGTTGCAACGTATCCATACATTGATGGGACGTCTCGGGTTAAATTACATAAGCACTCAGAAAAAATTAAGATTGAAAAGGGCATGCATCAGGGAGATACAATTTCACCAAAATTATTTACAGCATGCTTAGAAAGTATTTTCAGAAAGCTAGACGGGATAACAAAGGAGTGAACATAGATGGAGAAAAGCTAAACAATTTAAGATTTACAGATGATATTGTCCTATACTCAGAAACAGCAAAGACATTGCAAGAAATGTTAAATGACCTGAACAGAGAAAGTCTCAAAGTAGGGCTAAAGATGAACCAGAGTAAAACTAATGTTTAATCCACAAACACCAAAGAGGGTCATCAGAATAATTGGAGAAATTCTTGAAAAAGTCAAGGAGTACAAATACTTGGGACAAATACTAAAATTAATGAAAGATAATGACAGGGAAATAAAAAGACGCATTACAATTGGATGGAAAGCTTTCGGTAAACATAGAAATTATGAAAAGTAGCTTGCCAGTTTGTATGAAACGAAAAATATATAACAAATGTATTATTCCAGCTATGATGTATGGTTGCGAGACCTGGAAACTGACAAAATCGACAGAAAATAAACTAATCCATTCTCAGAGAGCAATGGAAAGGTCAATGTTGGGAATATCTTTAAGAGACAGGAAAAGATCAACTTGGGTGAGAGAGCAGAGTTAAGTCAAAGATATTATGAAAGTTATAAAAGAACAGAATTGGAAGTGGGCAGGCCATGTGTCATGGGGAAAGTGGAATTAAAAATAAAATGCTAATAAATAGTAGACTGACACAATGGAATCGACTTGTGAAATCAAGTAGTAAATTTTACTTTATGGTGGCTTACTTCGCAGATTCTCTAAAGACGAGAATTTTATAAACTTTCTCAACAGTACACAGCTGGGACTAATCACTCACGGATGCTTAATCGTTGGTACTATTGGCCTCTGAGAAAGTGACTCAACCCCTGACAATCAATAACTAATACTAATAATAAGAGTCAGGATCTTGCTGGTGCAAACTCCTAGCTGGCACAACGGATTTAAGAATTAATACCAAAGAACTGGCCTAAATACCAATTGTGATTAATATAAGAAATTTGTACAAACTGGGAGAAACAAATTATAGAAAGCACAATGTGGTGAAATCAAACATTCTGCGTTACATTATGCTCAAAGAAAGGAACTGTAAATTTATTAATTACAGCTAAAAATATACGTACCAATAATCTCAGTGAATTCAAAATATCAAAGGAAATACACTCATTCACGGACTCAAGCAAACAGCTAATAAGCTTAAGCCTAGGAAAAAGAACGGAAATACTGGTCAGTGGAGGAAAATGGAGCTGAAGCTGCGAAAAGACTGGGCATCTGTAGACTGCTCAAGGCACTGCAATTCATTGCTAACATTCACTGCTGCCTGTCACCAACTCGGTGGGGAGATGCAGGAAACGTCGAACTGGAGACTGTAACTTCTATGGTGGGATCTTGGTCTCTGCACTGCATTAGACACCTTACTCCCGTGGCTGTCCAACACTAACTGATGTAACCAAGCCGGGTACAAGGGCGTGAAAAATGGTGTGGCTTAACCCGTACAGCGTCACGGTGGTATATATACCACCTGAGCTCCCAGTGACTAGAGCGTCGCGGTGGTATATATACCACCTCATATTTGCGCACTTGTAGTAAGTCTTTACATGTTGTGACAGTGTGAACGCGACCTTCTATGAACACCATTGTTTCATTCCACTGTCTCACTGTACAACCTGACCCCTCCAGGCCTCCTTTACCCCCTCCTTGGCCTACCTAGGCCATCACTCTGAGTTGAGCTTTTACGCTGTCAAGATGTCTCAAGCTCGTCGTTCCGGTCTCTCCCAAGAAGAAATAGACAAAGCTCTAGACGATACTGTATCGTCTAAGATGAGTGAAAGTGTGGTATATGCTGATAGCGATGCATCATTAGTGGATAGTGATAGTGAGGATGAGTATTTACCTCCTAATAACGAAAGTGAAACATCAGAATCTAGTGGTACTGGCAAACGAGTAGAACTGATGAAAGGTGAAATAACTTTACCAACAGTAACAGGGGTTGTTTATGTAAGCATTGAATACGAAAATGTAAGCCTAGAATTGTCATAACTGCATTTTTATTTTCCCCCACCAAATATACGTAAAATCTCTGAAGTCTACGGGATGGGAATGAAAAGTAAGCATTCTTATATACGAAAAAAAAAAGTATTTCCTTGTGGATTTGAGTGACTTGATCTGTGAAACTCATGTTTTTTTTGTTTTTTTTACCTATTTATTAGTATTCCTTTTTTCCAAATACCTTACTTTTCTGTTACAGTAACTTTTCTCTAATTTCTATACCTTTCATCTGCATTATATGTTACATTTTTATGCCTACAATATATAATATATCAAGATATGTATATTTTGTGAATAGTTTAGTCTTTTGTAAGTATTTTGGTATCTTAGACATGTGTAGTAAATGGATAAGGCTTACGAAAATCGTTGTTGACTAGCCGCGACCGAATTACGTAAGGGATGTAAAACTCTATGGGGGGAAAAAAACGTAATTTTCGGCAATGCCCGACATGGGAAAAAAAAAAAAAAACAATCTTCGAGTTGAAAACGAACGTTTTCATGAATGAAACTCATGTTTTTTCAGCATTTCTGACCCATCTAGCCAATAAAATTTTTTTCCATAGTCCCGACTCTGGGCGTGTACATATAAGCCAAATCGGCCGACGCTGTACGGGTTAATGGCCAAAGAAGAAAGACACGGGAATGACAATTACAAAAAATATATGTCACTCAGTGAAATGCACTGTCTATCCAGAAAGACAGTCATTTAAGAAACAATGACAAAGGTTATGAAAACTCGTCACAAATCTGAGTGCAAAAGCGAGTGGTTAACGAACTGAGCGAAATTCTATGGGTTTCTACATTGTTCAAGCGTTCCCATAATAATACTAATACAATGTCTCGAATTCCCTTAATAATACGATCTAGGAAATTCGTGACACCATGTAGAAAGAAAAAGGGATACCTGATGGAGCAAAAGGTTGACTGACTGGACACCAAGAGATTGTAAGCATAGCAGAAAAAGGCCAGACAGGAGATGGAGAGATGAGATAGAGAAATTTGCAGGGAAAACGTGGAGAATATTGACTCAGTCAAAGAATTCGTGTAGAAGGATGGGAGGCCTTTGCTCAGCAGTGGACTTGTAATGGTTGATGTTATATATATATATATATATATATATATATATATATATATATATATATATATATATATATATATATATATATATATATATATATATATATATATATATATATATATATATATATATATATATATATATATAAAATGCAAGAAAGAAGAAACATAAGGCAGCTACAGTGTTTCTTCCAAGGAAAAGTAAAAAAAAAATAAATAACAGCTATATTCAAGATCCGTTCATTTCGAAATACCTGGACACTGCATTTAAAAGACTGGGAGTCATAGGCAGTAGGAAATTCAGCGTTAGACAGTTAACAATTTTTATTCAAAAAGTGTTTCCTAGCGTGCATAAAATCGCTTGTTGATAGCAATAATAAAGCAGAGAGTACATTATGAAGAAGCAGTTAAATCCTATCCGACGAGCCTTTCCGATCAGTCGTTTTCTCGCTGGTATCACGTCGGATTAAGGGTGGGGGGCCCAAGGGGCCCGGGCCCTGGGCCACCCACCAAGAGGGGGCCTCCCACCAGAGCAACTTGTGTTCATTTCATTTCGTGTTTATGCATTACATATCACAGCATTGGATGAATAGTCCCCGTTCAGTATTTCTTAACTAAAAGTGTCCTATTTATATATTAGGATTTAGGTTACCAGTCTGTGGTGTATGCTATTGGGGGAGTTGGAAAGGGGGTCTCCCTTCCAAGCGGTCCCTGGGCCTCCCACATGCTTAATCCAGCCGTGGCTGGTATCGGGCACTGTGCAGCATTTCTGAATGATGAACTTTACCATATTACACCTTTGCCCATAGTCTCGTCGATTAAGGAAGTTCCCTAAGACTGCTTCCTATTATAATTGGTTTACAACACCTTGTCGTCCTCTTCCTTTGTTACTTAAATAATTTTAATACCACCATATTCTGTATGAACAATGCACAAAATGATATTAACCCACCGTATTCAAAAATAAATCGCTAAGGAAGAGATGTCAGGGACCTTCCTTAACTGGCAAGAATACGAGCCCTTAACTTAACCCATCAGGGGAGGGCGGTGATGGTTCGAACAGTAGGATGGTTTGGACAGTGCATTCCCCGAGAATGATATGGGACCTAGGGCAGTGTGATCTTCTGTGAAAGTGGGAGCGTTTGTTTACTTCGAACTCACGGAACCTCCAAGATAGAAATTCCTCAATTTTTGATACAGGTCAGATTTTATTTTATTTTTTTGCACCTCATATGTAATAATTTGAGTGCATATTGCACGCTCTACCTTTATGAATATGTCAAGCATCGAACTATGCATTCTCAGTGAATCTGTTTTGCATGTAGAACATATTGCTATGAAAAACGAATGCTAAACTCTCTCGGGTGAAACTTAAGGGTACCAAAATCACATAGATTCGGGATGATTCAGAGAGTTGAGGAGGGGTATGGTTCGGACAGTCAGAACAATCCCTTCACTATTACAAAGTCATGACTTTATCAAATGATAACGCTACTTTTGATCACATATATCTGAACACTTAGTGAAACACCATTCTTAACCCCCCCATCCCGACGTTTTCTGGGCGGTGGTACGCCCCAGTCCCGACATTTTTGGACCATTTATTTTTTTTGGCTCAAACATCTGCTTTTGGTGAGAAACATCGAAAATTCATAGAGAAAATGCTCACCTGAGGTTTAAAATACTCGATCCAGGTCGGAGTACCTCCTTACCTTACAGGGTTTTCTATCAGGCTGGCTGCAAAGAAAATGAGTTCTATGAGTGGATAACTATTCCACACCACTCATAAACGGTATTTATTTATTTATTTGGTATGAATTTATATGTAGTATGAGAGTATATTGGTTTTCAAACGGTAATATAGGCATTATAAGCATTGTTTCACTCACTAACTCATCACCATTCCTGACCTTTTTTGCCACATTACCTGATCATCATTTCTGACTGTTTCTTCCTCTAATGTTTGTCCTCCAATTGTCATCGATTGGGGAATCACTCTGGCCCTGAATTTCGTACCGTGGCATGGCATGGCTTTACTGGCCAGGTAACTGATAACAGGTGAATTGCTGAGAAAAGGGCATGCAGGGGGGGGGAGGTCATGCTGGGTAAGGCATTGTCCCTGCCTGGCATCTTGTAGAGGAAGGTGTCCCATGTATACGTGCCAAAAATCACTCGCGAAAATTGAAAATTGTCCCAATTAAATTGAAAATTGTGCAAATTAGGGACCTTGCAATGTTGCCGCATTAATTTACGTCTCCGGGATATGAGTGCACATCATGTGAGGACGTGAATTCACGTCTCTGGGACGGGGTGGGTTAATAGTTATCAGGAAATATATATTTATAATTTTGTTTATTTAACCTATTTCTCAATGTGTAAAAAGAAGGAAGGGGTATTAAAACTTCTGTTTCAGTTTTGCAGGCTATAATATACGTTACAAGTCTTAAGTTAGTCAGTCTGAAATAAGGCCTGGAAAGTGAAAAGTGAAGTCAATTTCCCAGAGAGAGAGAGAGAGAGAGAGAGAGAGAGAGAGAGAGAGAGAGAGCAGGCTACTTATGCATAATTCTGAAGCAGAAAGTAAGAGGTTAAGTCAGTTATTAATAAATCTGGTGAAGGTTATTTCAGTTATTATATATATATATATATATATATATATATATATATATATATATATATATATATATATATATATATATATTTATTTACAAATAGCAAGTGGTTCATTTGGATTCTGAAGTTTAATACTGCACTTTAGGAAAATGAAATGTCTTTGAATTAATAAATGTTTGTTTTTATCCAATCCAACTCATGTAATTTTAAGAATATGCTGAGTAATACATATTGCCGACCCATCCCACCCTGCTGTCTGAACCATCACCGCTGGTAGGGATAGTTCGGACAATTAAGTCACTTGTGTTTCGTTAACTATAGGTTAAAGGTGAAAAGAGCTAAGAATTTCATATTATCAGCCTAAAGAGCCAGATGATGTGGCAACATTTTAACATAAACCAGATTACACTCCTGCTGAAGCCTGATTTTTTTATTTTACTTTTTTTTTTTTTAAGTGTCCGAACCATCACGCCAGCGCCTACCTGCGATGTCGTCATTCTTATTTATTCATATTTAACGTTACATGTTTTTATTCGGTTTAGGATAGGATTTTCAAGATGTTGTAGACAACGCCTTCACTAACACCGTCAATATGAGAGACTTATGAGGTCAGAAATCGGGTGGTCATGATGATGATGATGGTCACGATGATGATGATGATGATGATGAAGAACACATTTCTTTTCCTCAAAGCACTAAGAAATATCAAACGCCTAAGCAAATTAGCTGTGGTAGTGTTAGTGTGGAAATGAATCCGAGAGAGAGAGAGAGAGAGAGAGAGAGAGAGAGAGAGAGAGAGAGAGAGAGAGAGAGAGAAGAGGAGAGGGGAGGGGGGGGAGTTTATCACCGTCCCTTCCCGTGTACCACCTTGGATCACGCCAGTTGGTAAGAGCACATTTGTGTTCCACGCCTTACCATGTACAGAAGCAGCGGGAAGTGAAGACCACTTCAGCACTCAAAACAGTTGCCTCTCTGCTCATCTCACCTCTATCTACAAGTAAGAGATTTAGTGGGGACTGTTGTTAATCCCCTCATTATAATGTTTTTTTCCGCGGCATTACTGATCCAGACAGATGATTTTGTTTCTCAATAAAAATCCTCACTTGGACTACCACTTACTATGCAAATCTCTTCTAAATGTTATATTCCAACAAACAGAAAGCTTTATTACTCTTACAAGGGTCCTTTTGCATTGAAGCTGAAAAGCATATCCTAAACAGAATGAAATAATCTTGACATGAGAATAAAGGACAGAAGACATCTTAAGATAACAGGAGTCTCTGGCTAAAGGTGTCAAACACATAACTATTTTTTTTTTTTACCTTGCTAGCTTAGAGAATTTCCTTCAGCATATAGGTGTGGATCTGAAAAGAAAAATATTATTATTAAGGTGTGTAACGGTCACACTTCTTTTAGTCCTGTGGTGGCGAGGTTGGTTTGCGCCCCACACCGATGAGGGTGCCTTGCGGCACGATGTTATTCAACCTGTAGTTTATGTATAAACAATCTGTCAACCACCATGGCCAGAAGGCTGAAATTCTCTACCACCCACACTGCAATAGGTCGGGGTGTGTAGATCTGAAAAGAAAAACTTCGTAGTTAAGTGACAGACACTCATCTTTTTAGACCTGCTGTGATGAAGTGGGTTCGTGTCCCACAATGATGATGGTGCTTTAATTTACGATTGTGTGTGTATATATATATATATATATATATATATATATATATATATATATATATATAGATATATATATAGTGTGTGTGTGTGTGTGTGTGTTTAAGAATATTTTGTCTTTCTGTTCATTGCCAGATGTCTTTTCACGCCCTAGCATTCACATATAAACATACAAATAATAAAGATTTCCTTTATCTGACATAACCGAGGGACTCTCACAACCTCAATGATTTTTTGTGGTTCCACTGAATTCGCTGAGCCCATGACCATGTCATTATTAGTTTAATCAGCTTTATACTCCAACGAGCTGCAAAGTGTTAGGGATCTTTGCTAGATTTAGAGTGATATTGTGATCCTGCATGACCCTGGGGTGAGGCACAATCCAGCATTATGACGTCATTACCCCCTTGTGATAAGGATACGTAGCATGCATATTCATAAGAGAGAGGTAGGACAAAAAACTCAAGGCAACAACCTTACACGTGTTTTGACTAATTCTATAGGTGGAACACATAGATGTCACAACAGAAATCTGGGTAAATATAAGTCATATGCAAGTATCATGGGCAGTAGCATCACGCAGGATATTACTTAGACAATAGTTCAGGAAAGCAGGTGAATAGCACAACGACCAGTGTTTGAGTTTTTTTGGGCAGGGGAATAGGTCACGGTCACTTTGAGGGAAATATAAACTGTGCTTAGGCAGGTCTTGCAGTGCAGAGGAATCACACTATGAAGGCTGAGTCTAATGTTCACTGAAATCACTGCACTCTTATTGGATCTTCTTTCTCTCACTATTTCACTATCTGCTCAAACCGTAACTATCACACATTAACATACCTTGGACTTAGATTCCCTCGGATAATACACTGCCCAATATTCAGGTCACGATTACATTGTCACTGCACTTTCACTGTCACTCACTGTCGGTGGAGAGGTGGCGTGGTTAGTGGGGCGGCGGGAGAACTCACAGCCCGACTCTTGATGGTGGCTGAGTCCCGTCTGTGGCCTCCGTACCCAGCAGCCACGGGATCACTCGTAGGGGCGTCCTCTCTCGTCCGGGGCTGTGGGTGGTGAAGGGCCCCACACTGTCGGGGCTGGGAGCTGGAGTGCGGCCCTCAGGGCTGGGGCTGAACAGCCTCCTGAAGTGCTCACTTAGGCGCCTGACGGAGGACGAGGGTCGTCTGCATTGGCGTGGGGAGAGGCCTTGCCTGGGGGTCCTAGGGGCAGACTTAGGGGCCCGGCGGCTGTGGTCTTCAGCTGTCAGGGACGCCATCAGGGGTAAGCTGTGGCATCAGCCTTCATTGGAGTCCATCAGGTAGGGTCCCTCTGGAGCTGGCTGGGTGGAGCACAACCCTGGGGATAGCATAGGGCCTCTCCACAGGTCCTTGGGACTGAGGCCTTCTTCCTGAAGGTCTTCACGTTGTGGGGGTGTGGCAGCACCTGATGGAGGAGCAGCTTCTGGCCGTCTCCCACCATAGCGCCCAAGTACTGGCTGTGGCCTTTTAGGGGCACGGCTTCTGGCCATCGCTGAAGCCCGACTACTGGCCATGGTCTGTGTGGGTGAGCAACTACTGGCCGTCTCCTGAAGGAGGGGTGAGTGGCTACCGGCCATCTAAAGGGCACCTTCAGAGCGGCTACCAGCCATCTCCTGATGAAGGCGGAAGCGGCTACCAGCCATCTCCTGAAGGAGGGGTGAGAGGTTACTGATCATCTCAAGGGCACCTTCAGAACAGCTACCGGCTGTCTCCTGATGAAGGCAGGAGTGGCTACCGGCCGTCTCCTGAAGGAGGGGTGAGCGGCTACTGGCCATCTCAAGGGCACCTTCAGAGCAGCTACCGGCTGTCTCCTGATGAAGGTGGGAGCAGGTACCGGCCGTATCCTGAATGAGGGGTGAGTGGCTACCGGCCGTCTCAAGGGAACCTTCTGAGCGGCTACAGGCCATCTCAAGGGCACCTTCAGAGCAGCTACCGGCTGTCTCCTGATGAAGGTGGGAGCAGCTACCGGCCGTATCCTGAATGAGGGGTGAGTGGCTACCGGCCGTCTCAAGGGAACCTTCTGAGCGGCTACTGGCCGTCTCTTGAATACCTTCCGCATGGCTACCAGCCGTATCGTGAAGGAGGTTCGAGCAGCTGCAGACCATCTCACAAAGGGCGTGGCTACTGGCTGTCACAGGGGTGCTGCCTTCAGCTATAGGAGTAGCTCCACCCCGATCCTGTCGAGAGTCAGCTTGCTGGTAAGGTAGTCTCCTTTTCCTGCTATGGTGGCGACGGGCGAGTTCTGGGTCATAAAAGCACGCAGCCTGGGTGGACTTATGTCCCTGTCGCCTAGGGTCGGGTCGTGCTCTGTCTGCCCCTCCGTAGGCTCCTCCCAAGGATGTTGTGCTGCCCTCAGTCACTATTCCCAGCATTTTACGACTGTCGTCGGGGAAAAAGTCACGTCCCCGTGACTGGAGGTGATAGATTTTGGTGTTGTTGGTGTGATGCATGGATTGGAAATGTTGAAGGAGGGCGTTCCATGCTGTGATGGCTGGGTTTTTGTCCATCTGGGTGTTGCAGGCGACAAAAAGAATGGAGGTGTCGGTGGTGGTACGAAGGAGTCGCAGGAGGTGGAGGGGGGCCACGGTCGCAATGTTTGTGTCCAAAGGGCGGCGCCCATGTGGCTCATTGAATTCTCATGTTGGTAGGTCTTGTCTCCTGTAGAGAGCTATGCTGAATGATGGAGATCGCCGGGGAGCATGGGGTTTTATGATGGGGCAATGCCGCATGATGTTTCTGGGGAGTGGTGGTGGCAGGGATTTAGGCTTGATGTAGCATGACTGTTATGGGACACGTGTTAGGAGGGGGAGTGTGGTTCTGCAGTGAGGTGAGTGGTGTAGAGGTGGGGGCATATCGGGCAGGTGGATGGGTGGGAAAGGCAGCCAGAGCATATGATAGTGATTTTTAAGGTGGGTGTGGGTGGCAAGTTGGGCGCTGTTGGCAATGTGGTGGAGTTGAGGGTGGTGGGAAGGTGGGTGGGGTGCGTGAGGACAGCAGTGTGGTGGCAGAACTGGGAGTTGTGATAGGTGGTGGGCGAGGTGCACTGTGGGCGGGTGGAGGAGAGGCTGATCCGTGGGCTGGACATGTGGCGATGGGCGTAGGGGATGAGGAGCCAGGTGGGGTGCATGGGGGTGGAGGGGTGGTGATAGGGCTGGGAGTGGGGATGGGTGGTGGTGGGTGTTGTGAAGGGTGTGTGGGCAGAGGAGAGGGTGGCACATGGGCGGGACAAGTGGTAGCAGGTATGGGGGATGGGGAGGACGGCGGGGAAAGGGTGGGACAGAGGTTGGGAATTTCCAGCATCGGTGAGTTTTCAGGTGAGGTGTGATGTGGCGTGATGGGGGGAGGGGTAGGGGACGATGGAGAGGGGGAGGCTGAGAGGGAAGGCGAGGGGGATATGTAGCAGTCGTAGGAGGTAGGGGGAGGCGGGGCGGGTTTGGAGGGTGGCGTGGGGTGCGGGGTGGGGTTTGGGGGAGCAGGGGCGTGGAATGGGCACACATGGCGTTTCCCGAGTATGCAGGGCATGTTACGATAATCAACCATCACTTGGTAGGGGTGGGGACGTTGGTGATGGTGTAGGGTCCTGTGAAGCGAGGTGCAAGCTTGTGGTGTGTGGGGAGCTGTGCTATCATGGCAGTTTCACCCAGCTTGTATGGATTGGAGGCGGTGTCAGGTTAGAGGTCTAAGTTACTATGCAGGTGAGAAAGCTGCCTTTTGAGATGGTGAAGGGGGTCAGAGTGTCATAAAGACTTTGTAGAACTGAAGCTAACCTTGTAGTCTCGGTTGCTTTTGTAGAAATTTGCTTTTAATTCGGAGACGATGTCCGCAGATTTGCTGGTTTGTCGTTAAGCTACTTGCAAGGCGTCGAGTGATCTCTTGACCTCTGCATCAGCGTAATGATCTGGGAGACGGAGGGGGCAGGAGCTGATATTGTTGGTTGTTGTCAATCTTGATATTTTGTAGGATTTTAATGTTGATTCGTAGACGAGGTTCGTATCCCACCGCTGCCACCAAATGTCATAAAGACTTTGTAGTTAATTGTAGAGAAGTATATTTTAGACTTGTGGTCGAGCGGCTTTTATATCTTGTAGTAGTTTCCCCACCAGATGTCATGTAGTGACGGGAGAGGTAAAGAATAGTATGGGACTATTTTTATTTGTCTTGGAAATATTAAACAGGTATAATAGTATAAGTCCTGGGTAGCTACCTCCCTGTCTCGCTATCTCTCTCTCTCTCTCTGTTCTAAAGCTAATCTCCGTCTCGACCTCTCTCTAGGGTCGCTTGTCTCCTTCTAAACTCTCTTTCCTAAAATCTCGTGTAGTAGGGTGTGTGTGTCACGTATCTTCCTCATGGCAACAGAACTTTCTCACGAGAGGACTGCTGACAGCTAACTGAATCATCTCCTTACTGGCCGCTGTCGTCAGCTTTCCCCCGTGTAAGCGTTTAGCGCTGCTCGCTTCTCGCAAACACAACACCTTCTCATCATTTGACTTCCTGCTTCTATCTGTCTCTCTATCTATCTATTTATCTATCTATCTATTATGTAGTCCTATAAGAGGTGGGGGAGGTTGCTGTGGGTTGTAGGTGTTGCCGCATTGGTAGGAGTAGAGGTGCTTCCCCAAACATGTGCTCGTAGAGCATCATGCCATCCTCTCGTGGGCAAGACTTTATGCCCCATTGCATGTACGTGTTCGGGCCAGTCATCATTCCTTGTCTCTTCTATCCTGGTGCTGAGCTGGTTCATTAAGATGCGATGGCATCGCTCGCAAATGGCGTTGCCCTGTGGCCAGTAGGGGGATGAGTGGGAGATGTGATACCATAAGATTTGAGCTAACTCCTGCCAAATTTTACTGGTGAACTCCGAGGTGTTATCAGAGTGAATAGCCTGTGGGATGCCAAAATACGGGAAGACATGACAGATCAATGCGTTGGCAACTGCAACGGCATGATGTTCCTTCGCTGGGCAGATGACGATGAATTTTCAGTATGTATCGACAAAAGTGATAACATACCGATAGCCTGATTTTGGTGGCAGGGGCCCCACTATGTCGATGGACAGTAACTGCCAGGGCTTGTGGGCAGCGATGTGGCCTAATGGGCCGGCAGTGAGGGTGATGTCTTTCCCTAAGGCGCACGCCCGGCAGGATTGGATATCCTTGGCTAGGGTGGATGGGTTGGTGGTCCAATATGCGTCATTGAAAACCTGCAAGAGTTTGTTCACATCCAGGTGGATCCTGTTGTGGGTGTGTAGGTGTCGGAGGGCGTCGAGGGCGGTGTCAGGGGCAAGGATGATATGCCCCGACAGGGTGAATAGGTGGTTGCCCTGGCGGTGTAATTTTTGGAAGAGATGCTGGAGGATCCAATGGGGTCGTTCTTTATATTGCCACTGTCGGAGGAGATCGGGCTCGGGCTGTACGGCATTGATGGGAAGCCGGGAGAGAGCGTCCGCGTTTGTGTTAAGTTTGCCGGGGTGTATGAAATCTTGTAGTTAAACTCCTCCAGTGTTTCGCGCCATCTGATGAGCTGGGCGTTGTGGGTGTCGGACTGCCACTGCCACTGGAGGGATTGGTGGTCGGTACTGATGGTAACTTAGATCCCCAACAGGTACGCCCGGAAGTGTTACAGAGCCCAGACAATGCCCGGGCATTCCCTCTTCATGGCGGCATAGTTCTTCTCTGCCTGATTGAGGGTGCGGCTGGCACAGGCAATGATGTGTTTGTGGACCTCCTGGACTTGGGCTAGCACAGCACCTATTGCTATCAGGGAGACATTGGTGTAGAGATGGAATGGAAGGGAGTAGTCAGGGAAGGCCATGATCAGGGTGGAGACGAGTTTGTCCTTTAGTTGGTGGAAGGTGTCTCGTCTTTCATCCGTCCAGATAAAAGGTTCTCCCTTCCGGATAAGGTCATGGAGTGGCTTGGTAATGTAGACGAACCCCTTCACAAAGCGTCGGTAATAGGAGGTCAGGCCAAGGAAGGCCCAGACTCCGTGGACGTCTTGTGGCGGGGGAATGTCCGTGATGGTGCGGAGCTTATTTGGATCGGGGGAGATGCCATCCCGGGAGATGACGTGCCCCAGGAAGGAGATGGTTCTGGCAGCCAGGATGCACTTGGAGGGCCATAGTTTGAGGCCGGCTTGTCGGATGCGGGAAAAGATTTTTCAGAGGCGCTGGAGGTGGTCAGCCCAGGTCCTGGTGAATACAATAACGTCATCAAAGTAGGCCAAACATATCTTCCAGGTGAGGCCACTGAAGAGAGACTCCATCAATCATGACAAGGTGGCAGGGGCATTACAGAGGCCAAAGAGCAAGACGTTAAACTCGTAATGATTTGCATTGCTGGTAAAGAAAGCAGTTTTGCCTCTGTTTTCTGGCCACACTGGTACCTGCCAATATCCCGATTGGAGATCAAGGGTGGAGAACCAGGAGGCGCTGTACAAGGAGTCAAGGGAGTCATCTATCCTGGGGAGCGGGGTGGCGTCCTTGACGGTCGCATTGTTGAGCCAACGATAATCAACGCAGAACCGTATGGTGCCATCCTTCTTCTTCACGAGCACGACAGGGGAGGACAAAGGGATGATGGAAGGGGATACGACTCCAGCCTCGATCATTTCCTGAACCTGGCGGTCTTCTTCCTCCCGTTGCTTGGGATTCTTCCGCCAGGATGGTTGGCAGATTGGCGGACCTGTCGTATGACTCTCGTGAGCCAGATAGGTGCTATGTTCAATGTGGGTGGGTCCCCCCACGAACAGGTCCTGGAAGTCCAGGAGAAGGCGGCGGAGGGTGTCAGATTGGTGGGGGGAGAAATGGTTGAGGATGGGGGCAGGGGGGAGGGGGAGCTGGTGGGGAGGGGGGTGAGGCTTGGCTTCTTCCATCTCTCCTATTACAAGCCCTTTTGGTAGAGTTGGGGGGAAGGGAGCAAGATTAGCAATTCAGACTGCCGTGACATGAAGGGGGAGAACAGTGGGGGGCAAAAGGCAGGCCGAGAGGGTCCCAGTCGGCAGGTAGGGGGAGATCAGGACAGATGCACAAGTGGGCCTGTTCAGGGCAACCAGGTTTCTTGGTGGCGGGGAATCATTACTGTGGAGAAGGTGATGGCAAGGAACATTGGAGGAGAGGGGGAGAGAGGAAGAAGGGAGGGGCTGGTCCAGGGAGGGCAGGGGGAGGTTTGGCTGGGGTCGAGGCATGCACACTGCTGGGGAGGGAGGAGGGTCAGGGGACTTTCGGAACTGGAGCTGTCTGTTATGGCAATCGATGGTGGCTTTTAATTTCTGTAACAGGTCCAGTCCCAGGTATCCATCATAGTTGCGACAGGAGGAGTCAAATATGATGAATTTGTGTTGTGTCAATGCTGGTTGGTGGGTGTTGACACAAAGGGCCCAAGTTTCCCCATGGATAGGCAGGGGGCCATCCTCCGCGTCCACAAGATGAGTTGACATCGGGAAAAGTGGGCCAAAGATCAACTTGTGACAGAAGTAAACATGAGTGTACAGGCAGGATCTGGCTGCATCCGTGTCGACCAGAAGTCTGGCTTTCACCCCATTCAGCCTCATCTTGTTGTAGACTGGGGGGTGATATTCGGGGGAAGTGGGCCCCGCCACCATGGGGAGGTGCAGGGGCGGTCCTGAAAATCCAACCGCCTTCTTCCTCTTCTTGTTCCGTTTCCCCGGGTTCAGCTTCCTTCATGGGTGTGGGTTCATCTGCTGGCTCCTCGTTTTCCAAGGAGGGGACTTTATGTCTAGCAGCTTTTAGTTGGTCCCTGATGTCGTGGAATGGGCACCTGGAGCTACACACGGAGAACTCCCAGAGATTAATCAGGATGAGGTTAGGGTTCTCCTTATGGCTGGGGCATCTGTGGGTGGGGTGCGCCCTGGGCAAGCTGGGAGTCGGGGTGGGGCTGGTGTGTGGCATAGGCGGACGTGGCTCGACTGGTATTGCAGGTTTGTTGGTGGGGAACTTATTCACCATGTTGATATGTTGAGAGGTAGGGCGGGAGGTCAGAAAGTGTCATATGAGTTGGATGTCCCTATCCAGGTCTCCCGTCGGGTCATGGATCATGAAGTACTCCTTGACCATGCTGGGGAAGTCTTTGAGGAGGGTATTAAAGGTGTGTTGCTCTTGGGTTTCATCATCCGCCTCTGGGTAGGTGGCAGTAGCCAGGCGTCTGGCCTGGATTAAAGTATCATCCAAATTGCCATCGTATGTCAGGCTATTCAACTGGGATAATGCTACCACTTTTCCTAGTGAGGGTGTGATGGCTTGGATCATGAACTTCATGAAGTTTTGTCGTGTGAGCCCCGGGACGATTTTTGGCATGATATTTGCTGCCACTTTACCCAGTAGTGGGAGTGTTACTGCTATTTTTTGTTTGTCATCCTCAAACCCAATATCTAGCAATGGCTTAATAATCACCAGATACGTGTGAACATCATACTGCTCTGGGTCAAATTTAGGCAATTGCAGGTGAGGCTTGGTTGCCATTTTGTCAGTATTTCCTGAATGCCTCTCTCGTATGCCTGGGTCAAGAACCACTGCTGTCCACCAGTGTTATGCTACATGTTTAAGGGTCAGCTTCTCGTCCCTTGAACACCTAGTGTGCAGCTGGGTTCTCTTTCAAGACCGGAGCTTAGACAAATTAGAGAGATAGGACACAAAAACTCAAGGCAACAACCTTACACGTGTATTAACTAATTTTATATGTGGAACAGGTAGATGTCACAACAACAGGAATCTGGGTGATTATAAGTCATATGCAAGTATCATGGGCAGTAATATCACGCAGGATATTGTTTAGACAATATTTCAGGATACCAGGTGAATAGCACAACGAACAGTGTTTGAGGTCTTTTGGACAGGGGAATAGATCACGGTCACTTTGAGGGAAATATAAACTGTGCTTAGGCTGGGCAACTTATTCACAGATTTTGCAGTGCAGAGGAGTCACACTATGAAGGCCGAGTCTAATGTTCGCTGAAATCACTGCACTTTTATTGGATCTTCCTTCTTTCTCTCACCATTTTACTATCTGCCCAAACAGTAACTATCACACATTAATATACCTCGGATTTAGATTCCCTCGGATAATACACTGCCTGATATTCAGGTCACTATTACACTGTCACTGCACTTTCACTGTCACTCACTGTTGGTGGGGCGGCGGGAGAACTCACAGCCCAACTCCTGACGAGGGCTGAGTCCTGCCTGTGGCCTCTGTATCCAGCAGCCACGGGATCACTCGTAAGGTCCTCTCTCGTCCGGGGCTGTGGGCTGTGAAGGGCCTCACACTGTTGGGGCTGGGAGCTGGAGTGCGGCCCTCAGGCTGCGGCTGAACAGCCTCCTGAAGTGCTCACTTAGGCATCTGATGGAGGATGAGGGTCGTCTGCATTGGGGTGGGGAGAGGCCTCACCTGGGGTCCTAGGGGCGGCTTTGGGGGCCCGGCGGCTGTGGTCTTCTGCTGTTGGGGACGCCATCAGGGGTGAGCTGTGGCACCAGCCTTCGTCGGAGTCCGTCAGGTAGGGTCCCTCTGGAGACAGCTGGGTGGAGCACAACCCTGGGGATAGCACAGAGCCTCTCCACAGGTCCTCAAGACTGGGGCCTTCCTCCTGAAGATTGTTACATTGTAGGGATGTGGCAGCACCTGACGGTGGAGTGGCTTCTGGCTGTCTCCTGCCGTTGGGCCTGGCTACTGATCATGGACTTTTAGGGGGCGCGGCTTCCAGCCATTGCTGAAGCCCGGCTACTGGCCATGGCCCATGTGAGGGAGTGGCTAGTGGTTGTCTCCTGACGGAGGGATGAGTGGCTACTGGCCGTCTCAAGGGCACCATCAGAGCGGCTACCGGCCATCTCCTGACGAAGGTGGGAGCAGCTACCGGTCATCTCCTGAAGGAGGGGTGAGTGGCTACCAGCCATCTCGTGGGCACCTTCTGAGCAGCTACTGGCTGTCTCCTGATGAAGGTATGAGCAGCTACCGGCTGTCTTCTGAAAGTGGTGTGAGCGGCTACCTGCCATCTCAAGGGCACCTTCAGAGCAGCTACCGTCCATCTCCTGATGAAGGTGGGAGCAGATACCAGCCGTCTCCTGAAGAAGCGGTGAGTGGCTACCGACCTTCTCCTGACGAAGGCGGGAGCGACTACTGGCCGTCTCCTGGTTGTCTCCCGAGTGGCTGCAAGCCGTCTCCTGAGGGAGGTTTGAGCGGCTTCTGGCTGTCTCTTGAATACCTTCTGAGTGGCTACCGGCCGTCTCCTGAAGGAGGTTCGAGCAGCTGCAGGCCGCCTTACAAAGGCCATGGCTACTGGCCGGCGCAGGGGTGCTGCCTCGAGCTATAGGAGTAGCTCCACCCCGATCCTGTCGAAGGTCAGCTCATCCGTAAGGTAGTCTCCTTTTCCTGCTATGGTGGCGACGGTCGAGTTCTGGGCCATAAGGGCACGCGGCCCGGGCGGACTTATTTCCCTGTCGCCCGGGGTCAGGTCACGCTCTGTCTGCCCCTCCGTAGGCTCCTCTCGGCGGTGTTGTGCTGTCCTCAGTCACCATTCCCGTCATTTTACAAACCAGTTGTCATTTTTAAAATATGAATTCATATTTTCAGTGCAATGCTAGTTATACAATTTTATAAACAATATAATTTGCTTCAGTTATGTAAATTTCAGGATATACTTCGGAGAAAATGGATATTACTAAAAAAAAAAAAAAAAAAAAAAACGATGTTAGTTCTCTTGTGTGAGATGTGCTGCACCATGATTAATGTTATTATTTTATGAACTTTCAGTTCAATTTGTCGCTATACATTACAGCATGTCGCTATACATTACAGCAGGACAAACGGAACACTCGCCAAGACATGAAAGTATGTGAAGCTGCAAACCTCGGATCCTTCCAATGATCACATCAGTGGTCCGGAGGAGAGTGGGTGGATGCTGGGGGGTATTCTTGTGCGATTTACAGTACATGTCCTCTGTAAGCAGACTTTAAACATTTACCCTTTCTCTTATTTAGTGTTCACGACCGCATGTCAATAAAAGAAAAAGGCAATATTACATCTGCACAGCCTTCCCATAGTGCTTCTTCATGAATAGCATCACGTTGTATTGCTAATTTGTTGCTACAAATGAGCACAGAAGATGTAACGATGGCAATTTTAGACCAAATTAAGAGTCCAGGCACTATAATGAATACTTAATAAAGGCTGCATCAAACACCTTTAGACGGAAAACTCTAGCTTACGTTTAATTAGATCGTCAGGGAACTGTAGAGCACTGATTATTACAGATTAACTGATTAGCCCACTTTCCATACAAGAAATGCTTTTAGTTGACAAAAATCGACATATATCAAAGTCAATCACCCCGGAACACCTCCTTCTGTCTATCCTTCCATCTATTTGCACACTGCCGATTGCCATCCTCTTGCATTTCTCGGTGGTGGAGCTACTTGGGAAAAGCTGGCTGGTGGTTGCCCCTTCACACCAGCCTTCACTAGTTTTCCACTTCTTTCTGGTCTTCTGCAATCTTCTTCTTATCATCCTTTTTCTTTTTCGGACACTCAGAACTGAAGTGTCCCACCTCACTACATGTCCAACACACTTTTGTTACAATTGAAGATTTCCTTGCACTGCTCTGCTCTTACTCCTTCTTCCATTTGTGACAATGCTCTTTCTTGTGCCCCGACTTCCTGCAGTACCAGCAGCCTCCTCTGGTCTTCTCCTGTTCCCTCTTCCACTTGTAGCAGTCCTCTGTTCTGTGTCCTGGCTTTTCATCATACCAGAAACTTCCCTCAATTTTTTCCTTTTCACATACCTGCCCCATTCTTGACTTGAATCCTGCACTATGACCTGCCTGAAAGGTGGATGAACTGGACCTGACGTAGGGCTCAAATTCTAGAGTGCCGGCTAGTGCTTCTTGCATGCTTCTTGGTTGTGCCTGCTTCACTTGAGGTGCTGAGTTCATTACCGGGCTAAGCGCCAAAAGTACAAAACGCCAGAAAATGAGTTTAAAGAGTGGCGACTTTAAAACTTTGATATCTCAGTAATCACTTGTGTTATTTTGATGTGTATATTTTTTAAAATGTAGCTTATGGTATTATCTTTATTGCAATAACCTATGTTTTGCATTATCTGTCATTAATCATGATGATATCGTGTGAAGAAGTACAATTTTGCCCCCACTGCTTGACCGATCTGCCAAGAAAATATTTTTATCCTACTAATAACTACAGAAATACATCATAAGATGTCAGTAATATATTAGCATAATGTCCCTGGAGTGACATACTGTGGAATAAAATCAAAGTTCTATGACATAAGTATTATTATTTTCACAATAATAGCAGTTGAAAGGTCGGAAACTTTGTGCGTGTTTTTCTCGGAGTTTTTAACCATCAATAAACACGAACCACATCACAAACATAAAAAAAAACATAATAAATTATTATATTGCTGATAATAATATAAAAGTAAGACAGCATTCAATGTATGAGGACATTATTAGAAAACCCCTGTAACCTGAATGATAAAAAAAATGAACCATAACCTGAATAAAAAAAAAAAAAAAAAAAAACTGCCACGAATACCAGTAACTTCACAAACACAATGATAATAATAACAGTAATAATGGTTACAAAATATTATAACATTAATGAGAAAGCAGCAAGTTACTATGCACTACAGCTGCTGGTGGGAATAGTGTCAGGCATCAGCTTATTGGCTAGCTGCAGTGCAACCCGACTATCTGATTGGCCAGCTTCAAGGGGGATAAGGAAAGGGGTTGGGATATAACCTGGTAATGCTCTCACATTCGCTTCAACACCACGGGGAGTCGACATAAGGAACATAGGAAAGGCTGAACTCATAGGAAAAGGAACCATACAGCTGGCAGAATTCTGGACCTATTTGCCCGCCTTGAGCACTAATGCTGAACCAGACTGTTTTTTTTGCTGCATGGCGCGACGGCACAACACACATGTCTACTTAACCAGGATTTTGACCCTGTTGTAGGTTGTTTCTTAGCACTTTTTTACTTCCAATGTATAGAGGGATGGTTTAGCTACATGTTGGTGTGTGTAGGTGCTTGGCGGCCATTTTGGCGCTTAGCCTGGTAATGAACTCAGCGCCTCACTTGCACTTTCAACTCTGCACTATCAAGAGCATCGATGAACTGGTCCCTTTGTAGAATAGCCAACAGGTTAGGTGCTGCTCCAGGGTATGCCTTGTATACCATACTCTCCAGGTCATGAGCAAGCTGCTTTAGGGAATCTCCATGAGCCCGTGCACGGCTCCGGAATCTTGCTCTATAAATCTCAGACCGGTACATGATTCCATATCTGCGCTACGGCACTCCTACTAGGGACTGATAACTTTTCCTCTCCGTCACTGACATCTGGTCCAGAATTTCCATTGCGGCACCCTTAAAGCTAGAAGCAAGCTGCACTGCCCTCTGCCTATCATCCCAACCAAAGTAACTCAAACTGTGCACAGTAAACTTCTAAAGATACTCTACCATCAAATTCCTGAGGTTTCTTTTTAATTGGACCTCCATTACAGCCATGCACTTCACTGGTTTGGGGCCTAAAAATTGGGGGCATCATAATAAAGGGCAGAACTTCAAACTTCTGCATTCTGATTATTCTGCCCAGTAATGCTACCCTTAGATGCTTGGGATCCATCAAGATTCACCATACACTGTCCGTTCCTTTCATATGCTCCCTGTACACAAACCTGAGGCTCAGCAATGCAGTATTTCTCTACAGCCTCTATTTTCCCACTAATTATCTTCACATGGTCGACTACATGCTTCAGCTTGTTATCTACATGCTGTCTGCACTCCATCACTATTCCCTCACTAATCTTCATCTGATTGTCTACATGCTGCTTACACTCCATCACATTATTGCTTACCTCATACTTCTGCAGCTCTAGCTTGGCATCTACATCCTAATTCATTTCCCCAATGAATTCATCTAGCTGTCCTTGTACCCTCAGTTGTACTTCCCTCTGTTGCTCCTGTAATACCTCTTGATGTTCATAATCTTTTTGGTCTTCACATTGTGCCTCTAGTTGTTCACTCTGTGCTTGCAGCTTCTCCTTGATTTCGTTCCTGAGCTCTTTCTGTTCTTCACTTTGGGCCTCTAAGTGTGCTTGGAGTTCTTTCTGTCCTTCATTCTGTGCCTGCAATTGTTCTTTGACTTCTATCTTCTGTGCCTGTAATAGCTTTGCAATTGTCGACAGGGATATTTCCTCCTCCTGTCCAGCTCGAGACCTTATCTGCACACCTCCTGCTTCCATGTCGAAAGTTAGACTCACTGCAGCACTTAAATTATCCCACTCCTGACACATGTGTTACGTCCCCACCCCACACTGCCACAGGCTGCAACAGCAGTAGTTCAGTATAGGTAGGACTTTGCCCAGTGAGTTGTTCTTCCTATGGTCAGCCTCTCGGTGTACAGGACACAAGATCAGCTGAGGCAATGATAAACACTGGCTTCTTAAGTTCATTTTTTTTTTTCCAAATAACTACACTTAATGTTTTCCAACTTCACTGTTTTCACAAGCACTGGAGTTATACAAACTTTACTAACAGCAGTTACACTTAATGTTTGACAACACTTCACTATTTTCACAAGTACCGATGATGTACAAACTTCAGTAAACACTTCACCGAAAATACACAAACTTCACTCCACTGACACTGCACTACATTCAAGCTGAATTGAAAACCGACTAAACTTGCTCTAGTCTCCTCCTCATCCTTATATAAGCTTGCATTGTTCTATAATAATGTACATTTTTCCACAGTTCTGGTGTATTCCAGAGAGAGAGAGCACAGTTACCAACAAGGAGACAACCAGAACATCCAAGAGTTTCTTTACATTACATAGCATTGTAAATTATTTACCATACAAACTTAGTTTCAATTACATAATTTAACAATCACATAAATAAAACAATATGGAGAAAAAGAGCACAAAAATAATGCATAACTCACGAAACAATTATGCTCACGAACAGCAGGCAAACTGGCATCTGTGACTCGTACGGCAGAATACCAGGAACATTGAGAAACGTCAAGACTACCTAACTAGCAAATCCTGCTTCTTATATATATATATATATATATATATATATATATATATATATATATATATATATATATATATATATATATATATAAAACGATCAAGATGTGTATGTGTGTATAAGTCTGTCTGTGCATTTGTTCGTTTCTTCCACGAGAACGGTATTAGATATCGACATAATTCTTTTTGCATCAGATCATGCTAAGTACAGGAAGTGTCAGAGAGATGCCAAAAGAACATTGATGTGATGGCACGCAACGAAACGGCCGAAATTGCCGAAAACCACGATACACAACAATTTCTGACGTATCTATCTATCTATCTATTGCCAGACGCCTCAATCCCGTTCGGGGTGGCCACAAACAAATCGCCTCCACGTCGCCCTGTCCCCCGCCATTTCACTGCCCTGCTCCCAACTCACACCCCCCCTCTCTCATATACCTCTCCACCCCATCCCTCCATCTCATTCTCGGCCTCCCCCTCCCTCTTCCCCCATCCACCTCACTCACATACACTCTCTTCGTCAGTCTTTCACCCTCCATCCTCTCCACATGGCCAAACCACCTCAGTGTATTCCTCCTAATGTTTCCTATCACATCCACATCCACACCACAACGCTCCTTTATATCCTCATTCGTCAGACTGTCTCTCCATGTGACTCCACAGGCTCCTCTTAAATAACTCATTTCCACTGCTCTCACTCTTGACTTGTGTCCTTCCAACAACGTCCAAGCTTCACTTCCATACGTTAGAGTTGGTATCACAATACTGTCATGTAGTAACTTTTTCACTTCCATGCTCACTTCCCTGCTTCTTATCACTGCTTTCAAGGAACTAGCAACCTATCTTCCCTGCTGTACCCTTTCAAGCCCTTCACCCTCCAAACCTCCATCCTTACTCATCACACTACCCAAGTACTTAAACGTACTCACATTTTCCAATTCCTCACCATCCAACCTCGCTGTACATTCACTGACTTCACCTCTCTCAAAGACCATCACTTTACTCTTCCCTACATTCACCTTTAGATTCCGTTTCTTACACACTCTCCCAAACTCATCCACCAAGCCTTGCAGATCTCCTTCGTCTTCACTCAACAGCACAGTATCATCTGCAAACAACAATACAGGGAGTTTCCAAACACTACCCTCTCACACCAGGGCCACTCCAACATCCACTACCCTATCTTCTACCTCTTTTATTACCCCATCCATGTACAAATTGAACAACCATGGAGACATGACACATCCCTGTTTCAACCCAACTTTCAAAGAGAAAAATTCACTCAGTTCACCATCCACACGCACTGCAGCCTTCGCACCATCATACATACTCTTCACAGCATTCAACAACTTCCCATCTACTCCATATATTCTTAATATTTTCCACAATCCTTGTCTATCCACCCTGTCATATGCTTTCTCCAAATCCATGAAAGCCGCATACAACTTCTTTCCCTTCTCTAGAACGTTTTCCACTAAAGATCTAAGAATGAATATCTGATCTACACAACCTCTTCCCTTCCTAAAGTCTCCCTGTTCTTCTCCAACTAATTTCTCTGTTCTTTCTCTAACTCTGTCAATAAGTATCCTATCATACACTTTTCCTATTATACAATGAAGACAGATGCCCCTATGATTACCACACACTTCTTTTTCGCCTTTTCCTTTGTACAAGGAAATAATTATACCCGACTTCCAATCCTCCGGGTCTCTACCTTCCTCCCAAGCCAATCTGCACATTTTCCACATCCATTCTACTACTATCTCTCCCCCATACTTCAGCATTTCACCACACACTCCATCAATTCCTGGGGCTTTCCCCAATTTAACTTTCATCATTGCTTCCACAACTTCTATCCAACTGATTTCTTCCTGTCTTCTCACCTCCCTCCTTCTCCCAGCCATTCCCCAGCCACTTATACTCGCATTATTTACATCCTCTATGTTCAACAATTCCTTAAAGTGTTCTTTCCATCTGCTCACTTTTTCTCCCTTCTCCACTAGTAATCTACAATTTTTATCTTTCACTCCCCTGCTAACTTCACTTCCACCCTGTCTTACTCTTTTCACTTCTTTCCAGAACATTTTCTTACACTCAAGTTCCTTCCAAATTCCTCATCCGCTCTCTTCTTACTCTCTCTTACTAATCTTTTCACCTCTCTCTTTCTTTCTTCATTTCTGTCGTGCATTTGTTTATTCCTTTCACGAGAACGGTAACAGATATTGACCTATTTCTTTTTGCATTAGGTCGGGGTAACTTCAGGGGTTGTCTGAAAAATACCAAACAAAAATTCTGATGATGTCGCAGGAAAATACTGGAAATTGCGACACGCATTAATATGCGAAAATCATTGATTCTAAGTTTTGATTGAACTCACCAAAATGGTTTGATGGCAGTTGTGTCAGAGCAATGGCCCACAAGTCCTCAGCATATAACTTTTCCTTTAAAACAATATGAATCCTTCAATATATTTAAAATTGTTAGTAATCAAGCAAAAGCAGTGATGAATCTTGCTAAATAAAACAGTCTTCACAGCCAAACATCCAGACTGTTTAACAATCCTAATGGCAATACTCTGATCAAATCTCGGTTCTTAAAAAAAATAAATAAAAATACAAGTCATCACCTATTCCCCCATTAAAATCTTCAGACGGAAACACTATAAATGACCCACACGGAAAAGCAAACATCCTTGCCAGTTAGTCGGAACGTCCATGTACTAGAAGTTGACTCTCCTTGAACTGCTCCACTGAAGATACAGACTAGCTACGTAAATCCATCCTAGACAATTTACCAACCAACAAAGCTCCAGGTGCAGATGGAATTCCTGCAGTCGTTCTGAAAAGTGTTCCCCAGAACTTGCTCCTATTCTATGTAAATTATTTAGGTTATTCATATGTACTTCTTCATTCTGTAATTCGTGGAAAGAAGCCAATATCCACCCAGTTCCGAAGAAAGGCTTCCTCTGTGACCCCTCTGAATACAGATCAATAGCTACCACATCCTTTCTTGATAAAGCATTTGAGATTGAAATTACTAAGTACATTGTTGAGCATTTTGATTCCAACAACTTCATTAATGGTAGATAATATGGTTTTCGCCACGAAAGATCCACTGTTGATATACTCAATCTCTTTTACTCATACCATCCATCAATGAACTGACGAACATGGAGAAATCCATGCAGTATACACTTGACTTTTCTAAAGCTTTTGACAGTGTGGCACCGTTCCCTACCATCTGAACTCCCTTTCCATGGCCTATCATCTTTTGTTTCAATGATTTCCTCATAGCTAAGCGAGTGAATGATAAGAGTAAAAGTAGATGATGTATATTCCAATCTCCACTTTATTAATACCATATGCCACAAGGATCAGTCCTGGCCCCAAACCTATTCGTAAATCGTCACTCATGCAGATGACTCAGCATTTCACAGTTCCTTCACATTTAAACACCCTTTCACAAAGCTTAATATCTCCAAAACTCAAATCAGAATAGCAAGCTCGTTAAATCAAGACCTATCTACGTTCACTGAATGGGGGCAAAGTAACACTGTTACGTTTAATGCAAGGTAACCAAATATACACAATTTCCTAATAGACGGAGATTTCCTAATTTAGAGATTACTATAAGTGGAACCAATATTCCTACCTCTAAAAGTATTGAAATTCTCTGTGTTCAACTTAATATCCTCGGTTAGTTCACTTGCTAAAACCGCATCAGAGGAACTTGGATTATTATTGTACAGAATAAGTAACTTCTCCACTTACGAGCAGTTAGCTATACTTTACAAGTCATGTAGGCTCTCAGCGCGAATATTGCTCACTTCTGTGGAGTGGATGTGAAGAGGCTGCATTAAAACAAATGGACAAAATGCAGAGCCAACCTATAAAAATTCATAACCCTGCAGTTACAAATGAACTACCTCCCCTAGAGGTAAAAAGGAATGTTGCCCCCCTTGCATTCTTTTACAGATACTTTTATGGCAAATGCTCATATGAACTTGCGTCAATTGTTTCACCTCTCCACGCCTTCCCCCATACTACACGGGTATCTGGTAGCGCTTATGACTTGACTGTCACACTGCCATTTTTAAGAACTTCTCCCTTATTCCCCGAAGTGCATCTCCTTGGAACTAGTTCTCCCAGAACAGATTCCTCCTAAACTTCAACCTATAGCAGTTCAAGTCCAACTGTTACAGATTTTTATGAAAGGAGGACGTCTGCTATTTTGTGTATGGATTTTTTTATTTGTTTTTCCTTCCTCTATTCATCTTGTGGAAAAAAAAAAAAAAAATCAGACTAACCCTGGCTCCATCTGAAGAGAACTGGAACACTACCAAGCATCACCGAGGCAGGAGTGAAAGGTAGGCAGAAGGGGATAGACCACCTAATCTTTACCTTGCTCATTTTCGAACCCTTGCTTGTCTTCCACCACAGTGCCCCATGAATTACACTTGACAGGTGAGCGCTCAATATACCCACCCAAGCACCGCGGCCGAGCGGGGCTCCTACTCAGATCACGTGGATTAAGAGTCCAGTGCTCAACCAACCGTGCCACCAGGTGTGTGTTCTTACCTAATTGTTCTTGCTTAATTTTATCTTTACAGGAATGAGTCAAGCTCGTACTGTCCCGTGTCTTAAACCATATTCATCGTACATATCCTTAAATTTGTGAATTGTTTTGGCACACACTATTTCATTCGGTAGTGCATTCCATTGATCAATTGCTCTGTTTGGGAAACTGAATTTCCTTACGTCTTTATCACCTCTCTTCTTATGCAGTTTTTTGCAGTGTCCTCTTGCTGATGCTTCTCCATATGTTAAGTAATCATTTATGTCCATTTTCTCCTTCCCTGATATGCACTTATATAGCATTATCATGTCACCTCTTTTCCTTCTCTCCTGTAGTGTTGGTAGATTCAGTTTATTTAGTCTTTCTTCGTAGCTTAGGTCCCTTAAGCTTGGTATCCATCTTGTAGCGGCCCTTTGAACTTTTTCAATCTTGTCTATGTGCTTTTTGAGATGAAGACTCCGGACTACTGATGCATATTCCAGGGTTGGTCTAATGAATGATGTTATTATCCTTCTTAGCATGTCTTCATTTATGTATGTGAATGCTATTCTCATATTTGCAAGCAGTGTTTACATGTTCCGTACCTTCTCGCTGATGTGGTCAGCCGGAGATAGTCTGTTATTGATAATCACACCTAGGTCTTTCTCTCTTTCTGATGTGTATAGGGTTTTATTTCCTAACTTACAATCCCAATCAGGTCTTTTTCCACTTTCACCAAACTTGATTACATGACACTTGTCCACATTGAATTCCATTTGCCATGTACTACTCCATTCATGAAGTTTATTTAATTCTTCTTGTAGCTCTTTACAAGAATCTTTGTTAGTAATTCTCCTTTGTATTTTTGCATGATCTGCAAACATATTCAGATAGCTCTCATTTCCAGTGTTACTGTTTATATCATTTATATACACTAAAAACATGATTGATGCCAGCACTGAACCCTGTGGTACTCCACTAGTCACTTCTTTCCATGATGAGTAGTTTCCTCTTAATACTGTTCTCATTTCTCTTTTTATGAGAAAGTCATGCATCCAGCAAAACAGTTTGCCTCGAATTCCTGCTTGATGGTACAGTTTCCATAAAAGTCTTTGGTGTGGTACTGTGTCAAAAGCTTTCTTGAAATCTAAATAGATACTGTGCACCCATCCTTCCCTTTCCTGTATTGTGTTTGTTACTCTGTCATAGTAGCTCAACAGATTGGTAACACATGATTTTCCTTTTCTGAAACCAAACTGTCTTTCTGTTATCATACTGTGTTCTTCTAGATGATTTACCCAAGCTTTTCTTATAAGCTTTTCTAATACCTTGCTTACAACACTGGTCAGTGATACTGGTCGGTAGTTGAGTGGATTTTGTCTATTTCCTTTCTTGAATAAGGGGACAATATTTGCTTTTTTCCAAATATCAGGTAGTTTACCTTGACTCAAGGATTTCTTGAAAATTAAAAATAATGGTTTACTTAACTCCTTTGCACATTCTCGTAATACCCAACATGAAATTTCATCAGGACCACTTGCTTTTCCTCTGTCTAATCTACTTAACTCCTCCTGTATTACTTTTTCTGCTCTTTGTATATCTGGTAGCATGTGTGGACATGCATGTTCCACATAGTCCCTCTCAAATTTTTTTTCTTCTGTAAAAACTAATTAGAAATTCTTATTTAGTGCTCCACAAATATCTTTCTCTTGTGTATAAGTGATTCCCTCGTCCATAATGGATTGTATTATATCTTTTACTTTGGTTTTGCTTCTGATATAGCTGTAAAACAGCTTTGATTGATCACTACTTTTATTTATTATATCTTCCTCAAACTGTTTTTGGGCTTCCCTCCTTATTCTTGTATAATCGTTTCTTGCCTGTTTGTAATTATTATACGCCCTTTCACTATTGTGTGTTCTGTATCTATTCCACAACAAATCTCTTCTTTCTTTTGATTTTTTACATTCTGTATTGAACCATTTCTGTATTTTCTTATCTGCTTCTTTGTGCTGTGGGATGTACTTCTGGACTCCTATTTCATAAAATTCACAGAATTTTTTATATACAGCATTTAAATCTTGTCCTCTAAGCTCATTTTCCCAATCAACTTCTAAGAAATACTTCTTCAGGTCTTGATAATTTCCCTTTTTATAGTTTAGGCTCTTTTTGTAACTGTCATTTCTGTTTACTATGTCATATGCTATCCTGAAGTTACAATTTAGTACTGCATGATCGCTTTTGCCGAGTGGAGGGTGATATATTAAACTGTCAATATCATTTTCTTGCCTAGTAAATATTAGATCTAGCACTGAAGGTACATCAAGTCCTCTTTTTCTGGTGGTTTCCCTCACATGTTGCGTTAGGAAAAACTCTTTGCACGAGATCCAGGAGCTTTTGTTCCCAACAGCTTTCTTGGCTAATTATATCTAGAGTATTCCAATTTATATTTGTGTTTAAATCCACAGTTATGGTCGTACCATTCTAAAGTGGCGGTTTGGGTGGGGCACGAACCTCTGTACAGTGTTGTCACGTTTTCCATACTCGGGATGCCTTTCTCTCTCTCTCTCTCTCTCTCTCTCTCTCTCTCCTGGGGGGATGTGCATCATCCTAGGGAATTTTGTTTCTTTTATGTCTTAAACTTGTGCTTTCATTTCTTTATTTTTTTTTTTATTATATTATTGTTTTACATATGACGCCAGATGACCTCGGTGTTACGGCGCCTTTTCATTCAATCACTCTCGCCCTCCTTCCTTCCCTCCCTTCATCTTTCCCTCAGCTTGACAATGCACTCAACACTGCCCCTTGCCTGCCTTCTCTCTCTCTCTCTCTCTCTCTCTCTCTCTCTCTCTCTCTCTCTCTCTCCTGGGGGAGATGTGCTTCACCCTTGGGAATTTTCTTTCTTTTATGAGTGACTTATAACCTTTTGCTTTCATTTATTTAGTTTGTTTTATTATATCTAATTATGTTTAAAAATATTATTGTTTTACATATGGCGCCAGATGACCTCGTTGTTGTGGCGCCATGATTTGTTTTCATTCAATCACTTTCCCTCCTTCCTTCCCTCCCTTCCTCCATCTCTCACTCAGCTGCACTCAACACTGCCCCTGGTCTGCCTTACCCCCCCCCTCCCTCTCTCCCTCTCTCTCTCTCTCTCTCTCTCTCTGTCGTCTGTGGTATTTTAGGATACATTTTGGTTATTTTCTTTTACTTTATAATGTACATATTGTAAATTTGACTTTATTTCCACACCACCCAGGAGGTTAAAGTCTTGGCGCGTTTTTTTTTAAGACGTGTCCCCAAACAGGCCTATTCCTCTATCCCTCATAGATGACCAGGTCGGACTGGGTGTGTGTGTGTTGCCGCTCACGAAGGTTTAATGTATATATTTTTTTTTACTAAGAAACTGGCATATTTTTGCTTATATTCCTGCACATTATCTTATAATCATAACTGTGACATTATTACCAACCCCAGAAATACGGTAACAGCCAATAAAAGTGGCTACTTTTTTTTAAGCAACACTGTAAAATATTTATGCCACGTTTCTGTATTGCCGTATAAATATTTTACGCATAATAAGTTTACTGTTCCTTCATATATTATAATACACACGTTACCATTATATTCTTATGTGTTTATCTTATTGTGATGCCTATTACATATATCAGAGCCGTTCACATAGCGGGTATGGAACACGTGGCAACACTGTACAGAGGTTCGTGCCCCACCCAAACCGCCACTTAAGATTGGTACCACCATAGTATAATTCTTTCCGATTTCTCTTCCATTTTATGTAGTAATGATCTTAAACTCTAAATTTTACTCTCTGCCAGGTCCTCATATTCGTCTCTTTCCCATGTGCTTGATCAGGGTGGCATGTACAAATTGGCTACAATTACTTTGCCTTCAGATGTGTTGATCTCTACTGCAATCAGTTCTACTTGTGATGGTATATCTAGTTTTATTTCATTGACTTTTAGATTTTTCTTAGTTAATATTATAATTCCTCCTCCTTTTTTTAAATTTCTGTCTCTTCTCCATATATTGTATTCCTCTAAGTTTAGTATGTCATTGGATATCCTTGGTGTTAATTTTGTTTCAGTTAGGCATATTATTTGTGGTTCATTTTCTCTGACATAATCATTCATCTCTAGTAATTTAGATACCATTCCATTCACATTTGAGTACATCAACTTTATCATCTTGTTTATATACTTGTCATGACATGGTTCTACTATCTTCCTCCTTTTTATTCCATCCTGTTTGTGTACCACTTTCGTACCTGCAATCCTATTACTTTGTAAAAAAAATTTGTTCTTCTCCTCTTCTGATCATCCCTCATTTTTTGTTTTTGCTTCCTCCCTTTTCTCTTTCAGTAATTCCAGTTCCTCTTGTGTTAGGCATCTTTTTATCCATACATTTTTGAACTCCTCTTTTTCTATAAGATTCTTTGCATTTTTTAGTATCTCTTCCACAGAGTTTACACTCTGGAAAGTCACCTTTAGAGGTCTTGTCTTGCTTTTCTCGTATTTCCCTAACCTTTTGTGTCCCTCAATGTCTTTACTACAGATTTCCTCTGATACTTCTTTCAGTAAACTCATTACATTTGCCATCTCCTTTTTGTCTCTTGTGATCTTGTTTTTTACTTCTTCCTCTTCTATACCAGTGATTACTATAGATTTGTTTATATCTACTGAATCTCTGACTAACTTTGGATTGTTTTGGATTATTCTTTTCACTTCCTTTCTAATGCTTTTTTCCTCCACCCTTGTTTCTAAGTCTTTCTTTACTTTCACCATTTCAGCATACGTGGTTTCCACATCATTTTTGTAGCTTTGCACAGCTTCATTCACCTGTGTTATCTTCTCCTCAATATCACTGCTCTGGTCTATAAGACTGCTTACTTGCCTAATTGTCTCTGTGTCATTTTTTAACTCTTCCATAACACTCTCGTGATTGACTACTGTACTTGCCATTTCACTCATTTTCTTCCTAAGTGTACTCAGTTCCACTGTTAGTTCACTGATGGTTGTGTCTTTATTATTGGCCTCCCTTCCTAGTTTTTCTATTTCTTCCTTTTGCAAGTGCATCTGCTTCTTTATTTCATCAATTTCATTTTTGAAAGCCATTTCTAGTTTGTGTACAGGTTCAACCAATCTATTGTGAGTCTCCACTTCAACCAGTTCTTGGTAGAAATCATCATTTTGCTTTTTACCTTTGTCCCTTTTCTTTTCCAAATTTGCTTTACTAAAGTATGTATCCATATTGCAATACTAAAAGAACAGAGTATGTACTTACAGAGTATGTACACTTTCCCCGTGTTGCTGTAGTCTAAACAAACCTTAGCTGACTCAGCGCATTTTTTCCTCTTGGTTTTTTTTCTGTTTGAACAAGTCTTGTTTAAACTTATTATTTTTTCCTTTTAATAATGAAAAATCATTTAGTCTAACCTGGTACAGAGCTTGACTCATACAAAGATACTAATTTAGGTAATGCCACTGGCTGTGTTGGTTTGGTACAGAGCGCCGATGTCGGACGTCTGCCTCAATTGACTCCCTGTGTGTGTGTGTGTGTGTGTGCTTAGAGTGGAAAGTGGTGGTGTAGCAAGAAGATAAGGCCTTTGAAACAGGAGGGGGTTAGGATGTTATTAGGCGGAGTTAAATTTTTCAGTGCTGATCTTAGATGCACCAATATACTGTTGCCATTAATAGCTAACATTAGTCGCGATTTATCACGATTCGTTTCAGTGTCATAATCAAAACACGAGTCCTCAACAGCAATACTCCATGGAATTCACTGGCTGTAAATTTGCACCAGAAATGCACGACTGTTTATTAAGATTACAACAAAATCATCCAGACAAAAACGTATTTGATAAAATACCTAAGGATTGGTAATAAGCTTAAATGTGTTGATAAGGTTACACAAAATTAAATTATACATTGGTTTTGTTGTATAGTTTAAAGATTTGGAATGAAAGGAGTAGAAACATTCTTAACTGTTATGTAAATGGTACGGTGCGGTATTGCATGTTAGAAGTATGACTTGCAGTCTTATCCGTAATAACTAGACCTGATTTTCACTGGTGTCTTACAGAGACAAAAGGATGAACCCAGACCTCCCAGACATGTTACTTAAAGGACTGAATAACCAAAGAAAAATCACTACTTGAAGTATAACCATAAAATTATTTACATCTTTATTGTCATGAAAATCAAATAGTCACTTCAAATACATCTCTTGTCTTTCCCCCATCTTCGGGAATTAAGAGTACCTTATTATCTACACGTCAAAGTGAAAGGATGTAAGGGATGGAGAAATGAGTAAAAAGTGTCGGGTACAGGAGAAAGTGAATGGTAGGAGGGCGTAGAGTGTGGCAGGATCAGTGTTGCTGTCGGTCTACATTCTAACTTAGAAATATCACATTGGGAGAGGGATATGATTTTGAATTTGGCTGGTATTGCCAGACCAGCAAAGATTTTTCATCATTTCTAGTGTGAACAAGGCACAGAACGGGAAATTAACTGTCTGAGTTAGGAATGATGTTGAAATTATGAAAATTTAGCCGAAAAGGTCCGCCCTCCGGGCGGACATTTTCAGCTAACTCCTACACAGGGCTAATTGGGCCTTCGGCCAATATACGTAATGTAACTTTTCAGCATCCAATTAATCCTAATAAATTATATACCAAAACACTCTCTGGATCATGCTGATTCAGAATATGTATCATATGTGGGGGTAAACCCTATGGGAGCCGAGTTTATAGGTAACAAACATACAAACACTCGCCTTTATTATAAATATGTTCTATTTGGCTCTGTCATATAGATTATGTTATTCATTTAGGAGTAACAATTTCCAGCCTATAGATTTTTACATAGCGAGGTCACTATTTATGTGTATGTGTCATTACATATGTGCATCTGCGTGTGTATGTGTGCGTGCATGTCCTCATGTGTACAGGGAGTTGAACAGAAGAGAGGATGAGAAAGAAACGAGTTGGTGCAGGGATTAGAGAAAGCATAACCAGGGCTCTTCCTAGCCATCCCTTATCTGGTTTTGTCCTGATCCCAGTGTACACTATGATCATCTTCCACACCACTAAATGCCATTGGAACTTGATTATATTATATTTAATAATTCCGATATCCACATAAAATTTTTCTGAAGCCCTTGTGTTGTCGTGATTCATTTCTGTACGATATTCTGTACGGGAATTATTTACCTAAAGGAGAAATAACTTTATACAATGAAGTTTTCAGAGCTTGTAAAGGTAACGGAAGGTTGATCATAATGCTGCCAGGAACGTCAGTCAGTCACCCACCCTTGATGGCTCTGCATCAGCATAGCCTACACTAAAATCCAGCTCAACGAAGTGAATATCATGGAAATGAGAGTTTCCTTTTTTACTTTTCATAGTGAATAATTAGCGTTAAAATTATTGAGAGCTTTGGGTAAAAGAATGAAATAAGTTCTAATATTATCCTAATCTGTCATACATACAGTAATAAGCAGCGCTAGATTATCAAAGTACGAGTATTGTTGTCCTTGTTGGTGGAACTCCTTACTATCCCAAAGCTATCAATAAAACAGCAAAAATATTTACACTGTAGCCTATACTTTTCAGGCACAATCTCACCCAGCACCACTACTCTAAATCATCCCACCTAATTCTTTTTCTCAAGTGCATTTCCTTACACCTTTCCCCTATAGGCTACACAGTCAATCGTGAAGGATATAACTATGTAACCTTCAGTGCACTTAGATCACTAATTCAACAACATCCATGTTCTGAATGTATACTATTCTGCCTCAGTTCACTACCTACCAATTTGTAGGTCATCCCACCATTCTATAGCTAAACACGACTTATCCATGCCGCGATTCAGGTCACGTGCTCGACCAGCTCGCTATTATGTATTTCTTCCAACACACTGTCCAAAAAAGTGTCTTCACCATATTAATTTTGAAATTACAATAATTGCACTGAATGGTATCTGTTGTAAAGTTTCAGGCTGTTAACAAAAATGTCACTGCAGGCATGTGGCAGCGGTCTGCGGTATTGCAGGCCAGCAAGAAGCTTGAATCTACAGAAGCAGTAAATATGCAACTGGGTTTATGAATATATATATATATATATATATATATATATATATATATATATATATATATATATATATATATATTAAGCCAAGTTTGTTCATGGTGGCAAAGAGAAGCATTAGCATATGAAGGACCCAGTGGTGACCCCATCGCCACTCCATCTGTTTGAGTAAAATGTTTTCCATTAAATGTAAACAGGGATTGGTGGGTTGCTATCTCTGATAGAAGAATAAGAGGGTTTAGAGAGGAACCTTCCTTTATGTAAGTTTATGATTGTACACAGTTTTTTTTTTATTTTTCCTGACATTGATCGATGATTGTTGTCTTTTAAACTTTTAGATCCGCTGATGATGGAGATTGTGTCTCCGAAACGTTTGGATTAATAAAGATGCTGTACATCACAAAGTTGGTACTACTCTTTCTGACAAGACTAAGGTTCCCAAGAGGAAGATCTAATGCGGATATTTTATTAACAAGATATGGCCAACCCACACTGCGATGCTATAGGAGCACTGAGAAGACAGCATTCAAGGTCATGAAGGTGGCAAGGGACCTCATTTTTTTAAGGACATGTAGGGATTGTGGCCAAGTGCCTAATTTCATTTGATTTAAATTACATGATTCAAAGTTTTATGCCACATCAACATATAGATCTTGGCTCTTTCACCTTTTGGATGTTGAAATAAGGAAACAGATGAACAAACTGCTGAAACTTAATAGAGAAATTGATGCATCGAAATATAAGCTAAAAAACGTTGTTTCATATTTTGATTTCAAATGTCTCAGTGTAATCATTGAATGTTTTGTGGAGAAAAATATCAATAAGATTGTAGCTACACATTCACGTAAGCTTAGGGGGTTAGGAATTGACATCAATAGTTCAGTTGATATAGATAAAGTCATTTTTAACATCTCTTCAAACTCTTTGACTAAGGAAGAGAAGGATGCTTTGTCGTTAGGCTTGGATTTTGCTCTCCCTCCTGTTCGTTTAAACTATGTTAAGTTCTTTTTATCTTTTGAGAGATTATGTTCAGTTTTAAAGAAATGCAACCTTTACAAACAAGACTGGACTTACGTGTGGCATAATGTATCTGCTTTAGCTAAAAATTCTTTTAGACAGCACTCTGCACATCTCAAAGAACAAAAAGAGGACTGTGGATATCGTAAGATTTTGAAATCTCTCACAAATGATGACGGCATAATTATTACTCGTCCTGACAAAGGAAAGGGCGTAGTTATCATGAACAAGGATGATTATGTATTAAAGCTTAATCATATTCTTAGTGACACCTCTAAATTTCAGGTCATCACTTCTGATATTCCATCTGCCATCCTAAAACATGAAGACAAACTAAATAGATTACTGCGACGTATTAAAGATAAAGTAGGTGACAGTACGACTAATTGTCTGTATGCTTCTGGCTCAGTTCCTGGTTATCTCTATGGTCTCCCCAAAGTTCATAAACCTAACACACCTTTAAGACCCATAATTTCATCTATTGGTACCTTCAGTTATAACACAGCAAAATTTTTGGTTCCTCTGATCAGTTTTACAACCTATTAGAGATAGCAACCCACCAATCCCTGTTTACATTTAATGGAAAACTTTTTACTCAAACAGATGGAGTAGTGATTATATATATATATATATATATATATATATATATATATATATATATATATATATATATATATATATATATATATATATATATATATGAGCCTCTGTGGTACAGTGGTAGAGTGTGCGTTTCGTACACGGGTGAGCCGGGGTTCAAGCCCCGCCAGGGTAATAAACTTTGGGAGTGTTCACCCGGCCACATACTGCATTGGCGGACACAAGGGGTGCTGTGGTTGAACCAGTGTCGCTTACTATAAAGTATCCTTGCACCTAGTCGGCTTGTGCGGGCCGATTACACTTGGTTCACAGACTACACACACATCCAAAGCCACTCCAACACTATAATTACACTTACAAGCACTTCTTACTCTACATACAATCTCTATCAGACAGCCGAAGCCACTTGGTAGAGATACATTGGCTGTATCGTCCCCACTTCGGTTGGGATAGGCCGGTCCTGCAGTGGACACAGTTTTCTATGAGCAAAAGAAAGCTGTGCTTGGTTTTACTTAAGTGAAAATCCTAACAGAAGATCAAATATTACAGGCAACAAACAATATTCGTAATTAACGATAGTCTATCTATCTATCTATTGCCAGACGCTTCAATCCCGTTTGGGGTGGCCACAAACTAATTGCCTCCACGTCGCCCTGTCCCCCGCCATTTCACTGCCCTGCTCCCAACTCACACCCCCCTCTCTCATATACCTCTCCACCCCATCCCTCCATCTCATCCTCGGCCTCCCCCTCCCTCTTCCCCCCTCCACCTCACTCACATACACTCTCTTCGTCAGTCTTTCACCCTCCATCCTCTCCACATGGCCAAACCACCTCAGTGTGTTCCTCATAACGCTTCCTATCACATCCACATCCACACCACAACGCTCCTTTATATCCTCATTCATCAGCCTGTCTCTCCATGTGACTCCACAGGCTCCTCTTAAATAACTCATTTCCACTGCTCTCACTCTTGACTTGTGTCCTTCCAACAACGTCCAAGCTTCACTTCCATACGTTAGAGTTGGTATCACAATACTGTCATGTAGTAACTTTTTCACTTCCATGCTCACTTCTCTGTTTCTTATCACTGCTTTCAAAGAACCAGCAACCTTTCTTCCCTGCTGTACCCTTTCAAGCACTTCATCCTCCAAACCTCCATCCTTACTCATCACACTACCCAAGTACTTAAACGTACTCACATTTTCCAATTCCTCACCATCCAACCTCGCTGTACATTCGCTGACTTCACCTCTCTCAAAGACCATCTCTTTACTCTTCCCTACATTCACGTTTAGATTCCGTTTCTTACACACTCTCCCAAACTCATCCAGCAAGCCTTGCAGCTCCCCTTCGTCTTCACTCAACAACACAGTATCATCTGCAAACAACAATACAGGGAGTTTCCAAACACTATCCTCTCTCACCAGGGCCACTCCAACATCCACTACCCTACCTTGTACCTTGTACCTCTTTTATTACCCCATCCATGTACAGATTGAACAACCATGGAGACATGACACATCCCTGTTTCAACCCAACTTTCAAAGAGAAAAATTCACTTAGTTCACCATCCACACGCACTGCAGCCTTCGCACCATTGTACATACTCTTCACAGCATTCAACAACTTCCCATCTACTCCATATATTCTTAACACTTTCCACAATCCTTGTCTATCCACCCTGTCATATGCTTTCTCCAAATCCATGAAAGCTGCATACAACTTCTTTCCCTTCTCTAGAAACTTTTCCACTAAAGATCTAAGAATGAATATCTGATCTACACAACCTCTTCCCTTCCTAAAGCCTCCCTGTTCTTCTCCAACTAATTTCTCTGTTCTTTCTCTAACTTTGTCAATAAGTATCCTACCATACACTTTTCCTATTATACTAAGAATACAAATGCCCCTATGATTGACACACACTTCTTTTTCCTCTTTTCCTTTGTACAAGGGAATAATTATAACTGACTTCCAATCCTCCGAGACTCTACCTTCCTCCCAGGCCAATCTGCACATCTTCCACATCCATTCTACTACTATCTCTCCTCCATACTTCAGCATTTCATCACACACTCCATCAATTCCTGGGGCTTTCCCCGATTTAACTTTCTTCATTGCTTCCACAACTTCTATCCTACTGATTTCTTCCTGTCTTCTCACCTCCCTCCTTCTCCCAGCCATTCCCCAGCCACTTATACTCGCATTACTTCCATCCTCTATGTTCAACAATTCCTTAAAGTGTTCTCTCCATCTGCTCACTTTTTCTCCCTTCTCCACTAGTAATCTACCATTTTTATCTTTCACTCCCCTGCTAACTTCACTTCCACCCTGTCTTACTCTTTTCACCTCTTTCCAGAATATTTTCTTACAGTCCCTCCACTTTACACTCAAATTCCTGCCAAATTCCTCATCTACTCTCTTCTTACTCTCTCTTACTAATCTTTTCAGCTCTCTCTTTCTTTCTACATATAACTCTCTCTTCCACCTCTCAACTTCTTCCACGCCCCTATTTCTCATTCATTCATTGTATGCTTTCTTCTTTTGTGCCACAGCCTGTTTCACCTCTTCAGTCCACCACGCTCTTCCTTGCACCCCCCTCCGTCTTCTCTTCCTTCCACACACCACATCACATGCTGCACATATTTCTTCTGTAAATATCCTACACACGATAGTACTTTATTGTAATATCATGAAAACTTTGTTGTTTGTAGGGTTGCATCTGGAGGGGTTGGTTATGTCCTGTTGTGGCAGATCAGAGTACATGAAAAGCCTGTGGCCACGGGTGTCAGTGAATTGCTGAAGAAGGTGACCCGCATCCACCCGTCCGTGGTTACTACTCCATTGGGGGAGTTGGTCCCGCAGTGCCTGACACAAAGATGTGGTAATAATTAAATACAGTGTAACTTCACGATAAGGGGAGATGGGAGGGAGGGTCACTGCTTCTCTGTGATTGTTCCCATCCTTTGGTCACTTCCAAAAACATTTTCATCTTCATAAACAACAGTAGTCTGTAGGGACGTAAGTAAGACAATGCACGACGTGTGATCTCATGGAGGACAAAAAAAAAAAAAAAATGTTTGTTACAGGATTACAACAATAATAAAATCTGTTTGGAAATGAATTCGCACAACCAATGGTTGATAAAGCCATTTAATAGAAAAAGAATGACAACAGGACATGGGAAAAATACTGGGGTAGGTAATTCCTTAGTGTTCGTTCGTTTGTTCAAAGATTCCCTGCACCTATAGCGCAGGCTTGGCCATACATTAGCCCGCTCAGTGGGGTATGGGCTAGTTAAAAAACAGTAAGTGGGGAGGACAGGACCAGGGGATTGCCCAGCACACACGTCCTGTCTCCTGGCTGGCTTTGTGGTGTGTGTGTGTCCTTAGTCTAGCGGGAAATGTGTATAGTAGGATACTGAGTGAGAAGGTGAATGTAATCACAGATGAGATGGAGTGTGAGAAGCAGTGTGAAGTCAGGGAGGGCAGAGGATGTCTTCAACTTATATATGTAATGGGATTTCTGGCAGAAGAGTTCTTGGAAGTGGACACAAAACTGCTTTTAGTACAGGAGATACTGAAGTGTTCATAGGGAATATTATTTTAGGCAGGTAGCATCTATAATAAAACAAAACTTAACCCGCCGCTGGATAGAGCTACAGTATATTGCTGTAGCAGAGAGAGAGAGAGAGAGAGAGAGAGAGAGAGAGAGAGAGAGAGAGCGTGTGTGTGTGTGTGTGTGTGTGTGTGTGTGTGTGTGTGTGTGTGTGTGTGTGTGTGTGAAAACTGCTTATGATAGAAGACATTATTTATCAGCATACACATACTGATCTCTCTGAGACACGAAAATGTGATGTACCACTTACTTCTTCATCTCCTCCTCCCCCCCCCCACCACCACCATCATCATCATCACTATCATCATCATCATCATCATCATAATCATCATCATTATCATCATCCTATTTTCTTCTACTACTATGAAGCTAGGACTCCAGAGAAACGAACAAGCAACCACAGAAGTAGGTAAACAATAGAGAAAGTGGCACTTGAAACGGCCATACATTTATGCACTCAACACTCAAGTTTTGACATTTTTGGTCTCACTCAACAGGCCTGACAATCTACTCCTCGTCAGAATAAACACATAGATAAATAAATAAATAAAAAATGCTTCAGAATGCCTGTAGAATACGAACTACTCATTCAAATATAAATTGTGAAAATGAGTGCAGTCTGTTCCTGACCATCTTCAGACATACTGTGTCATTTCAGTTGTCTTCTTTGTTAAGTCTTTTCCCTCTTCAACTTTATACCTCACATACTGTCACATTCACTCACCAGATTCATCTTCCTTCTTTTTCTTCTATTTTTTTTTTTTTTTTTTTTTAAGGATGAAGGAACCATCGACTAGAAGCTCCCAAGATTGTTCCCTCCAAGAAAAAATAATAAGATAGGAGAGAGCCAAGTCCAAGACCCGTTCATTTCGAGATAGCTCGACACACTGTGTTTAATAGACTGGAGGTCATAGGCAGTAGGGGATACAGACAGAGGGAGACAGTTCCAGAGCTGACCTGTTGCATGTATGAAGGACTGGAAGTAACGGTTAGCTCGTGCATTAAGAAGATGGAAAAAAAAAACAGATAAGGGATGAGAGTTTGCTACTAGACGGGTGATACACGACCATCGTAATGGAGGAGGGATGCAAGCAAACAGTTCAGAGAAGACGTGACCACTGAAGTAGCGATAGAAAAGGGATAAAGATGCAACAGTGCGGTGAAGAGGCTGAGGCTGAAGGGAGCCAGTAAGAGGTGCTATGATGGGCCTATACCTCATCATGTGTACCATTGTTACCATCTTTTTCCTGTTCATTCTTTCCACGCTACCATACCTTCTAAGCTCACTCGCTTTTAGCACCTATCAGTGAATTTTATACTCCACATAAAAATAAATGAATAAAGATCCTGGCCCTATCCTCCCAACCTACTAGAGTGAATTAAACCAACATATTAATATTATCTTTAATGTAACGTTATTTCAATCTTGACCCAGCTTGGGCCGTCTTGAAGCATGAACTACTTAGACAAAACGACGTGGAAAATGTCGATGACGAACTGAAAATGTTTTATCCTTACAATGTACTCGTTTCATTGTGTGGGTAGTACTCCTCTATTTAAAGGTGAATGAAGGAGATGAATCCGTGCATGGAATACTTAGTTCAGCAGCAAAATATACTGTACATTATTATATACCATGTAGCTAAGCAAAATACTCCAACATTAATACAAAGCGTTATAATAGTAGGCCAAATTTATCCAAAAAGCAATGTCTGGTAGCGGTACCCCCAAATTATTGTAAGTAATAGCTCACATGACGTCTCGATTTTTTTTTCTTGGGTAGCTATGTATTAAAGCATATACTTTACGTCAGGAGTGAAACAAGAAAGCTTAATAAGGCAAAATTGCGTACTGTGTTGCAGCATTTATTTTTATTATTTTTTATTTTTTTAGTTTTTAGACATGGCAAGTCTGCGTTTCAGAATGGCTTATTTGACGCCATACATGTGATTTTGGTTTTCGAGTACGTTTTGCCATGTAGTAACTTTGTGTTCATTCATTGTGGATGGCTTCGGAAAAGAACAGTTGGTTTTAACTTGGCACGATGAAGATAGAAGGAAAAAAATTATGTGATCCTCCATCACTCTCAAGAATTTCATCTCTGTAACAGATCTTTGAGCAAGCTGTAGTGCTGTGAAACTGACACACGAACTTTTGATTGCCAAAGGGAAGACTATCTCCCAGTTTTGGACATGAGTACTGAGACACCCGACGACGCTAATTGAGTTGTGTACTGAAAAGCAATCTGTTTCCTGTCATTAAAGATGTTTTAAAAGTTACCTTCGTTACTTAATGGTGCTTGGCTATACCGTCACGTATTTAATGGTGCTTGCCTGTACCGTCACATACTAACTTAATGGTGCTTGCCTATACCATCACGTACTTAATGGTGCTTGGCTAAGCCATCACGTACTTAATGGTGCTTGGCTAAGCCATCACGTACTTAATGGTGCTTGGCTAAGCCATCACGTACTTAATGGTGCTTGGCTATACCGTCACGTACTAACTTAATGATGTTTGGCTATACCGTCACGTACTAACTTAATGGTGTTTGGCTATACCGTCACGGACTAACTTAATGGTGCCTGGCTATACCGTCACGTAGGCTACTAACTTAATGGTGCTGGGCTATACCGTCACGTACTAACTTAATGGTCCTTGGCTGAACCGTCACGTACTTAATGGTGCCTGGCTATACCGTCACATATTAACTTAATGGTGCTGGGCTATACCGTCACGTACTAAGGTTTAATATAATGAGCTCGAGGAACTCTATTTGGGATTACCTTTGCCACCGCCACACTATTTTATCAGTCCCGAGAAGCAAGATCGTATCATTTTCCGCAACTTGCCCTATACCGTTGCGAAAGATTCAGACTGTGTGTGTGTGTGTGTGTGTGTGTGTGTGTGTGTGTGTGTGTGTGTGTGTGCCTTAATTCCCTAGGCTATTTGATGGATTTAAATGAAACTTCTCAGATGAGTTCGTCTGGGTACTCCAAAGTCTTCCACTATAAAAAAAAAAAAAAAGGAATCCGTCCATGGCTTTTAGGGAGGTAAGCCCCCTCAACTTATAAAAAAAAAAATTAGTGAAAGAACCCCAGCTATGGTTTTGATATCACGGTGCAAGTTGTAATTCGATATTTGGGTAGCGTGATTCCCGCCCCATTGTATCTTGGGGGCGTCAGCCCCATTCCCCCTCCCCTTCCCACCTTCCAAAAAAAAAAAATCAGAAATAGGATAAAGTAAAGCCATGGATTTCAGCGAATCTTCTCAGGTCAGCTCGTCTGGTTATTTGACGATGTCTTCCACTACCATGAATTTCCAACATATTTTTACGAGGGTCAGCTCCCCTCCAAAACTTTAAAGGATACAATTTAGTTGGACGAGGTTGCTTGGATAGCTTAGTAAATATTGTACAGTGGGCTTCCATCCACTAACTGCCACTACCACCAACATCACTACTGCCACTACTACTGCTGCTGCTACTGCTACTACTACTACTACTACTACTACTACTACCTTTCCTACTGCTACTATTACAGTGTACTTTGTAATTCTTTCAGCTCTGCCTGCGTATCGCAGGATTGGGTATGTGGTTTCTATGTTTTCTCTGAATGCACAGGATGAAACTGCACATCTACCTGATTCAGTTAAACTCTTGATGGGAACTGGTAAATTAAGACTCTAAATAATCCCTCCAGATCCGAAAGTGCCTCCGCTGCTGTATGAAATATGCCGATGGTAACAGTATATATCGTACTTAAAGAGAGGTACCGTGGCACACAAAAGGCAGGTACTGATCCAGCACCATTTGCTTGGTGATCGGTACACACTGAATGCAAAAAAATGTCAGTGGATTCAAGGGGTCGATACTGACTCTATTGGATACGTTTATGTGAAGCTACAGAAGGTGGTGAATGTTTTTGGCGTATCAGATGGAGCCAGGATTCCAAAGGCTTCAATCGTGAGCGAATGGAAGTGTGTCCCATTGGAGTGGGCAAATTTAGGCTGTCTGCACATTGCTACTCCTCACCCTACCCTAGGGTGGGAAAGGAGGTCCGGATGATGATGATGATGATGATACTGAATAACAACATCTGGATACAGCAGGATTGCAAAAAAAAAAAAAAATGACGTCCTGGGGGTGAAAAGTTAACACGTACGTTTTTCTGGGCAGGACGCGGTATTTGACGATGAACCGATCATTGATGCAGTTGGTGGAGCTCTCAAGGTTGAACCAGGGACACACAAACGTCAGCTGTGTGGCGTTCCTCTCGTTGCACGCTATTTCATACTGGCACCTGAATTTGTAAGAAAATTTCATTGTTAATGCCCTGGAAGAAGAAGGAACTGGGTATCACAGACCTAAGCATTTTGTGGCCTTACTCCCTGGCTTTCCTGCAAAATTAGATTATTATCCTACTCCTCTGATCAGTAGGAAGTTTTTTTTTTTTTTTATGCAAGGAAGAAGGAACCAAAGGCCAAGAGCCAGCAAAACGTTCCATCCAAGAAAAAAACAAACACAATATTAAAGGAAGCCAAATTCAAGATCAAGATGCAGGAATATAAATAAAACATATCACAAATATTGGTATTAATTTTACTATGTTATGATTTCCAGTTCCATGTAAAGTTCGTGCTACTTTCAACCATTTCACTAATAGTTTTTACTGGACAGGAATTTCATCCTTGCCTGTATTACTGCGCAACTGGAGTTTAGGGAAGAGCCATTTAATTTGCTATCCTATTGTCATACATCTGTTATTAATGAGTAAGCATTCCCATTAATATAAAGGCTAGAAAAGGCAACAACACTGTGGCCTATGAATCGTTTTTACATGAGCGCTTTCAAGACCAATGAATACCCTGTGTGTGTGTGTGTGTGTGTGTGTGTGTGTGTGTGTGTGTGTGTGTGTGTAGTCAGTCAAAATAAAGAATTAACATCTGAAAGCAGAGAATTAGACGTTTTTCTCAAATCAACCTTTAGTTCATAAGCAGATACCTCCTGTGCTCCACATATAAGTTGCCATCATAAACTTCGCAACCATACAGTAGCACTTCAGCCATTAAATAGGATGAAAACAAACAACAGTTCCAAATACGTCCAGGAATCATTTAAGTTCCTATGGAGGTTAAAGATGAAATACAGAGACACTTAACAGAATTATGGGGCTTGTCACTGCACTGAGCTGACCTTGCCCTTTGATTTCGGCCTGAGACCTTCCCATATGACCTTGAAGTTTGGTTGTTCTCTAAATCAAATCCCTCATTCTTGTCTTATCCTTAACCCTTCCACAAAGTCTGATCTAAATCAGATAAAAAAAATGCCTTAAGATTACCTTGCCCTGTGACCGTAGCCTTTGCCCCAGCATTCTCAAAATCAACAGTTTGGTCATTGGCTGATCCTCAACCATTCCATCAAGTTTAGTTAAAAGCTAATGAAAACTGAGCTATTTTGTTACCAAGTACACACATGGGTCGAACTTTGATCTCGGCCTGTCACCTTGACCTTTGATTGTTCTCAAAACTAAATAATTTAATTCGAGCCTTACCGTCAACCCTTTTACACAGTCTGGTCGAAATCTGATAAAACTGTTCTTTTTTTTACCTCGCTCTGTGACGTTGGTCTATGATCTGTTATTCTGCATAGCAGTAAGTTTACTCCTTGGCTAACCCTTAACCCTTGCACCAAGCCTGTTTTAAAACGGATGGAGACTTTTTGAGTTATTTAGTTAACATAGGCATAAAAACTAGTCGAAATTTTACCTTGCCATATGATCTTAATCTTTCCCAGATTGTTCAAAAAGTTAAATCACTTCATTTTTACCTTACTGGCAATTCTCCCTCCAAGTTTGGTTAAAATTTCATTTTTAAAAAAGGAGTAAAGCTGTTTTTGGTAGATCAAGCTTTGATCTGGCCCTGTGATCTTGACCTTTGATCTGTTGTTTTACAAATAAACTTTACTCATTATGTGTCCCTTAATCCTTCCAACAAGTTTTTTCTTTTTCCTTTTTTTTTAATGGGGTTAAAGCTGTTTAAGTTATCTTATTAACACCAGTGCTGGACAACTGCACACCAAATGGGAGGTCTGCACCCTCACTTCCACACACCTCTAAGTGTTCGCATTCCTGCATAACCGCTTCTCATCCTAAAAACACTAGATACTGGGTGGGGTCCTCTTTCGAGACCGGAACTAGAATACACAACAAGAGGGACAGGTCATAAAAGCTCAGCAGACCAACCTTGCACATATATTGCCTTAATTCCGATTCCCTTACAATATACAACAAGTATATACTGTACAATACAGGTTATATGGACAACGTTAGGCATTTGGTACACAATAATTCCTGCACACAATACATACTGGGGTAATCACCATCAGTCAACGATATTCACTAATAATACATTGGAGTTATAGGCACAGTCTATATAGTTCTTCCCGTACAGTCCTAGTGTACCATTCATTACTTTCAGACTTACGTAATTCTCATTGCACATTAGAGGTGTCACTGCGTTAGGTATGAACACTGTCAGTCTTCACTGTACCACTGATGTGAACAAGCCTTATAATACAGACACTGTCAGTCCTTGTTATGTAGGGAGTCACTGTTATTTCACTAGTTGACTTCTTGGACTGCTGAAACGTGGGTTTAATCAGAAGTGGTGCCCGGTTGTAAGGGGCAGGTCCTCGGGCATACCCTCCCGTAGTGAACACGAGACTACTGCAGGAGGTGAGGTAGCCTGGGTGTGGTCATAGTCTGGGGTGCATAGAGGCCCTTCCTTGGTGGGGTCTTGACCTGACAAGTGGCCATTGGGACTGGGGCCAAACAAGGCCAGGAGTCGCACCTGCTGCCATCTGCTCCTGGCAGAGGGTCGTCGGTGGGATGGGCTCAAGAGGTCCCGCCCCGGGGTCCTAGGCACGTCTCTGGGTGGCTGGGGGCTGCAGCCACTACTGGGCTGGACCGATGTCAGGAGTTGCCTGCAGTGTCCATTCTGCGTGATGTCTGTCAATGCTTGGCGTCATCCAGGGGCAACTCGTAGGGCGTGGATTCCCTTTCCCAGGATTGGGCCCTGCCACCACTCCTCAAAGGGCAGCTCCTCCTGGGGACCACACCTGTGGGGAGAGTGAGAAGGGCATTCTGCTCGGCCTCTGAGTGACAAGTGGCCTGAGCCAGGGACTTCCTCCGACGGGGAAGCCCTAGTGACCGTGGATGAAGGGCGTACAGTGGCCGACCCTTTCCCGACATGGACAGTGGCCGACGTCATGGTTCCACAGGCTCTGAGAGCAGCAGCAAAAAGGCGTACAGTGTCCGACCCTTCCCCGGTATGGACAGTGGCTGATACTGCGGTGCTGCTCCCGGAGGAGGAGGAGGCAGACGAAGGGCGTACAGTAGCCGACCCTTCCCTGGTATGGACAGTGGCCGATACGGTGGTGCTGCTTCCGGAGGAGGAGGAGGTAGACAAAGGGCGTACAGTGGCCGACCCTTCCCTGACGTGGACAGTGTCCAACGTCGTGGTTCTGCCTTTCCCTGGCTTGCCAACTGATGTGCGTACAGTGACCGCCACTGCTGGGCTGGTTCCAGGGGTGACTGCAGCAGAAGGGCATACAGTGGCAGCTCCTGTCCCGGTATGGACAGTGGCCGATACCGCAGTGCTGCAGGGGGCAACAGCTGAATGTCGTACAATGGCAGATCATTCCCAGGTATGGACAGTGGCCGATACCATGGTGCTGCTTGGGACTGCCTGTAGACGAGTCCCATCCCAATCCTGGCTAGGGCTGGCCCAGCTGAGATGTAGTTGGCTGGGACTGTTTAGTTGTCATTGAGCTTGTTGAGGGGAACAGGGGCGTAGGGCAGTAGTGCACCTGGGCCCATATCATTCGGACCTGGTGCGCTCTCTACCTGCCCCTCCGTGATCTCCTTGTGGGGTGGGGGTGGGGCCATGGCTCTGTCCTAGGGGGGGTGTCTCAATGGGGGTGTGCATTTCACCACAGTCTGTGGGGAAAAAGTCACGTCCTCGTGGCAGGGGGTGGTATGTGTCGAAGGTGGAGGTCTGGTGTGTCGGTGTGAGGTGATGGAGGAGGGTGATCCAGTGGTGTGTGAACTGGTTGAGTTCTTAGTGTGGGGCATAGGTGATGTGGAGGGTGGAGGTGTGTGGTGTGTGGCGGAGGTGGCGGAGTAATTGGTGCATCTGCCGTGTCCTTTGGCTGGGCCATTGTGCAGGGTACCAGACGGTGCGGCGGATCCTCATCTCTGGTGGTGGTGAGCAGTGAGAGGCTCCTGGCTGCATGTTGGTGAGAGGTGAGGTGGGCGAGATTTTATGAGGGTGTCTAGGGTAGGTGTGGGTCTTCTCCCTGGGGAATTGGGCAGATGGAAGCTTCCACTGTGCCTGGTGTAGGCTCGGCCTGATGAAGGTTGTGTTGGGGATGTGTGTGGGGGTGATGAGTGTAGTTGCTGGTGGTTGGGGTGATGTTTGGGGTGTGGGTGAGGATGTAGGAGTGTATCTGGCTGGTGGGCAAGAGAGGTGTCCAGATCTGGTTGTGGTGGTGGTGAGGATGGGCGTTGGTGGTGAGGTGGTGGAGTCACGTGATGGTTTTGAGGGTGAGCTGTGCATTATGGTGTGTTCGGGTGGGTGTGTGTGCAGTGGATTTGTGCTGGTGGGGCTGGTGTGCTCGGTGGGGATGTGGTGTGGCCACGAGGGTGTGTGGGTCATAGTGGGGGATGCCAGTGGTGCGCTGGTTGCACGTGGGTGAAGGGTTGGTGGCGTGGGTGGTGTAGAGTTGGCGGGGGTGGCGGGGCTGCAGGGTGACAGGCCAGGGTGTGATGTGGTGTGGCTGGAGGTTGCTGTAGGGGTAGTAGGTATTTGGCTAGGTGTGGGAGTAGTGCAGGGATGTGGTGTAGGGTTGCTGGGTGGTGTGGGCGGGTTCTTTGGCATTTTTGGGCATGTTGGGAGGTGCTGGCATGGTGGTGCGAGGTGAGGTGTCTGGTGGGGTTGCTGATGAAGCATCAGAGTCCCACGGGAGTGGTGGGGGGCTGGAGGATGGTGAGGTGGGTGAGGTGGTCAAGGAAGGTGAGGCGGAGGAGGAGGGAGTGAAATAGTAGTGGTATGAGTCAGAGGACGGTTCTCGGAAAGCAGGATACAGCAGGGTGACGGGGCGGGGGGTGGATTGTGTGCAGCCTGGGAGAGTGTTGTGGGGTGTTGTGTGGAAGGGTCACACGTGATGGTTATGATATGTGCGGGTGTTGCCGTGGTGTTGTATAGTGACCTGGTAGGGGTTGGGAACTTTGACTATTGTGTAGGGTCCCTTGAACTGTGGCGATATTTTATTCGGGACCGGCAGACATGCTACCACTACTGGATCTCCAGGCTTGTAGGGGTTGGGTGTTGTGGTGTCTGGCTGGAGATCTTGTTACTGTTGTAGGTGGTGTAACCGCCATTTGAGGTGATGGAGAGGGTTGGAGGTTTGGGGTGGGGAGGGGAGCTGGAGGTGGTGTCGTAGGGGTAGGAGGAGTGGAGCTTCTCCAAACACCTGTTCATGTGGGGTGATCCTGTCATCTCTCAGGCAGGTGTTCATGCCCCATTGTATTATTTTGACATGTGCCAGCCAGTCTTCATTGCTCGTTTCTTGTATCTGTGTTTGCACCTGGTTGAGAAAGGTACAATGGCTCCTCTCACATACTCCGTTCCCTTTGGGCCAATAGAGGGAGGAGTGAGAGATCTGGTAGCCGAACAGGGTGGCTAGTTCTCTCCAGACCTTGCCGATAAAATTTGGGGCATTGTCTGAGTGTAGGACCTGAGGAATTCTAAAGTAGGGGAAGACGTGGTGGACTAATGCTTTGGCTACGGCCACGGCGTGGTATTCCTTGGTGAGGCAGGTGATGAGGAATTTCGGGTAGACGTAGATGAAAGTGATGATATATTTGTAGTCAGCTTTGGGTGGTAAAGGCCCGGCTTTGTCGACCGATAGCAGTTGCCATGGCTTATGGGCGGTGATTATTCCCGATGGCCCTGGTGTGCGGGTGATGTCTTTTCCCAGGGAGCTGGCTTGGCAGGCTTGAATGATTTTCTTTGCTAGGTTAAAGGGGCCGGTTGTCTAATAGATGTTGTTAAAAACTTGGAGGAGTTTTTCGTACCTAGGTGGATGCCATTGTGGGAGTGTGAACCATGGTGTCGTGGGTGGTGTCAGGGTCTAGGATGATGTGTCCGTCCTGGGTGAACAGGTGGTCACCATGCCGGTAGAGTTTGGCAAATGTCTGGGGTGGTATCCAGGGTGGTAGTTCCTTTTTCTGCCAGCACTGAATAAGGTCGGGGGTAGTGTGGAAGGAGTTGATGGGGAGTCGTGACAAGGCATCTGCGTTAGCATGCAATTTCCTGAGTCGGTAGACGATTTTGAAGTCAAATTCCTTCAGTGCCTCTCTCCATCTGATTAGTTGGGCACTGTTTGTGTTAGACTGACGTAGCCACTGAAGGGATTGATGATCGGTGACGATCGTAATGTGGGTGCCTGATGTGTATGCTTGGAAGTGTTCTAAGGCCCATATAATGCCCAGGCATTCACGTTTTGTAGCTGCATAGTTTTTTTCAGCTTGGTTGAGAGTTGGCTGGCACAGGCAATGATATGTTCTCACCCATTCTGTACTTGGGCTAGTACGGCACCTATGGCGACTAGGGATACCGGTACGTCTGTGCACAGACGGAAAGGCCGGGTGTAGTCTGCAAAAGCGACAATTGGGGTGGTGATGAGCTTGGACTTCAGTGTGTTGAAGGCAGTGATTCGGGCCTCGGTTCAGAGGAAATGTTCGCCTTTCTTGGTTAAATCATGGAGAGATTTAGCGATGATGGCGAAACCCTTCATGAAATGCAAATAGTAGGAGGTAAGTCCAAGGAAAGGGCATATGTCGTGGATGTCTTTGGGTAGGGGGAGGTCTGCAATGGCACGCGGTTTGTCGGAGTTAGGAGAAATGCCCTCTGCCTAGATTATGTGACCCAGAAAGGAAACGGATCACTGAGCCAGAAGGCACTTAGAGGGCTTGAGCTTGAGTCCTGATTGGTGTATTTTTTATTTTTTATGTGTCCGACTCTGGAACTAGGCTTCACAGTCTGCTTCCAAGGCCCAGTAGTCCTCCCACATACCATACATCTCTACATATCACCACGTCAGTGCTAACACGCACCATCCATATTGAATACATGCTAGGGGTGTCTCATACAGGACTGGTGTATTGGTACAGTATTAGCAGGGGTATTTTTACGACATGTCGGCAGGTCTTCTGCTAGAGCATTAAAGTCTGCTTTTTTATTAAATTCAAATCCATAAACTGTTCTCTGCCTCAGCGGTGATTTGAACCTGGGTCCCGGTAGGACTGCAAGCCACCTCTCTACCGACTGAGCTACTTCTGGGGTGGGGGTGGGGCCATGGCTCCCTCCTAAGGGGGGTGTCTCGACGGGGGGGTGAATTTCAATACATACACACACACACACACACACACACACACACACATATATATATATATATATATATATATATATATATATATATATTGTTACGGAACAGAGAAAGATAATGTACACTTTAAGTGAGACTACTAAAAATCACTACTGTCCCGTAAAGTTCCAGGTTCAAAACAAAAGAGTTAGGTAAAATTACAAGTTAAAGTTTAATGCACAAACTAACAACACAACATTCAGGACTCATAAGGATAATGTAATGGTAAAAAACAGGTTAAATATATGGTTAACTGCAATAGCCTCTATTAACACAAAATTAGCAAGAGTAAATTTATCTAAGTCAGCCCTGATAAAATGAAAATACACTGGGTAATGCTCAGTTAATGCAAGATAAATTATTACAGACACAAACTATTATTAACCCCTTAACCGCGGGGCGTCACTTTCGTGACGCTTGGGAGCAAGGGATCATACCGCGGGGCGTTGCTTTTGTGATTCTGTGTTATTTTGAATTCACCCGGGCTTTCAAGTGGGGGCTTGTATCATCTATCAGTACTAACAATGTCCAACACTAGTCAGCACTCCTAATCTCATCTGTACTCCCATCCATTGTTGACAATTTAGCCATTTCTCCCCGTTCTTGACTCCCCTCCCTACCCCCCCTCCATTACCCTATCCTCTCGCCTGCCCGGCCATGCTACGCTAAGTAAATCTTCCCTGGAATTTTTCACTGATTTCATCCATTGAAATAAGCCCTATGTCGTATTCTTATACCAAATAATATATACAAGAAAGATATCAGGTAAGTGAGAGTGCCATACACCTGGAATTGGCTAATTATCACCTGACAACACCTCACGTGCACTCGTTCGCTAATTTTCGCTGTTTTTTTCCCCTTGAAATATGCCGTATAATCTATTTTCGTAATAAATATACATGTAAGGAGAGAAGGGAGTAGCCTAAGTGATATTTACATTCACCTGGAACTACCTAATTTATAAAGTATTGTCTAGAGTTCCTGCCAATCATATCAGTGCTACACAAAGCTGTTTCAAGATTTAACATTGGTAGCTCTGATTATATATCTCCTAAATAGGCCTCTAATCTATTTTCGTAATAAATATACATGTAAGGAGGGAAGGGAGAAGCCTAAATGATATTTACATTCACCTGGAACTACCAAATTTATAATGTATTGTCTAGATTTCCTGCCAATCATATCAGTGCTAGGCTTAGCTGTTTCAAGAAGTAATATTGGTAACTCTGAATAACCCCTAAAGCAGGCCTCTAGGCTAGCTGGCCTGGCCCCTGCATTATCAGTGTACTCTCATCTTCCGAAGTGAGAGGACGTATGTTTCATCTTGCTGACTTCAAGGCCTTTTTTCACCCCCATGCAAATGGCTCTGTGACCTTTACCCCCTACTAAACCTCGTGTGGAAAGAGGTAAAGGGCTGACAATTGATAAAAGAGTGACTACGATCTTTCTATTGAGTAAAACAGTGCAAGTGGAATTGTAAATAATGTGTAAATAATGTGTAAACAGCAAGTGAAAGTAATGAATGTAAATATACGTGAACAATGGAAAATAGTTTTATAAGTTATTTCAAGTGACAGTGCACAACACAGTGTAAATAAAATAGAAATGTAAATAACGTAAATAAAATAGAGAACGTAAATAGAAATGTAAATGAGTATTATTATAAGAATACGAGTATATACCCTAGGAGTAATGAAAGTGAAAGTTTCACTGTAGCATGTCTGAATGCTATGAGTTATGAGAGTGAAGATGAAAGTGACATTCACTCTCAATGCCAGTATACAGGACGAGAAAGTGAATGCTACGTATTTTACTGAAAGAAATTGAATCCCTACAGTGACAATAAACTAATACTACTGAAGGAAACTTATGGATAAAGACTGTAGATATATATAAGTGTTATATAGTAATAGAAATATAAAGTGTGAGGGGTTTTATGAATAATAAATGACAGACTACCATGAGCGAACTAGTGCCAGTGCGACGATCAGACGCGCTCGTAATTTCCATTGCTTTCACAGTGTTTTCTTTTTTTAGTATGGATCCCAAACTACTTGAAAATTGTAGAATAGTGTTTATAGTGTTTGTATCTAGCTGTGGTAATCATATTACGGGTTGTCGGGAAGTGTAAAGTGGAGACTTCGTTACCCTACTTCAGAGGTCTCCTCAAGTCCTACGGTAACCGACGAAGGCTCAACAATCATTCCAGGAGAAAGCTGAAGGTATGTGCCATAAGCATATGTAATTTTATTATTCTAGGACTAATAACTGATTTTTGGCAAATATTTTTTGAGAGTCTGTCGGAGCCCAAATAACCCCGCGGCACACGCAAGTCATTGGTAAACAAGCCCGCGGTGTAGGGGTTAATGATAGCTGACAACAAGAACCCTACACAAATCACAAAAACCTCACTAGGCCTACAAATTAACAACTTATGCTATACAGTACAAGAACAAAATGCAATAACACTCGTACTCATATTACACAGCTGCTAGATGGTTGGAGACTTCCTGAACACTCAATAATAACTGTACAGGGGAGGACAGAGATGTGAACAAAATGAGGAGCAGATCTAAGTGGCAATAATGCAGAGACTGAGCTCATTATATAGGGGCCAGCAGACCTTGATACAACTTGTAAGAAGGACGCGCAAATGAAGCCATGGGGACAAAGAGTTGACAATCCCGCTCTGAACAACAGAAAGGACGACTTACTCTACTATAACGGTAGAAGGGGGGAACTGAGGCAGAACACGCTCGTGATCAAACATGCAGCATACTGTGCGTTAATATTACACAAAGGATGATGAAATCATAGGCTATGTAACACCTCCCCACAAAGAAAAAGAAATTTACAAAGTTAATTTCTTATTACTCTAAAACAATCTGTCTAAAGTCTAGATAAGCAATCTGCAATAACATTTTCTTCCCCCTTGACATGTTGTATGTCTAATGAATACTCCTGAAGAAGTAGACTCCATGTTGTCAATCTCTGATTTTTATCTTTAAACTTACTAAGGAATTTCAGTGGGTTATGATCGGTATAAATGACTATGGGGTCAAAACCAGAACACAAATAAAATGAAAAATGCTGTAAACCCAGAATCAAGGCCAAAAGCTCTTTCTCAATAGTTGAGTAGTTCTTTTGAGGTGGAGTGAACTTCTTACTGTAATAAGATACAGGGTGTTCAATACCCTGATCATCCTCTTGCAGCAAAACAGCCCCAGCTCCTGTATCACTTGCATCAACAGCCATCTTAAAAGGCTTGGCAAAATTTGGAGTAGCGAGCACTGGCTGACTTAATAGGATAGCTTTAAGTTTGTTGAAAGAGGATTCACAGTTATCGGTCCAGACAAATTTAACGCCCTTTTTCAGTAGGTCTGTAAGTGGTGATACAAGAATTGAAAAGTTGAGAACAAATCTCCGGCAATAACCTACCATTCCCAAAAATCTTTGTAGCTCTTTCCTACTTTTAGGTCTGGGAAGATCACTTATAACCTGAACCTTAGTTGCTGGTGGTGCAACATGTCCATCACCAATTACGTACCCGAGGTATTAAACTTTAGCTTGACCAAACTCACACTTTGATAAATTAGCTACAAGATTAGCCTGAACTAAACGCTCAAGAAATTTACTGACATGGCATAGGTGATCTTTCCAGTTGTCACTGAAGATTAATACATCATCAATATAAACAACACACCCTGCCAAACCCTCTGTTACAACATTCATGAGCTTCTGAAATGTGGCTGGTGCATTCTTCATACCATATGGCATTACCGAACATGCAAAAGTCTTTCCTAGTATTACAAAACATGAGATCTCTCTGGCACGTTCAGTCATAGGTATTTGCCAGTATCCCTTTAACAAATCAAACTTACTTATGTACCTAGCCTTTCCGATCTTGTCTATGCAATCCTCCACACGAGGGAGAGGGTAAGTGTCTGTTTTAGTTATCTGATTAACACGTCTGTAGTCAATGCAAAGCCGCTGTGACCCACCTGGCTTAGGGACTAGAGTGACAGGAGAACTCCACTCGCTCTGACAGGGCTCAATCATCTTGTGGTCCAACAGGTAGCCAAGTTCCTTCTCGATGAGAGGAACTTTCACTGGGTTCACACGGTAAGGAGGCAGTTTAATTGGCTTTGCGTCTCCAACATCGACATCATGCATCACCACAGTGGTTCTTCCTGGAGTAGCACGGAACACTTGCGGGTACTCCTGCAGTAATGCCGAAAACTACTGCCTCTCCTCGGGAGGTAGGTGAGAAAGCTTAGTCTGGAGATCATTCATGATATCAGGATTCTTCCCCAAACTATCACTCAGGCTCATACTGCATGGGAGAGCTTCACTTGCAGACTCGGGTGGAACAGCTACAGTGCAGACTGGATTATTTTCATCCCGCCTGTGATATAACTTTAGCATGTTGATGTGACGTAGTTGCTTGTTCTTTCTACGATCTGGTGTGGCGATGACATAGTTGACGTCACTGAGTTTCTTCTCCACGAAATAAGGACCACTAACCTTGGCTTGAAGAGGTTGCCCATGCACTGGTAGCAGAATCAAAACCTGATCTCCTGGCTGAAAGTGGCGTAACCTGGACTTCTTATCATACCAAGTCTTCATCTTCTCCTGAGCAGCTCCTAAATTCTCTCTCGCCAGCTGTAAAGCAGTGGACAGCCGTTCTTTGAACTTCATCACATACTCCAGCAGGTTGACGTTATCTTCCTCCGACAGCCAGCATTCCTTGAGTAGCTTAAGGGGTCCTCTTACTTCATGGCCAAACAGTAGTTCAAAAGGTGAGAAGCCCAGTGATTCATTTGGAGATTCTCTTGCGGCAAACACAACGAATGGAAGACCTTTATCCCAGTCTTTCTGATGTTCCAAACAGTATTTCTTGAGCATCGATTTGAGTGTTTGATGATATCTCTCCAACGCTCCTTGGGTCTGGGGATGGTAAGCTGAAGACGTGATCTGGGTGATGCCCAACTCTTTCAGAGACTGCTTGAAAACATTTGACATGAAATTACTTCCCCGGTCTGACTGTACCTCCTTGGGCAGACCAAACTTTGTGAAGAACCCTAGCATTTCCTTAACCACGTTCTTTACTGAGATATTTCTAAGTGGAATGGCTTCAGGATAACGAGTAGCCATATCAATCAGGGTCAACACATAAGAAAATCCTGAAGAAGTCTTAGGAAGAGGGCCCACAATATCCACCAACACACGGGTGAAAGGCGCCTCAAAAGGAGGAATAGGAACTAGAGGTGCAACCTTTTCGGTCTGATTACACTTCCCCACAACTTGACTGGTGTGACAAGACTTACAATACCTGGAAACATCCCTGAAGATACCTGGCCAGTAGAAGTGTTTCAAAATGCGTGCCACAGTCTTCCTCACTCTAAGGTGTCCTGCCAAACTGGAATCATGAGCCACTCTAATGATATCCTGCCTACAAACACGAGGGATGAGAACTTGATGTACAACCTCCCATTCACAGTCGGCTGATACTGTTGGGGGTCTCCACTTCCTCATAAGTACTCCTGACTTTACATAATAACAAGTAGAAGCACCGGCTGACTCTTCTTCACTGTAAGCAGAGTTAGCTAGACCTTTCAACTCAGGGTCAGCAACCTGTAACTCAACCAACTCTTGACGAGACAAATTATCAACACTACGGGGTACTGCCTCATCTGGTGAGTGGTCCAAATTAGCAAGAAAAGTGTCAGCTAGGATAACATCATCATCATCATTATCCTCTAAATCACCAGTAACTTTAGACTTAGCCCTAGTGGCAGCACATGAAGGGAACACATCAGGGACACCACAATCCTGGGACGCAGCCACTGGCTCAGTAGACAACTGAGGAGCTGGACACACTTGACTTCCACCAATATCATTTCCAAGTAAGAAAGTTACACCTGACATTGGGAGTGTCTCAACCAACCCAACCATAACGGAACCATTAACAAAACCAGACTCTAAATTCACTCTGCACAGAGGGACAGAGAAGTAATCATTCCCTACACCTTGTAAGATTACAGTTTCATCAGAGGAATTAACATTAGAGCCTAGAACACTGGTCAGCATAAGGGATTGGCAAGCACCTGTATCACAATATATTTTAACTGATTTTCTGTCATTACTGTCCAGAGGACTGACAAAACCATCAGACAGGAGATTAGCACATGAACTCTTGAGAGTGTCACCCACGTTACTGCTCAGAAGAGGAGCTCCTTCATGAGAATTTAAGTTACCCCTCAAAGCAGGTTCAGTTAACTCAGTTAAAGAATTCTGGGAACTCTCAAGAGTGGACACTAGACCAATTAACTAAATATTTAAAGACTCCTTTTTGTTCACATCACGCTGTCTCCTGAAACATTTCTCCGTAGTATGACCAAGCTTACTACAATAAGTACATTTACTTTTCTGAAATCTAGAGGTGAAGCTGGTATTTACTTCCTGAGAAACCTCATCTTTATTCTCTTTCCTGTTACCTGTACTCTGAGTAGAGGCAACGTACTTACTCAGCTTTCCCTTTTTCTTTAGAATATTTCTTGTGAGTGAGAACATATTCATCAGCTAAAACCGCAGCATCAGACAAATTATCTATTCTTTTCTCATCAAGATATAGGCTTACATCTTTATAAATACACCTCTTGAAGTCCTCCAGCAAAATCATCTGCTTAACTTTACCAAAATCAGAATCCACATTCTTAGAATTTAACCACTGCTCTAACAGATCTTCTTTGATTTTTGCATACTCAACATGGGATTGCTTATCTTGCTTGTAAGTTGTCCTAAATTTTACTCTATAAGCTTCAGGAACAAGCTCATAGGCCTTAAGAATCAAGCTCTTAACTACATCATAATCATCAGATTGATCCTGAGGCAAAGATGCATAAGTTACTTGAGCTTTACCGGTGAGAACAGTTTGAAGGAGTACTGGCCAATACTTTTTGGGCCAAATAAAACCTGTAGCTACCCTCTCAAACAACTGAAAATACTTTGTTAAATCAGATTCATTTAAAGGAGGGACAAGTTTAACATTTTTAGCCACATCAAAATCATCAGAGCTAGATGATCCAGTTCCACCTTGTTTCATGCGATACTCATGGTCTGCCTGAATCCTGGCAAGTTCAACTTGTGCCTGTATCTGTGCCTCCTGAATCCGAGCCTGAGATTCAGCCTCCTTAGCATTTGCTTGAAATTCACCCTCCTTAACACGAGACTCCGCCTCCTTAGCCTGAGCCTCCTGCAGGGCTAGCTGTAACTTAGCTAATTCAATCTGCGTTCGCTCATTTGGAGGAGTTACATTAAACAAGCTTTCATTAATCATGTCAACAATTTGATCTTTAGAATGATGAGAGCGAACAGCAATTCCCAATTGTTGAGCAACAAGCTTAAGTTCATTCTTTGTTCTGTTTTCTACATCACACACTGTTTGCACATTTGACAAAAAATCTTTGGCTTCATCAAGTGTAGTAATAGTAGACATCATGAATAAATCACAGTCACAAAATATCGAGCAATATCCTTATGATAATATCCTGAATATCCTGATAAGAGGTCGCCAAATTTATGTTACGGAACAGAGAAAGATAATGTACACTTTAAGTGAGACTACTAAAAATCACTACTGTCCCGTAAAGTTCCAGGTTCAAAACAAAAGAGTTAGGTAAAATTACAAGTTAAAGTTTAATGCACAAACTAACAACACAACATTCAGGACTCATAAGGATAATGTAATGGCAAAAAACAGGTTAAATATATGGTTAACTGCAATAGCCTCTATTAACACGAAATTAGCAAGAGTAAATTTATCTAAGACAGCCCTGATAAAATGAAAATACACTGGGTAATGCTCAGTTAATGCAAGATAAATTATTACAGATACAAACTATTATTAATGATAGCTGACAACAAGAACCCTACACAAATCACAAAAACCTCACTAGGCCTACAAATTAACAACTTATGCTATACAGTACAAGAACAAAATGCAATAACACTCGTACTCAAATTATACAGCTGCTAGATGGTTGGAGACTTCCTGAGCACTCAATAATAACTGTACAGGGGAGGACAGAGATGTGAACAAAATGAGGAGCAGATCTAAGTGGCAATAATGCAGAGACTGAGCTCATTATATAGGGGCCAGCAGAGCTTGATACAACTTGTAAGAAGGACGCGCAAATGAAGCCATGGGGACAAAGAGTTGACAATCCCGCTCTGAACAACAGAAAGGACGACTTACTCTACTATAACGGTAGAAGGGGGGAACTGAGGCAGAACACGCTCGTGATCAAACATGCAGCATACTGTGCGTTAATATTACACAAAGGATGATGAAATCATAGGCTATGTAACAATATATATATATATATATATATATATATATATATATATATATATATATATATATATATAATGTTTCACCGCAAGGAAATAAATATGTTGATTGGTCAATAGCTGACAAAATTCAAAACCACTGTGAGTTACTGTAGTAACCAAACTAGACCTTACCTTTCTTCCACGTATCAGTATGTCTTACCCTAACCAAAAAGGGGGGTTCCGCCCCCCTGACCCCCCGTTTCACCTCTCATTGCCAGGTGGGTCACCAAATTTCATCTATTCGGCTGTCTTAGCTGATCGAGTGATCTAGGCGCTTTGGCCATCCATTTTAGAGAAAAAGGGTAATATGCGGCTGGGACGCCTCACGCTTGCCTGAGCACCAATTGTAGTGATTAGCATCTAGTATTTAATACTGTTTATCATCTGTAATCAGTCTGTCATGCAAATGCTGCATCATCAATGTCTCTTTACATTCATTTTTACTTTTTTCTTTGTGTGTGTGCAACTTAAACACACACACACACACACACACACACACACACACACACACACACACACACACACACACACACACAGCACCCTCCTTCACTTCGGATATAATGTAAAAATGGGAACATGGTTAGTACTGTAGCATCAGTTATTCAGGATGATGCGTCTATTACTCACCCATATCCTCGTGTGTTGGTGGGACGACTCAATCAACATTACCAGCGTCTAATTTGCAGCATTATACTCGCAGCTGTTGCACGTTTTTGATTAGCCATTTACTTGCAAGGGTTGCATGATTAATTAGCCATTTACTTGCAAGGGTTGCATGATTGATTAGTCATTATACTTGCAAAGGTTGCAGGATTGATTAGTCATTTCATTACATACCCACAACGTATCACAAAAGTACATTATGATGACTGCATCACCCAAGACAAAAGAGAGTAGTGTGCGGACCAACCTGTACATTTTAAGTGCCCTTACGTTAGCACGAGTTCCGCATCGCCTGTACTGCCTTCAGTTCTACTTGGTGTTCCTTATACTAATGTTTTCTGTACGGCTCATTGCCAGAGAATCTACAACAGTGGTTTCCGTTCTGAGGCTTCCTGGACAAATGCGACAGCAACTGTGGCTCCGTCTATCCAACTACATCATTGTTTGAAGAAGAAACAAGTAAACATCGGATCATTGCTCGAATTACCATGTTGGATATGAGATTTTAATCACTCGGGTGGCTAATGAACATGAAAAAAAAAAAAGGACGCGTGCATTGACATAACTGCACTCTCATCTAGTGTTAATTCATGTGCATGGTAAAGTATAAGTTACATTCTCACAACCGGTAATTCTCCATGGTTGGGTCGCTGTAATGGCACAGCAGCTGTCTTATGCATAACATGAAACTCGTCTCGCTGTTACGATTTGATGTTCAACTCCTTGGAAAACTGCTTGGCTAAGATATGTAGCCAATATTTAAAGATGCGCCCCCTTAGCATGTTTGCTAATAACAGAGTTTGGACACAATCCTCAGCCAAAACTCCACCAAGGACTTCATCTAATTCGTTTATAGCAAAGGAATCGCTTCCAAAATTCAGGCACTATTTTGCACTGCCTCCTGGTTGGCTGTCTATGAGAGGGTTGTCGGTGGAATAGTTCATCGAAAAAATTTGCGTCGGAGAAGTCATTCAGGAATTCTGTGACTAGGTAATAAATATTATCGTACTGCTGCCTTCCTGCCACGATGATTGATTTAGAGGAATAGGTAGATAAGGTATCATGTTTTAATCATCTGTATCTAATATTTCATCAGCAGCAGCAGGTAATACTTCAACATTTGAGCCAAGAAAGAACCATAAGGTGTGTGTGGTCTGCATGTCTATATAACTCACCTGTAGTCGACTGGGTAGTTCAGAGGGAAGTTAGGAGACTCGATGGCAACTTGCTCTCCCACCGTCATGTTAGTCTTGGTGCTACAGGATAGGGGAGTGATCTTGGAGACTCGACTCGAACCAGCTCCTGCCCAGCCCGCCACCGGACCCACGCACACCACCACCACCACCACCACCAGGCACAGCGGCTGAACGGCTCTCATAACGCCTAAGGAAAAGAAGTCCATCAAGGAAAATGTCCCAGAAGAAAACCCTGCTACAAGAGAGTTTTCCTAGAAGATCGATCTATTTATCTATTGCCAGACGCCTTAATCCCGTAAAGGGTGGCCACAAACAAATCGCCTTTATGTCGCCCAGTCCTCCGCCATTTCACTGCCCTGCTTCCAGCTCACACACCCCTCTTATATACCTCTCCACTCCTTCCCTCCATGTCATCCTTGGCCTCCCCCTCCTTCTACCCCCCTCCACCTCACTCACATACACTCTCCTCGTCAGTCTCTCACTCTCCTTCCTCTCAACATGGCCAAACCACCTCAAGCCTAGAAGATATTGCGTGAAAGAAAAATAACCAATAAGTAATGGCGATGAAAGAAAAACAATTTGCAAGAAAAACTGTTTAGAAGAAAAATTGACATTACTGGAAGAAAAAAGCGCCAGAAAGAAGGCAGATTAGGAGAAACCAAGTCCTGCAAGATAACTGCCCAAGTAGAAAACTATCCTATTTGAAAATCTATCTATCTATCTATCTATAGCCCGACGCCCTAATCCCGCAAAGGGTGGCAGCAGACAAAAGGCCTCCAAGTCGCTCTGTCCCCCACCATTTGGCTGCCCTCCCCCCAACTCACTCCCTCCTCCCTTATATACCTCTCAGCTCCATCCCTCCACCTCATCCTCGGTCAACAACAACAAAAAAATCGAAGAAAATGTTTATCGTCAAGAATAAACACTGTCATGAAAGAAATCGTCCAGGGAGAAAACTGAAGCGGAAAAAAATTGCTGAGGGGAAAGCTGTGATTAGAGAAGACTGTCCTGGAAGAAAATAGGTCTTGAATAAATAGTCTTGTTGGAGAACAGTTATGGACACAAATATCCCTGAAACAAAACTCATTGTAAAAACACAAATGTGCAAATAGAAGCTAGTCCAGAGTGGGGAAAAATGATATGCAAGAAAACTGCCCTTTTGGAACCCAGTCGTGTTGAAAAAGAGGCTGAAGAAAAGGAGTCCAGGAAATAAGGTACATTGTGAGTAACGTGTCCCGAAGAGAGAATTGTCGTGGAGAGAAAAGTGTTGGGGAGAGAAAGGGGGCAAGAGGAAAATGTCCTGGAAAAAAAAATGTTTGAGAGAAAATAACAGAAAAGAAAGTTTCATACAGAGAAAAGCATCTTAGAGAGAATCGTCACCGAGAGAAAGAAAAACTAAGGATACCTCTGACAGCAGCACCCAGACTAACCGTATCCATCACCTTCCCGCCAGCACATCCCAAAAGTCTCCCTTGTATCGAACACATCCCTCAGACACACCCCAGATGTACAATCAGCATCAAAAATCCTTCACCTCTCCTACCTTTTCATCCATGGTCTACGAAAATTACTGTGGTGAATCCATAGCAACGACACTATCCTGATTTTACTCTAACTTGGCCCAGACTTTTGTTCTTTTGTAGCTTATTTCATGTAGGTCAGTTGCAGGGTATTTCGTTGCTAATGTATTATCATAACTCAGCATTCAAGATGGAGAAGTGGAAAATTTTGGCCAAGTTAGAGTAAATTAGGGTAGATTATTTATTTATCTATTTGTTTTCCCTTCCCCTGTTCTTTCATAAAAAAAAAAATAAATAGTATATTAACACTGATCTGTGGCTAAATATAATGGTCAGTGTAGGTTGCTGAGGAACTTAATCATTTTAAAAGCCCGTGGAGAGAAAAGTAGGGGAAATGACAGAACTTTTGATGTCGACTATACACCCAGATGCAGGTTTATAAAGCTCTGTGGTTGACACTTGCCTGATTATTCCTTCAATATGCAAGTTTATAAAGCTTTAGGGTTGCAACTTGCCTGATTATTCCTTCAATATGCATGTTTACTCATATGAAGTTCTATGGCTGCAGCTTAATAAATTCTTCCTTCAGTATGCATGTTTACGCATATAAAACTCTATGGTTGCAACTTGCCTGATCATTTTCAATATGGAAGTTTATAAATCTCTATGGTTGCAACTTGCCTGATTATTCCCCTCAAGAAGATACGTTTACTAAGTGACGCAGGGAAACCCGCTGGATTTGACTGGATGAATGCAGCAAAAATGAGGAGAAAAGAGTCTTGCAGGAGAAAAAAAAAAAAAGAGAAAATATCATCACGGCGAGAAAGGCGTCGTGGTAAGATGATTGTCGTGCAGAGAAAATTATCCGAGAGAGAAACGTGACAGGGAGAAAGTTGTTATAGAGACAAACCCGGCCTTGAAAGAAAATTTTTCGAGAGAGAGAGAGAGAGAGAGAGAGAGAGAGAGAGAGGGGGGGGGGAGGGGAAACAGACTAGAAATAAAATCAACCCTGGAAAAGAGCTACAATACCTGGGTACAAAATATGGGTAAATACATGAGGGAGCGGTGCTTCGAGTGACGGGAGGATGAATCAGGAATATCTATCCATCTGTCTATTTATCTGTCAGTCTATTTTTTTATCTTCCTACTTACCGATCTATGAACACTGACGAGCCACAAGCAGAAATAAACTTCTAGAAAAGGATAAGACGTAATATAATACACACGGGTTACTTAGACGGATGGTAAATAATATTGTCCCACTCATATACCAGACCACGACGCACAAGAGCTGAACAATCTCTCTGTCTGTAGTACTTACTGTACTTCTGACGAGACTGTGGTGCCTGATACTTACTAGGCGAGAGAGGAGGTGAGTGTGTGTATGAGGTGGCGTAGGCAGGTGTTGGGGTTATGTATCAGGAAGAGTCCTCCCCTGCTCCCTCCCATCCCCCCCTTCCTCCCTCCGCTTTGCTTACCTTCCTCTCCCTGTCTCCTCTCTTACGTCTCTATTTTCACACTAGCCACCATCTCTCTCTCTCTCTCTCTCTCTTAGTAATGTCCCAAATGGCAACCAATCCAATCATTACCAATTGCTTCTTTACGAGCGGCATTGTAAAAAGAATGAAGAAACACGTGAAATATATTGCCAATAAGCACCACAACAGATATACTCAAGAATTAATAGATCATCATGTAAAAACCACCGTGGGTACATACACATTACTCGAACAGTGTTTTTGGCTTCACATGTTATTGATTGTCAAAACGAACTTCATCCAAACAGGTGCAATGAACCCTCCAGTCAGCGTCAGTGCTCCCCTTCAGGGCACCTTTCCAACAGTACTTATTCTGATATATGCGAAGGGTTGATGTGTTCTTCTCTATGTAAGATGAAATGGTTGGTCAAACCTCTCACTCTAATATTACTTTGAAATACTCTGGTGCTTATCCTCCATTTCCTCTCCCTCTATGTTCTTCATGCCTAATAACATAATTTCCTCAAAAGATGAGCACCTGATGGCAAAAGTTCGTGTGCTCTGAGTAATGGGACAATAATGCCCAACACGCCTAACAGATGGCGCCACCGCATGTATATCCCCTCTCGCCCACCTCTCCTGTATCATTCATTCCCCAGTATTCACACCTTCTCTTCCCCTCTCACCCCCTTTCTCCCTTTCACAGTTTAACCCTCCTCACCCCCTCACGTCCGCCTCTCCTCCTTTCTCTCATCCCCCATCCTTCTCTCTCACTTCTGCATTCCTCCTCCTCATCCACTCATAGTACCGTCTTCCCCTCCCTCTCCTTTCCCCCTCCCACCCTCTCACTCCCCCCCTTCTTTTCACTCCATCCCCTCCATTTAACCCCTCCCACTCACCCCTCACTCTCCACCCTCTGACTCAGCTTCCACGAAGTCCATTGGTGGCGAGAGACTGACATGGTAAATACACCAGGAAAATATGAAATGAATGATCTTAATTTACGTGACGAAGTGAGACTGCCAGTATATCAACTATAGCCAACTCGATCTCACCTGAAAAGAGAACCTTAAGCTTTTGAATGCTGGCAGGTGATAGGCTGTCCGAGTGTATCCATTAGCAACGATGTGTTTTATTTTATTTTATTTATTATAAAGGGTACATTAACCATTTGACTATAAGATTGCTTGGATAAAATATATATGAAGTTACATGCATCGACTAATTTAAAAACGAGACCTTGCAAAGTACATCAGCTGGCCTGATAATTGTGAAATTTTCAGTTCTGCCAAATCAAGACTTTCTAACTTTTAAGTTTTTTTTATTTTTTTCCCCTCGTGTTCAGGCAAGTTCGGGTAAGTTATACTGGTAGACACGAGGTGTTGGGAAGTAGGCTGCAGGTGGGAATAGCAACCACTCAAGAAAGGCGGGAAGTGGTATGTCGTACTTGATTGCAGGTGAAGTTTCAAGATAACCAGGGTCCGTTCTGCTATTCTGTCAGCTTACGTAATGGATTTTACTTTTACAGTAGTTTACATTATGCTTTCCATAGGTAAGTTTTCTGCCTTTTTAGTTTCGAATATATACAGTTACAACAGCTGCGACAATATATGGGATGCGGGATATTTAAATGTGGCGGGTGACAGCCTCGTCTTCACTCATATCTAAGTCATTCATCTAAATTTAGGGAATATGTCACATTTCATTGTAATCCTGATATCTTACTAGATTAGATTTTACATAATGTCGCTGTACTGACGTATAATTTACCTTAATTTGCCTGAACACTGGAAAAAGTCAAGGAACTCCTAAAAGTTTGTCAGAAAGTGTTGGTTTTGCAGAACTGAAAACTTCATGCATATCTAGGCCATCTGATATACTTTGTAAGGCCTAGGGTTTTAACCTATGCATATATATATATATATATATATATATATATATATATATATATATATATATATATATATATATATATATATATATATATATTTATTTATATCATTACTAATGAATGCACCCGGACAACCAATTAGCTGCCAGCTTTCAATAGCATAAGGCTCATCTCTTCTCTGATGCAAATGAATGGCCTATAACCATCGCCTCCAACTTTCCCCCCCCCCTCCTCCTCCCTTTCCACCCACCACATCCCGTGGATTTCGCCACCAGAGGGCCGGACTTAAACAAATCATTGCTGTGTGCGGCTCATATTTCTGTTTTTTCCGCTGGCCCTTGCCTTCCAATACCCATCTGTAGTTGCAGGGAGCAACATAAAGTCAAGTGCTTACTTCACAGTTGGTTGTGTTTTTCTGGTGTTTGGGCTTAGCCTGTAGTTTGGGAAGAAAATTCAGTACAGCAAACGGGGCCCCCCTGGTCGGGATTTCTCGTTTCTGCGCATGCGCAGTACGACCTGTATGACGTCATGGACGAGTCACTCCATTTCCCCTGCTACCATTGGTCTGTTCTGTCGTCCTAGTGAAGCTGACGACCCGCTCACCCTGCTACCTGCCTAGGGGTGCAGCATGGAGTACTTGGGCCCTGGCACCCTTGAGGACCTTGAAGGTGACCTGGCGCTGAGTGATGAGGATGAAATGACTCAGAGTGACTGGCCACAGCTTCCACAAAATAGTATCTCGCTACCTGGGGCAGTAGCTACGAAACCAGCACTATCTGTACTGCACGTCACCTTGTCAGCCAGGCATCTTCCTCTGCCAAGTGCCCCGTGCTTAACACCTCAAACAGCATCAGTGAGCCTTCATCCCCTGCTACCAAATCCTCCAAGCGGCAGGAGACTTCTGATCCTCTGCAGAGGGCAACCGCCCTTGGATCCGACACTCCACGCCTCGTGCAACTTGATCAATCCCCCAAAGTTTCGCCATTGCTTCCTGCCTCTATGCCTCCGGCGTTCACGCCCAGGGCTGACTACATCAAGCTTTTATTCAAAGACAACCCAACTATGGACTTCAAACTTCGATGGTTGTCTCAGGTCAACCGTGCTTTTCACCTTGACTGCACCCAAGTGGAGGTCAAGATGTTTGCAATCACTTCCCGTTTTGTCTACTTCTCCAGACGTCGCAGGGACATTTGTAGATAGAGTAACTAAAGTGAGTTCCTATCCCTTTCTTTGGAAATTCAAGACTCACCTGAGAGGCCCCACAAGTTTCCTGCTTACCTCCTTACACGTTATTCTGTCTGCATTGATCCCAACTTGGCCAAGGAGCTGCCAGGGATCTACTCAGCCCGACGTTTCTGCCAGAATAGCACTCCTATCAACCAGCTGGTAGTCACCTGGAGTCTTCCTCACCCGCCACCACCAATTGTCACTTTCAGCTTCCTTCCCTGCCTCCCATCTTGTGAGTTTCGCAAGATGAAGGACGAGCAACCGTGGTGCTTTCGATGCTGGGGGATTGGTCACATCTCCCGGTATTGTTCTGCGCCAGAACGGTGTGCATGGTGCTCTGGCCAACACAACTCTCGGACATGTCCACACCGACCCCCTTCACCTGCTTCTGATACAGCCTCGATGCAACCCAACCCACCACCTCCAGATACCTTGCACTGGAAATGTCCCCGATGTTATCAAGAAGGGGTTAACGTTTGGCATGGCTGCACTAGATGCCGGGCTAACCCTGCCCCCACTGTCACTTCCCCTGTTTCCATTGTTGGTTTGGACTCAGCTGCAGTCACTGAACATTGCGATGCTGTTACCACTCTCAGGACTCAGATTAGCTAGCTTGTGGCACGATTTGATGCAATAGAAGCCCGCATTGATGGCTTGGTTAGCAAGTAAGCCACACTTGAGACAACATTAAATTCACTGGTTGAATCACAACAAGTCATCAATATGACTCTCACCACCCTTATGGAGAAGCTGGACTCCATTGTCACTCCCACTGGACAACTGAATGCTCCCCCCAGGGAGTCTTCCCCTCGTGGCACGCTGCATAGCACTTCTCATGCCACCAACACTTCCTCATCTGGCCCTCGCAAACGTTATGACAAATTTCGGTAACATGGCACAACTGCATGTCATCTCTTGGAACGCCTGTGGTATTACTAACCAGTCTAAACTTACTGCACTCAAAGGATATGTATACAGTCGCCACCTGGATATCATTTTCATTCATGAATCCTTTGTTGGTCGTGCACTACTAGGGGTAGAGGCACCCACTCACAGTGGTTATGTTTCTTATGTCCATTGAGTTAGGAATGGACTTGTCTTGTATGTCCACTCTTCCATCCAGCACCGTTTCCTCCAAAGCTCTGTAGATGATGAGACAACCTTCCAGCTTCTTAACGTCACCATTGGAAGCAGCACAGTTCGGCTGTGCAACGTGTACTCTGTGCCAGGCAGGTTGAATACATCTGCTCTGCCAGCTCCCACCGTCCATGACATGATATACATGGGGGAGTATAATGCCCGACACCTTGCTTTGGGGGACCTTTCTGCCACTGTTAACTATAACAGGACTAAACTTCTTGAGTACTGTATATTCGTTCAGCTCACCCGTTGGGACACCGGTGGGGCCACACACTCTCAAGAAGGCACACTAGATCACATCCTTACATCTGGTCTCGTGGCATCCCAGGTCAGGTGTTCATCTATCCCTGCACTCTTCTCTTATCACATTGCTCTCAGCCTTCATTATTCCCTCCCAGCAACACCTCCTGTACGCAGATGCACTCGCATTGCAATGCCACCCAAGTACTGCCCTACATCTCCTATATGACCAACCTTCCTCCCACGTTCGACCATCATTGTCCCGAAAAGTTGTATTCATCACGTGTCAGCTCCACACATGACTTCTACACCCATTATGTCAGCAGGCCACACATTACGCGCCATCATGATACCCATATTTGGACACTGGATAATCGAATCACCCAGGCAGAGAGGAAAGTGATGGAAGACGGTTTTGCCTTTCAAAGACGCCCTTCCCCCGAGAGTCTACATCGGTATCAATTGTCGAGGGATGATCTAGTTGCTCTCCAGCACTGTGTTTATACTGAATCGTGGCATAAACTTACCAATAGCATCAACCACCAAACGACTGTTGGTTCCATGTGGCGTCTTATCAATAAGGTTGTCAAGAAGAAGCCCCCTAGTGTCCTCCACCACAGTCCACCACAGTATGCACAGGATCTTGTAGATGCCTGGTCTGCACAGTCACGGGCTTGCGCCCTTCCCACACACATACAGGACGTGCTCTCCACCCAGAGAAACTTTTGTGCACTCCATCTCACTGCCGCTTTACTGAGGACAGATGATGAGGATGGTGTGGCTATAACTGACGATGAATTGCGACAGGCCCTCGCCAGGGGTAGGGTAATGGCTCCAGGTGATGATGGTAAAATTTTTTCTGTCCTCTGTGTCCTCCTGAAAGTTCCTGGTAATCCTCTTCTCCAGCTGTTCAACCTTTGCATCCATCTGGGATACGTGCCACAAGCCTGGACCCGCAATACAATCGTGCCTATTCCTAAACCTGGCACTAGTAAATTTCGACCTGTTTCCCTCACTTCTTGCTTTAATAAAGTACTGGAATGCATCCTTCTTACAAGACTCTTGTTTAGGCTGCAGGACAAGCTCTCCTCCCGACTGTACGGCTTTTTACCACAGCAAGGAACACATCACTGCCTCATGGAGCTATACACCCTCCTATCCCCCACCAGTGTAGTGGCCTTCATTCATTTAAAGAGTGCATTCGATGTCGCCAACAGAGACACTATCCACAACCACCTAGTGGATTTTGGAGTTAGGGGAAACCTTCTGCGATGGATAATCATCCATGACCAGCTAGTGGATTTTGGAGTTAGGGGAAACCTGCTGCGATGGATACATGGTTACCTGTCTAATAGGTCCTCTCGTGTTCTTTTTAAGGGTGCATACAGCACTGCTAAGGTTTTTGAGCTTGGTACTCCACAAGGTGATGTCCTTAGTCTTTTTTTGTTAAATATTCTCGTACATCGTCTACTCACCCTCCTTCCTGACATTCCTGGAACTACGATTACCTGCTATGCTGATGACATCTGCATTCATTCAAATTCCCCTGCAGATCTGCAACGTTTCCTTCACTTGTTTCACGAGTCGGCTTCCAAATGCGGTCTCATTATCTCTCCAGAAAAGAGTAGAATCTTCACCTCCCGTCCAGCAAGAACACTGCCTGTATTCTCTGTCGGGGATTGTGTTATCCCTCTGTGCACACAATATCTTTACCTGGGGGCGCCTGTACGGATTTCTCCCTCCATTCCTGCAAGACAACACGTGCATCCGATTGTTCAGGATCTGCTGTCCCGGCTACAGTGGCGCCTAAAACCTCTCAAGTGGCTCCTGCATTATCCTCACCTTTCTCCCAACTACTCTCACATCATTTGGACATCCCTTGATCCCACTGCACCAAGACCTCTGCTTCGCAATGGTGGCTGCACACTAGTTAATACTGTTTGTTCAAACGTCCGACGGCTAAACATCAACTTACCGGTGCTTGCTGAGGAGGTGGACTATGGCGTTCCACCTTGGCGGACTCCTGTGCCTGCTATCTCATACACTCCGGCCTCCAAGACTGACCTGCCTCAGCTTCAGAAACAGCTAGCTTTGGAGACCATCTCCAGGTTGTCATCTTCCCTCCCTACGACCCACCATATCTACACTGATGGCTCCCTGCAGGAGGATGGCAGTGCTGGCTGTGCTGTATTTTCCCCAAGTCTGGACCCACCTCAAGGGGGCTGGTTGGGCCGTCGACTGCCAACCTCATCAAGCTCTACGTATTGTGAACTACATGGACTCCTGGATGCAGTTACTTTATTAATATGGACGAACAACAGTGGCTTTATCATCTGTGACTCACAGCCGGCCCTCCATGCCCTCTCCTCTCCCAGGCCTGCATATCAACACCTTGTTACAAAGATACTCCGTCAATTGGTCACTGCCCGCAATTGTTCGCTGGTGTTGCACTTTCTGTGGATTCCCTCTCATATTGATCTCACTGCCAGCAACACCGCTGACCTCCTTGCAAGGACTGCCTGTGGACTGGATCTGCCTGCTGTGGATACTACTAATGCCTCCCCCATTTGCTACAAGCATATAATACACAAAGCAGCCCACTCCCCTATTCTCCACCATAGAAATGCTGAGAGGGCTCACAGTGCGTCCATCCAACATTATGACCACTTTCTCTCTCGTTCCCATAGATATCGTCTCAGTGGTCTTATGGTTCATTGACATAACATGATGTGTGCCTGCCTCAGACTGGGCTACAGCCCTGTGTGGCAGGTGACTGGGGTGGGCAACGCACCTCATTTCTCCTCCTGTAAGCTGTGTGATGCACCCAATGCCAACACCCTTGACCATTATTGCCTGCAATGTCCATTTGTCTCTGATTTAATACCACATGGACTCACATTAGTGGACACTTGTAAACATTTGTTGGAAGATGCTAACCTAGATGTTATTTTCATGCGTCATCCACACTTTGGTGAGTGTTTATTTGTTATAGCTTGACAGCTTGTCCTGCGTGGCACGAGTTCCCTTGTACTCACCTCACATATGGCTGCATGGCACTCTACATGGTTTGTCGCCTTTGGGCGTAATAAATTAATCAAATCAATTAATCAACCACATCCTGTCTCTCTAACCCCCGTCACGAGTACCACCACACTTGGAATAAATCAGATACAGTCTTCTTAGTAAGTCAGGGTCAGGGTTGTGTTTCAAACTATCACAACTGCAGACAGTACTATAATTCAGGAGAAATGGCAAAGTAGATTTATAAGTAACAAAACAACTATAACTGGCAAATCATCTGTAAATAAATTTGTCTTTGTACAATTTATATTGAATGTGATGCAGGACGGACTGTACCCCTGGGGGTAGGGTTTTTTTCAAGAGTACTCCCCCAGTACCCCTGCTTGTCGTACGAGGCGACTAAAAGGGTTGGCTGAGGGTTAGTGCCCCTCCCCAGAAAACAGCTAACTAAAAAGACGAACAAGAAGCCTCGGACAAGGACTGACCAAAAGATGACCAAGGACCAGACAATGGACATGGTACGGATTGCATCATGAAATGTAAGGGGTGCAAATGATGAGGTGAAAGAGAGAGAGATTGTCCAGGTGCTTGAGGGTGCGAAAGTGCATGTATGTGGAGTAACTGAAACTAAATGGAGAGGAGAGAGTGTGAGAGAATGGGAGTATGGATGGGGTATATGTGCAGGAGTAGGTGAGAATGAGAGGGCAAAAGAAAGAGTGTGTATTGTTGTGAGTAAAAGATGGAAGAAGAACATAAGAGAGTATGGATCAGTTGGGTCAAGGAGTGTGTGGGTAAGATTGAAAGTTGGAATACAAATGTGGGCGATTGTGTGCTTGTGTGTGCCATACGTTTCTCAGGGAATGCCCTGTCCGAACCATCCCACTGTCCGAACCATCACCGCCATCCGCTAGGCTTTGGCAGTCTAGATCATAATAAGCCTAAGTGTGGAGCCTATAGAGCGTAGCACCGAAAATCCGAATGGCAGTTATCCCTGTCCAAAGAACATTCATATCTTCTGTTACTGTGGTATTTCACTAAGAATTTGTTTTCCTACCTTTAGGTAACCGGCTATCAATTTCTTAGCCAAATAAACTGGTTGAATTGACGGTTGCTGCAGTTCCTCAATACCTAAAAATGTAGCTATGGATTCTTATGGAGGCTGCAGGCATAAAATAAATCCTAAGAGATGTATAACATGTTATAAAACAAAGAAATAAATTACCGCCTTCTTCGCTGCTTCTCCAGTTGTAAACAGTGAACGTTCTCCAGCATTTGAAAGGCATAAAATTACGATAATAATAATCGATTGTCTTGTGAGTCTTATATAGGAAATTAACCAGTAATAAAACCATTGTTTTATCAACTAATCATTCGGGTGACCAATTATCCAAAATATCAAAGGGATACCATCCCGAACGTAAGGACGGGGGTAACTTTTCAATTTGCTATAAAATACTGTAATATACTGTGTGTTCTTTTATTACCTACATAATGATAAAGTTATCAAATTCTTGTAATGATGATTGAGTATATGTTTAGGTGATATATTTGATTATATCATACTATTTACTGTTGTTCAATATGAGGTTTACTTAAATAAAGTTGAAGAGATTTCCCTAACAGGGCCCCAGGGGGCCCTTTCTTGCGTTGGGGCCATACACTGGACGCACTTGCGTCCAGTGCGTCTGCTTGGGGGCGCTCCTGATATATATATATATAGATATATATATATATATATATATATAATGTAGGAATTTAAATTTGCAGTGAGTACGAGAGTAGTAATTCGGTAAATAAACGTGCTACAAAGTTTCCGAATCCAAAGCCAACACAACCTCTCGATGAGTGTCCCCCAAAGCCTCACCAGCTTCACACCACCACACCTGCCACACCATCACAGCCGCTGCACAAAATGTATCAACAGCACACCTATGCGTAGTGTTAAATCAAATATATACACTCACGATAAACATATGTGTACTTCGAGAGATATCTGAGTTTGTGGGGATGAATCTAGGAAAATATGGTTAAATATAAAGGGAAGGAAATGGAGGAAGGTTTAGAAATGACAGAGAAATAAGGGACAGATGGAAAGATTATATGGAAATATTTAGGAATGAATGCTGAAAGGGAATAACACAGGAGTAGTAGTCCTTAGTGCTGCTGATACTGGTGGTGAAAATAGTAAAATGGCAGTGCTCAGAGTGAAAAATAATTATAAGAAGTAGATGGAAGGGAGGGCAACAAAGTTGATACGATGATGTTGAAATTATCTATGGCGGGATGCAACAAAAGGTTTACGGGAAATATGTCACACAGCTTACCTGAATGGTGTCGTGCCAGAGGAAGAAATAAACCACTCTGATTATACTGTTGTTCAAACTAATGGTGACGCGTTACGTCTCTTTGAGCTAGAAAAAATCTCTTGGCGTTAGTTCGAATAGGCTGCGAAGTTCATGAAATCCTGAAGAGGATGTCACGCCAAAGAGTTTGTAATTATGTTGCTGTCAGATGCGAAAAATCGTGTGATGTTAACCGGTATGTTATACAAGTTGAACATTCTGGAGCCAGAGAGTTATTTATTTTTTTTTTTTAATGCAAGAAAGCATGAACCAAAGACCAGGAGCCCGCAAACCGTTCCTTCCAAGAAAAAAACAAAAACAATACAAAAGAGAGCCAAATTCAAGATCCGTTCATTTTGAGATGCCTGGGAACACTGCGTTTGAAAGACTGGAGATCATAGGAAGTAGGAAATACAGACAGAGGGAGACAGTTCCAGAGTTGACCTGTTGCATAAATGAAGGACTGGGAGTATCTGTTAACTCTTGCATTAGAGAGTTGAACAGAAAAGGGATGAGAGTTTGTTGCTAGACGGGTGCTACGCGCCCGTCGTAGAGGTGGAGGGATGCAAGCAGACAGTTCAGAGGAGCAGTGACCACTGAAGATAGAAAAAAGATAAAGAGGCAACAATGCGGCGAAGAGACAGAGGTTGAAGGGAGCCAGTAAGAGGTGGAGAGTTAATGAGATGAAAAGCCTTTGACTCCACTCTATTGAGAACAGCTGTATGTGGGGAGCCTCCCCACACATGAGAGTTGTACTCTACACAGGGGCGAATAAAACCCGTGTATAAAGTCAACAATTGTGCAGGGGTAAAGAAGTTACGGAGTCAGCTTAGCACATCCAATCTCTTGGAAGTAGATCTTACAAGAGATGCAACGTGATCTTTCCAAGATAAGTTCTGAGTGAATGAAATCCCAAGTATGTTTAGAGATGATGCAGGATTAAGCTGATTATTATTAAACATCGGTGGGTACTCCTGAAGAAAATTTTGTCGGATTGATAGGTGTAAAAACTGAGTTTTTGATGCATATAAAACAAGATTATTTTTACCCCAGTCAGAGATACGAGCCAAATCAGACATTAGGTGGCCTTAGCCTCATCCCTTGGTTGTTGAAGTAACTGCTGAGATGGACGTTGCAGGAACCGAATGGAAAGGTGAAGGGTGGAATCATCAGCATACGAGTGGAGAGGATTAGATGTACAGCTTAGGTCATTGATGAACAAAAGGAAGAGAGCTGGTGAAAGGACAGAGCCCTGAGGAACACCACTGTTGACAGACCTAGGAGAAGAACGATGCCCGTCTACAACAGAGGCTATAGAACCACCAGAAAGGAAACTATAGATGAAGGCACAGATAGAGGGATAGAAACCATTACGGTAGTTTGGAAATAAAAGATTTATGCCAGACTCGATCGAAAACCTTTGAGATGTCAAGTGCAATGGTAAAGCTTTCGCCAAAATCCCGAAAGGAGGATGACCAGGAGTCTAAATGGTAGATGAGAAGATCGCCAGTGAAGCGTCCCTGACAGAATCCATACTGACGATCAGAAAGAAGGTTGTGATAGGAAAGATGCTTTAATATTATTCTGTTAAGAACTGATTCAAAAACTTTTGGGACACAGGATTTTAAAGCACTGGGCGATAGTTAGAAGGTTGGGAATGGTCACCCTTCTTTGGGACTGACTCAAAAAGAGCAAACTTCCACCAAGAAGGAAAGGTACAGGTTGACAGACAAAGGCAAAAGAGTTTACCTTGGTGGGGTGAAAGCACAGAAGCACAGTTCTTGAGGACAACAGGAGGGACTCCATCAGGCCCATATGCCTTGTTAGTATTAAGGCCACTGATGGCAGAAAATACATCAGCTGAAGAAATTTTAATGTCAGCCATGAGGAAGTCAGAGGGGGGAAGTGATGGAGGAACAGCACCGGAATCATCTAAGGTGGAACTGGAGAAGAAAGTCTGAGCAAAAAGATCTGTTTTATCAGTAGAAGAAATAGCTACAGAGTAGAAAAGAGGAAGGAAGGATGATGAGGTAAAGTTGTTAGAAAGGTTTTTGGCAAGGTACCAGAAGGAGCAGGAAGAATTCGAGTTGGAGAGTTGAGAGCATGTAATATAGATGAAATTATTTTTAGTAGAGAGAAGTACAGTAAGTCCTCGTATTTGGACGCATTTTACATTGATGCCTCGTTTTTCGCGCAAGAAAAAAGTTTCCAAGTTGTCTCACAATTTGCGAATTGCCCCACAGTTCGATGCTCCAAGCCGGCAGCCGACACTCAGCAGACAATGCTTGCCAATGCTCAGTCTAGGCACTGTCCATTTTTCTATGCAGCAGTTTTTCATGATCTTTATACAGCAGGTCCAGCGGGGCAATAGACACACGTGAGTTTGTTATTGTTTATGATCGTAACATACGATCTTCAGCCATGTCGTAAATACACAGCAGGTCCAGCTGGGGAGAAGACACATGTGAGTTTGTTATTGTTTGTGATTGTAACGTACGAACTTCACCCGTGTCGTGCTACTATTTCTTAACAAAGAATCATTACATGTTTCTCGTAACACTATTTATTTTTGTTTTGCTGGACAAATACCTGAAATGGATGTAAAATAAAGCTTATTGATATTTTGGGAAGGAAAGAATAATAACCGTCCCTAAAATGCCGGGAATAGTCACCGAGGGCATCACAACACCCTCAGGAGGAGCCTACAGAGGGGCAGACAGAACGTGACCCGACCTCGGGCGACAGGGACGTAAGTCCACCCAGGCCACGTGCCTGTATGACCCTGAACTCGCCTGCCACCACCATAGCAGGAAACGGAGACTACCTTGCGGGCGAGCTGACCCTCAACAAGATCGGGGTGGAGCTACTTCCTTAGCTCCAAGCAGCACCCCAGCGACGGCCAGTAGCCAAACCTTTTGTGAGACAGCCAGTATCCACTCAGATCTTCAGGAGACGGCCAGTAGTTGCTTGGAATGCTTCCCAGAGATGGCCTGCAGCTGCTCTGCCCTGCAGGAGACGACCAGTAGCCGCTCCCCTGTCTGGTGCTGCTATAATCCCCTACACTACCTACAGGAACCAGCAATGGCCAGTAGCTGCACTGGGGAGAGAAGGGTACGTCCCCTCTCCTCCTGTAGTTGCCTCAGTGGACAAGACACAGGCGACAGCCGGTAGCTGCACCCGTTGGCAGGAGAAGGCCTGCAGCTGCTCCTCATCGGCATGTTGTCCTCCACACGGGGCTCAGGCAACAGTTGGTAGCTGCACCAACAGGCAAATGATGGCCGGTAGCCTCACTTCGCCTGCACCCCCCTTAGGGAGTCGGGCCCAGGTAACACCCAGTAGCTGCCCTCGTTTGGTTGCCCATGGGAACCCAGCGATGGCCGGCAGCCGCCCGGGGAGGGGCACCAAAGCCCCTGCCAACCGGCGGGGGTGCAGACGACCCTACTGTCCAACACCAGCGAAGCAACCTTCAGGAAGAAGGCCTCAGCCTCGAGGATCCGTGGAGAGGCCCTGTACTATCCCCAGGGTTATTCTCCACACAGCCAGCTCCAAAGGGACCCTACCTGACAGACTCCTACGGAGGCTGATGCTGCAGCCCACCCCAGACGGCGTCCCTGGCAGCATGAGACTGCAGCAGACGGGCCCAAGGCCACCCCCAGGATCCCCAGGTGAGACCTCTCCCCACCTCGATGCAGACGAAACTCTTCCTCCATCAGGTGCCTGAGTGAAAGCTTCAGGAAACTCTTCGTCCCCAGTCCTGAGGGCCGGACCCCAGTTCCCAGCCTCGACAGTGTGGGGCCCTTCGCTGCACGCAGCCCCGGATGAGCCAGGACACCCCTATGAGTGATCCCGTGGCCACAGGAAACGAAGGTCCCTGGTGGAGCTCAGCTCCCATCAGGAGCGTCAGGCTGCGAGCTCTCCCGCCGCCCTCCACCAACATCGCCACCTTACCCAGTCCTGACAGTGAATGACAGTGGAAATGCAGTGACAGTGAAACAGTGACCCAGACACCAGGGAGTGTGTTAAGATATTAGAGGGAAATTAAGACCAAGTTCTATCAGTGCTATAGTGCCGGAAGTATAGACCAACAGTAAAACCATGACAGAGCAAGAGAAGCTGAGCAGTGATTACAGTGACCTGAGTGAATGTGTACCTCGGCTCTTGTAATATAATTCTTCCGCGACATAAGACCTATGGGCAAGCTGCCTATTCTAACCAGTAAATTTCCCTCAAAGTGACAGTGACCGATTCCCCTGCCCAGCATCTTAAGTGCTGTTCATTGTACTATTCACTTTTATCCAGAACTATTGTCCCAACAGTATCTTGCGAGATACTATTACTCCCGATCTTAGTACATGTTATATAATTGTCCAGATTCCTGTTTGTGACATCTATCTGTTCCACATTTAGAATTTACCAATATACGTGTAAGGTTGTTGCCCTGAGTTTGTGTGCCCTGTGTCTGTTAGTCTCCTAAGCTCCGGTCTAGAAAAGGAACCCAGCTGCAGAATAGGTGTTCGAGGGACGGGAAGCCGACCCTTAAACACCTAGCATAACAGTCCCAATACAGAGATGGTAGACTCAGTCCACCAATTTATTATTCTATTTGATTATATTACAGCCGCTCTTCCTTGTAGCAGTGAGTAAAATAATGTTATAATTTCTCCCTTCCTTCTAGTGACAAAAAGGACACATAAAATGACCGGGGTTTAGTTAACTGACTTTGATGTCGAAAATTAAATAATCTGGTGAAAAGTGGCAGTTTTTCCTTGGTTAGTGACACCGGGAACTAGCCCATCCACCCTCAACACACCTTCACTTGCCACTCAAGCCAGTGTTCACTTAATTTCTGGTAAGGATTTTTGGTGTTGCAACTCTCTATAACAATTTTAATGTCTTCACAGCACTAGTAAACACTCTTCATTTAATTTTGGGTAGGGCTTGTTTGGTGTTATAGTACTTTCTGATAGGATAGGTACATGTCCCACCGGAAGGCTGCTCTATTTTTCCCATTGATTCTTTATTCACACTTCGACATTTCGTGTTTCGCTCGGTTTTAGCGGAACATCCAAGCTCCAATAAAAGAGGATTTACTGTATATATATATATATATATATATATATCTATATATCTATATATATATATATATATATATATATATATATATATATATATAATATATATATATATATATATATATATATATATATATATATATATATATATATATATATATATATGTAATGCTGGGTAGAATTAGGCTCGACTTCTCGTACCTATTTCACCCAACGTGGAGCGGGGTCCTCTTTCGAGACTGGAGCTAGTGCAATAAAGAGAGGTAGGACATAAAAACCTTCGGCAACACCATACACGTATATTACCACAGTCAGACACAGGACACTTCAGCAGACATTACAACACAATATAGAGCAATACAAAAACCTTATCTAAGATATGTGTATCTCGCAGGATACTAGCTTTCTAGATACTAATGACAATACAACAAATCTTAGTACTAGGAGTGCAGTAAATACAGGTGTGCGCGGACCGCGTAAGGGGGGGGGGTTGTGATCCACTAGGAGGAGGTAGGGGAGACGCGGAGAGTGACTTAAAACGGCGAGGAGAAAGTTATGGTAATATTGGAGGATGCCCGATATTAGCAAGGGAGTTTAGGTGTTTTCTGTTGGCGAAGATTCTTTGACAAATAACTCTGGTTCTTACTTTGGCTTTAAGAACGTGAGCGAGGAATGGAGAGGGTTTTTTAGAGTAGCGTGCGGAGGGAGGGAATATCGTTAATATTCCCCTTTCTTGATATTTAGAGTGGGAACATGTTTCTCTAGGCACAGGCTTATTAATTACACATCTTCTAAGTATGATATGTAGACTCTCGCTTCACAACGCGTAACAAAGTCGGAATACTCGTAAATACTATTTCACAATATTACTTAGAGACTTGCCAATAGAACTCCAATAATATTTTAGTCTTTCTTCTGGTTCTGGAGAGATGTCTTTAGAAAGATTCGGGGTGACACTCGCACGTATTTTCACTTTAGATCTTAATCCACATTCTCGTCCTTCAACTGGATATTGTGTTCTGATTTACCCCAATAGAGATTACATAAATTCACTGCACAATACTTATTCTAAGAGAGAGGGAGTCACACTTAACCTACTTCACGATCGTTACAGGGTCACCCGTATTTCCTCATGGAGAGAAACAAGGACACGTCATCGGTGATCCGGTCGGATTGAGGGCGTCGTCAAGGCGGGGCGAGTCGAGAGGGCACGGGGCGGCTCGCGAGGGCGTCCTCTCGCGTCCGGGGGCTTCCGGACTGGGCTCCGGTAGGCTGAAGAGGTCCAGGAACCTCTGGGTCAGGTCCCGGCGTCGTGGGGGCGTGGTAAGGTCTCGCCCGGGTGTTAGGGAGGGCCGGAAGAGGCGACAGACTGCGGTCTCCCACGACCAGAGGCGCCGTCAGGGGAGGGCTGCGGCAGCGACTGTCGCTGGGGCCCGACAGGTGTGTCTGCTCGAGGGCCAAGCGTAGGGAACAGAGAACGGGGGAAGCAGGGAGGTCTGTCCGGGATATTCTGGAACGAGACCCCAGGAGTTCAGTCTCCGGTTGTGGAGACGTCCCTCTCCTAACTACACCCTGGGAATGACCATCGATCGTCTCTACCTGGACACTGAGGGAGCGACCATTGATTGTCTCTACCCGAACACTGTGGGAGCGACCATTGATCGTCTCAACCGGAGCACTAAGGGAGCTACCATTGATCGTCTCTACCTGGACACTGGGGGAGCGACCATTGATCGTCTCTACCCGAGCACTGTGGGAGCGACCATGGATCGTCTCGACCAGAGGACTAAGGGAGCGACCATTGATCGTCTCTACCTGGACACTGGGGAAGCGACCATCGATCGTCTCTACCCGAACACTGTGGGAGCGACCATTGATCGTCTCGACCGGAGCACTAAGGGAGCGACCATTGATCGTCTCTACCTGGACACTGGGGGAGCGACCATTGATCGTCTCTACCCGAAAACTGTGGGAGCGACCATTGATCGTCTCAACCAGAGCACTAAGGGAGCAACCATTGATCATCGCTACCTGAACGTTGTGGGAGTGACCATTGATCGTCTCAACCGGAACCCTAAGGGAGCGACCATTGATCGTCTCTACCTGGGCACTGTGGGAGCGACCATTGATCGTCTCAACTGAAACCCTAAGGGAGCGACCGTTGATCGTCTCTACCTGGACACTGTGGGAGCGACCATTGATCATCTCAACCGGAACCCTAAGGGAGCGACCATTGATCGTCTCTACCTGAACACTATGGGAGCGACCATTGATCGCCTCGACCGAATCACTGTGGGAGCGACCATAGATCGTCTCTACCAGAGGGGCACTGCCTGGAGTACTATTTCTGACTCCACCCCTAGCTAACTCAGTGATTCCGCCACGCGAAGGTAGTGTCTTTCACCTATGGTGGCGGCAGCATGGTGGTTGAATGTCACAGGGGCGCATGGCCCGGGCTGACATGCGTCGTTGTTGCCTGGAGTGGTGGTGGCTAGTGGCGGCTACCCTGTGGGGTCCGAGTGGGGGTGTCGGCATTCTCGTGGGCGAACTCCGTAGTTTCTGGTTCGCCCTGTTGTCGGGGATACTATGGTATTCTCCGGGAGTTTCTTCGGGAGTACCGTATATGCGTCTGTTAAAGCCACGCATTTCAATATATATTGTTACGGAACAGAGAAAACTGTCCCGCAAAGTTCCAGGTTCAAAACAAAAGAGTTAGGTATAATTACAAGTTAAAGTTTAATGCTCAAACTAACAACAAAACATTCAGGACTCATAAGGATAATGTAATGGCAAAAAACAGGTTAAATATATGGTTAACTGCAATAGCCTCTATTAACACGAAATTAGCAAGAGTCAATTTATCTAAGTAAGCCCTGATAAAATGAGAATACCAGATAATACTCAGTGAATGCAAGATATATTATTACGGATACAAAATATTATTAATAAGGGCTGACACCCGAAACACATGAATCACAAAAACCTCACTAGGCCCAAGAATTAACACCTTACTCTACACAGTACAAGAAAAAATGTAATAACACTTATACTCAAATTACACAGCTGCTAGATGGTTGGAGACTTCTTGAGCACTCACAATAATAACAACTGTACAGGGGAGGACAGAGATGTGAGCAAAACGAGGAATAGATCTAAGTGGCAATAATGCAGAAACAGAGATCATTATATAGGGGCCGGCAGAGCTTGATACAACTTGTAAGAAGGACGCGCAAATGAAGCCAGAGGGGACAAAGAGTTGACACTCCTTCTCTGAACAACAGAAATAATGACTTACTCTACTATAAGGGAGGAGGGGGGAGTGAGGTAGAACATGCTCGTGATCAAACATGCGGCATACTGTATGTTAGAATTACACAAAGGATGATGAATTCATAGGCTATGTAACAATATAAATATATATATATATATATATATATATATATATATATATATATATATATATATATAAATAGCTCGTGATCAAACATGCGGCATACTGTACGTTAGAATTACACAAAGGATGATGAATTCATAGGCTATGTAACATTATAAATATATATATATATATATATATATATATATATATATATATATATATATATATATATATATATATATATATATATATATATATATATATATATATATATATATAATATATATATATATATATAGATATATATATAAATATATATATATATATATATATATATATATATATATATATATATATATATAAATATATATATATATATAGATATATATATATATATATATATATATATATATAGATGGATAGATAGATAGATAGATAGATAGATATATACATATATATATCTATCTATCTATCTATCTATCTATAGCCCGACGCCCTAATCCCGCAAAGGGTGGCCGCAGACAAAACGCCTCCAAGTCACTCTGTCACCCCCCATTTGACTCCCTCCCCCAACTCACCCCCCTCCCTCATATACCTCTCAACACCATCCCTCCACCTCATCCTCGGTCTACCCCTCCCTCTCCCTTCCTCCACCTCACCTACATACACCCTCTTAGTCAGTCTTTCATTCTCCATTCTCTCCACATGTCCAAACCACCTCAGTGTATTTCTCCTAATCTTTTCAACCACATCCACATCTACCCCTCAACGTTCCTTCACTTCTTCATTCGTCAACCTGTCCCTCCACGTCACTCCACATGCTCCTCTCAAGTAACTCATTTCCACTGCTCTCACTCTTGACTTGTTCCCCTCTTGCAAGGTCCACGCCTCGCTTCCATACGTCAGGGTAGGGATCACAATACCATCATGCAGTGACTTCTTAACTTCCATACTCACCTCCCTATTTCTCATCACATCTTTCAGTGTACCAACAACCTTTCTTCCCTGCTGTACCCTTTCACGTACTTCATCCCCCAAAGTTCCATCCTTACTCATCACAGTATCCAAGTACTTGAATGCACTCACAATCTCCATATCCTCACCATCCAACCTCACTGCACACTCTGTGACTTCATTCCTCTCAAACACCATATCTTTACTTTTGTTTACATTAACTTTCAGCTTCCTCCTCCTACACACTGTCCCAAATTCATTCACCAAACCTTGCAACTCCCATTCATCTTCACTCAACAATACTGTATCATCAGCAAACAGCAACACCGGAAGCTTCCAAATCTCACCCTCATTCATTAGGGCCACCCCCACATCCACTGCCCTACCTTGCACCTCCTTTACAACCCCATCCATATATATATTAAACAGCCATGGAGACATCACACACCCCTGTTTCAGTCCCCCATTGAGATCAAAGAACTCACTCAGCTCACCATCCACTCGCACCGTAGCCCTAGCTCCCTCGTACATACTCTTCACAGCACTCAACAATTTCCCTCCACTCCATATATTCTTAATACCTTCCACATACCTTGCCTATCTATTCTGTCATAAGCTTTCTCCAAGTCCATGAAGGCAGCATACACTTTCCTTCCCTTCTCTAGATACTTCTCCACTAAACATCTTAGAACAAATATCTGATCTACACACCCTTTTCCCTTCCTAAATCCCCCTTGTTCTTCTCCAACTAGCTCCTCTGTCATATGCCTAACCCTATCAATGAGTATTCTACCATATATTTTACCAGTCACACTAAGTAGGCAAATACCCCTATGGTTACCACATACTTCTCTCTCCCCTTTTCCTTTGTACAGAGAAACAATTATACCTGATTTCCAGTCCTCTGGAACCCTTCCCTCTTCCCAAGCCAATCTACACAACTTCCCTATCCACTCCACAACAATCTCACCCCCATACCTAAGCATTTCACCACACACTCCATCAATTCCTGGGGCCTTTCCCAGCTTAATCTTCTTCATCGCTTCCACAACTTCCGACCTACTGATCTCTTCCTCCCTCCTCTCATCTCTTCTTCTCCCAGCCATTCCCCAGCCACTTATACTCACACTGCTCTCACTCTCTACATTCAACAAATCTTCAAAGTGCTCCTTCCATCTCCTCAATTTCTCTCTCTTCTCCACCAACAATCTATTATTCCTATCTTTCACTCCCCTACTATTTCCCCTTTCACACTGCCTTACTTTCTTTACCTCCTTCCAAAACAATTTCTTACTCTCCCTCCATTTCACACTCAGATTCCTCCCAAACTCTTCATCCACTTTCTTCTTACTCTCCTTCACCAGTCTCTTAACCTCCCTTCTCCTGCTCACATATACCTCTCTCTTCTCTCTCTCATCTTCTCCCCTACCTCTGCTCGCCAACCATTCACCATATGCCTTCTTCTTTTGTTCCACAGCTCGTTTCACCTCATCATTCCACCATGCTGTCCCTTGCACACCCTTGCATCTCCTCCTCACTCCACAAACCGCCTCACACGCTGCGCTTATCTCTTCCGTGAATATCTTACATACGTCTTCCACCCCTTCCATCTGCTCTAGCTCATACCTTCCCAATCTTTCTTCCACTATGCTCTTATACTCTGTCCTTTTTCTCACTATCTTGCAATTTCTCCACTCTTCTCACAGGAGCTGCTTCCTCCTGTCTTCCCCTTCGTCTCCTCAACCACTTTCTTTGCAGCTCTACCTTGGCCATCACTAAGTGATGGTCCGATACTCCATTCCCCCACCCTCTCCACACCCTTGCATCCAACACTTGTCTTCTCATTCGCTCCTCCACACACACGTAGTCTATCATTGCCTTTCGTTCAACAAGTTCACCATCCATCCTCCTCATTACTCTCCATGTATACCGGTGGATCATCTTATGACGAAAGTAGGTGTTGGCTATTGCCAACCCCTTACCAGCACAGATGTCCATCAAAGCACTACCATTCCCATCTACTTCAGCTGGCACACCCCACTGACCAACCACTCCATCCACTCGTACATTCCCAACTTTGCCATTCATGTCTCCAATCAACAGCACTCTCTCGCTCCTCTCAAACTTGTCCATACATGCTTCTACTCTCGCCCAAAACTCATCTTTCACTCTTGCCACTCGATCCTCTGTTGGAGCATACACACATACAATCGCCCATGCTTGTATACCTACTTTCATCCTCACCCATACAATCCTTGCACCCACTGTTCCATACTCTCTTATATTCTCCTTCCACTTCTTGCTTATCATCAGACATACTTCCTCTCTTGCCCTCTCATTCTCACTGACTCCCGCACATATACCTACACCGTATTCCCATTCTCTCATCCTTTCACCTTCCCATTTAGTTTCAGTCAATCCACATATATCCACTTTTGCATCCTCAAGGACCTGGACAATCTCTCTCTCTTTCACTTCATCATTCACTCCTCTCACATTCCACGTTCCTACCCTCAGAATGTCCTTTGTCCGTTCCTTAGTCATCAACGTATGGTCCGTCCGGGTCCGAGGCGCTTTATTTGCTTTTTTAGTTAGTTCTTTTTACGGGGTGGGGCACTAACCCACCACCAACCCTTTTAGTCGCCTCGTATGACAAGCAGGGATACTGGGGGAGAATTCTTGAAACCCCCCTACCCCCAGGGGGTATATATATATATATATATATATATATATATATATATGCAAACTAACCACAGGAGAAATGAAAGGAGCGACAGTGAGTAATTTCGTATATTACATCTTCAGACAGAGTGAGACAGAAACGTAAAGGGTAGAGGTCTTTTATGCATACCCGGAACAGGTAGTGGCACACAGAATAATGGATGACCTGAATTTTTACCTGCGGCTTAACTTATGGTCACCTGGAGCAGGGAGTGGAACACAACAAAGGATGACCTGAATCTAAAAATACACGTGACAAAGGAGGAGGGAGTAGGAGGGGAGGAAAGGAGAGTGGGAGGGAGGGGGAAGGGGGAGGGGAGGAGGGAAAGGGGGAAGGGGAGACGGGAGAGGGAGGAGGGGATAAATACTGCTGCTTAACTTAAGACCTAGAGGATTAATGCTTGGTGTGTCCCACACAGGTGTGACTACACCACCAGAAGATGACAGGGAACAATCATGTGTTAGTCTGGGGGATACTGCTTTAAAATTAATTCAGTTAACAATTTATCACACTTAAAATGACCATAGCTCATGTTTACATTCTTTTCATATGTGCCAGAAATTAGACAAGATTCTATTACATTTCTTTCATCTAAGCTTTTTGATCTTGCTAGAATCTTGGAGCCTGTCCAGTCAATATGGTGATCACTGGATGCTTTGTGCTGAAATAAACCACTACTCTGTTGGGCGGTCCTTACACTGTATTTATGTTGTGAGATTCTAGTTTCCAAATCTTTTCCAGATTGTTCTATGTAAAATTTGTTACAGCTTTTACACGGGATTTTGTAAACAACGCCTGAATTACTGAAAGGGCTGTTCTTGATGAGGGTTTTTTTAATGGTGTTCTCATATTTGAATACTACTTGTACATTGAGTTTCCTCAGTATGTGAACAACATCAAGAAAATTTTCATGGAAGGGGAGGACAAGGGTTCTTCTAATGTTCTGGCGATCTGGCTTATTAGTTTTCCCTTCAAGGAATCGTTTCTTGGCTGTATTGTGGCACTGAGTTAGTATGCTTTGTGGATATTTTAGCTTCTTTCCAATACTCTGAATCATTTTTAGTTCACCTAAAAATTCTGGGTCTGAAATTCTATATGCTCTTAGGTACATGGATATGAACACAGATCTTTTTACATTAATATGATTGTTTGAATAGTAATGAACATATGACATAATATTTGTAGGTTTTCTGTATACCTTAGTCTTCAAAACATTTTGGTCCCTGATAACTTTTACGTCCAAAAATGGCAATTCATTATCCATTTCCATCTCATGAGTAAACTTAATCGATGGAACTAACGAATTGAATTGCAGAACAAATTCATCAATGGGAAGACTGTTAGGCCAGAAGCACAGGATATCATCAACGTATAGGAGCCAAACTATGTTTTGCTCCTTTATGGAGGTCAGTAAATGTTTCTCAAAGTATTCCATGTAAATATTTGCCAGAACTGGGAAGAGGGGATTACCCATGGCCATATCAAATTTTTGTGTGTAAAATTTACCTTCAAAGGTAAAAGAAGAGTTCACAATGCACAATTTAATTAGCTTGATAATGTTTTCAGAGGGAATACCATCAGTGTTACTACCCAGAATGCTTGGCAGGAAAGTTAAAACATCATCAACAGGGACAGTTGTAAATAATGATTTAACATCATAGCTGACTTATTTGTAGGGGTACATGACATTTAAAGATTTTAAGTTTCTTACCAAATCCTCATTGTTTTGTACAAATGAATCAGAGATAGTGCCTACAACAGGAGACAACAGTGTTACAAGGCACTTGGAGAGCTTGTATGTCGTAGAGCCTACAGAGCTTACAATTGGCCTGATAGGGTTGTTTGGTTTGTGAGTTTTAATCAAGGCATACATATATGGTGCAAATGGATTTTGCACAGAGAACTGTTTGATCAAGTCATCTCTTCCTCTTAGCAAAGTCTTGATTTCTTTATGGAATTTTCTACTTTGTTTTTCAGTTGGATCACTTTTTTGTTCACTGTAGGTGTTGGTGTCACGCAACAGTTCACTCACTTTTTCCTTGTAGTCACATTTGTTCATGACTACTACAGCGCTGCTTTTATCAGTGCTCCCCTTTCTTCCCCTCCTACTCCCTCCTCCTTTGTCACGTGCATTTTTAGAGTCAGGTCATCCTTTGTTTTCTTCCACTCCCTGCTGCAGGTGACCATAAGTTAAGCCGTAGGTAAAAAATTCATGTCATCCATTGTTCTGTGTGCCACTACCGCTGCGTGTGTGCATAAAAGACCTCTACCCTTTACGTTTCTGTCTCACTCTGTCTGAAGATGTAATATACGAAAGTACTCACTGTCGCTCCTTTCATTTCTCCTGCATACATACATATCTTCATGGTGAAGTGAAGTCTCTGCAAATATGGATACCACATACGCCTTCAGTGCTTTCCTTGAGTCAAACCCCAGCCTTCGAGTTCTCTGTCAAGACTTTCTTTCTTCATTATTACATGCACACCGAGCAAAGCAGAGGTAGCAGTTCCTTAAGAGGTGTCTAGAGGAGCAAGTAATATCTAAGTCTCTTCTGCCGGATCGACTCATCAACGTGGACGAACAGCCATTTGGAGAATACGAGAAGCTTACCCTGACAAGATCCATTGCCAAAACCAGAGAAGAAACAAACAGCAAATTTAAAATTTCGGACACCAAGAAACAGTGTATTAGACACATACTAACACCGGAAAATCAACACATAGTTTTCTCTCACTGTTATCAAGTTCTCACCAATGAAACTATTAGTGTGAAACGTAAACATGAACAGAAACTGGGCTACGAGGTGGCCCAGCCCCACCCCCCTTCTCTAACGGGGGGGGGGGGGAATCAATTACTACTATGAACAGAAATTAAAAGGACTGATTGAAAACTGCTATTGGAACATACATATGAATCCAGATTGCGTCATAAACCTGTCATCTAAAGAATTAGATCGGGATACCTTATGTGCCCTAGGTTATGGTTTATCGTTTTCTTATGGCAAGAAGATAAACCCAGTGCAGGTTGGAAAGTCCTTGTTTCAAATGGAATAACAATCAAGTGAAAATAGTGAGATTATTCGTGGCATTTTATATGGGTCAATGTTTAAGAAAAATAACAACTCTGCTACTAAAAGATTTGTGAATGCCTTGGACAAATTGAAAAAAAGATGACTCCCTGCATATAACTACAGCTGATAAAAGCAGCGCTGTAGTAGTCATGAACAAATGTAACTACAAGGAAAAAGTGAGTGAACTGTTGCGTGACACCAACACCTACAGTGAAACTAAAAAAAAAGTGATCCAACTGAAAAACAAAGTAGAAAATTCCATAAAGAAATCAGACTTTGCTAAGGGGAAGGGATGACTTGATCAAACAGTTCTCTGTGCAAAATCCATTTGCACCATATATGTATGCCTTGATTAAAACTCACAAACCATACAATCCCATCAGGCCAATTGTAAGCTCCGTAGACTCTACGACATACAAGCTCTCCAAGTGCCTTGTAACACTGTTGTCACCTGTTGCAGACACTATCTCTGATTCATTTGTACAAAACAATGAGGATTTGGTAAGAAACTTAAAATCTCTAAATGTCATGTACCCCTACAAATAAGTCAGCTATGATGTTAAATCATTATTTACAACTGTCCCTGTTGATGATGTTTTAACTTTCCTGCCAAGCATTCTGGGTAGTAACACTGATGGTATTCCCTCTGAAAACATTATCAAGCTAATTAAATTGTGCATTGTGAACTCTTCTTTTACCTTTGAAGGTAAATTTTACACACAAAAATTTGGCATGGCCATGGGTAATCCCCTCTTCCCAGTTCTGGCAAATATTTACATGGAATACTTTGAGAAACATTTACTGACCTCCATAAAGGAGCAAAACATAGTTTGGCTCCTATACGTTGATGATATCCTGTGCTTCTGGCCTAACAGTCTTCCCATTGATGAATTTGTTCTGCAATTCAATTCGTTAGTTCCATCGATTAAGTTTACTCATGAGATGGAAATGGATAATGAATTGCCATTTTTGGACGTAAAAGTTATCAGGGACCAAAATGTTTTGAAGACTAAGGTATACAGAAAACCTACAAATATTATGTCAAATGTTCATTACTATTCAAACCATCATATTAATGTAAAAAGATCTGTGTTCATATCCATGTACCTAAAAGCATATAGAATTTCAGACCCAGAATTTTTAGATGATGAACTAAAAATGATTCAGAGTATTGGAAAGAAGCTAAAATATCCACAAAGCATACTAACTCAGTGCCACAATACAGCCAAGAAACGATTCCTTGAAGGGAAAACTAATAAGCCAGATCGCCAGAACATTAGAAGAACCCTTGTCCTCCCCTTCCATGAAAATTTTCTTGATGTTGTTCACATACTGAGGAAACTCAATGTACAAGTAGTATTCAAATATGAGAACACCATTAAAAAAAAACCTCATCAAGAACAGCCCTTTCAGTAATTCAGGCGTTGTTTACAAAATCCCGTGTAAAGGCTGTAACAAATTTTACATAGGACAATCTGGAAAAGATTTGGAAACTAGAATCTCACAACATAAATACAGTGTAAGGACAGCCCAACAGAGTAGTGGTTTATTTCAGCACAAAGCATCCAGTGATCACCATATTGACTGGACAGGCTCCAAGATTCTAGCAAGATCAAAAAGCTTAGATGAAAGAAATGTAATAGAATCTTGTCTAATTTCTGGCACATATGAAAAGAATGTAAACATGAGCTATGGTCATTTTAAGTGTAATAAATTGTTAACTAAATTAATTTTAAAGCAGTATCCCTCAGACTAACACATGATTGTTCCCTGTCATCTTCTGGTGATGTAGTCACACCTGTATGCGACACACCAAGCATTAATCCTCTAGGTCTTAAGTTAAGCAACAGTATTTATCCCCTCCTCCCTCCCCCGTCTCCCCTTCCCCCTTTCCCTCCTCCCCTCCCCCTTCCCCCTCCCTCTCACTCCCCTTTCCTCCCCTCCTACTCCCTCCTCCTTTGTCACGTGCATTTTTAGATTCAGGTCATCCTTTGTTGTCTTCCACTCCCTGCTGCAGGTGACCATAAGTTAAGTCGCAGGTAAAAATTCAGGTCATCCATTGTTCTGTGTGCCACTACCTGCTGCGGGTGTGCATAAAAGACCTCTACCCTTTACGTTTCTGTCTCACTCTGTCTGAAGATGTAATATACGAAATTACTCACTGTCGCTCCTTTCATTTCTCCTGTGGTTAGTTTGCATATATATATATATATATATATATATATATATATATATATATATATATATACAGTGGGCTCACACAGTGCGCGAGAGATGGGCGGTCCACGACCTCGTGCACTGGGAATTCGCTTACTGGGAATACATAATCTTATGGGAATAATTACATATGGGTGGTACCCCCTCATAACTGGAAATTTTTTGGCCCTTATAGACATAAGAAAGGTCATATTTTTCAGACATTGTACTAAAGCTATAGCTACAATAAAAAAAATATGGGTAGTCACCTTAACAACAGTAGACAACAGGCCTGATGACTTTAAATAACAGGGGTTCCGAGACGCGGCAACACTTACAGCGCCACACTCCCCACCACACCTCCCACTGTACCAACACTTCCCTCTACAGACTCCTCTTGAGCACCTTCCCCAGGAGCATCAAAGTCACTCACTTCGGCCATAAACCCTTCAAAGTCCAATGCTGACACTTCTGACATTGCATCCTCTTCATCCTCAACAGTAGAATGCCCGGGAATTTCTGCACATCAACATGACGACATGTGATGCGCTGTGTGAGAGGTGGTCGTGCACTAATAGATAATGGCATTTTGGAGCCACTCCTTGTCTCTGCCTCGCGTTCTGTGCAGTGAACTCGCGCATTCAAGGGTTTTTGGTTATGATTTTTGGTCACTCGCGCACATTGCGAATAGCGCACTGTTATGACGCGCATTGTGTGAACCTACTGTATATATATATATATTTGCCTTAATGACCAGGGCCTTCGGCCCCAATGGTCGATAGACGCAAAAAAAAAAAAATCTCCACGGCTAAAAACGTAGACGACAGTGAAGATTAAATATATACAATGCAATGTCTGACAATGGTGCATGAAATATATTATCCCAATCTGAGAGAAAATTGGAAGAAACTAAGATTTATTACCAAATCTTTGTGGTGTAAGCATGTCCTGATTTGTCCCGCTCTAGGTATTGAGTAAAGAGTTCTCTATAACAAATATGCATATTTTATAATACAATAGCATTCCAGTGAGATATAATTTTCGTCAGTGCTTCATGTGGGTAGAGTTAGGACAAATAGATGTTCTCGTATAAATAATTCAGGGATGATACAGGCGAGTGTGTTATTTCCAAAACCCCATTCTCTGTCATGACCTCTGAAGCTTCAAGAAAGATAACGTAGCTGTGTAAGTAAACACTGACTCAGTTTCATACTTCCACAGCCACACAAGAGCCCGCTGTTGGTGTTTCTCCTCTCCTTCCTTCCCTACCCTACACCTCCTCCCTACTACCCAAGCCTGCCTCTCATGTCAAGTGCACACATAGGACTCCCCACCTCTTCCCTTCATCCACCCCTTTATCCTACCAACTTTCTTAGCATCAGTATTAATGCCAGAACAAAAGATAATCAACACAGCAAATACACATTTCATTTTTTTATTCATTGTAATCAGACTTAATTCTCGTGAGTCAAAGGGATTTTCTATTGAAACTATATATTTAGTGGAAGGTCTTGATCACAAACAAACTCTTCAAAGCTTCTTCTCTGGTTTACACACACACACACACACACACACACACACACACACACACACACACACACACACACACACACACACACACACACACACACACAATAATAAGAAAGACACAACAATAGATGAATTATCAGTTAACGTGAGTACACTTAGAAGGAAGATTAGCGAAATGGCAAGCACAGCTGTCAACCATGAAAGTATTATGGAAGAGTTCGGAAATGATACAGAGACAATAAGGTAGGCAAGCACTCTGATAGATCATAGCAGTGATACTGAGGATAAGATAACCCAGGTAAATGAGCGATGCAAAGCTACAAAAATGATGTGGAAACCACATATGCTGAAATGATGAAAGTAAAGAAAGACTTAAAAACAAGAGTTGTAGAAAAGAGCATTGAAAAGGAAGTGAAGAAAATAATCCAAAACAATCCAAAATTGGTCAAAGATTCAGCACACATAAACAAATCTATATTAATCACTGGTATAGAGGAGGAAGAAAAAAAACAAGATTTCGAGAGACAGAAAGGAAATGGCAAATGTAATGAACATATTGAAGGAAGTGTCAGAGGAAATCTGTAGTAAAGACACAAAGGAACACAAAAAGCTAGGGAAATATGAGAGAAATAAATCAAGGCCTGTGAAAGTAACCTTCCAGAGTGTTAACACTGTGGAGGAATACTGAAAAATGCAAACAAACTTATGGAAAAAGAGGACTTCAAAAATGTATGGATAAAAAGATGCCTAACTCAAGAGGAACTTGGATTACTAAAAAAGAAGAGGGAGGAGGCAAGAACAAAGAATGAGGGAATATCAAAGGAAGAGAACACATTTTTTTACAAAGTAACTGGATTGCAGGTTCGAATATGGTATATAAGCAGAAAGGAATAAAAAGGAGAAAGGTAGTAGACCCAAGTCATGACAAGTATGTAAACAAGATGATTAAGTTGATGTACTGTATTGTAGATGGCATGGTATCTAAATTACTAGAGATGAATAATTATATCAAAGAAAAGGAACCACATATTGTTTGCCTAACTGGAACAAAATTAACACCAAGGATTTCAAACGATACACTAAACCTAGAGGAATACAATATATGGAGAAGAGATAGGAACTTAAAAAAAAGGAGGAGGAATTATAATATTAACAAAGAAAAATCTGCAAGTCAAGGAAATAGAACTACTGTAGATGTACCATTACAGGTAGAACTGATTGCAGTAGAGATTAGTACGTCTGAAAGGAAAGTAACTGTGGCAAATTTATACATGCCGCCCAGATCAAGCATTTGGGAGAAAGGAGAATATGAATACCTGGCAGAGAGTACAGTTCAGAGTTCATAGCATTACTACATAGAATGGAGGAGAAATCTGAAAGAATTATATTAACAGGAAATTTTAATACAAATATAAACTGGAAGACTCTAGATATAAAAACCAGGAAAGCTGTAGGGACCAAAAACTCTTGGATCTCGTGCAGGAGTTTTTCCTAACGCAACATGTGAAGGAAAGCACCAGAAAAAGAGGACTTGGTGTACCATCAGCACTAGATTTTATATTTACTAGGCAAGAAAACGATATTGGCAATATAATATATCACCCTCCATTCGGCAAAGGCGACCATGCAGTACTTAATTGCAACTTCAGGATCGCATATGACATACAGTAGTTAATGGTAATGAAAGTTACAAAAAGAGCCTAAGCTATAAAAAGGGAAACTACCATGACCTAAATAAATACTTCTCAGAAATAGATTGGGAAAAGGAACTTAGAGGACAAGATTTAAATGTTATATATAAAACATTATGTGAACTTTATGAAATAGGTGTCCAAAAATACATCCCATAGCATAAAGAAGCAGAAAAGAGTGTAAAGAAATGGTTTAATACAGAATGTAAAAAAATCAACAGAATAAAGATTTGTGGAATAGAGACAGAAGACACAACAGTGAGAGGGCATATAACTATAAACAGGCAAGAAACGATTATACAAGGATAAGGAGAGAAGCCCAAAGACAGTATGAGGAAATCATCATAAATAAAAGTAGAGATCAACCAAAACTATTATACAGCTACATCTGAAGCAAAAAAGAAAATAAAAGATAAACTACAGTCCATTATGGATAAGGGAATCATCTATACACAAGAAAAAGATATTTATGAAGCACTAAATCAGAATTTCCAATAGTTTTTACAGAACAAAATAATTTTGAGAGAGATGATATGGAACATGCATGCCCATACATACTACCAGAAATACAAATATCGGAAAAAGAAATACAGGAGGAGTTAAGTAAATTAGTCAGTGGAAAAGCAAACGGTCCTGATGAAATTTCATGTTGCGTGCTACATGAGTGTGCAAAGGAGTTTAAGTAGACCATTATCTTTAATATTCAAGGAATCCTTGGGTCAAGGTAAACTACTTGATATTTGGAAGAAAGCAAACATTTATTCCCTTATTCAAGAAAGAGAGTAGACAAAATCCACTCTGCTGCCGACCAGTTTCACTAACCAGTGGTGTAAGCAAGGTATTAGAAAAGCTGATAAGAAAAGTTTGGGTAAATTATCTAGAAGAACACAATATGATAACAGAAAGACAGTTTGGTTTCAGAAAGGGAAAATCATGTGATACTAATCCGTTGAGCTACTATGACAGAGTAACAGAAACATTACAGAAAAGAGAAGGATGGGTGGACAGTATCTATCTAGATTTCAAGAAAGCAATTGACAGAGTACCGCACCAAAGACTTTTATGGAAACTGTACCATCAAGCAGGTATCCAAGGCAGCCTGTACTGTTGGATGCAAGATTTTCTCAGAAAAAGGGAAATGCGAACAGTAGTATGGGGGTAATTACTCATCATGGAAGGAAGTGACTAACAGAGTTCCACAGGGCTCAGTGCTGGCACCATTTATGTTTTTAGTGTATATGAATGACATAGATAGCAACATAGGAAATGAAAGCTATCTAAATATGTTTGCTGATGATGCAAAAATACAAAGTAAGAATTACTAACACATATTTTTGTAAAGAGCTACAAGAAAAATTAAATAAACTTCATGAATGGAGCAATACATGGCAACGGACCCAGGTTCAAATCCCCACTGGGGCAGGGAACAGTTTATGGATTTGAATTTCATGAAAAGCAGACTTTACCGATCTACCAGAAGACCCGCCGACATGTCGTTAAAATACCCCCGCTAATACCACTACACCAGTCCTGTATGAGACAGCCCTAGCATGTATTCAATATGGACGGTGGGTGGTAGAGCCAAAGTGGTGACATGTAGAGGAATATGGTATGTAGGAGGACTACTGGGCCTTGGGAACAGGTTGTGAAGCCTTTGTCCAGAGTCGGACACATAAAAAAAAAGAAAGAAAAAAAAAAGGAATTCTTTGTGAACAAGTGTCTTGTAATCAAGTTTGGAAAAAGTGGAAAAAGACCTGACTGGGATTATAAGTTAGGAAGTAAAACCCTACGCATATCAGAAAGAGAGAAGGACCTAGGTGTGATTATCAGTAACAGACTGTCTCCGGCTGACCACATCAGTGAAAAAGTACGGAACAAGTATACACTGCTTGCAAAATGAGAATAACATTCACATACATAAATGAAGACGTGCTAAGAAAGATAATAACATCATTCATCACACCAACCCTGGAGTATGCATCAGAAGTCTGGAATCCTCATCTCAAAAAACACATAGATAAGATTGAAAAAGTTCAAAGGACCGCTACATGATGGGTACGAAGCTTAAGGGATCTAAGCTACGACGAAAGACTAGAAAAACAGAATCTACCTACACTACAGGAGAGAAGGAAAAGAGGAGACACGATTATGCTATATAAATGGATATCAAGGAAGGAGAAAATAGACATAAATGAATATATAACCTAGGGGGAAGCACCAGCAAGAGGACACTGCAAAAAAAAAACTGCATAAAAAGAGAGGCGATAAAGACGTAAGGAAATTTAGTTTCCGAAATAGGGCAATTGATCAGTGGAATGCATTGCCGAATGAAACAGTGTGTGCGAAAGCAATTCATAAATTTAAGGATATGTACGATAATAAATGGTTTAAGACACGGGACAGTACGAGCTTGACTCATTCCTGTAAAGATACAATTATGTAAGAACAATTAGGTAAGAACACGCACACATAGGCACACACAAACAAGCGCTCCCTTGGAAAACTCGATATTCCAAGGGGTTCGTACGGTTGTATGGAAGAGTTTTCAGTTGGTTAAATTAACTGAATGAATGAATCACAGCAGAAAGAATTTCAACTCTTCTTCACATAGGAGTAAAGTTATTAGCTTCTGCTTAAGTGACGGTGGGCCGGGCCGGACAGCTCATTTCCAAACATAACTGCGAGCAAACATCGTTCGCTGCTTCGTTGGCTCGCTCGTAATAATAAGAAAAAATAATGGTTCTCAATCTGATTCTGTGATTATACACCAGATGTTTTGCCTTTGTTTAACCTTTCAGTACGGTGACGTCTCATAAACAGAGAGACAGATAGACATTAGACGGATAAATTAAAGTCTTGCAACTACCAGACATTTCAGTCTCATTAGGAGATTGCCAGAGTAATAAATGAAGTACTGAAGGCTCAGTCTAATTATTTACCTTAAGAAATTTCTCCTAAACTAATTTTCCTGTCTATAAATGGCACAATAATCTCTCTCTCTCTCTCTCTCTCTCTCTCTCTCTCTCTCTCTCTCTCTCGCTCTCTCTCTCTGGCTTCTGGTGGTTTAGTGGGTAATTAAAGCGCTCCAATCGGATGGAGCCGGTGCAGCTTTATATCCAAGGACTGGTTGGGATTAATTGCTCACGTAATGCCACCCAGGCATGAGTGAGGCTCGTCACTCTCATCTTAAATGTCAAGACCAACTTGCCTAGCCCCGGGTTCCTACGCTCCTCATGGGGCAAGATAGAATTGGATTATATATATATATATATATATATATATATATATATATATATATATATATATATATATATATATATATATATATAAATATCATCCGATTCAGGGTGTTCATAGAATGTGTGTTGTCAGGGTGCTTTTTTCTCCTGTGGCCATTAATTTGGTAGTAAAGCCACCATCACAGTACACACCGATATATATATATTTATATATATATATATATTTATATATATATATATATATATATATATATATATATATATATATATATATATATATTGTTACATAGCCTATGATTTCATCATCCTTTGTGTAATTCTAACGTACAGTATGCTGCATGTTTGATCACGAGCGTGTTCTACCTCACTCCCCCCTTCTATCCTTATAGTAACTTAAGTCGTTCTTTCTGTTGTTCAGAGCAGGATTGTCAACTCTTAGTACCCATGGCTTCATCTGCGCGTCCTTCTTACAAGTTGTATCAAGCTCTGCCAGCCCCTATAGAATGAGCTCAGTCTCTGCATTATGGCCACTTAGATCTACTCCTCATTTTGTTCACATCTCTGTCCTCCCCTGTACAGTTGTTATTATTGTGAGTGCTCAGGAAGTCTCCAACCATCTAGCAGCTGTGTAATTTGAGTATGAGTGTTATTACATTTTTTCTTGTACTGTGTAGCGTAAGGTGTTAATTCTTAGGCCTAATAAGGTTTTTGTGATTCATGTGTTTTGGGTGTCAGCCCTTATTAATAATATTTTGTATCTGTAATAACATATCTTGCATACACTGAGTAATATCTAGTATTCTCATTTTATCAGGGCTGACTTAGATAAATTTACTCTTGCTAATTTCGTGTTAATAGAGGCTATTGCAGTTAACCATATATTTAACCGGTTTTTGCCATTACATTATCCTTATGAGTCCTGAATGTTTTGTTGTTAGTTTGAGCATTAAACTTTAACTTGTAATTTTACCTAACTCTTTTGTTTTGAACCCGGAACTTTACGGGACAGTAGTGATTTTTAGTATTCTCACTTAAAGTGTACATTATCTTTCTCTGTTCCGTAACATAAATTTGGCGACCTCTTATCAGGATATTCAGGATATTATCATAAGGATATTGCTTGATATTTTGCGACTGTGATTTATTCATGATGTCTACTATTAGTACACTTGATGAAGCCAAAGATTTTTTGTCAAATGTGCAAACAGTGTGTGATGTAGAAAACAGAACAAAGAACGAACTTAAGCTTGTTGCCCAACAATTGGGAATTGCAGTTCACTCTCATCATTCTAAAGATCAAATTGTTGGCATGATTAATAAAAGCTTGTTTAATGTAACTCCTCAAAATAAGCAAACGCAGACTGAAATAGCTAAGTTACAGCTAGCTCTGCAGGAGGCTCGTGTTAAGGAAGCTGAGATTCAGGCTCGTGCTAAGGAGCCTGAGTCTCAGGCTAAGGAGGCGGAGTCTCAGGCTCGTATTCAGGAGGCTAAATTTCAGGCAAATGCTCGCATTCAGGAGCCTGAATTTCAGGCAAATGCTCGCATTCAGGAGGCTGAATTTCAGGCAAATGCTCGCATTCAGGAGACACAGGCTCAGGCACAAATTGAACTAGCCAGGATTCAGGCAGACCATGAGTATCGCATCAAACAAGGTGGAACTGGATCATCTAGCTCTGATGATTTTGATGTGGCTAAAAATGTTAAACTTGTCCCTCCTTTTAATGAATCTGATTTAACAAAGTATTTTCAGTTGTTTGAGAGGGTAGCTACAGGTTTTAATTGGCCCAAAAAGTATTGGCCAGTACTCCTTCAAACTGTTCTCACCGGTAAAGCTCAAGTAACTTATGCATCTTTGCCTCAGGATCAATCTGATAATTTTGATGTAGTTAAGAGCTTGATTCTTAAGGCCTATGAACTTGTTCCTGAAGCCTATAGAGTAAAATTTAGGACAACTTACAAGCAAGATAAGCAATCCCATGTTGAGTATGCAAAAATCAAAGAAGATCTGTTAGAGCAGTGGTTAAATTCTAAGAATGTGGATTCTGATTTTGACAAATTTAAGCAGATGATTTTGCTGGAGGACTTCAAAAGGTGTATTAATAAAGATGTAAGCCTATATCTTGATGAGAAAAGAATAGATAATTTGTCTGATGCTGCAGTTTTAGCTGATGAATATGTTCTCACTCACAAGAGATATTCCAGAGAAAAAAGGAAAGCTGAGAGTAAGTACGTTGCCTCTACTCAGAGTACAGGTAACAGGAAAGAGAATAAAGATGATGTTTCTCAGGAAGTAAATACCAGCTTCACCTCTAGATTTCAGAAAAGTAAATGTACTTATTGTAGTAAGTTTGGTCATACTACGGAGAAATGTTTCAGGAGACAGTGTGATGTGAACAAAAAGGAGTCTTTAAATATTCAGTCAATTGGTCTAGTGTCCACCCTTGAGAGTTCCCAGAATTCTTTAACTGAGTTAACTGAACCTGCTTTGAGGGGTAAATTAAATTCTCATGATGGAGCTCCTCTTTTGAGCAGTAACGTGGGTGACACTCTCAAGAGTTCATGTGCTAATTTCCTGTCTGAAGGTTTTGTCAGTCCTCTGGACAGTAATGACAGGAAATCAGTTAAAATATATCGTGATACAGGTGCTTGCCACTCCCTTATGCTGATCAGTGTTCTAGGCTCTAATGTTAATTCCTCTGATGAAACTATAATCTTACAAGGTCTATCTATCTATCTATCTATTGCCAGACGCCTCAATCCCGTTTGGGGTGGCCACAAACAAATCGCCTCCAAGTCGCCCTGTTCCCCGCCATTTCACTGCACTGCTCCCAACTCACACCCCCCTCTCTCATATACCTCTCCACCCCATCCCTCCATCTCATCCTCGGCCTCCCCCTCCCTCTTCCCCCCCTCCACCTCACTCACATACACTCTCTTCGTCAGTCTTTCGCCCTCCATCCTCTCCACATGGCCAAACCACCTCAGTGTGTTCCTCATAACGCTTCCTATCACATCCACATCCACACCACAACGCTCCTTTATATCCTCATTCGTCAGCCTGTCTCTCCACGTGACTCCACAGGCTCCTCTTAAATAACTCATTTCCACTGCTCTCACTCTTGACTTGTGTCCTTCCAACAATGTCCAAGCTTCACTTCTGTATGTTAGAGTTGGTATCACAATACTGTCATGTAGTAACTTTTTCACTTCCATGCTCACTTCCCTGTTTCTTATCACTGCTTTCAAGGAACCAGCAACCTTTCTTCCCTGCTGTACCCTTTCAAGCACTTCACCCTCCAAACCTCCATCCTTACTCAGCACACTACCCAAATACTTAAACGTACTCACATTTTCCAGTTCCTCACCATCTAACCTCGCTGTACATTCACTAACTTCACCTCTCTCAAAGACCATCACTTTACTCTTCCCTACATTCACCTTTAGGTTCCGTTTCTTACACACTCTCTCAAACTCATCCACCAAGCCTTGCAGCTCCCCTTCGTCTTCACTCAACAACACAGTATCATCTGCAAACAACAGTACAGGGAGTTTCCAAACACTATCCTCTCTCACCAGGGCCATTCCAACATCCACTACCCTACCTTGTACCTCTTTTATTACCCCATCCATGTACAGATTGAACAACCATGGACACATGACACATCCTTGTTTCAAACCAACTTTCAAAGAGAAAAATTCACTTAGTTCACCACCCACACGCACTGCAGCCTTCGCACCATCGTATATACTCTTCACAGCATTCAACAACTTCCCATCTACTCCATATATTCTTAACACTTTCCACAATCCTTGTCTATCCACCCTGTCAAGGTGTAGGGAATAATTACTTCTCTGTCCCTCTGTGCAGAGTGAATTTAGAGTCTGGTTTTGTTAATGGTTCCGTTATGGTTGGGTTGGTTGAGACACTCCCAATGTCAGGTGTAACTCTCTTACTTGGAAATGATATTGGTGGAAGTCAAGTGTGTCCAGCTCCTCAGTTGTCTAGTGAGCCAGTGGCTGCGGCCCAGGATTGTGATGTCTCTGATGTGTTCCCTGCATGTGCTGTCACTAGGGCTAAGTCTAAAGTTACTGGTGACTTAGAGGATAATGATGATGATGATGCTATCCTAGCTGACACTTTTCTTGCTAATTTGGACCACTCACCAGATGAGGCAGTACCCCGTAGTGTTGATAATTTGTCTCGTCAAGAGTTGGTTGAGTTGCAGGTTGCTGACCCTGAGTTGAAAGGTCTAGGTAACTCTGCTTGCAGTGAGGAAGAGTCAGCTGGTGCTTCTACTTGTTATTACATAAAGTCAGGAGTACTTATGAGGAAGTGGAGAACCCCAACGGCATCAGCCGACTGTGAGTGAGAGGTTGTACATCAAGTTGTCATCCCTCGTGTTTGTAGGCAGGATATCATTAGAGTGGCTCATGATTCCAGTTTGGCAGGACACCTTGGAGTGAGGAAGACTGTGGCACGCATTTTGAAACACTTCTACTGGCCAGGTATCTTCAGGGATGTTTCCTGGTATTGTAAGTCTTGTCACACCTGTCAAGTTGTGGGGAAGTGTAATCAGACCGAAAAGGTTGCACCTCTAGTTCCCATTCCTCCTTTTGAGGCGCCTTTCACCCGTGTGTTGGTGGATATTGTGGGCCCACTTCCTAAGACTTCTTCAGGATTTTCTTATGTGTTGACCCTGATTGATATGGCTACTCGTTATCCTGAAGCCATTCCAGTTAGAAATATCTCAGCAAAGAACGTGGTTAAGGAAATGCTAGGGTTCTTCACAAAGTTTGGTCTGCCCAAGAAGGTACAGTCAGACTGGGGAAGTAATTTCATGTCAAATGTTTTCAAGCAGTCTCTGAAAGAGTTGGGCATCACCCAGATCACGTCTTCAGCTTACCATCCCCAGACCCAAGGAGCGTTGGAGAGATATCATCAAACACTCAAATCGATGCTCAAGAAATACTATTTGGAACATCAGAAAGACTGGGATAAAGGTCTTCCATTTGTTGTATTTGCTGCAAGAGAATCTCCAAATAAATCACTGGGCTTCTCACCTTTTGAACTACTGTTTGGCCATGAAGAGGACCCCTTAAGCTACTCAAGGAATGCTGGCTGTCGGAGGAAGATGACGTCAACCTGCTGGAGTATGTGATGAAGTTCAAAGAACGGCTGTCCACTGCTTTACAACTGGCGCGAGAGAATTTAGGAGCAGCTCAGGAAAAAGATGAAGACTTGGTATGATAAGAAGTCCAGGTTACGCCACTTTCAGCCAGGAGATCAGGTTTTGATTCTGCTACCGGTGCATGGACAACCTCTTCAAGCCAAGTTTAGTGGTCCTTATTTCGTGGAGAAGAAATTCAGTGATGTCAACTATGTCATCGCCACACCAGATCGTAGAAAGAACAAGCAACTTTGTCACATCAACATGCTAAAGTTATATCACAGGCGGGACGAAAATAACCCAGTCTGCACTGTAGCTGTTCCACCCGAGTCTGCAAGTGAAGTTCTCCCATGCAGCATGAGCCTGAGTGATAGTCTGGGGAAGAATCCTGATATCATGAATGATCTCCAGACTAAGCTTTCTCATCTACCTCCCGAGGAAAGGCAGGAGTTTTCGGCATTACTGCAGGAGTACCCGCAAGTGTTCCGTGCCACTCCAGGAAGAACTACTGTGTTGATGTATGATGTCGATGTTGGAGACGCAAAGCCAATTAAACTGCCTCCTTACCGTGTGAACCCAATGAAAGTTCCTCTCATCGAGAAGGAGCTTGGCTACCTGTTGGACCACAAGATGATTGAGCCCTGTCAGAGTGAGTGGAGTTCTCCTGTCACTCTAGTCCCTAAGCCAGGTGGGTCACAGCGGCTTTGCATCGACTACAGACAGATTAATCAGATAACCAAAACAGACACTTACCCTCTCCCTCGCGTGGAAGATTGCATAGACAAGATCGGAATGGCTAGGTACATAAGTAAGTTTGATTTGTTAAAGGGATACTGGCAAGTACCTATGACTGAACGTGCTAGGGAGATCTCATGTTTTGTAACACTAGGAAAGACTTTTGCATGTTCTGTAATGCCATATGGTATGAAGAATGCACCAGCCACATTTCAGAAGCTCATGAATGTTGTAACAGAGGGTTTGGCAGGGTGTGTTGTTTATATTGATGACGTATTAATCTTCAGTGACAACTGGAAAGATCACCTATGCCATGTCAGTAAATTTCTTGAGCGTTTGGTTCAGGCTAATCTTGTAGCTAATTTATCAAAGTGTGAGTTTGGTCAAGCTAAAGTTCAGTACCTTGGGTACGTAATTGGTGATGGACATGTTGCACCACCAGGAGCTAATGTTCAGGTTATAAGTGATCTTCCCAGACCTAAAAGTAGGAAAGAGCTACAAAGATTTTTGGGAATGGTAGGTTATTACAGGAGATTTGTTCTTAACTTTTCAATTCTTGTATCACCACTTACAGACCTACTGAAAAAGGGAGTTAAATTTGTCTGGACCGATAACTGTGAATCCTCTTTCAGCAAACTTAAAGCTATCCTATTAAGTCAGCCAGTGCTCGCTACTCCAAATTTTGCTAAGCCTTTTAAGATGGCTGTTGATGCAAGTGATACAGGAGCTGGGGCTGTTTTGCTGCAAGAGGATGATCAGGGTATTGAACACCCTGTATCTTATTACAGTAAGAAGTTCACTCCACCTCAAAAGAACTACTCAACTATTGAGAAAGAGCTTTTGGCCTTGATTTTGGGTTTACGGCATTTTTCATTTGTGTTCTGGTTTTGACCCCTTAATCATTTAAACCGATCATAATCCACTGAAATTCCTTAGTAAGTTTAAAGATAAAAATCAGAGATTGACAAGATGGAGTCTACTTCTTCAGGAGTATTCATTAGACATACAGCATGTCAAGGGGAAAGAAAATGTTATTGCAGATTGCTTATCTAGACTTTAGACAGATTGTTTTAGAGTAATAAGAAATTTCCTTTGTAAATTTCTTTTTCTTTGTGGGGAGGTGTTACATAGCCTATGATTTCATCATCCTTTGTGTAATTCTAACGTACAGTATGCTGCATGTTTGATCACGAGCGTGTTCTACCTCACTCCCCCTTTCTACCCTTATAGTAAAGTAAGTCGTTTTTTCTGTTGTTCAGAGCAGGATTGTCAACTCTTTTTCCCCATGGCTTCATTTGCGCGTCCTTCTTACAAGTTGTATCAAGCTCTGCCGGCCCCTATATAATGAGCTCAGTCTCTGCATTATGGCCACTTAGATCTACTCCTCATTTTGTTCACATCTCTGTCCTCCCCTGTACAGTTGTTATTATTGTGAGTGCTCAGGAAGTCTCCAACCATCTAGCAGCTGTGTAATTTGAGTATGAATGTTATTACATTTTTTCTTGTACTGTGTAGCGTAAGGTGTTAATTCTTAGGCCTAGTAAAGTTTTTGTGATTCATGTGTTTTGGGTGTCAGCCCTTATTAATAATATTTTGTATCTGTAATAATATATCTTGCATTCACTGAGTAATATCTAGTATTCTCATTTTATCAGGGCTGACTTAGATAAATTTACTCTTGCTAATTTCGTGTTAATAGAGGCTATTGCAGTTAACCATATATTTAACCGGTTTTTGCCATTACATTATCCTTATGAGTCCTGAATGTTTTGTTGTTAGTTTGAGCATTAAACTTTAACTTGTAATTTTACCTAACTCTTTTGTTTTGAACCTGGAACTTTACGGGACAGTAGTGATTTTTAGTATTCTCACTTAAAGTGTACATTATCTTTCTCTGTTCCGTAACAACATATAAATATATATATATATATATATATATATATATATATATATATATATATATATATATATATATATATATATATGCCTTAATGACCAGGGCCTTCGGCCCCAATGGTCGATAGGCACAAAAAAAATCATATATATATATATATATATATATATATATATATATATATATATATATATATGCCTTAATGACCAGGGCCTTCGGCCCCAATGGTCGATAGGCACAAAAAAAAAAAAAAATCACAGCTAAAAAACGTGTAGACTACAGTGAAGATTAAATATATACTTTGCAATGTCTGACGATGGTGCATGAAATAAATTATCCGAATTTGAGAGGAAATTGGGAGCTGAGATTTATTACCAAATGTTTGTGTTGTAAGCATGTCCTGATTTGTTCCGGCTCTAGGTATTTAGTAAAGAGTTCTCTAGTTTATAACAAATGTGCATAGTTTATAATACAATAGCATTGTAGTGAGATACAATTTTCGTCAGTACTTCAGGTGGGTAGAAAAGTTTGGACAAATAGAGGTACTCATATAAATAATTCAGGGATGATACGGGCGAGTGTGTTTTCTCCAAAACTCCATTCTCTGTCATGACCACTGAAGCTTCAAGAAGGAAAACGTAGCTATGTTAGTAAACACTGACTCAGTTTCATACTTCCACAGCCACACAAGAGCCCGCTGTTGGTGTTTTCTCCTTTCTTTCCTTCCCTAAATATCCACATCCCTACCCTACACCTCCTCCCACCTGCCTCAGCCTGCTCTCTAATGTCAAGCGCACACATTGGACCTCCCACCTCTTCCCCTCATCTAACCTTTTATCCTACCAACTTTCTTAGCATCAGAATTAATGCCAAAGCAAAGGATAATCATCACAGCAGATACACATTTCATTCCTTTATTCATTGTAATCAGCCTTAATTCTCGTGAGTCAAAGGAATTTTCGATTGAAATTATTTATTTACTGGAAGGTCTTGATCACATACAGACTCTTCAAAGCTTCTCTGGTTTGTACACACACACACACACACACACACACACACACACACACACACACAATAATTTTTATAAGAGCTTCAGTCAATGAGGGATATAATACGTACATGAGCACTGCAATAAGATAATATTTGTTAAACAACATAGGGACCCTCCAAGCAAAGCAACATAAGAATGCAGCAGTCACACACACAAATTCAAAGTGATAATTGACAAACCATTAACTTTTACCTTATCTGTGTCCTTGGCCAGAGATTTATCATAGATTTAGTTCATTTATCCTTCAATGTAAGCTCGAATCTTTTTACTTGGTTCCTGTTAACATCTAAGCGATTTTTTTAATATCTGGAGAAACAATTCGTAGTGAAGGGATTGTAAACACTCTTCTTAACCCCTTCCCTATCTTATTTCTCCCTCTAAGCTGAATTAAATTGTATAAAAGTAGCGAAAATAAATTTAGAAATATGGAAGTCATTAGACTGAGGGACCTGATTGGTTTAGTTCTGGCTGGAATGTAACACAGAGGAGCAGATGAAGAAATGCACAGATTTATGGAGTGTGTGCAGGGGATTCTTCATCCTCATATTATTATTATTATTATTACTACTACTACTACTACTACTACTACTACTATTACCTCCTCCAAGGAAGTTATGTTTTTGCCGGTGTTGGTTTGTTTGTTTATTTGACGTGTCTGTTAGCAACTTTACTCAAAAAGTTATGAATGGATTTTGATCAAATTTTGTTGAAGGGTGGGCCATAGGCCAAGGAAGAAATGATTGAATTCTGGGGCGGATCCGGATGCGGATCCGGAGTATCCCGCACAATATCTCCAAAAGTTCTCAATTAATTTCAATGAAGTTTTGTGAATAGGTGGGACATGGACCAAGAAAGAATTAAATTTGAGGCGGATCCGGATCTAATGGTAATGGCATTGGCGGAGGTATGCACTCTCTGAACGCTTTCTAATTATCATTATCATTATTATTTTTATTATTATTATTATGATGATGATGATGATGGAACCTCCCTTCTTTCCTCCATTTCAGTCGGCAAATATACAACAAATTCTGGCAAATCATCATCATCACCGTAACTCTCTTCTTCCGGCTTAAGGAAGGAGTGAGTTAGTGTCTAGAAATAAGGAAAGAGGAAGCACTCAAGTAGGAAAATTACCTAATCCAAATAGACTTACAAACAAAAAAGAAAAAAACTTAGTTATAATATTAAAGAACTGTATATACCAAACAACTATCCTATTACCTTACCCACTTCACAAAAGATGAGGTCATCCATATTTCCTCTTGCTGTCTCCAAATGATTTTATATTCTTTTTGGAGAGACTGTTTAAACGGAAGGAGAGTTAGATCTTAGTTTTCTCTAACTCCTTCCTTAAGACACGTCCTTCCCAAATTAAGTAAAATCGTCTGGAGGTGTCAAGAATAAAATATGACCTAGTGGTAGTGAAGAGGAAGGGGTGGATGTGCAGGGAACTATGTTGAATCCAGTCGAAGGTCTTCCAGGGAGAGACGATTTTCAACACCTTGTATCCGAACGTACTGTGTGTGTGTGTGTGTGTGTGTGTGTGTGTGTGTGTGTGTGTGTGTGTGTGTGTGTATCTTTGCCACCTTCAAACAATCACCTCAACTCAGAATAAACCATCACTTATGTCAGGGTTAAACATATACTCCATAAACCCCATCACAACCTAAGTCAACCTCAGCTGAATAAAATCGTCTAAAGGCAACAAGAATACACAGCAAAATACGTCATCGGACTGAAGGTGTTACTCTTGTCCTTAATTATTCCAGTCCATTGATGCAGGCTGTGAAACGATCCATCTGATCCTGGAAAAATAATGATAAATAATGTATACTATAAATAATGTGGTTAATAATGAAGCTTACACTGAGGGTGTTTCTCTCATCCCTCTAACTAGAAAAGCCAAGCTGTGTATTGCCTGACCCTTTGGGGCTCTTGGCCTTGAAAGGAACAAGAATGGCTGAAGACGATCCTATATACAGTAGATTATTTCAAGAATCTGACTGCGTATTCACAAAGAATCTTTAGGTATTTATAAAAACTTCACTGAAGACTTTATCTGAATATGGTTTAGATCCCTGGAACACATCGCCTAGCATCCAGTTAGACCCAGGGAAAGATTGTTGGAGCCGCCCTGTGGGCTCCAGTCTGGCCCAGTTCTCTCCTGGTTATAATGACTCAGAGACGGTTTTGGCAATTGTCAGAAATTCTGTACAAATGGTGGGGGAGGGGGGGAATTATACTAAATTTCGTAACCTAATTTTGAGGGGAAAAAATGCTGCATCACAGTTCTCACGCATTATGAGCTACGGTGAATAGTATTTTTTAAGTAATAAACTCTTTTTCAGCTTGAGTCCAATACTCAACCGGTAGAGAAATGAAAATAAATGAAAATAAAATATAAGCCATAGTGATGTATGAAACCCACACCTGACACCTTGCTGTTCAAATAATCCATTCTAGGGTTGCTAAGGTCGTCTAGACCTGGCAAGAAGAGCATATAATATACGTTATTAGACTGCAGTAATTAGGTTAGCAAGTACTTAAGACATCACCATTAATATCTTTGTGACTATAAACGTTTCATGTAAGTTTCGTTTTTCTTTTATTAAGACGATATTCTGCAGATTAGGAGAACTTTCGAAGTAAAGTCCTCATTAACTCCATCACTACTATAGTCCTTTCACCTTAACTTGGCCCAGATATTGGCCCTTTTGCAGCTTATTTCACGCAGCTCAATGGCAGAATAAAAAATGATATAGCTTGGCATCCATTTCATAGCACTTCTATATGGCTGGCATCATATTCTGTTGATAATCGATTGCTATAAGTTAATAGCATTACTGAAGAGTTGGTAATTTTAGGCCAAGTTAATGTGAAAGGAGAAGAGAGAGAAGATATGATCACCTGGGAGCAGAAAAAAAAAAAAAATAATGAGTCTTTTTTTACTTGTGGAGTTAAAACACTGTACGGTGAATATGATGACATTGTATCCAGTACAGTGACATTATTTTTTATACCTAAAGAACATTCAGTTCAGGAAAGAGAATTAAAGCAACGGAGTTAAAGAATAGATTACTATGTTGCACAAAGATATGTACACAGTTATACAGGTACAGCTAATTTATATCACTCTGTCCAGTTTAATGGTGACAGAACTCTTTCCTGAACTGAAAAAAATAAAAGTTTTGGAATGAATAATGAAACACTCATAAGTAAAAAACAGCCATGGGGAAAGAAATGGTCATGTAGTAAAAAAGTCATAAAGTAAAAAAGTCATGGGGAAAAAAATAGTCATGAGATTTAAAAAAAAGTAATTGGGTATACATACAGTTATAGGATTATGTGGTTAGAAAATAGGCTTGAAATAAAATAAATACTCATGGGAAATAATAAAAAATTCTGGGGTAAGAAAATAGTCATGAAGAATAAAACAAGTCATTGAGTTGAAAATAAAATAAAAATCAAAAGTGTAATAATTTTAGGATATATATTGGCGAGGAAATGGGGCTAATCCAGCAGATACAGACAGAACCAAGAGGTCTTACCCAGTCCAGTTTGTAGGCAACACATCTGTACAGAGGAAAGAAGTTCGTCATGGTAGCGCCCATATTGGAGAACGTGTTCAGAGTGATGCACCGTTCCCGGAGTTCTGGTTAAGAAATATTGCGGAACATTATTTGGCTGGACTTTGAAGAGACCTGAAGGTTGTGGAGGATAGTGGAGGTGTGGAGCATAGTGGTGGTTGTGGTGGTGGTGGTAGTGGCATTGATGTTTATGGTAGCGGTGGAAATTAGTAGATCGTGGTGGTAATGTTAGTAGGTCGTGTATTGTGATGGAAATTAATAGTGGAAGTTAGCAGTAGTCGAATTTAATGGTTGAAATTAGTGGTGGCTGAAACTAGTGTTGGTGGAAGTTAGTGGTGGTGGAAGTTAGTGGCGGAGTGGTGGGTCTTAGAGTTTTTAGGAGAGGTCGTGTGGGGGAGGTGGTGGTGACAGTGATGGAGGGGGCGATGGTGGTGGTGACAGTGATGGAGGGGAAGATGGTGATGGTGACAGTGATGGAGGGGGGATTGTGGTGGTGACAGTGATGGAGGGGAGATGGTGGTGGTGACAGTGATGGGAGATGTTGGTGGTGACAGTGATGGAGGGGGGATGGTGGTGGTGGTGGTGGTGACAGTGATGAAGGGGGAGGTTGTGGTGATGACAGTGACAATGGAGGTCCAGATGGTGGTGGTGATAGTGATTTAAGAGATGGTGGTGGTGACAGTGGTGGTGACAGTAATGGAAGGATAGATGGTGGTGATGACAGTGATTGAGAGGGAGATGGTGATCATGACAATGATGGAGCGATGGTGGTGGTGATAGTGATAAAAGAGGAGATGGTGGTCGTTATAGTAATGTAGGGAGGAAATGGTGGTGATGATAGTGATGTTAGGGGGGGGGTTCATAACGATGGAGTGGGAGAGGGTGGTGATGGAAGTGATGTAGGGGGGGATGTTGGTGACAACAGTGATGGAGGGGGAGATGGTGGTGGTGACAGTGATGGAGGGAGAGATGGTGATGGTGATAGTGATGTAGGAAGAAATTTGGGTGGTGAGAGGTGATAGCGGGGTAAGGTGGAGGGGGAGAAGGGGAAGGGTCTGGTGAGGAGCTGGGAGAGGTGGTGGAGATTTACCCGAACTGAGTGGTGGTGATTCTCAGTGTTTGGTTGGGGTCATGCGGGGGTTTTGGTGGTGAATGAGTTGGAGTGTAGATGGCGGTGGTGGTGGTGAAATGGGTGGTGGAGGTTTTAGTATTAAGAACAACAACAATAGTAACAAGTGGTGCCAGGCACAAAAAACCTCGCCTTACGGCAGTTATTTTATTGCTCTTAAATACTGACTAGTTTCTGCCATTTAGTGTCAGTGCACAATTAAAGTCTAAAGTAATGTCGCAAATGTTTTCAAGGTATGCCCTCTGAAAATCCGTGATCTTGCATTTGATTTTTCAGGATCATTCAAGGTCATAGGTCATGCTGCCAAATGAAAGCCCATTTGAGACTTCCTATATCTTGGTAATAGTATATATCTCTATCTTCAACCAGTTTCGAGTTATAGTTCCCTGAAAATCCGTGACCTTGAGTTTGATCTTTCAAGATCACTTACGGTCAAAGATCAAGGTACCAATTAAAAACCCATATGAGATTTCCTATATGTTGATAGATGTATATATCTGTATATTCAATCAGTTTCGAACTATAGCCCCCTTAATATCCATGATCTTGAGTGTGACCTTTCAGGTTCGTTCAAGGTCAAAGATCTTGGTGCCGAATGAAAGCTCATATTACAAATTCCTTTAAGCTCATAATAGTACAGTAAATATCTCTATCTTAAACCGTTTGCAAGTTATAGCACTCTGAAAATCCGTGACCTTGGTTTTGACCTATCATGTAACTTAATTACTTCCAAAAGTTAATCACTTTCATTTGGGACCGGTGCCCACGTATCCTAAAAGATTCATGTAATTTCATTCGCCAGTTTATTCGTAATGTTGCTAACAAACGAAGAAACTTGACCAAAAACAATATTTCGTGGACCCCATCAGGGCAAAGTAAACAAAGAACAAACAAAGAAACTCCAGCAAAAACAATACCTCGTTGGACTCTGTCCGGGAGAGATAATAATAACTAGACCTCTGTAACTATCCTATGGACAGTCACTAGTCTCCACCTACTGTTTCTTAGTGGCCTTGACCCCGTTAGGAAGATTTGGATTTTTTTTCCTATCATTAATGGTCCATGCCAGGACACATAGCCAGGACCCTTCAAATTCCCTGCACAGTCTCCGGTTATGGAATCATCAGGAGACTCTGAGGCCAGAATAATGATACTTTTCCATTTCTACTGTGTTGCCATAATAAGGAAGCTTCCCCTTGTTGTATGGTTTGTTTAATATAAACAAGATCTGAAGACCCTAAGGTAAATTCTTGTGTTACTTCAACAAGGGATCTGATAAAGGTGTTCAAGAATGCATGTGTTTGCTATAGCTTCTTACAATGACCTTGTCCTCATTGAAGAAACTTGGATTTTTTTCTATCAGCCATGGCCCATGTCAGGACACATTACCTGGGCCCTTCAGATTCCTTGCACAGTCTCCAGTTCTCCTGGAATCGTTGTGAGATATAATACCAGCAAAAACAATAATCTTGTAGGCAGAGACTTCTACTACTACTTCTACTACTACAACAACTACTACTGCTACTACTACTACTACTAGTAGTAGCAGCAGTAGTAGTAACTTTAAGACTGTAACTGTCACAGTTACTTTCCTCCACTTATGATAATGGTGTTGTTTGTAACAAGTCAAAACCCATGGTAAGACTACCACCAAAAAGTGTATAGACCTGGTATATAGTCCTGGTAGATGGTCCTGGTATATAGTCCTGGTAGATGGTCCTGGTATATAGTCCTGGTAGATGGTCCTGGTATATAGTCCTGGTAGATGGTCCTGGTATATAGTCCTGGTAGATGGTCCTGGTATATAGTCCTGGTAGATGGTCCTGGTATATAGTCCTGGTAGATGGTCCTGGTATATAGTCCTGGTAGATGGTCCTGGTATATAGTCCTGGTCACAAATACCGTAATGTCACGCATGAATGACCTTCAATTTTTCATACTAATGTTAAGAAAACAATTTCAATGAGAGGTTTCCATCCATGTTCATGTATTTCTTATGGATTTGAAGTAACTGATGTTGAAACTTCATGATTTTTTTACATTCTTTTAACCTGTGATTTTGAAAAGTAGATAAAGGTCGCTAAAACTGGGTCAGGGTAATAGGGTCATGGTGCTGTACATCCTCAGTAAGTATGATGAACGTTGGAGACAAAAAGTGACGGAATAATAATAAAAATAATGATGGATACGGAGATCCCCATCTATGATAATAAGTCATAAGCTAAAGGACTGTAACCGTAGGAGACAGTTACTCATACCCACCGATGAGAAAAATGCTGATTGCTGATTTTACGTTATTTGTAATAACCGAAAAACCGTTGGTCAAACTGCCACCAGATATATAGAGACCTGGTCCAGGACCAGACAAAATTTTTTGGGCAAAGAAGTGTCTCATTTGTTTTGGTTTCCCTGCATTAAAAAAAAAAAAAAAAAAAAAAGTATCGGAAACTGTGGTGTCCAAAATGTCGTAATGTCACGCATGAATGATCTTCAGATTTTTTCCATGTTCGTACAGATGTTTAGAAAATAATTTTATCACTAGATTTCTTTCAATGTTCATGTATCTATATTAGTTTTGGAGTAAATTGAGGTGGTAAATTCATGATTTATTAACATTTTTGGACCAACAACCTTGTAAAGTAGGTCAAAGTCACTGGAAATTGGTTAGTGTGATGATGTCATGGCGTTGCACATCTTTAATAAGTATGATGAAAATTGGAGACGAAGAGTGTCGGACTAATATAAAATAACAATAATAAGTAGAACATTATAACTGTCAGGGACTGTAACTGATTTTCACATAAGAGAATATTGTTATTTGGGATAAGTCGGAAACAGTTGGTCAAACTACCTTCAAAAAGAATACAGACCTGGTCCAGGACCAGAGAAAGCTTCAAGGGCCAAGAAATGCCTCAGTTTCTCCTACAAGGAGAGTATGTTTTCACACCTGATTGTTTGTTAGTTTGTCTGTTAGCAGGATTACGCAAAAACTAAAAGTGAAATTGCGAGCAAATTTGGTGGGTAGATAGCCCAAGTCCCATGGAGCAATCGATTAACTTTTGGAATCAATCCGGACCGTATTACAGATTCTGGATCCAGAAGAGAAATCCTAAACAATGATGAGAAAACCTAACCATTACGAAGAGTAGTTTAGAAATTATATTGCCCCTGTCAGTGCAATGCGCTCCACTGAGTGCCCCTCTAGTTTATATTTTGTTTTATCGTTTATGGAAGAACAATTGGAAATTGTTGAAAATCAGGGGTCCCAAATATCGTAACGTCACATAAATAACCTTCAAAATTTTCTAACCAAATGTTTTGAAAATAATTTTATCACGGATACTCCTTCTATGTGCATATAACTATAATAGTTTTGAAGCAAGCTTATGCTGAAAATTTACAAAATTTTGAAATGTCTGAAACTGTTATATACCTTGAAAAGTAGGTCAAGGCCACTGAAACTGAGGTAGTGTAACAGGGACATGGTGCTGTACATCCCCAAGTATGATGAAAATCGGAGACAAAAAGTGACGGCATAATAATAATAATAATAATAATAATAATAAAAGAAATGATAGCAACAAAGTTCTTCACCTATGATAATAGATGGAGATCAATAACAATGAATGTAATAATGGATAAAAGCCATCCACTTATGGTAATAGCTGGATATTAATAATAACTAGAAAACTGTCAGAGAAATTTCCTGATCTCTAGCTATGAGGATTTTGCTGAAAGACACAACTGCTTTTTTTGAAAAATATGAAAAACAGTTGGTCAAACTGCCACCAAAACTGTATACAGACCTGGCCCAGGACTAAACAAAACCTCTAAGGCCAAGAAGTGCCTCATTACCAGCTGCGATAGCGAGCTGGTATATATTGTTTTCAGTTTGCGTGTGTGTGTGTGTGTGTGTGTGTGTGTGTGTGTGTGTGTGTGTGTGTGTGTGTGTGTGTGTGTGTGTGTGTGTGCGCGCGTGTGTGTTAGCAAGATATTTTCGCAACTGCTCAAGATATCATCACAGAAATTTACAGGGTGTGCAGTAGGAAAATAAAGCGATCACAACTTCGAGATTGGTGAAAGTATGTCGAGGTCTGTCTGTCTTTCACCAGGATGAGTTTGCAACCACTCGAGATGTCATCACAAAATTTTACAGGTGTATAGTAAGGATGAAAATCTATGAGTATTGTTTTCAGTTTGTATGTGAGTATGTGTGTCTGTTAGCAAGATAACTTAGCAACCGCTCAAGATATCATCACAAAACTTTACAGGGGTGTAGTAGGGATGAAAGTCTCCCACGATTTCGAAATTGGTGAAAGTAGGTTAAGGTCTGTGTGTCTGTTACCACGATGGCTTCACAAGTACTCAAATTATCATAACAAAACTTTACAGGTATGTAGTAAGGATAAAAATCTAGGAGATCGAATTTGCTGAGTGTAGGTCAAGGTCAAGGTCATATTCCGAGCCGCGCTAGATATGTATCGGCTCACTGCTGGTGTGATTCCCTGTTTATGTTATGTTTTTTCCTGTATGAAAGAGCAGCTGAAAAGTGTTGAAAAGTGGCATCTCCGAAATATGTCAGGTATGAATGAGCTTCAATTTTTAGAAATTAAAGTGTTTTATATACATATATATATATATATATATAGATAGATAGATAGATAGATAGATATATATATATATAGATAGATAGATAGATAGATAGATAGATATAGATATATAGATAGATAGACAGATAGAAAGATATATAGATAGATATATATAGATAGATAGATAGAAATATAGATATATATATAGATAGATATATATAGATAGATAGATAGACAGATATATATATATAGATAGATAAATAGATAGATAGATAGATATAGATTTAGAGATATATATAGATATACATATATATATATATATATATATATATATATATATATATATATATATATATATATATTTATACAGATATAGATATATATAGATAGATAGATATATATATATATAGATAGATAGATAGATATAGATATATAGATAAAGATAGATAGATAGATAGATATATAGATATAGATATATAGATAGACAGATATAGATATATAGATAGATAAATATAGACATATAGATATAGATATATATATAGATAGATAGAAAGATAGATATAGATATATATATAGATATATATATTGTTACATAGCCTATGATTTCATTATCCTTTGTGTAATTTTAACGCACAGTATGCTGCATGTTTGATCATGAGCGTGTTCTGCCTCAGTCCCCCACTTCTACCGTTATAGCAGAGTAAGTCGTCCTTTCTGTTGCTCAGAGCAGGATTGTCAGCTCCTTGTCCCCATGGCTTCATTTGCGCGTCCTTCTTACAAGTTGTATCAAGCTCTGCTGGCCCCTATATAATGAGCTCAGTCTCTGCAGCATTGCCACATAGATCTACTCCTCATTTCGTTCACATCTCTGTCCTCCCCTGTACAGTTACTGTGAGTGATCAGGAAGTCTCCAACCATCTAGCAGCTGTGTAATTTGAGTATAAGTGTTATTGCATTTTATTCTTGTACTGTATAACATAAGTTGTTAATTCTTAGGCCTAGTAAGGTTTTTGTAATTTATGTAAGATTCATTTTGTCAGCCAGTTTTAGTAATAGTTTGTATCTGTAATCATGTATCTTGCATTAACTGAGCATTACCCAGTGTATTTTCATTTTATCAGGGCTGACTTAGGTAAATTTACTCTTGCTAATTTCATGTTAATAGAGGCTATTGCAGTTAACCATATATTTAACCTGTTTTTTGCCATTACATTATCCTTATGACTCCTGAATGTTTTGTTGTTAGTTTGAGCATTAAACTTTAACTTGTAATTATACCTAACTCTTTGTTTTGAACCTGGAACTTTACATGACAGTAGTGATTTTTAGTATTCTCACTTAAAGTGTACATTATCTTTCTCTGTTCCGTAACATAAATTTGGCGACCTCATATCAGGATATTCAGGATATTATCATAAGGATATTGCTCGATATTTTGTGACTGTGATTTATTCATGATGTCTACTATTATTACACTTGATGAAGCCAAAGATTTTTTGTCAAATGTGCAAACAGTGTTGGATGTAGAAAACAGAACAAAAAATGAACTTAAGCTTGTTGCTCAACAATTGGGAATTGCTGTTCGCTCTCATCATTCTAAAGATCAAATTGTTGACATGATTAATGAAAGCTTGTTTAATGTAACTCCTCGAAATGAGCAAACGCAGATTGAATTAGCTAAGTTACAGCTAGCCCTGCAGGAGGCCCGTGCTAAGGAAGCTGAATTTCAGGCAAATGCTCGTATTCAAGAGGCACAGGTACAGGCTCAGGCACAAATTGAACTAGCTAGGATTCAGGCAGACCATGAGTATCGCATGAAACAAGGTGGAACTGGATCATCTAGCTCTGATGATTTTGATGTGGCTAAAAATGTTAAACTTGTCCCTCCTTTTAATGAATCTGATTTAACAAAGTATTTTCAGTTGTTTGAGAGGGTAGCTACAGGTTTTAATTGGCCAAAAAAGTATTGGCCAGTACTCCTTCAAACTGTTCTCACCGGTAAAGCTCAAGTAACTTATGCATCTTTGCCTCAGGATCAGTCTGATAATTATGATGTAGTTAAGAGCTTGATTCTTAAGGCCTATGAGCTTGTTTCTGAAGCCTATAGAGTAAAATTTAGGACAACTTATAAGCAAGATAAGCAATCTCATGTTGAGTATGCAAAAATCAAAGAAGATCTGTTAGAGCACTGGTTAAATTCTAGGAATGTGGATTCTGATTTTGGTAAATTTAAGCAGATGATTTTGCTGGAGGACTTCAAGAGGTGTATTTATAAAGATGTAAGGCTATATCTTGATGAGAAAAGAATAGATAATTTGTCTGATGCTGCAGTTTTAGCTGATGAATATGTTCTCACTCACAAGAGATATTCTAGAGAAAAAGGGAAAGCTGAGAGTAAGTACGTTGCCTCTACTCAGAGTACAGGTAACAGGAAAGAGAATAAAGATGATGTTTCTCAGGAAGTAAATACCAGCTTCATCTCTAGATTTCAGAAAAGTAAATGTACTTATTGTAGTAAGCTTGGTCATACTACGGAGAAATGTTTCAGGAGACAGCGTGATGTGAACAAAAAGGAGTCTTTAAATATTCAGTCAATTGGTCTAGTGTCCACCCTTGAGAGTTCCCATAATTCTTTAACTGAGTTAACTGAACCTGCTTTGAGGGGTAACTTAAATTCTCATGATGGAGCTCCTCTTTTGAGCAGTAACGTGGGTGACACTCTCAAGAGTTCATGTGCTAATTTCCTGTCTGATGGTTTTGTCAGTCCTCTGGACAGTAATGACAGGAAATCAGTTAAAATATATCGTGATACAGGTGCTTGCCAATCCCTTATGCTGACCAGTGTTCTAGGCTCTAATGTTAATTCTTCTGATGAAACTGTAATCCTACAAGGTGTAGGGAATAATTACTTCTCTGTCCCTCTGTGCAGAGTGAATTTAGAGTCTGGTTTTATTAATGGTTCCGTTATGGTTGGGTTGGTTGAGACACTCCCAATGTCAGGTGTAACTTTCTTACTTGGAAATGATATTGGTGGAAGTCAAGTGTGTCCAGCTCCTCAGTTGTCTAGTGAGCCAGTGGCTGCGTCCCAGGATTGTGATGTCCCTGATGTGTTCCCTGCATGTGCTGTCACTAGGGCTAAGTCTAAAGTTACTGGTGTTTTAGAGGATAATGATGATGATGTTATCCTAGCTGACACTTTTCTTGCTAATTTGGACCACTCACCAGATGAGGCAGTACCCCGTAGTGTTGATAATTTGTCTCGTCAAGAGTTGGTTGAGTTGCAGGTTGCTGACCCCGAGTTGAAAGGTCTAGCTAACTCTGCTTGCAGTGAGGAAGAGTCAGCTGGTGCTTCTACTTGTTATTATATAAAGTCAGGAGTACTTATGCGGAAGTGGAGACCCCCAACAGCATCAGCCGACTGTGAATGGGAGGTTGTACATCAAGTTGTCATCCCTCGTGTTTGTAGGCAGGATATCATTAGAGTGGCTCATGATTCCAGTTTGGCAGAACACCTTGGAGTGAGGAAGACTGTGGCACGCATTTTGAAACACTTCTACTGGCCAGGTATCTTCAGGGATGTTTACTGGTATTGTAAGTCTTGTCACACCTGTCAAGTTGTGGGGAAGTGTAATCAGACCGAAAAGGTTGCACCTCTAGTTCCCATTCCTCCTTTTGAGGCGCCTTTCACCCGTGTGTTGGTGGATATTGTGGGCCCTCTTCCTAAGACTTCTTCAGGATTTTCTTATGTGTTGACCCTGATTGATATGGCTACTCGTTATCCTGAAGCCATTCCACTTAGAAATATCTCAGCAAAGAACGTGGTTAAGGAAATGCTAGGGTTCTTCACAAAGTTTGGTCTACCCAAGGAGGTACAGTCAGACCGGGGAAGTAATTTCATGTCAAACGTTTTCAAGCAGTCTCTGAAAGAGTTGGGCATCACCCATATCACGTCTTCAGCTTACCATCCCCAGACCCAAGGAGTGTTGGAGAGATATCATCAAACACTCAAATCGATGCTCAAGAAATACTGTTTGGAACATCAGAAAGACTGGGATAAAGGTCTTCCATTCGTTGTGTTTGCTGCAAGAGAATCTCCAAATGAATCACTGGGCTTCTCACCTTTTGAACTACTGTTTGGCCATGAAGAAAGAGGACCCCTTAAGTTACTCAAGGAATGCTGGCTGTCGGAGGAAGATGACGTCAACCTGCTGGAGTATGTGATGAAGTTCAAAGAACGGCTGTCCACTGCTTTACAGCTGGCGAGAGAGAATTTAGGAGCTGCTCAGGAGAAAATGAAGACTTGGTATGATAAGAAGTCCAGGTTATGCCACTTTCAGCCAGGAGATCAGGTTTTCATTCTGCTACCAGTTCATGGGCAACCTCTTCAAGCCAAGTTTAGTGGTCCTTATTTCGTGGAGAAAAAACTCAGTGATGTCAACTACGTCATCGCCACACCAGATCGCAGAAAGAACAAGCAACTATGTCACATCAACATGCTAAAGTTATATCACAGGCGGGATGAAAATAATCCAGTCTGCACTGTAGCTGTTCCACCCGAGTCTGCAAGTGAAGCTCTCCCATGCAGTATGAGCCTGAGTGATAGTTTGGGGAAGAATCCTGATCTCATGAATGATCTCCTGACTAAGCTTTCTCATCTAGCTCCCGAGGAAAGGCAGGAGTTTTCGGCATTACTGCAGGAGTACCCGCAAGTGTTCCGTGCCACTCTAGGAAGAACTACTGTGTTGATGCATGATGTCGATGTTGGAGACGCAAAGCCAATTAAACTGCCTCCTTACCGTGTGAACCCAGTGAAAATTCCTCTCATCCAGAAGGAGCTTGGCTACCTGTTGGACCACAAGATGATTGAGCCCTGTCAGAGCGAGTGGAGTTCTCCTGTCACTCTGGTCCCTAAGCCGGGTGGGTCACAGCGGCTTTGCATCGACTACAGACGTGTTAATCAGATAACCAAAACAGACGCTTACCCTCTCCCTCGCGTGGAAGATTGCATAGACATGATCGGAAAGGCTAGGTACATAAGTAAGTTTGATTTGTTAAAGGGATACTGGCAAGTACCGATGACTGAACGTGCTAGGGAGATCTCATGTTTTGTAACACTAGGAAAGACTTTTGCATGTTCGGTAATGCCATATGGTATGAAGAATGCACCAGCCACATTTCAGAAGCTCATGAATGTTGTAACAGAGGGTTTGGCAGGGTGTGTTGTTTATATTGATGATGTATTAATCTTCAGTGACAACTGGAAAGATCACCTATGCCATGTCAGTAAATTTCTTGAGCGTTTGGTTCATGCTAATCTTGTAGCTAATTTATCAAAGTGTGAGTTTGGTCAAGCTAAAGTTCAGTACCTTGGGTACGTAATTGGTGATGGACATGTTGCACCACCAGGAGCTAAGGTTCAGGTTATAAGTGATCTTCCCAGACCTAAAAGTAGGAAAGAGCTACAAAGATTTTTGGGAATGGTAGGTTATTACAGGAGATTTGTTCTTAACTTTTCTATTCTTGTATCACCACTTACAGACCTACTGAAAAAGGGAGTTAAATTTGTCTGAACCGATAACTGTGAATCCTCTTTCAACAAGCTTAAAGCTATCCTATTAAGTCAGCCAGTGCTCGCTACTCCAAATTTTGCTAAGCCTTTTAAGATGTCTGTTGATGCAAGTGATACAGGAGCTGGGGCTGTTTTGCTGCAAGAGGATGATCAGGGTATTGAACATCCTGTATCTAATTACAGTAAGAAGTTCACTCCACCTCAAAAGAACTACTCAACTATTGAGAAAGAGCTTTTGGCCTTGATTTTGGGTTTACAGCATTTTTCATTTTATTTGTGTTCTGGTTTTGACCCCATAGTCATTTATACCGATCATAACCCACTGATATTCCTTAGTAAGTTTAAAGATAAAAATCAGAGATTGACAAGATGGAGTCTACTTCTTCAGGAGTATTCATTAGACATACAGCATGTCAAGGGGAAAGAAAATGTTATTGCAGATTGCTTATCTAGACTTTAGACAGATTGTTTTAGAGTAATAAGAAATTTCCTTTGTAAATTTCTTTTTCTTTGTGGGGAGGTGTTACATAGCCTATGATTTCATTATCCTTTGTGTAATTTTAACGCACAGTATGCTGCATGTTTGATCACGAGCGTGTTCTGCCTCAGTCTACCGTTATAGTAGAGTAAGTCGTCCTTTCTGTTGTTCAGAGCAGGATTGTCAGCTCTTTGTCCCCTATGGCTTCATTTGCGCGTCCTTCTTACAAGTTGTATCAAGCTCTGCTGGCCCCTATATAATGAGCTCAGTCTCTGCATCATTGCCACTTAGATCTACTCCTCATTTTGTTCACATCTCTGTCCTCCCCTGTACAGTTATTGTGAGTGATCAGGAAGTCTCCAACCATCTAGCAGCTGTGTAATTTGAGTATAAGTGTTATTGCATTTTGTTCTTGTACTGTATAGCATAAGTTGTTAATTCTTAGGCCTAGTAAGGTTTTTGTAATTTATGTAGGATTCATTTTGTCAGCCAGTTTTAGTAATATTTGGTATCTGTAATAATTTATATTGCATTAACTGAGCATTATCCAGTGTATTTTCATTTTATCAGGGCTGAGTTAGGTAAATTTACTCTTGCTAATTTCATGTTAATAGAGGCTATTGCAGTTAGCCATATATTTAACCTGTTTTTTGCCATTACATTATCCTTATGAGTCCTGAATGTTTTGTTGTTAGTTTGAGCATTAAACTTTAACTTGTAATTTTACCTAACTCTTTGTTTTGAACCTGGAACTTTACGGGACAGTAGTGATTTTTAGTATTCTCACTTAAAGTGTACATTATCTTTCTCTGTTCCGTAACAATATATATATATATATATATATATATATATATATATATATATATATATATATATATATATATATATATATAGATAGAGATATATATATATATATATATAGATAGATATAGATAGATAGATAGATATATATATATATATATCTATATATATATATATATATATATTTATATATATATATACAGTATATATATAGATAGATAGATATATATAGATAGTTAGAGATATATATAGATATAGATATATATAGATATATATATATAGATATATATATATATATAAATATATACATATATATATATATATATATTTATATATATATATATATATATAATGGGATTTTCTTCCATGTCCATGTGTCTCCTTTCGAATAAATTGAGGGTGGGAATTCATGATTTAAAAAAAGTTTTGACCTGTGACGTTGAAAAGAAGGTCTTTTAAACTGGGTCATTGTAATAAGGTCATGGTGGTGGTCATCCAAGCACCAAAGTTTCTGTACCCCCCCCCTCCCCGTGTAAAGAATTGGAAGTCAGCGTTAGAGAGTGGGCAGGCGAGCGGACAACTGTGAGTGGTAGTTTGGTACCGAACTACAAGATGGATGGTGATAAATCTAATGAACTTGGATTCGAAACATTTCCATGCTATTCACCTGCAAAACACTATGCACTCGTTGCATACACAACATATATTATAACATAGACTGTGTTATCATGGAGTCCTGTGGAATGTGGTCCAGCATCACGGAGGCTAACACTGGACAAGATGAGGTATTGTTTTTCGTTGGCATGTTGACTGATCCTACTTCATTTATAAAATAAAACCCTATGCTGGTAGAGTCAGTCCAGTTTAAAATTATGTAATGTGCTGCCATAAACTGTCATGACGCATTGTTGTTCTTAATGTCTAAGTACTATAGTCACAATGTTAAATGTCATTAATATAACGTCTTCTTTTTCCCAGTTGTTAATGTCATGTTACCATTATGACTATAACAATTAGGTATTAAGAACAGCACTTTATTATGACAGGTTATGGCAACATATTACATAATTTTCAACCAGGCTGACCATACCAGTATTGGGTTCTATTGTATAAATGAGCTTGGATCAGTCAGCATACCAACAAAATACAATGTAAACCTCACCTTGTCCAGTGTTAGCCTCCTTGGTCCAGACGGCAGTGAAACTGGCTCGGTGGTTCATTTGTATGATGAGGATCTGAAACAGATGGGTTGTGTCTGGACCACGTTTCACAGGACTCCACTATAACATACTCTATAATATATGCTGTGTATACTAGGAAGGGATAGTGTTCTGCAGGTGCATAGCATGGAAATGTTTCGATTCCAAGTTCATTAGGTTTCTCACCATCCGCCTCATACTTCAGTACCAAACTACCATTCATGGTTGTCCGTTCCCCTGCCCTCTCTCTAACCCTGACTTCCACTTCTTTTCACAGGGGGGGGGGGGGAGGGAGGGACAGAAACTTTGGTGTGTGGGTTTACATCATCTAAATGTTTGATGATAATCGGGGATCAAGAGTGACGGAATTATAATATAGTAATAATAATAATAATAATAATAATAATAATAATAATAACAACAATAAGGGGTGCTGGCTGCAGTGAGCATATCCCCAGGCTCACTAAGTGGCCACTCCAGACCCTCTTTAGCAATGACTCCACTAGGGAGCTAGCTCCGCCACTTGGGGTGTGGCAAGAGCGAGAGAGGCGTCCCACTCGGCCTCTGGAGGAGTAAGGCAACAAAGGGGCGTTGCCCTTGGTGGGTGTTGCAGGGGTAGGAGACAAGGGAAATACGGTGGACGTTCCCTTCCCACCGGGCACGGTGGGCACCGCCACAGTTCCACTAGACCCTGGGACTGCAGGTGAGAGGAGCATGGTGGGCATCTTCTCCCCGGTGAGCATGGTGGGTGTCACCACGGTCCTGCTCCCTGTGGGGGCTGCAGATGAGGGAAGTACGGTGGATGCTCCCTCCCCTACGGGCATGGTGGACACCGCCAAGGTTCTGCTTTGTCCTGGGACTGTAGGTGTGAGGAACACAGTGGGCGTCTTCTCCCCAGCAAGCACGGTGGGTGTTGCTGCCGTCCTGCTCCCAGCGGGGGCTGCAGGTGAGGGAAGTACAGTGGACGTCCCCTCCCCAACGAGCATGGTGAGTGTCATCTTGGTCCTGCTTGGGACTGTGGTTACACGAGTCCCATCCCGATCCTGGTGAGTGCTGGTCGGGGTGGCGTACCTCCCACAGGCTCCGTTGAGTGGAAGAGGGGCACATGGTGGTGGGGAATGTATGCCCGTCTTGCTCGTGCCCTTTCTGCGCCTCCCTGTGGTCTCCCCTTGGTGCTGGTATTTCAATAATAATAATAATAATAATAATATACCAGTAATTATAATAAATATATTATCCCTCTTGTTGTGGCATTATACAAAGAGATCAAATATCCTCATATGTTGAGGGGACGGCTCAGTCTGCTGGTGTGGGGAATCGAGACTTTGGTTCCTTTCTGAATTTAGTGACAAATATACAATTCATGAGCATAAAAAGAAAGGGAATAAGAATCACGAAAGGTATAGTGGGAAGCAGAAAATTACAATGGATAAACACAGCTTGGTATCACTGACTGAATCATCCCCGGAGCAGCCGAGTAATTGGTGATCAATATTTGGACAACCCAGCATGAGAATTTGTGAAGAGGGTAACGATCTTTCGTATTAATCAATCCTCTCTCCTCGATGAAGGATTTTGTGTGTTTATTCCTGCTGAGAGAGAGAGAGAGAGAGAGAGAGAGAGAGAGAGAGAGAGAGAGAGAGAGAGAGAGAGAGAGAGCTAACTTACCAGCTACTGTTGTTGGGAAGTTCTCTAAATGAGCATGGACGTTGAAGAGTTCAGAACATTCGTAAATATAACCAGGCAGAGCTTTGACGGTCTGATCGTCTACCTCACCATGGAGCTTACTCAGGATCTGTAGACGTAAGTATAAGAAATCTTAAGTATTTGGCCATAAGGGTGTGTCCTGGTTGCAAGAGGGAAGTCAGGGGCAGGCGAGAGCGGGAATGGCTGGTGCGTTTGACCTCCCGCACTCGAGGCAAGTTGGCTAGTGTTGCCATGGCAACGTCATCACGTCACCCTAGGCAACTGTAGGTGGCACAATCTATCTTTTTTTTTATGCTAGGAAGAAGGAACCAAAGGCCACGAGCCTGCAAACTGTTCTTTCCAAGAGAAAAACAAGATACAAGAGAGAGCCAAATAAAAGCTCTGAACAGTTTGAGATGCCTGGACACAATGCGTTTGAAAGACTGGAGATCATAGCTAGCAGGAAATACAGACAGAGGGAGACAGTTCCAGAGTTGACCTGTTGCATAAATGAAGGACTGTGAGTAACGGTTAACTCTTACCTTAGAGAGCTGGACAGAAAAGGGATGAGAGTTTGCTGCTAGACGGGTGCTACTTGCCCATCGTAGAGGTGGAGGAATGCAAGCAGACAGTTCAGAGGAGCAGTGACCATTGAAGTAGTGATAGAAAGAGATAAAGATGCAACAGTGCGGCAAAGGGACAGAGGTTGAAGGGAGCCAGTATGAGGATGAGAGTTGATGAGATGAAAAGCCTTTGACTTCACCCTGTTGAGAAGAGCTGTATGTGGCGAGCCTCCCCACACATGAGAGTCGTACTCTAAACAGGGGCGGCTAAAACCCGTGTATAAATTCAACAACTGTGCAGGGGTAAAGAATGAACAATGTCGGCTTAGTACACGTAATCTCTTGGAAGCTGATTTTACTAGAGATGCACTATGATCTTTCCAAGATAAGTCCCGAGTGAATGAAACCCCAAGCATGTTCAAGGATGATGCAGGATTAAGCTGAATATTATTAAACATTAGGTTGTAAACCTGGGGAAGATTTTGTCGGGTTGATGGGCATAAGATCTGAGTCGTTGATGCATTAAAAAAAACAAGATTATTTTTACCCCAGTCAGAGATACGAGCCAAGTCAGACATTAGGTATGCCATAGTCTCATCCCTTGTCTGTTGAAGTAACTGCTGAAATGGACGTTGCGGGAACCAAATGGAAAGGTAAAGGGTGGAATCATCACCGTACAAGTGGATAGGGTTAGAAGTACAGCTTAGAAGGTCATTGATGAATAAAAGGAAGAGAGTTGGAGATAGGACAGAGCGTTGAGGAACACCATTGTTGATAGATCTAGGACAGGGGTTCCCAACCTTTATTTACCCATTACCCCATTTTCCACACCTCCCTTCACTCATTACCCCTCATTGCTTATGTTTCCACAATTGCATTTTAGCTGCTTAACATTTTGATGCCTAGATTTTAGTTTGAATGTAGGACTTAATTAAAGGTTAGGCTAAAACCAAGAGAGTTATTGCAAAGGGTAATTTATTTTTATTATTAACACTTATACCAAATAAACATGACTTTAAACATTCATCTCTGAATTTTAGTATAGGTCTGAAAGTCTATCATAACTGGTATGATTTTTAGATTTTTTTTTTTTGTTACCTCCCCCATTACCCTTCACAAAAGACCAAATTACCCCACTTGGGGTAATTTACCCCAGGTTGGGAACCCCTGATCTAGGAGAAGAACTATGGCCGTCTACAACGGCACGTATAGAACGACCAGAAAGGAAGCTAGAGATGAAGGCACAGATAGAAGGATAGAAACCGTAGGAGGGCAGTTTGGAAATTAAAGATTTATGCCAGACTCGATCGAAAGCCTTTGAGATGTCAAGTGCAATGGCAAAGCTTTCGCCAAAGTCCCGAAAGGAGGATGACCACGAGTCTGAAGGGTAGGTGACAAGATCACCAGCGGAGCATCCCTGACGGATCCCATATTGACGATCAGAAAGGGTTGTGATAGGAAAGATGCTTTAAAATTTTTCTATTAAGAATAGACTCGATAACTTTTGAAATACAGGATATTAAAGCAATTGGACGATAGTTAGAGGGTTGGGAATGGTCACCCTCCTTTGGGACTGGCTGAATGAGAGCAAACATCCAGCAAGAAGGAAAAGTACAAGTTGAACGACAAAGGTGAAAGAGTTTACCTAGGCAGGGTGTAAACACAAGCACAGTTCTTGTGGACAACAGGAGGGACCCCATGAGGACCATATGCCTTGTTAGTATTGAGGCCTGTGATGGCAGAAAATACATCAGCTGAAAAAATTTTAATATCAGCCATGAGGAAGTCAGAGCGGGGAAGTGATGGAGGAACAGCACCGGAATCGTCTAAGGTGGAATTGGAGGATAAAGTCTGAACGAAGAGATAGCTACAGTAGAGCTACAGAACCATCAGAGTAGAAAAGAGGAGGGAAGGATGATGAGGTATATTTGTTAAGGAAGGTTTCTGGCAAGGTGCCAGAATGAGCGGGAAGAATTCGAGTTGGAGAGTTGAGAGCATTTATGATGGATGAAATTACTTTTAGCAGAGCGAAGAACAGGCTTAGCACGATTTCGGGCAGAAACATAAACAAGATGTTATTCAGGGGTAGATTGGCTCTGGTACCCTTTACAGGCCCTCTCCTTGTTGCGGACAGCATTAGAACAAGCATGAGTAAACCAAGGTTTTCTTGCATTAGTCAAAGGATATGAGAAATGAATGTATGCTTCCATGCCCTAAAGAATAACCTCCGCAATGCACAAGGCACACTCAGATGGCTCCCGACCGTGGAAGCAATAATCATTCCAGGGAAAATCAGGAAGGACTGCCTGAGGGCCTCCCGGTCAGCAGCTCCAAAGTGCCACAGACGACTTTTCTTTGGAGGGTCCACAGGCCGTACCAGAGCAACAAGACAGGTTAAGGTAATTAGGTTGTGATCGGTGGAGCCCAATGGAGAAAAAAGATTTATTGCCAGACTCCTCAATCATGTGAGGAGTGGCCACAAACAAATCGCCTTCATCGACCTGTCTCCCGCCATTTCACTGTCCTCCTCCCAGCTCACTCCCCTCTCTCTCATATACCCCTCTACTCCATCCCTTCATCCATCCTCAGTCTTCCCCTTTCACTCCCCCCCTCTAACTCACTCACATGCAATATCTTCGTTAGTCTCTTGCTATCCATCTTCTCCACATTGCCAAGGCACCTCCCTTTATTTCTCCTAATGCTTTCTATCACATCTAGATCCACACCACAATGCTTCTTCACTTCCTCATTTGTGAGTCTGTCTCTCCATGCAACTCCAATTGCACCTCCCAGATAGCTCATTTCCAGTGCTCTCACTCTTGACTTGTGTCCTCCAGCAAAGTCCAAGCTTCACTTCCATACATTAGAGTTGGTATTACAATACTGTCATGCAACAACTTTTTTACTTCCATGCTCACTTCCCCATTCAATATCACAGCTTTCAAAGAACCAGCAACTTTTCTTCACTGTTGTACCCTTTCATGGATTTCATCCTCTAAACTTCCATCCTTACTCATCACACTACCAACGTACGTAAATGCACCTACATTTTCCATTTCCTCCTCATCATCCAACCTCATTTCTCTCGAAGGCCATAACTTTACTCTTGTCCACATTCACCTTTCAATTCCGTTTCTTACATACTTTCCCAGACTCATTCACTATGCCTTGCAGTTCCCCTTCTCCTTCACTTAACAATACAGTATCATCCGCAAACAGCAGTACAGGAAGTTTCCAAAAGCTATGCTCTCTCATTAGGGTCACTGCAAAATCCATTGCCCTACCTTGTATTTTTTTTAAATAACAGAACAGAGTAAGGAAAAACAAACGAATAAATAAAATAATATCCAATCACCAGATTACTGGCTTCCTTCATTCATGAAATGTCTGTAACAATTGGACTTGAACAGATGTAGGTGGAAGTTTGCAGGGAAGCAACTCTGGGGAAGTAAGTTCCAGAGAGATGCAGTTCGGGGAATAAAAGAATTCTGATAGGCAGAACTTCTGCAATATGGCTCTGTGACATTCCAGTCATGAGAGCAACTAGATGCCCGTCTAGCACAAGGGAAGGCCTGGAGAGGTGGCAAAATGGACGCAACTTCATCTGAACATTTGCCATAAAAATATACAGTATGTAAAATAATGCAACGGAGGCAATATTCCTTCTTACTTGTAGGGGAGGTAGTTTATTTATAATAGCAGGGTTATTAACCCCTTAAGACTGCAATTATTCCTGGCGGGTACCCCCCTGCAGCCGCAATTTGGGGGGGGGTTAGCGACTTTCACCAAGAGCAAATTGCTAAAGAGGAAGATTTTACACACCTGACAATGCAATCTGCACCCCCGTTGGACTAATGGTTACTGCACAATCGTGTGACAAAGTTTTAAAAAGTTTATAATAGTTACCCCTCGAAAACAATCTAAGACATGAAGATTTTGATAACTATTTTTCTTATTGAAACAGCTCAGTTCAAATGTTTTGTCACACCAACCATAAAAACAGGTGTATGTAGGTGTGGAGAGATTACTAGGCTGCAAGGAGATAAAGTAGGCTGTGAGGAGTAGGCATATAGGTACTGGGGTTGGAAAAATAACCAACTTTTCGCATGAAAAGAAAGCACTTCAGTGTGCTCTGTAACATCTTGGCAGCTTGATATCTCTTGGGGGTTTGTAGGGGGTGGAAGGGTAGAGAGGGACAAGGAGGAAGGGATGGGGTGGGGTTTGGGGGGGACACAAGGCTAGTAGGGTGGGAGGAGGGGCAAGAGTGGGTGGGGACACAGGTGGTGGTGGGAGGAGAGATGCAGATGCATGGAGGGGTGGGAGGCTGATGGGGGACAAGGAGGGGGTGAGGGAGTGGGGTAGAGGGTGGCACGGAGGCGGCCCAGAGGGGGAGTGCCCCCCATCCCCCGAGTCAGTCCGATCCCCTCTCATGCCACCTCAGGGGTGAGTTCTTATTGGCTTGAGCCATGAACGTCATAATCGTGGTGGAGGAAGCGCTCCATGGTTTTTTACAGGCCCCACTCAATTGATGCGATTATGCAGCTTGGCATAAAACTCTCATCGCATCAACTGATATGACTAGGCAGTAAGGGGTTAATAATTCCAACAGTATTGTTCTGAATTCTGTCTAGTTGCCACCTTTCCATATCCATTTCACAAGGGTGAGCAATATTCAAGCTGAGAGTGCACATGACTCATAAAGTATAGCTAACTGCTCGTCTGTGAAAAAGTTATGGACTCGGTACAACAATCCACGTTTCTTTGAGGCAGTTTTAGCAAGGGATCTGACATGAGAGGTCCAGCTGAGATCATCGTTATTTGAGACATCGAGAATTTCAATACTTCTGGAGATGGGAATATTAGCACCGAAGGCAATGTGCAAAGCTGACAATATCTGTTTACTAGTAAATTGTATATATTTGGTTTTACCAGCACTAAAAGAGACAAGGTTGTTTTGTTCCCATTCATTGATCGTAGATAAGTCTTGACTGATGGAGATGGATGTACTGAGTTGAGAGATAGAGAAATTAGACTTTGTAAATGGGCATTTGAGTGTGAATGAACTGTGAAGTGTTGAGTCATCTGCATATGAATGGATGGGATTGTGAGTGCCAGATAAGGGATCATTGATATGAACCAGGAACAGGGTTGGTGCCAGAACAGATCCCTGTGGCATGCCGGCATTAAATAAGTGGAAATTCAATTATACATCATCTATTTTTAGTCTTATTTTTCTGATGCTGAGATATGAGGAAAGCAGAGGAACAAAAGACATTACTCCATAGCAAGGGAGTTTGGATAGCAGGGAACAGTGCCACACTCTGTCGAAAGCTTTAGAAATATCAAGGGCTACTGCATGAGTTTCTCCATGTTGGTCAATTGATTGATGGATGGTTGAGTCAGGAGCTTGAGTATGTCAATGATGGATCTTTTGTGGTGGAAACCATATTGTCTATCACTATTTAAGTTGTTGGATTCAAACTTAACGTTGTGCTTATTAATTAAAATTTCAAATGCTTTACCAAGAGAAGATATGACAGCTATTGGTTTGTAATCAGAGGGGTCAGGGGAACTTCCATTCTTTGGAATTGGGTGGATATTGGCTTCTTTCCATGAATTAGGGAATGAAGGCGTACGTATTCATAGTCTGAATAATATAGCTAGAGCAGAGGCAAGTTCTGGGGAACACTTTTCAAAACAATTGGAGGAATTCCATGTGGGCCTGGAGCTTTGTTGGTTGGCAAATTGTCTAGGATGGATTTTACGTATCTTGTCTGTATTTTAACTGGAACAGTTTCGTGAGAGTCAAGTTCTAGTACTGGCATGTTCTGGCTGACTTCCTCTTAGGTACAGTTTCTGGCAAATGTAATGGCAAAGATATTTGCTTTCCCGTGCTGGTCATTTGTAATGTTGCCCTCTGAAGATTTTGGTGGGAGAATGGATGATGACTTGTTAAAGTTATTATTGAAAGAATTGAGAGTTGACCAGAATGCTCTATTGTCATCAGGGCTGTTCAATAGTTTCGATGCTTGATTTTGAAGAATGTTTGATTTAGCGAGAGTCATTACAGTTTTTGCATGGTTTCTAGGAATTTTAAATTGATAGAGTGATTCAGATGTTTTTTTTTAATTTAAGTAAGAGATATATGTTGATGACTTTTGGGATGTCACTCTGGCACAGTTACTATCAAACCATTTTGGAGAGTTTGATCTTTTAGTGAACTGTTGACCTGGTATGAATAAATCCATACCAGCTAGTATTAACTCGTGGATTGCTAGCCACAACTCAGGCTAGGTAGCGTCATGTTGTGCGCCACAGCTCAGGCTGTGCTGGCCATGCATCACGGCTAACTACTCTATCCCTATGCAAACTTACGCATGGTGCTACACAAAGGCGGAGAGAAAGAGATATTCCTTCTTTTCCCTAGATGATGTCCTGGATGTTTATCTTCAAGTTTATAATAAAGAAAAAGAAAAAAAATCCATTTTTCACTACTCCCTTATGTAAACTTATGCTTGGCGCTACAGAAAGACAGGGAGAGAGAGAGATTTTTTTTTTTTTACCAGATCTTCAAGTTTATAATAAACAAAAACAAAACAAAAAAAAAATCTTCATTTTTTCCACATCACGGGGTGGGATAAAAAAATCGTGATGCGCAATCCACAGCTTAAGTCATCAATGTGGGACTGGGTAGAACTGACATCACTTGAGAAGAAAGACTGCCATGGAATGTCAGCAAGATAATTTCTAAATCCACCCCAGTTGGCCCTGTCAAAATGCCATCGTGTCACCCTGACAGGTTCAGAATGGGGAGGTCTGGGGGGGGAGGTTACTAATGAGGCTTTAATGAGATTGTGGTCAGCGGATCCAAGTGGTGATATTACTTCTATCCTGTATTGATCTGAATTATTTTTCAGGGATAGATCAAAGAGATGGGCATTATGGCCAGGATTCTCTGGTATTCTGGTTGGTTGCTTTACCAACTGCATGAGATTAAACGATTCTGCAGACAGCTCGCACTCTAGACCAGCATCATCAGTCCTGGCAGAATGCAATAACCATTCAACATTATATATATTAAAATCACCCATAATCGTAAATTTGGTGCTAAGGGCAAGGTTAAGTTTACTCAACTGTGTGGATATGGAGTCAAATACACTGGGTTCTGAAGACACACTGGGGGAGCTATAGACTACACAGATATATTTGGTAATATTTAGATAGTTTACTTTATACAGTGAGTAATCAAAATTAGTTGAAGTGAAGTTTAAAACAGTGTCAATTGCATATTCTGCTTTGATATAACAACAGGTCTTTTTTTTTTTTTTTTTATACAGTATAACCCTATCCATACACAGATTGAACTACCATGGAGACCTGACACATCCCTGTTTCAATCTAACATTCAGAATTCCTCTGATATTGCTCTAACTGTGACAATAGGTGTCCTACCATATACGGTTCCTGATACTCAAAGAAGACAAATGCTCCTGTGATTACCACACATTTCTTTTTCCCCTTTTCTTCTTTACAGGAGAATACTTATATCTGACTGCGCATCGTCCATATCCATTCGCCCATACTTCAGGATTGCACCACACACTCTGTAAATTCCTGGGGCATTCCCCATTTTGAATTTCTCCATTGCTTCCACTACTTCCATCCTACTGATCTCTTTCTCCTTTCTTACCTCCCTCTTTCTCCCAGCCATTTCCTAATCGCTTATACTTGCATTACTTTCATTCCATATGTTCAACAGTTCTTTAAAGTGCTCTCCCCATCTCCTCACCTTTTCTCCCTTCTCCACTATCAGTCTGCCATTTTTATCTTCCACTGCCGTACTAACTTCTTTATCACCCTGTATAACTCAATTTACTTCCTTCTAGAACATTTTCTCACATTCCATCCACTTTACACTCAACTTCTTTCCAATTTCCTCATCCTCTCTCTTCTTACTCACTCGTACAAATCTTTTCACGATCCCTTGCATTAAAAAAATAAAAAATAAACAGATGGCATTTCTAGGAATCACTGCTGCTGCAAAAGAGTATGCTGAAGTACAAAATGCTTCCTGAAAGACATCCTTCACTAGAATATGGTTTACACCAGCAAAAGGTGTTTAATTACCACCTATCAAGAGAGCCAGTGGCGTATAATTTTGATTTTGGCATTACAACAAATGGAGGAACGATTGGGCAAATATGAATTGGAGCAGATGGGAGACGTGGAAGGTGTGTGTAGGATATTTACAGAAGAAATGTGTGCAGCATGTGATGTGGTGTGTGGAAGGAAGAGAAGACGGACGGGGGTGCAAGGAACTGCGTGGTGGACTGAAGAGGTGAAACAGGCTGTGGCACAAAAGAAGAAAGCATACAATGAATGGATGAGGAATAGGGGCGTGGAAGAAGTTGAGAGGCGGAAGAGAGAGTTATATGTAGAAAGAAAGAGAGAGGTGAAAAGATTAGTAAGAGAGAGTAAGAAGAGAGTGGATGAGGAATTTGGAAGGAATTTGAGTGTAAAGTGGAGGGACTGTAAGAAACTGTTCTGGAAAGAGGTGAAAAGAGTAAGACAGAGTGGAAGTGAAGTTAGCAGGGGAGTGAAAGATAAAAATGGTAGATTACTAGTGGAGAAGGGAGAAAAAGTGAGCAGATGGAGAGAACAATTTAAGAAATTGTTGAACGTAGAGGATGGAAGTAATGCGAGTATAAGTGGCTGGGGAATGGCTGGGAGAAGGAGGGAGGTGAGAAGACAGGAAGAAATCAGTAGGATAGAAGTTGTGGAAGCAATGAAGAAAGTTAAATCGGGGAAAGCCCCAGGAATTGATGGAGTGTGTGGTGAAATGCTGAAGCATGGGGGAGAGATAGTAGAAGAATGGATGTGGAAGATGTGCAGGTTGGCCTGGGAGGAAGGTAGAGTCCCGGAGGATTGGAAGTCAGGTATAATTATTCCCATGTACAAAGGAAAAGGGGAAAAAGAAGTGTGTGGTAATCATAGGGGCATTTGTCTTCTTAGTATAATAGGAAAAATGTATGGTAGGATACTTATTGACAGAGTTAGAGAAAGAACAGAGAAATTAGTTGGAGAAGAACAGGGAGGCTTTAGGAAGGGAAGAGGTTGTGTAGGTCAGATATTCATTCTTAGATCTTTAGTGGAAAATTTTCTAGAGAACGGAAAGAAGTTGTATGCAGCTTTCATGGATTTGGAGAAAGCATATGACAGGGTGGATAGACAAGGATTGTGGAAAGTGTTAAGAATATATGGAGTAGATGGGAAGTTGTTGAATGCTGTGAAGAGTATGTACGATGGTGCGAAGGCTGCAGTGCATGTGGATGGTGAACTAGGTGAATTTTTCTCTTTGAAGGTTGGGTTGAAACAGGGATGTGTCATGTCTCCATGGTTGTTCAATCTGTACATGTATGGGGTAATAAAAGAGGTACAAGGTAGGGTAGTGGATGTTGGAGTGGCCCTGGTGAGAGAGGATAGTGTTTGGAAACTCCCTGTACTGTTGTTTGTAGATGATACTGTGTTGTTGAGTGAAGACGAAGGGGAGCTTCAAGGCTTGGTGGATGAGTTTGGGAGAGTGTGTAAGAAACGGAATCTAAAGGAGAATGTAGGGAAGAGTAAAGTGATGGTCTTTGAGAGAGGCGAAGTCAGTGAATGTACAGCGAGGTTGGATGGTGAGGAATTGGAAAATGTGAGTACGTTTAAGTACTTGCGTAGTGTGATGAGTAAGGATGGAGGTTTGGAGGGTGAAGTGCTTGAAAGGGTACAGCAGGGAAGAAAGGTTGCTGGTTCTTTAAAAGCAGTGATAAGAAACAGGGAAGTGAGCATGGAAGTGAAAAAGTTACTACATGATAGTATTGTGATACCAACTCTAACGTACGGAAGTGAAGCTTGGATGTTGTTGGAAGGACAAGCCAAGAGTGAGAGCAGTGGAAATGAGTTATTTAAGAGGAGCCTGTGGAGTCACATGGAGAGACAGGCTGACGAATGAGGATATAAAGGAGCGTTGTGGTGTTGATGTGGATGTGATAGGAAGCATTATGAGGAACACACTGAGGTGGTTTGGCCATGTGGAGAGGATGGAGGGTGAAAGACTGACGAAGAGAGTGTATGTGAGTGAGGTGGAGGGGGGAAGAGGGAGGGGGAGGCCGAGGATGAGATGGAGGGATGGGGTGGAGAGGTATATGAGAGAGGGGGGTGTGAGTTGGGAGCCGGGCAGTGAAATGGCGGGGGACAGGGCGACTTGGAGGCGATTTGTTTGTGGCCACCCCAAACGGGATTGAGGCGTCTGGCAATAGATAGATAGATAGAATTTAACCTAGACAGTTTTTCGATAAAGCAATACAGATTGCTAAATCTGTGTTCATCCTACAGTGCAACATTATCATTCAAGAAGCAGTAGGGTGGATCTGCTAGTCCCGTAGGTGATGTGAAAGAAAATCCTGGTAATGTGTGGTTTTCCAGTTCAACAGAAAACGTTACACAAAAAAATGAAAAAAAAAAAAAAATGAGAGCCATTTGCAGAGTACTTCTGTTCAGATCACTCGTTCTCAGATTGGTAGCCATGGCCCCCAAGAGGAACAAGGCAGGATTTTTTGCGAGCCAAGGCAGGAAGGTGCAAGTACTGTAGTAAATCAGAGTGTGTCTGCCTTACACTTGGGTAAGAGGTCCACGTGTTTAAGATTGTCGCCTTGTTTTCTCTCACTCCAATGTATACTTGCTACATTTTGACACCGCTGGACCAATGAGTGGACAAGAAAAAATATAGCTAAGTGGCAACATTTCGTATGCAATATGCAGGAGTGAATGTGTTGTAAAGCAAACCATATATGAAGTATTATTTGCCTCTATAGAAAGGATTCTTCCAACAGCCATAGAACTGGTACAGGATGCAAGTGTGTCTCCCTTGCTCCCAATTGAAACCGCCCTCACGGCCACCACTCCAGTTGGGGCATGCGGAGGTAAGTCTGTGAGAAATATTTACTGATTTCTGTATAGTGTTCAAGTGTTACTTGCGAGATATTTAATTGATATCAGTGTTGTGAAAATGACATATGTATATTTTTTACTATCTATTTATTTACTTTTAGATATATTTATAATTAGATATGTTCATACGGCTTATGCATTCCTCCACTCTGCCTTTCCAGCCCCCTGGCGGTCATACTATCACACCTCTACCTTTGATATTCCTCTCACGTATTACTTTGTAATCTCATTTCTGATAATTTTGTCATTCATTATTTTTTTTATAATTGGCCACTTGCAATATATATATATATATATATATATATATATATATATATATATATATATCTATATATATATATATATATATACAGTATACAGCATTGATTTAAAACATATGACCATATCCAACTAATTTACTTACACCAAACGATTTGAATTAAAATCAGTGCTCAGAAAAAGAAATCGCCCTGTGCTGAACTGCACATATTGAACCTATACAGGGTAACTGCACAGTTTAACTGTATAGGAAAGTATTTCTCATGGAAAACATGAAAAAAAATCACTTATGAACCACTAGGAACAGCTGATGCTATGGAAAAAGCAGGAAATATCTTCCTATGAATTTTTAAAATATCAGTGAATGGTGAACCCATGAATGGTGAACCTGGAAATAGTGGAGGTTAACTGCAATCACCCCACTTAACATCACACACTGCATTATCTGTTGTGCACTTGCACTGTTATATGATCGCTATGGTGTTGCAATGGCTTTACATGCATGAAATGGAAAAAAAGAGAGAAGTTCACAGCAAATGTAAACACTGGGCAGTTATCTTGACTCAAATGCCTGACCGTCGGCTTGCATGGGCAGCACCACTTATGCACAGGATTGTCATACGAAGCCACCATAATTAACATATGAGCGAATTTTGCAATCAATTAATTAACTCGAAACTGGGTATAACTATTACTTAATTGTTCAATCAATTTACTGCATACCAAAACGTCATATAATACGTCGTGACTGCTTTCACCACATCCTGTTTCAGTCTAGAGTTCAGAGCTCTTACTTGATATTTATGATAGTGAAATTTTAATATACGGCAGAGTCGGCCACAAATTTAAAACAGTATTTGTTTTTTTGATACTATTTCATTATTGTCGATGTTTTTGGATGACTACGCATTCATGTGAGGTATTTTATGTTTCTTTTGTTGCATTTGACACCGTTTTGCCTTTTTTTTTTTTTCGGCATAAAACTTTACTGTTTACTGTCAAAACCTGTGGCTGTGAAAATTGTGGTAATGATTAAGAGTGATTTTTCAAAGTGTAATGATGCATTTAGCAATTTCATACTGCATTTCACATTTGTTTTTTTTATAGTATAACCATGATTTTACATAATCTTTGCATTAATACTCGTAAGGGCAATGACGGGATCCAGCTACCACATTAGTTACAACGATGCCAGACTAATTTTGCTTTAATTACACTAGTGGTTATGTCTACATTACTGACCAGAAAGTTTCTTTAATGAGTCTTATTCTAACCTATTAGAATAAAAAAAACAATGAACATATGAAGACAATATTGTGTGCGAAAAATTAAATACTAAAACCACCGACTTCATACTTCATAAAACTTAATTCACTTATGTGTAGTTAAAGATTAATCATTCTAATTCGGTGAAAGATGTTTGACACTTTGTTGTTGTTGACGTTGGTTTTAAATCAATCAATCACTTTGGTGCAAGTGGCTACATAATTTATAACTATCTTTTGTCTGTTTTTTTTTTTTTTTTTTTTTTTTTTTAAGAGTTGCAATGGCTGCCAGTGTTGCTAAGAAGCGAAAGTACCGTCGTGGTCATATATAACCACCCATCTCCCGGTAGCCTGTGCCTCAGGCTGGCTCCTTTATGCGTGGCAAGTCAAAGTGGAGTAAGAGGGACTGAGAGGGAGGGGCCATAATGGGAAGGAAAGGTGGATGAGGGACGAGTGATGGTGTTGGAGTGGAGTGAGGAAGGGGAGGGAGGGGTAAGTAGGAGAGGAGAATGAAATGCGAATTGGTGGTCACATTATTTGTCTATTTTCTGTCACTCATGGCATGATATAAAGAAGTTAATATTCGGTGGATAATGTTGCATTACACCTTGTATAGCGGTGTCAGATAACAAACATTAGAGAGGTGATATCAAGGACTGGCTCTTGAGAGAAATATACTGACGTGACAGATCAAACATTAGTGCGGAGCCAAACATTTGTGTTTATCCGTGTATTTTGACTTCAGACGTAGACTGGAATCTGGATGGCTTTGACTTCCGTAATGTTCTGTGTAAGAAACGTACTCTGCCCTGACATGTATTTAAGTTTTGGAACTAAATATCAAATGCAGCCTTTGACATGGCTGTGTCCAAAGCAAATATGACCATCCTCTTGGTATACACTCCTTCTATGCAGTCATCATCATGTCAACTACTTTATGGCATTTTATATGAAAAGGCCGCCCAACAGCCCCAACCCCCTCTCATCACCACGAAATGCTATTTTCCTCCGATAAAAAACAGACAGAAATTCGTGGACAAGGGAATAGTGTGTTGTGCTGGAAACTTCTGGCTCTGCACTAATGTTGGATCTGTCACGTCAATATCTTTCTCTTACGAGCAGCCCTTGATATTACCACCTATCTAAAGCTTGTTATCTGACGTTGCTAAACAAGATCTACTCTACAAGGTATTATCTCCTTTATATCATGCCCTGAATGAAAGAAAATAGACAAATAATGTGACCACCACTTCGTATTTCATTCTCCCTCCCTGCCTACCCTCCCTCCCCTCCCTCACTCCAGCCCAGCAACATCACTCGTCCCCCAACCCACCTTCCCTTCTCTCTCTGGCCCCCTCCCTCTCAGCCCCTCGTACTCCAATGTGACTTGCCGTGTGTAAAGCCTGAGGCACTGGGTACTGAAGGATAGGTGATTATTAATGACCACGACTGTATACCCAAAAGCACTCATTTCTCCCCCCTCCCCCACGAGTCCCCCGGAGGTTACTCGTGTATACTCTACTGTTACCTCTGGGGTTGCCAGTGGTGTTTATCCCTGGCATATGACCTCCCCTTGTTGGGCTCCATGGTGGGTGCGGGGGTGGGGGAGCGAAGTGCATATGTTTATGTATGGCTCTGTTTAATGAAAATCATGTTGATGACAATACATCTGTTCCCGGCCATTCTTCAGACTCTGCATCCCTTATTGCCACCCTGGAGCCTTTCCAGGCCCCTGGGGACTTTCCTCCTCTGCCCCAGCATACAGCTGGAACTACTAGGAGGTCCTGTTGGGTTGGTTTGGCTCTGAGGTTCGGCCCAGACGATACGATGCCAGAGAAATATGCCAAACATCTGATAATGAAACCTTCTGCAAAAGAGTCAGTGCTGGATTTTAACATCCTCATTCTCCACTGAGCCATTGTCTCAGCTTGTGGCAGAAAACCTAAGATCAGTTCCCAAGGAGAGGGAAGCATCCTTATTGAGGTGTCCTCCCAGAGGTGAGCTCCCACTTACTGGATCTGACTTCTCTTTCTGGTGCTGCAGTTGATTGTCCTCCCCATGGTGACCTTCGATACCCAGGGGCACGGTTGTTGGAGGAACTGAGTTTTTATGGTGTGATCTCTGTTGAGTGGCTACAGAAAAAACTGATGGTATCCTGACCCCAACTCCAACCCTCTTTTTGACTTTTGACAGGTTGACCCTACCAACATCTGTGAAGCTGGCTTGACTGTCACTTTGTACCCACCCAAAGGCAGTGTTTCCACTGTCAGGGGTATGGACATGTTAGCAAATTTTGTCAACGTGCACATGCTGGCTTTCCTGGTGTCTGTGTCTCCTGTGGTGGACCAAGCCATGCCAGTGATTGTAAAGGACCCCTTAAATGCTCTCACAATGGAAGTCCTCATGCTGCCTCCTCTAAAATGTGTCCAAGATACTGCCTGGAATAGGAGATTTTGTCCATTCGTATGTGTGAGAGGGTTTCATTTTCTGAAGCAAAAAGGAGAGCCCAAACCTCTTCTTTCAGCCCGGGATTACTTATGTTTCTGTCTTTTCTCCTCTCAGCCTGGGATTACTTATGCTTCTGTCCTTCTTCCTTCAGCCTGGGATTACTTATGCTTCTGCCCTTTCTGGGACATCAGTGCGCTGCCCTGTATCTCAGAGGCAGCCTCGACCCATTCCAATGTCCACTTCTTCAGCCTGTGATTTGCAGGATTTTGTCCCCATGGAGAATACTGTTTGTAAGAATGATGATTGCCCGACCGCTACTGCGACTGTTTCCGCCCCCAATGCAGTGGCTGACGGCTTGCACACGTCTGTGGTGGTGGCAGATGTCCATGTTGACCGGACTCCTTCTCCCATCTCACCCAGTATGACTGAGGCTCCATCTGTACCTGGCAATCATCACTGTTGTTCGTCAGAGTCCTCTGAGCCTGAAGACCGGGCTCCTAAGTCTCTGCTGCTGACCCTTGTGCCGACCCCTCTCCTGTTCCCTCTGCCCTGCAGGCTGTGGGATCTAGCAAGGTGACAGCTGAAGCTGATGGTTCACCTCTGGTCAGGTCCCCATCTGGGGATGTTGTTGGACAACTTGTTGTTGCTTCAGATCTGAAGCATAGGATGTCCACCTCAAATGATTCGAGTACTGTGGATTCTACTTCCACTTCTGGGGCTTCTGGTGGGGGCACTGGCCATCCTACATCTGCAAAGCCAGCCCCCAAGCCACCTTCCAAACAAACCGGTATGCCCACTCCAAGAAGGAGTGTTGTACGACTTACTTCCTCATCCGAATGTTTGCCTTCGGATGTTAGACAGAGGGTGCGAGTTTCTGGTGCTGGGCAGGCTCCTCCGAAGGGCCTTCATAAGCATCAATCGAAACCCGCTCGGTGGTCAGGTGTACAGTCCCACACTCAATCATTCCTCCACTATGGGTTTTGTCATCCAGTCTTTATCTTCCTCCTAGTGCTACTGTTGAAAGGGCGGACCTGGAACGCCTTATTTGTGGCCTTCCTCCTCCTTTTCTGTTACTATGAGATACGAATGGTAACCATCCCCTATGGAGAAACAGTGAGGCCAATGCTTGGGGTGTCATGCTGGCCTCTTTAGTTGGGTATTTTCAACTTCGATAAAATGACCTATTTTCATATCCAGAATGGAACTTTTACTGCAATGATTTGTCCTTATGCTCAGTTGATGCTGTTTTAGATTTTACCTGGGATGTGTTGCCAGACCTTTATGGCAGTGACCATTGTCCATTACACTTAACTGCTAGTGCAGGTGGACCTCAGCCACGTCTTCCTCGCTGGCTTCTGGACAAGGCTGACTGACCACTTTTCAGGGAATTAAGTTCCACTTCCCTTTCTGTCGATGAGATTGGCTGTCTTACTGAGGCAGTCATATTTCAATGACTTGTTGCACTCAGCAGCCCTCGTATCTATTACAAGAACGAGGGGTCAGTTTCCTAAACGTCTGGTTCCTTGGTGGAACTCTGAGTGCAATTCAGCAGTGAGAGCCAAACGAGTCGCCTTCTCTCGACTGTTGTCACCATGAGGATCCTCAGCATTTGGTGGTGTATCACAGGGTGCAAGCTCATATGAGGTGGGTTTTAAATGAGGCCAGCCATTCATCCTGGATGGGTTATGATTCCTCCATCAATTCGAGAACTTCCATCACTCAGGTGTGGAACTGGGTAAGGAAAATTTGAGGAAAATTTACTGTTCCCTCCCCTCCTGTTTTATCTGCAGCAGGTGGAACTGTGGCTGATCCTTTTGCTGTTGCAGAGTTGCTTGTCAATTATTTTGCCAGTGTGTCTCAAAAGGATGCAGATACACCTTCAGCTTCTCACCGTCGGTGCCTAGAGTTTCATGGTCTCAGTTTTGCCTCTTCTGGGGGAGAGTCTTACAATGTTCCATTTTCTATTTCTGAACTCCAGGTGGCTCTGTCACATTGCCATGATTCCTTTCCTCGTTGTGATGATATGCTTTTTTACGTCACCTGTCTGATGAGTTCCTCTTGTTTTTCCTTTCATTATTTAATAAGATCTGGTGTTCTGATGAGTTTCTGGTTTGTTAGGGTGTTGCTGTGGTTATCCCCACCCCCAAACCAGGTAAGGACCACCTACAGGCGACGAATTACCTGCCTATTTTTCTGGCTTCTTGTATATCTAAAGTTCAGGAAGAGATGGTCAGTGTTAGACATGTATGGTTTTTGGAGAGAGGTGACTTCTTATTCCCTGCCCAGTATGGTTTTTGAAAAATGTGATCTATCTCTGATGCACTACTGTCCTTGGTATCTTCTGTTTGTGAGGCTTTCTCCACTAACGAACACCAGGTCATGGTCTTCATTGATCTGGAGAAGGCATGTGACACTGCCTGGAGCCATGGCATTTTACTTTCTGTTCATGAATTTGGTCTTTGTGGGCGCTTCCCTATTTTTATTCAGCAGTTTTTATCTAATCATTTTTTAAGGGTGCAAGCGGGAGGAGTGCTTTCTTATGCCCATGCGCTAGAAGATGGAGTGCCACAAGGAAGTATCTTTAGTGTTACTCTTTTTGCTGTGGCCATCAACAGCATAATCAGTATACTTCCTGATGGTGTACGAGGCTCACTGTATGTTGATGACCTCTCAATATCCTTCACCACATCTAGAATGTCTCTGATTGAGAGGAAGATGAGGTTGGCTCTTGATAGAGTTTCTGACTGGACCGAGTCTCGTGGCTTCCGTTTTTCTTTAACAAAAACAGTGGCTATGCATTTTTGTCATCTTTGGGGGGGGTTCACCCAAACCCTGACTTGTATCTCTTTGATCAGTGAACATCCTGTGTGGAAGAGATGCTGTTTCTGGGTCATCTGTTTGATAGATGACTAACCTGGGTTCCTCATATTTGTTCTGTTAAGGCGGCTTGTCTTAACCCGCCTCATCCAGTCGACATATGGGTACGTTGCAACATTTTGCATTTGCCAGTCCCGGAGATGTACTGGTACGTCGCACAATTGCAAGGTGCATAATTTGCACAATTTTCAAATTTCGCGCTTGATCTTCGGTACATAGTCGCTCGACCTTCCCCTACCTCGGCGACCCCACGTGACCCGCACTCACCCACGGCTCGGTCACTCACCTGTTAGCAATGGTCCTGCTCAGACATGGTGAAGAGAGGTCTCTCACAGGACGAAATTCAAGCGGCCCTGGATGCCTTTACAGGCGACAGTGATTCCCCATTGGATGATGAGGTTGTTGACAAAGATTATGTGCAGCCAGAGGAGGAGGAAACCACCAGCAGTGATGAGGAAGTCCCATCCCCCAGGAAGCAGCAGTACGTGACTTACCGTGCTGCTAGTGAGGGGCAGCCGGCCAAAAAACAATGTGGAACATCCTCTGCCCAGCCCCAACGTGATGTGGAGCTCAAATTTGATGACGAGGACGAGGATGAGGACGGAGCCGTGGAACGTGCTGCCACGTGGTATGGACGTGAGGTGATAACTCATCGTGGCTCCGAGCGCACACCACATCGGACGAGCAGGTATGGGCCTAGTCTTTTGTTTGGGGAGGTAGGAAGCGTCGTGGAGGGAGCGGGGAGTGAAAGGGAAAGTGCAGGGAGGAGTATGGAAAGTGAGAATGGTGGGAGTGAGTCATCGCTCTCCCTAAGTGGTGTGAGGCGGTGGGGTGTATCACGTGGGGGAGTGAGGGTGCGTCCTGAATCACGTGGGGTTGTGATGGAGGGGGAAGGTGGGGAGGAACCACTCCCCAGCATGTCTTATGCTCCCCAATATTCCAAAACATGTGGGCGAGTGAGGGTGCGTGAAAAATCACGTGGTGTTGTGATGTAGGGGTAAGGTGGGGAGGAACCACTCCCCAGCACATCTTATACTCCCCAATACTCCCGAACTTCATCCCCACAGCCCCCTAATGTTCCTCAAGGCCGTAAGGGTAAGGGAAAGGGAAAGGGTAAAGGCCGAGGGAAGAGGAGTGCAAGTGGGGAAGCCCTCCGCCCTCCTTCTCCCCAACCTCCCCCACCAGCATCTCCTCCCCACCCAGACAAAGGCGCTGATGGGGACGATGGGGACGAGGGATTTGTGGGATGGAATTGGGAGGATGGGAGTGATTTTTCTCCCCTCATTCACCCCTTCACTGAGCAGGGGCGCGCTGGCTGCATTGCTCCCGGAATTCACCCTAATTCCACCAGGCTGGATTTTTTCCACCTGTTTTTTAGTGAGGCTTTCGTGGAGCAGATAGTTTAACAAACCAACCGTTTTGCAAGCAGCCAGAGCCGTGAGAGTGAAAGATTGGGAACAAGGAGCAGGCATTCTATCATATATGATTACCCTGTCTCCCTTTCAGAAATGTTCTTATTTTTTGCCCTGGTCCTTTTGATGGATATTATACGAAAGAACAGAGTTCCGGCCTACTGGACAAGGGACCCTGTTATGCAGACACCAACATTTGGCCAAGTCATGAGCCACAATCGCTTCCAACAAATTCTAAGTCGCCTCCACTTTTACGATGCTGATGATCCTGCAAATGCTAACGACACAGATAAGATGGGGCGAATTAGGTTGGTCTTTGATCACCTGAGGCAAACCTTTCGTTAGTCATTTTATCCCTATAGAGACCCTGTCATAGACGAAAGTCTCGTGTTGTGGAGAGGCAATATTTCATTTAGGCAGTATATGCCCACCAAAAGGCACCGTTTTGGGTTCAAGATCTTTGTTATGTGTGACTGTAGGACTGGTTATGTGCAAGACATAGTCTTGTACACCGGGTCACAGACAGACATAATAGAAGATCGGGGTATTGGACTGTCGGGAGCAGTGGTAAAGACAATGATAGAAGACTATCTTCATAGTGGTCACGTCCTCTACCTAGACAATTGGTACACTAGCCCTCTTCTCACTCGTTATCTACACATGCATGAAACGGGAATCTGTGGTACCGTGAAGGTGAACCGGCGTCACATGGTCAAGGTAGGGCAGAAACTTGACAGGAATGAGGTTGTCTTCTTCAAGGCCAACGACATACTTGCAACTGTATGGAACCATAATAGAGAAGTAAGCCTCTTGTCTACGGTTCATCGCCCCTTGATGTACCGTACAGATTCAGTGGATTTCCGGAACGAGAACAGGCATCACATATGGAAACCTAAGTGTGTCCTGGATTATAACATAAACATGCGCCTGGTGGACCAGTCAGACTCCATGATATCGACAGTCAAGTGTGCTAGGACCACGATGAAGTGATATAAGAAACTGTTCTTTCACTTGCTAGATATCACTGCCCTGGATTGCCACCACCTGCACGCCATGACAACAGGAGTTCAGGAAACCTTTGAAGGGTTTGTGAGGGAGCTCACAAGAGAGATGTTTGCACGGTATACTGTTGAAAGGCCCCAACATCGCACCCGCACTGCCCCTATTGCCCAAACTCCACTGAGAATATCCGGCCACCATTTCCCCACTCCTATCCCTCCCCAGCCAAATAGACCTAGGCCCCAGTGCAGGGGTCACGTGTGTAGCAATTCCCGGGTGAGACTCACCACTCAGAGGAAGGACACCCGCAATGAGTGCGTCGAGTGTGACGTGGGTCTCTGTATTCAACCATGATTCAGCGAGTATCACACCTTGATGCAGTTCTATTATGGTGTGAATGCGATAGGACGCTGTAGCTCTGAAGTAAATGTGACAAACAGACACTCAGTGTAATTATAAGTCCTGTTGATCTGAAAATATTTGTATAAAGTGCATACGGGTATAACATAAGTGCAAAAATAGTAAGTGTATAAATATGATGTAAGTGGAAACATACCTCGCGAGGGTATTTTGATGAGATATTCTGTCGCTCAGTGAAATAAATAAGGCCCGTAAATATGTAAATATTATTATGGGAAATGCAAACGGGTGTAATATAAGTTCAAAGTATTGTAAGTGCTGAAATATATTCTAAGTCAAAATATTCCTAGCAAGTGTATATAGATGAGATTTCCTGATGGCCAGTGGAATGAATAAGGCCTGTAAATATGAAAATAGGAGTCTAAAAGTGGGAAAGGGTGTAATATAAGTGAAAAATTTGTATGTAAGTGTTTGAGTATTATGTATGTCGAAACATTCATTGCGAGGGTTTTTTGGTGAGATATTCTGACTCTCACTAGAATAAATAATGCCAGTATCTATGTATAGTGCAGTATAGGGGTGTAAACGTGTGTAATGTAAGTGGGAAAGTATAATTGGAGTGAAAAAATAAAGTAGAAGATGAAACACGAGTGTTTGAGATTGTGCTTGCTAAGTGAATAGGCGCTAGCATTTCGCTAAATCCCCTCGTAATGAATGTAAATAATTGAAAACATTTACAGTGATGGAGGAAAGGTTCTATGTAAAGAAAACAAAATAATAGGAAAGTGATAAAACAATTGGGTATGTTGAAATACGAGTCATAGCGAGTGCGCTTAGTAAGCAGATGTGTGCTATACTTATGCTACATGTCATCGTAATGAATGAAAACAGCTGAAAACATTTACAAACAGTAAAAATTGGTAAAATGTCATGAAACAGAAGTATACAAGTAGAAAAAATGTTAACTGATGCAAGAAACTTAGCACATAGCATGTTACCGATCGGACACAACTCGCTATGCTTGCGCAAAGGTACAATGCTTATTTTTCATATATATGTCATTGAAATTCATTTTATTGTTACTCTTATTGTTTATTAGTTCAAATTCAATAAATGTAGAGGTGTTGTTTGTTGTTTCTCCCAGTATTTCCTACCATAGAACACGTGAGCAACTCATACGTCAACGATAGAATACAATACCTGGCGCGGGGGACTTCACCTGTTCCAGCCACTTATGGACCACGGTAAACCCTTTCTTGGTGATTTTCCTTTGTTTCTCAACAAAAGTGGAAGTTTTATCCAAAAAAAAAAATTCCCAGGATTAGGGGGTGTCGGAGGTGAGAAAAACCTCAGGACGTGACGGGTTAATGGCCACCGCTACATGTGGTAACCAGTCTTGCCAGTCCTCTTCCGAGTTTATCACTGGTCCCAAGACTTCCAGCATCTTTCTGTTTGTCCTCCCCACCAGGCCATTGCTCTTGGGACTGTGTGGCATAACAAAGACTTGCATTACCCCATATGTGCGACAGATTTCCTCTAACACTTGGTTACGAAATTCACTGCCATTATCGCTAAGCAGTACCTTGGGTGTAGAGTATGGACAAATCACTGAGGTTACAAAAGCATGCGCCACCTCCTCTGCAGTTTTCGTCTGTAAAAGTGCTAAAACAGTGAATCGTAAAAAATGATCCCACCGCTGCCACCAGTTATGTGTCGGTGTGTGTGGATCCCTCAACTGACCGCCAATATTATGTGTCAGCTTGTAGGAATTCCTCAACTAGTCACTAATATATCAGCTTATTGGAACCTCACAGCTGATCACCAATTTATATATCAGCTGAGACGTGACTGCACTGTTCCAAGCAAGGTTGTGAAGATGTAACGTTCTGCCTGGTCAAAGTCACTTCCAGCTGACACTCTCCACCAAATGTCTTCTCACACACTGGAGATGGTGGGAAATCGGTGTAGATCCTGTTGAAGGAATTGTAGAGGTAGCATGTGCAGGTGAACTGAAAACTGAGCAGATTTATCTCTCTTTATTGGCCACAGAAAGATAAAATTGCAACACAGAGAGAGCCCAGAGTTTATACGTCTCTCGTTTGAATGATAAGTGCGTTCTGCCCTAGCTGGCCGGCTTCCCCTCTGGGAGTGATGCTGAGGTCAGCTAAATTAGAGGTGCCAAACCCCACAGACAACTTGGATTTATACATGAATAGAAGCATCACAACTTTACCATGCACATTATACTAGTATTGATTACATTAAAGTATACTAACAGGGTAAATATTTCCCCCAAGACTTTAAACTAATATACAATTCATATTTCTCTATCGCCTTCCCTTTACCTTCGTTGTTTATGATAGAAAATGTTGGGCTCTGCAAGTCTAGTGCTCATCTCATTCCCACACCACACTTACAGTAAGATCGTGTTTGGTTGATTATCATCACACTATATTACACACGTGTTAATTATGTTTAAACACCTTCCTATGTAATATGTAAAAGTAGTGTGAGACTACAACTGATTATGGAAACGATGTCCGGCATCAGAACAGTACTCAAGTATAAGAACACCATAAAAAAAAAAAATACTCATCATGAACAGCTCATTCAGTAATTCAGGCATTGTTTACAAAATCCTGTGTAAAAGCTGAAACAAATTTTACATAGGACAATCTGGAAAAGATTTGGAAACTAGAGTATCACATCATGAATACAGTGTTAGGACAGCCCAACAGAGTAGTGATTTATTTCAGCACAAAACATCCATTAACCACAATACTGACTGGGCAAGCTTTAAGATTCTAGCAAGATCAAAAAGCTTAGATGAAAGAAATGTAATAGAATCTTGCCTAATTTCTGGCACATATGAAAGTAATGTAAACATGAGCTATGGTAAGTTTAAGTGTGATAAATTAACTGAATTTTAAAACAGTATTCCCCAGACTAATAATTGATTGTTCCCTGTTGTCTCCTGGTGGTGTAGTCACACCTGTGTGGGACAAACCTAGAATTAATCCTCTTGGTTTTCAGTTAATTCGCAGTATTCCCACCCCCCCCGTTTGTCAGGTGCATCCCTAAGGAAGAAAAAAAAAAGAAAAAGATACCTATAGTTCTGTGCTTTGTCCATTTTTAGATTCAGGTCATCCTTTGTTGTGTGCCACTCCCTGCTGCAGGTGTCCATAAGTTAAGCCGCAGATAAAAATTCAGGTCATCCTTTGTTCTGTGTGCCACTCCCTGCTGCGGGTGTGCACAAAAGACGTCTACCCTTTACGTTTCTGTCCTACTCTGTCTGAAGATGTAATATACGAAAGTACGGTACTCTCTGTCGCTCCTTTTATTTCTCCTGCGGTTCTGCGGTTATTATGCATATATATATATATATATATATATATATATATATATATATATATATATATATATATATATACATAATTACGTGTTTCCATAATTCTTTCCTCTTCCTTCTGCCTGTGGGTGACTACACTGAGTGACAAGCCAAATGGTTTCCTGTACACCAAGAAACCATTTACTATACTGTACTGGTTGGTAACCATATAACCATATTTTTGTGCCTGGTGGTTTAGTGGGAAATTATAGGGCTCCAATCGGATTGAGCCGGTGAAGGTTTATATCCAAGGGATGGTTGGGGTTTATTGCTCATGTAATGTCACTCAAGGATGAGTGAGGCTGGTCACTCTCATCTTTAATTTCAGGACCAACTGCATAGCCCCGGGCTCCTACGCTCCTCATGGGCAGCGTAGGATTGGATGACAGATGGATATATATATATATATATATATATATACCTTATTTCTCTCAGATTTAAAATAGAGTCACCCCCAAATAAGAAAATGGATTACCATAAATTTAACTTTACCACACTCAAGTTTTGTCACTTTCTTAATGTTTATATAGATTTTTTATAACTTGACAGATTTGCACTGAAGATTCTAGAATAGTTTATAACTTTCTAGAACAGTTTTTAAAGTTCTAGTTTAGTTTAACATTGTTTAGAACATTCTAGAATAATCTAAGTATCATGAAACGGGAAAGAGTTTTCAGCACCTAACAGTTATCCTCGCTGTTTGTAGGTGAACTTTCAGCAAAATATTTGCTTAGTGTGTTACTGTAATGTATTAAATATTTTTTGTTTTTCAGATAAGCATGACGTCGAACAAAAGAAGTGATACTATTGTACAGAAGAAGAAGGATGCCTGGACCAATAATTTAGTGCGGTTCCAGCAGTCTCACAGAAGAAGAGGAATTGTGCCTTTAGAAGACTCTTCATTGAAGAAAATGGAGAATGCCAAACCAAATGCAAGTCATTAGATTTTACCAGTTTCTTGGAGCAAAATTGAATGAAGAAAAGAACGAATAGTTGAAATTTCCAAAGAAGTTAAAAAAGTATGGGAGTATAAATTGAACTTTCCACATGTGTCAGATCAAGCATTACAAGCAAAGCTTGACAAAGTGCTAAAATCTTAGTATGAATGTGTCAAGAGGGGAAAATATGATGCCCTAAACTTTTTGATATCACAAAAGTAAATGGTCAATGTTATCCACTGAAGATAAAAAGCTCTACCACCTACAAGTGCAAAGGAAAGGACAAGTGGGCTACTCAACTGGTCAAGGTGCAAGCAAGGAAACCATTCACCCCTTAAAAAGACGAAAACTGCCTGATGAACCTATATTACCATCAACATCTTACGATCTTTCATCTAGTGGTAGTTGCACTGAATCTGATGACATCGAATAAAAGGATGAAGAGACTAATTATCCACCAACCAGAAGAGAGAACAGAAGTAAAGTTGCAACTAACTTGATGGCATCCGCTGGAGTATCTACAAATTAATAAAGCTGCTAAAATATGCAAACAACTGTCACATGATGGTCCTGACATTCTAGCTAGTCAAGCAGCAATTTACAAGTCAATATACAAAGAGGCTGCTACACTGAAGGAGGAAATGATTGAAAAGTTAGAGTTGGAAACATGGTCTTTGCACTTCTGGAAAGTGGATAGACGAAAATGAGTACAAAGTAGTACTACTTAAAAATGAAAGAACCGAAATATAATTGGACACATTGCATTTGGAAAATGGCAAGGCTGAAACTACGAGTATTGCTGAAGGAATTGCAAAAGTTATTGATGAATACAACTTATGGCATGCAATGAAAATCATTTCTGATACAACTTGCGTTAATACTGGGAAAAAGAGTGGAGTTGTCAGTTTACAACAAATGTACTCGGATAAGTTTCAACAAACCACAATTTATTGGTTGTCAGCATCACATTCTGGACAGGATTCTCCGTTTGGTCATGGACAAAGAAATTGGCGCTAACACCAATTCTCCAAGCTCGAACACCCATTTGTGTCTCAACTAATAAAGAATTATGAAAAACTAAGATCACAGTTTGTTAATGGAACAGAAGAGATCCTCGATACGCCAGGATGGAGATGACATGAAGTTTTTGTACCATTTAACACGAGTGTTTAGATTCTTTGAAGAAAAAGTGCATTTTCCTTTGATTAACTTTCACAAAATTCCAAATATCACTAATCGAGGTGGAATTGAAGAGCAATTCTCGCTATCCTTGCAGTCATTCTTATACCTACAACAAGGAAGACTTTGGAGATTTTCAGATTCATTTCATACGAATGGGCAGAATACTGGTTTACTAATCAGATGTACAATGAAAATTACTTCAAGAGCTTACCAGAAATATTGAAACCTTACAAAAAAGCACTAAACTCATTGCAGAATCACTGGAAGCAGGAGCCATCCTTACTCAAGATACCAAGAAGTAATCAGTGTGCAAAACGTGCAAAAGTGATGCAGGAACTTTATGCTGCCTGCAGAAACAAAGCCAAACTGCAGCTAATATATATTCTAATAAACAGTGATTTTAAGTATTAATGCATTTGTATAAGCTGTTTTGTTTTTTATTATTATTATACATGTAAATATACACTAGCAAAAATTGATTTCTTTTATTTCGGGGTGATTAAGAGAGAGAGAGAGAGAGAAGAAGAAGAAGAAGAAGAAGAAGGACTTTCTTCTTAGTTTTAAAGCAAATGTTCATGGACTTGAGGTATAGGAACATAAGGTTGTAAAAAGTTATATATATATATATATATATATATATATATATATATATATATATATATATATATATATATATATATATATATATACCTAGGCTGCTTCCCCCAAGGAAAGGGAGGTAGCCTAGACAGGACGACTCACTCTCCATTTGCTCATCCATTCAAACACATTCATTTGCATCTTAGCCCCAAAGGGGAGAACGGACAGATCCTCACCGCACCACACCGCACAAGGGTCAACTGGGCAATGCAATCAGTGACATCCGCAGCAGGGCCCGACAGGAAGAACTGGTTTACCCCTGCCACATCATAACAGACCCATCCCCTTACCCGCACCTGACCTGACTAGCTGATCAGACCAAATGCGGGAGAATATCCCCTCAGGGCTGCGTCATCACTTATTCATTCACAATTTCTCTCCATTTATTTCTGTCACGCACAGCCACTCTTCCCTTGCTCAACAGACATCCCTCTCGCATCCAGCGCTCCTTCACACTGTCCATCCATCCTATTCGTGGTCCACGAATATATATATATATATATATTTATATATATATATATATATATATATATATATATATATATATATATCGGTGCCTGCCATCCTTTCTTCCTAGTTCTCCCATCTTTCCTGTCACTTCTTATTGCATTTCTTTCCTTTACAGGTGGCTTTACATTAAGTGACAAGCCAAATGGTTTCCTGTAAGGCAAAAACCCATTTACAGCGCTGGGTGGTAACCATATAACCAAACCATACGTGCTCCCTACGTGTTAATAAGTGCGTTGGTGGAGGGTTAGTGCTCCTCTCTGTAAAACAAATAACTCAAAGTAAAACGGCCACCCCTTACGGGATTATGGTGTCTGGCAATATATATATATATATATATATATATATATATATATATATATATATATATATATATATATATATATTGTCAGATGCCTGAATCCCTTAAGAGGTGCCCACAAACAAATCGCCTCCATGTTGCTCTGCCCCCCACCATTTCACTGCCTTGCTCCCAGCCCAGATCCCTCTCTCTCATATACCTCTCCACATCATCCCTTCATCTCATCCTTGGCCTCCCCCTCACTCTCCTCCCCTCCACCGTTTTCTGGTTGCTGGTTGGTTTGTTCATTTGTTACTGCAACACAGCAAAACCAGCTCATTGTAGCACAGTTTTTGTTGGGGCAAGGTACTGCTAAAAAGCTCTAACTTGAAGAATAAAACAATTTCCAGTTCATTCAGGCCACCGGTTCCCTTGTGGTAGGTCTCCATATTATAATTGCAAATCATAATAGATAGATAGATAAATAGATAGATAGAGAGACAGATAGAAGCAGGAAGTCAAATGATGAGAAGGTGTTGTGTCTGCGAGAATCGAGCAGTGCTAAGCATGCTTACACACTCTTAACACTGAGGAAAGCTGACAACAGCGGCCAGTAAGGAGATGATGCAGTTAGCTGTCAGCAGTCCTCTCGTGAACAAAGATCCACGAGGAACACACGTGACACACCCCTGCTACACCAGATTTTAGGAAAGAGTAGAAGGAGACAAGCGACCCTAGAGAGAGGTCGAGACGGAGATTAGCCTTAGAACAGAAAGAGAGAGAGATAGCGAGACAGGGAGGTAGCTACCCTGGACTTATACTCTTCCCATAGAGAGACCTGTTTAATATTTCCAAGACAAATAAAAATAGTCCCATACTATTCTTTACCTCTCCCGTCACTACATGACATCTGGTGGGGAAACTACTACAAGATATAAAAGCCGCTCGACCACAAGTCTAAAATATACTTCTCTACAAGTAACTACAAAGTCTTTATGACATTTGGTAGCAGCGAACGTATACGAACCTCGTCTACGAATCAACATTAAATTACTACAAAATATCAAGATTGAAAACAACCAACAACATCAGCTCCTGACAGTGTTCTCTCCATCCAGCCCCCTCCATCTCCCAGATCATTACGCTGATGCAGAGGTCAAGAGATCACTCGACGCCTTGCAAGTAGCTTAACGACAAACCAGCAAATCTGCGGACATCGTCTCCGAATTAAAAGCAAATTTCTACAAAAGCAACCGAGACTACAAGATTAGCTTCAGTTCTACATTGAATGCTACAAAATACAGTCTACAGTGCAAATAGTCTACAGTCTACAGCCATCTACAATCAACTACAGCCATCTACAGTACAATCAACTACAATTAACAACTCTACGTCGTCTGTATAATCTTCTACACGCACCTACAAGTAGCGGCAGTCTTCATCCCACAACGAGTAAATCACTAGAGAAAAGGACCGAGAAAACTTCCACATAGAAAAACGGAACAAACAAACGAAGAGTGAGACACGACTCACAACTCATCTTACTCACTCGTCTTCACTCAAGTTACTCATCGCTATTCATTCACTCACCACAGCTACCAGTGTGGGAAGCCGACGTCACCATGTGCTGAGATGACATCACAACGCGAGTCTGCCATGCCAAGCAACGTGTGACTGACACCAGGCTCTTCTCACCCACTACTCATTACTCATTATTCACATAGCTCCTACTCATATTCACTTATTTTCACAGTTAAGTTGGAAATTCGACGTTCTATGCTGAGGTTTGCCTGGGACAGCCGTTAACCACTACAAATACCAGGCCATGGAGTTTCCTGAGTAATATCGTCCATCAACACACCACTAGAATTATCAAGAGATCTTCAATCAAACATGTATTTTCTTCCGAGATTGACTTTTGTATTGACACACCTCTACGATCTGTATCAAGTGGGTAAAATTATACTTGCTCATTTCTTCTCAGTGCTAAAATTAGCTATATTCAACTTATTTAATCATCTAGTTTGCTAGGACATAAATAAACAAGAGGCGTATTTCATAACATCATATCTTAATGACAGGAATATTTTCGCCACCACCCACGTTAATACCAGATGACACACAAATTGCCACAACATCAGACTCACAATTAAGAGACAGCCCACCCATTGTACAACCCACACCACACGTTAAAGATAAAGAAACAAATACGGGAGTTTCGGATGATGAGTGGGAAACCCCTTCAGACATAGAGAGTGTCGACTTTGCAGCTGCCTTGCATACGTATGCCAATATACTTAACAGGGTTCACCGGTCCGGTCATACATATTCCACCATTCCCTCACATAAAGATTAACTCGTACAAGTTGAATTAACAGGGCAATCATTAAATATGAATCAAGAACCAAATACTGCTGATCTAAAAACCACACCTCACGTTTTTGTGTATCACGAGGATAAGACTGCCCCAAAATTCTCTGGCACAGACAAGGATCGCATTGATGTCATTTCATTAATCAGTCAGTGCGAACAAATGTTCATCAAGCGCCACATACTAGATGAACAAGAGAAAATTGCTATTTTTTCATCTTGCATAAGCCAGGAAAGATGTCCAGCAAGCAATTTATTGCGCTCCGATAAGCTACATCGTGCTAGGACATATGATGAATTTAAAACTGAATTTCTGAAGAAATTTTCTGGAGGTATGAACTTCTTGCCAGGTATAATTCCAGAATTACATAAAATTGTAGATCTTGTAAGGGAGCACACTACAAACCATGTGCTCGGTGAAATAACTGCTGATGTCTCCACAATCAAGAGAACCCTATTAGCTACTCTGGAGAATTCTAAGTGGATAACAGATGATGGAAAGATGTCCCCAGACCTCGTCGTGGACATCATTGGTTATGTAGCTGCCTTGTGTAAATTACCTGATAGAACCCTTAAGATCGCCAAAACAATCGCGTACACCCCAGGAATGTGCTTACTAGACTTAATGAACGAGGTAGAGATGCAGTGCAGTAAAGCAGGTGTGGTCGACACACATGCACATTCTGGTAGAATCAGGGTACCTGAGACAGTATCAGCTGTGAAAACATCTACACCGACCCCAAACAGAGAACAAAATCGATCACGACCAGAAATGAGGCAGCCCAAACAAACAAAGACGCCTAGACCTCGTTCCCACACGCCTTCCTACAGGCAGTTTCATAAGTTTTCGCGCAGCCCGAGCAGGTCTCGCGCCATAAACAATACTTTTTATGGGAAATCACCTCGTAGGTCACAGTCAAGGGATAGGTCCATTCTGTGTCATTATTGTGCAAAACCAGGACACACAAGGTATGAATGCTTTATCAAGGCAAAAGAGGACAAACAAAAGACACAAGGATTTGGTCCTTACTGTAGGCATCATAGATACCAAGGGCACTGGACTAGTGATTGCAAAACAGTAGAAAAAATTGTGTCTATGTTCAAATCGGGGGAAGACCAAGTCATGACAAAAAACAAACAAACGTAAAGAAGAACAAGGCTAAACTTCACATAGGAGGCATGTTGGGAAATGAGTGTATCTTGATACCAGCTGTATGTGAGGATCAAAACGTTTCCTCATTTTTAGATACAGGCTCTCCAGTGAACTTAATAACACATGAAGAACTAAACAGAATTCTTAAAAATAAAAAGAAAGTAACTTTTCTGGATGAAGCTGATTTAGAATTATACACAGTAGATGGTCAAGAGATTACAGTAAAAGGTATGATAAGATTAAATCTCAGTTTCACAGAAACTACAAGACCATTCTCTGCATTGTTCTATATCGTTGAAAACTTAGCAATTAAAGCTCATATGTTACTGGGCTTAAGATCCATGAGAACTGAGAACATAACTATACTCCCACAAATGAATGGAATAGACTTTGATAATGAATTCATAGAGGAAATACTTTCAGAGCCCTCACCGATTGGTAGAAGAGAGCCAAAAAGAATTGGTAATATTAAAGGCTTAAACAAACATACACAAACAGATGAGTGTATAAATCCACTTACACCAGCAACCCCATCCTCCAGAATTAGTGACCCAGATAACAGTACTGATTTATCAATTTTTCCAGCCCATCTCACTAATGATTTGGTTATACCACCTAATTCATACATGAAGGTTACCATAAAGAGCAAATTACGGAATAGTACTGTTCTTGTCTAAGAAGAATTATGTAAAGTAAAGGGATTGTCAGTAGAAAACGCATTATGTCATACGAACGACGAAGGGCTAACTCAGATATTCATTATTAATCACATGAATGGGGATGTTCAGTTGAAGAAGGGAACTTGCATAGTTAATATTGAAAAATGTTTCGCCCCTGTGAAGGAAATAAATATTGGTGGAGTAACAAGTGAGATAAAATCTACGGATAGAGAAAGAATAAAAGAGAATTTAATTCACTCAGGTGAATTTGACGAAGAAAATGATTTGTTAACCCTGCTGGAAACACACAGGGACACCGTAGCATTGCCCGGAGAACAATTAGGGTGTACTAACTTGATTAATCACATGATTAATGTGCACCCAGAAACACCACCAATTTTCGTACCAGCTTATCGCATACCACACTCCCAACGTACACTTGCAAATCAGTATGTCGATGAAATGTTAAAGCTTGGAATTATTGAGCCTTCAGTTTCTCCGTGGAACGCTCCCCTTTTCTTTGTGCCCAAGAGAAATGGAGAAATGCGTGCGGTAGTAGATTACCGTAAACTAAATAATCACACAATCCCAGACAGATTTCCCATGCCATTGCTAAGTGATGTTCTACAGAATATTGGTCCTGAGAATAATATATTCTCGACCATCGATCTCCTAAACGGATACTATCAGATTCCGGTATCTCAGGAGTCACGTAAATACACTGCCTTTTCAACAAACAGAGGCCATTATCAATATACAAGAATGCCAATGGGACTGAGGACAGCCCCCGGTACGTTCCAGCGTCTTATGAATTACGTATTGTCCGGAATTTTAGGACAAGGAATATTTGTTTATCTTGACGATATTATTATTGCAACGAAGAATATTAAGGATCATCTCAGGAAATTAGACTTACTCTTACAAAAGCTTAGTGATGCTGGATTAAAAATTAAACTTTCTAAATGCAAATTTTGCTTTAAGGAAATAAATTTCTTAGGCCACAAATTAAGTTCTGATGGTATTCACACCACTGATGACAAAATACAGGCGGTGAGAGATTTTCCTGAACCCACTACGACTGACGAAGTTAGACAATTTTTAGGTCTGGCTGGGTACTATAGGTCCTTCGTACCACAGTTCTCTCATATAGCCTTCCCTCTATTCCAACTACTCAAAAAAGATGCTGTGTTCCAATGGGAAGAAGAACAAAAAAGGGCATTTAACAATCTAAAAATTAAACTAACAAATGCACCTTGTTTAGCATATCCGAATTACACGAAATCATTTCTTATTTGTACAGATGCATCAGTTAAAGGATTAGGGGATGTACTGATGCAGGAAGATAAAAGAGGAAAGAATCAACCAATTGCATTTGCCAGCAGACAAACAAGAGGTGCGGAGAAAAATTATAGCACTACAGACTTAGAGGCACTTGCAGTGATTTTTGCATTACAAAAGTTTCGAGATTTGGTATATGGTTACGAAATCCACTTAATCACCGACCATAAACCACTGGTGGGTATGTTTAAAGAAAAACTCCTTTCTGGGAGGAGAGCAAGATGGAAATGTACAGTTGAAAACTACAATGTACAAATACATTATATACAAGGTAAAATGAATATAGTAGCTGACGCATTATCTAGGAACCCGAACACAATTCAGGTCGCGGCGTTAGATCTCAAAGGAAATATCCCAAACCACGAGGTTATCGCAAAGGCACAAAGACTTGACCCAGTATGGTCAAAAGTAATATACAAGTTAGAAAGTGGAGATGACATACAATTACCCAAACTTCATGTCCCACTTGAACAATTCACAATGGTCAATAATACATTATACAAAATTAACTCTAAACAACCAAAACGCCAAAGAAATACTAACCAGTTGGTAGTACCTAATGACATGATACCCCAAGTATTACGAATGATACACGACAGCCCACATGCAGGACACCCTGGAAAGGATAAGACATTCAACCAAGCCCAGCTATTATATTACTGGCCTTCATTACGAAGAGATATAAACAATCATATAGACAGATGCGAATCATGTGCAGAACACAAAGGATACCCAATCACACCTGCACCGATGGGTAATTACCCAGTACCACATCAACCATGGGACGTTGTCGCTGTTGATTTACTCAAGATGCCATTATCACACAATAATAACCTATACTTATTCGTAGCAACGGATCATTTTTCCCGTTATGTCATTTTAGCTCCAATTAAAGATAAGACAGCAGAGACAGTAGCAAAGGCAATAACAGATAATGTAATATGTCGCTTTACTACCCCAAAGGTATTAATAAGTGATAATGGAGGAGAATTCAATTCTGAGATCTTACAAGAAATATGTAAACAATACAACATCAAAAAGGTTAACGTTTTGGCCTATCACCCAGCATCGAATGGGTTGGTAGAGAGACAAAATAAAAAGGTATTAGATGTGCTACGACACATTCTCAGTGAAAATTATGCAAGCTGGGATGATTGGATTCCCAGAGTAGAGGCCTCCATTAATGGGTCTATAAATAAATCCATTGGTGACACACCACATTTCATTATATATGGCACAGATAAAAAATTACCATATGAGCTCCTAGAAGGTGACAGCATGCCTATATACAATTACGATGATTACTCTAAACTCCGTTTACGTGAATTCCAGGACATTCACAAAAGAGTGAAAAAACAATTAACGATGTCCAAGGAAGAAATGACGGAGGCATTTAACAAGAAGGCAAAAGATTCACCTATCAGCTTAGGAGACATTGTTTACGGAGTCATTCATACGAGAGACAATAAATTATCCCCTAAATTTGAGGGCCCATACAGAGTAATTAACATACAAGCAAACAAAGTTTTAATTAGGTCACTTTCAAGTGGCGAGGAAAAACAAGTTCATATTGACCATTTAAAACGAGTTTCAAGGGAATTATCACATAATTATTCAGCCTCGGATACAACCGAACAGGTGAACGTACCTCAAGAAACCAAGCAAGAACACAACGATGATTACAAAAAGAAATTAAGGTCATATACCAAACAATCGAACATAGGTGCAACTATTCCAATGAAATCTACAGTACATCATTTACGAGAATTAAATATCAATTTAAACTCGTTCTATAAATGAAATAACAGCCAACCGTAACGCACATCATCACTATCATCAACCACAGCTTTATAGGGAATTAATAGATTTTTTTTCGGTAGGTTACGATGAAGGGACTTATGCTATGGATTCTCCTATACATAGTAAGAGTATATGCGCACCTAGACCCCAAGCATATAGTATGACAAGGATGCCTCATAGCTCCAACGGCCACGACTACAATCGTCAAGGACGTCATGAGTACTGAAATAAGTCTAGATTACTTGTATGACTTACCTACTTATGTAGAAAGACTTGCGACGCCGATGCGAACTCTGGACTTCAAGATAGGGAATTATGTTTCACAAGCACATAACACCAAGGAAGTGGATGAAATGGTGAAGTTAGCGAAATGGAAACTAGAACAGGCGAAGTCAACTATGCTCGTCATGATCCAAGATCTCCCATCTTAAGGAACGGAGGTACTGAGCGACAGGAACAATATCACACGTACTCGCCAAAAGCGCGGTTTGTTCGATCTGGGCGGCGCAGTTCTTGGGAACATCTTTGGATTGGCTACAGAGGATGACCTTAAAGAAATAAACAACAAATTTAATAAGATAGCTCAGGTACTAACATACCAAGATAAATTCATCACAGGACAGAACTCGGCAATGAAGACAATTGTGAAAAATCTGAAACAAGCAGAAAACGTAGCTCTCGAGAGTGTAGATAAAATAAATGACTTAGAGGGCAACGTTACTCTTTTCCAGCACTTCTCCATCATCACAGAACATATTGACACGATTCTACTACAATTAGAGAACACTAGAGATCATTTCAGGGCACTTATGCAAGGAATTTCGAATGCTGGTGATGGCAAGATCACAAATGACTTACTCCCAGTTCATGAGCTACGTCAGATAGTTAGTCAAGGCATACATAAACATAAATTGAAGCCATTGTTCCGCAGTAGGGAATTTATGCAATATTACCCGTACTTAGAAGCAACACTAACACCAACATCAGTGATAGTTCATGTACCATTCATCACGGAAGACCTGTTCACAGTATACCAAATACACCCCTTCCTCTATAGAAACAACAACACTTTGGTAATCATCAACATCAACACAGACACCGAACTCATCATGGTCTCCAAGAGACGAGACACTGTCACTTTCGCAAGTGAGTCAACGATTGAGCGAAAGTGACGCACATCCTTACATGCTGTTCATCTTTGTCCTGCGTACATTTTCACGTTTCAGCCTACTGATACGGTCCCTTGTGAAATGGCTATCATCAGCAATAACAATATTCATCATCATTGCAACTTCACTTTTGCTCCAGATAAACTTGTACACCATCAACGCATTGGACACTCGCAGTTTTTTTATTTCCCTCATAACACATCAGTTTACATAGTCTGTCCAGATATACCACCATCTCATACATCAGCCTCAGGATTATACATAG
>NC_136984.1:16578132-16590632 GCF_032717465.1 Coenobita brevimanus
TATATTTATGTGCATCTTTGTGTTTGAAATACGAATTACAATTGCACAACCTCCTCTCCTGACACATATCCTTTAGTCAATTCCCATTATCATTTTCTCCTGGTACTCCATAACAACCCATTGCATCATCTTCAGGACCAGTGCCTACTCTTCCGTTCATATCCCCCATCACGATCACTTTATAGCTCCTGGGCATTTCTCCCACTACTTCACCCAGCTCATCCCAAAACCTATCTTCTATCTCACTCCTGTCCTCACACGGTGCATACGTTACAATCACTGCCACTTTCACCTTCTCATACTTGAACTTGATATGCATACATCTCGAGCTGACACATTTGTATCTCTCATTCCACACTGCCACACCTCATTCATCAACAAAGCAACTCCTTCCTTCCATATTCCTCTCCCATTCATTCCTGATCTTACACATTTCACACCCTCCCACTCCTCCACTTCGCACCCTTTCATCTTCGTTTTACACAATGCCATAACAGCATATCTCGCACTCTTGAACACATTCACCACTTCCACCCTCTTGCTCTCCTCATTCACACCTCTCAAATTCCACATGGCCACGCAAGTCTGCCCATTTGGTTGGGACCCTGGGCAGGTATTGGGCCCTCCGAGGCTCTCTGAAACGACTGCAATGGTTAAGTGATTTTAGATAGGGGAATCTGGGGCACACTTAACCCTGCCATAAACCCCGGTTATATAGTTACCACCCAGCGTAGTAAATGGTTTCCTGGGTACAGGAAACCATTTGGCTTGTCACCCAATGTAGAAGTCATATGGCATCGCTCTGCATTGAGTGAGTGGATGATGGGCGCTTCCACCTACCACAGATTATATATATATATATATATATATATATATATATATATATATATATATATATATATATATATATATATACACACACACTTGTGGATGTTCTATTTAATAGTAAAGGCTTTGTAAATATACCAAAATGAATATGAAAGAGTCAAAGAGAAAAGCAAATAAACAAAAAAAAAAGTTAATTAAAAATTGCCAGTGGACATCAGTGACTGAATCCATATTGACAGTCAGAGAAAAGTTTGCAAATCGAAAAATGTTTCAGAATTATTATATTTAAGACGGATTAAAAGGCTTTGGAAACACGAGAGATGAGACTGTTTTGGTGATAACAACAGGTTTGATTGATGGATGGATGGAAGAAATTTTCCTGGCCGTGCAACAGGCACGGTTAACTGCCGCCGGATTTCAATGATTATGACTCAAAATAAACAGGAAATAGATACAATGATAATACTCAAGTAAAAACTGAAAAGTAATCAAGTCATTGAACATTAAATGCGAAAACAATCATTGGAAAATAACAAATAATAACACTTCACATATATAGAACAGCGGTTACCCTTCCTAGACACAGGCTGAATGAGAGCATATATATATATATATATATATATATATATATATATATATATATAGAGAGAGAGAGAGAGAGAGAGAGAGAGAGAGAGAGAGAGAGAGAGAGAGAGAGAATGTGTGTTGTTTGAGTGAAGGTAAATGCACAAAATATGTCACACAACAACCTGGGAAAGTTTATACATAATTCCAGGTTGCCAAGCGCAACAGGCGTAATAATTAAGGTAAACGCAAAATAAAGCTTGTGAAATGTGTTACCTGGCTGCAATTGTCCAGCCTAGACTGGCAAAACTCCATCGTCCTTGGTTTACTGCACTGAGTTAGTGCTGGGGAGAGGAAAGAAGTTATTGTGAGATTGTGACACATGAATGAAGTGGCGGTAAATGTTGCTACACACATGCATAACCCAGCATAACCCTCTCTCTCTCTCTCTCTCTCTCTCTCTCTCTTTCTCGATACATCATACACCCTTGCCTCACTCCACTGTTAATATTTAAGGACCCCCTTAGAAATTTACGTCACAATAATATAAAAAAAAAATCATTCAGCAGCTCTCCGTTCATACCATACATTCACAAAGCGTTCAATAATCCTCCCCTATTCACCGTGTCATACACCTTATCCAGGTCCATATATGCTAAAAATACCGTACATTCCCTCACACTTGGATTCTCTACTTTCTCATTGTAAATATTTGATCCACACATCCCCTACCACTCTTCAGCCCGTATTACAGTACTGTCAGTTAAGGAGGCTCCCTAGCACTTTTTGCTTACTAGTTTGTTTTTTTATACAACACAGTAATAATTCTTTGTGTGTTATTTTTGCCATCCATTATGGTGTTTAAAAGAAAATACAACATAAAAGGCAGCAGCTGATTTAGTAATGAAATAAGTAACTAAGGAAAAGGTATTAGGGAGCTTCCTTAATCGCGGAGAATACATGTCTTGAAAACACACTGTTCGTCACTAACCAGACATTCTGATATATTCCCCACCTTTCCTCTAATTATTCTTCCAAGTAAGATTCCTAAATACACTCACCAGGATAATTATACTGTATTTTTTTTTTACACACACTTCTTTCACCTTTACTTTTGCACAGGGGCATAACGAAGGCATTCTTACAATCCGGTGCGATATTTCTCTAGTACTAATTTCTAGTATAATCCCTGCGAAGTATTTATGCCACTCTTCCCACTACACTTAGACCCGTGTTCCCATATGTTGAGGAAGCATATTAACACCTTTTCCTAAGTGATTTATTTTGTGTATTACACCTTACTGTCCTTCTCTGTCTTACATAAAACTGTTTCAATATCGCCATAATCTGTATAAGTAACGTATGAAAGGATATTTACCAGCCATATCCAAAAATATATCGCGATGGAAAAGCTATTAGAGAGGTTCGTTACCCGACGAGAATATGAGCACATGTCACATCAACACCTGCTGCATTTACACTGTTTAATCTCATCACAACATTAAAATAAACAAACAGACAAATCCTACTCACCTAACTCCCAATCATACAGGTCCCTGAGATTAAACCTGAATGGACTTTCAATGTGACAGCCCATGAGTCCCGTCTCGCCCGTTGGTTCAGAGGCTGCCGCCGTCGTCATCATCATCATCATCATCATCATCATCACCGGAGTCAGCAGTGCCTTCATGATGGACAATTAAGCAGCAACTTTTCAATCTGTAGAAGAGTTAGGTTAACTTAGGTTAGTCAGGGTAGGTTAAGTTAGTGTGGTTGGGTTAGGTGAGGTTAGTGTGGGTAGGTAAGGTTTGTTAAGGTTTTATTAGGTTAGCTTAGGTTAGTCAGGTTATGTTAGGTTAGGTTTGTTTAGGTCGGGTTAGTTATGTTAGATTGGGTTTGTTAGGTTCGATTAGTCAGGTTACGTTTTTTTTTTTTTTTTTATGTACTCTATGCAAGAAGATCACTTTTGGCCTCAGTCAGAGATATGTGCCATGTCAGTCATCAAGTTTGATTAAATAAAGGCTAATATGGGCGCTATGGGAACTGGATGGAAAGGTGAAGGGTGTAGTCTATAAGCAGATGAATGAACAGAGTTAGATGTATAACTTAGAAGGTAACTGATGAATAGAAGGAAGAGTGTCGGTGACAGGACAGAGCCCTGGGGAACACCACCATTGTTGTCCCTAGAACAAAGGTGGTCATCTTCAACAGCAGCTACAGAACGATCAGAAAGGAAACTAGAGATGAAGGCACAGATACAAGGACTGAAACCATAAGAAGGCAGTGTGCAAATTAATTATTTATACCGGACTAATTGCAAGCCTTGCAGATGTCAAGTGCCATGTCAAAGCTTTCGCCAAAGTCCCAAAAGGAGGATGACCAGGAATCTGTACGGTAGGTGGGATCGCCCGTCCCTGGCGGAACCCATACTGACAATCAGAATGAAGGTTGTGATACTAAAGGTGCCTTGATATTTTTTTTGAAATGATAAAAACCATTAAATTTATAAAATACTGAAGCAGTTGACCGAGAGTTAGAGGGGTGGGAATGGCCATCCTTCTTTAGGACTGACTGAATGAAAGCAAGCTTCCAGCAAGAAGGAAAGGTACGTGTAGACGGACAAAGGCGAAAGAGTCTACCTAAGCAGACTGTAAGCACAGAAGCACATTTCTTTAGGAGAAAAGTAGGGACCCAATCAGACTCAAATACCTTGTTAGTACTGAGACCAGTGATGGCATAATGCACATCATATGAAGAAATTTTAATATCAGCCATGAGGAAGTCAAAGGGGGGGGGGAGAAGTGATTAATCGTCTTATGTGGAATTTATGAGAAACTCTGAGCTAAGAGTTCTTCATTATCAGTAGAAGAAACAGTTAGAGAATCAACATAGAAGAAAAGAGGAGGGAATGGTCATGAAGTAAAGTTGTTAGAATGGTTTTTGGCAAGGTGCCAGAAAGAGCGGGCAGAAACTGAGTTGGAGAGATCGGAGCATTTAGTACATTTTTTTTTTTTGGGGGGGGGGAAGCAAAGGACACACAAAGCATGACCCTGGGCAGAAACATAAAAAGATGAGATTCAGGGGTGGGATAGGTCCGGTACCTTTTGTAGGCCCTTTTCTTCTTGCAAACAGCATATAACAAATGTGATTAAACCAAGGTAATTTTGCATTATTCACAGGATAATAGAAAGGTCTGTATGCTTCCATGTCCAGGAGAATAACCTCCCTAATGCACAAGACACACTCAGATGGCTCATGGCAGTAGAAGCAATTATCATTCCAGGGAAAATCAAAGAAGTAATGCCTGAGGGCCTCGATCAGCAGCTTCAAAGTGCCAAATCCACCACTCCTTGGGAGGGTCGAGATGCCTCATTGGAGGAGTAGGACAGATTAAGGTGATAAGGTTGTGATTGGAGGAGCCATCAGAAAGAAAAGATCAACAGAACCAGAAGAAGGATTAATTGTAAGGAAAATCACAACTATGTTGGAACTCTCTCCAAGGCGGTCAGATATACAGGTAGGGTGCTGTACAAGCTACTCTAGGTCATGTTAGCCATGTGTATCAGTGAAAGGAGAGGAGGGCCAAACATAGTGGGGAAAACTGAAATCGCCTAAAATGGAGATTTTAGAGATGGAAAAAATTGATACAATGTGTTCCGACTTAGAAGGACTGTAGTCAAAGGATTTTTCTTTGTAGAATTAATGGCTAAGTAAATAGCACAAATATATAGGCAGAGAATGACAGGATAGGAGAAGCCAGAGTGTAGAGAATTCAGATGATTAAAGTTCTGAAACATGACAGCAAGATATATTTTTGTTGTGTACAGATACACAACAACGACTTTTGGCTTTTAAGTGAGAATAGAGAAAGTTGGAGGATGCAGAGAAGGGTTTGCTATTGGTTGCCTTAGACAGCTGATTCTTAATAAGTAAGAGAAAGTGATGTTTAGAGGTAGAGAGGCGATGTTCAACAGAAAGAAAGTTAGAGGAAAGGTCGAGAATGTTGTAGAAATTATTAAGAAGGGAGTCAGACAGTGGTCAGAAGAATATGTCTTGACTGTCACTGGGTGAGGGGCGGATGCTGGGGGCTTTTATGGCCCATCCTCCCTTGTGGGAACTTCAAGGCTGAGTGTTGATATGCCATTTTGTTTTAAATTTAGAAAAGGAAGTGTAGTGTGTAGTGTGCATGTAGTTTGTTGTTGACAGTTGTAGTATACTGTATATATATATATATATATATATATATATATATATACCTGTACAGGGTGTCCCGAGAGTTAAGTCAAAAACTTTGGGAAATGATAGATGAGAGAATTCTAACCAAAAATTGTTAATGAACATGTGTCCAAATCTCAACCGTTACAGAGCTACAGTTGTTGATTACCTTATGGGGAAAGACGGTCTCCTTCATAATGAGCCCAAAAGGTCATCAGTAAATGTAGGTCTGTAATGGTTGAGATTTGGACACATGTTCATATACCATTTTTTGCTTAGAATTCCCTCATCTATCATTTCCCAAAGTTTTTTTACTTAACTCTAGGGACACCCTGTATATATATATATATATATATATATATATATATATATATATATATATATATATATATATATATATATATATATATATATATATATATATATATATATATATATATATATATATATATATATATATATATATATATATATATATATATATATATATATACACACACACACTTCCATGGATATATACAGAACACTTTCATGCACACGTACATATATACAGTATATATATATATATATATATATATATATATATATATATATATATATATATATATATATATATATATATATATATATATAATTTTATTTTATTTATTTTTTTTGTATTTTTATTTTTTAAATTTTTTCAAGGTTTTATCTTTTTTTATACCTTATATTATAAAGAAAAAACTAATCTAATGACCCTAAAACTAATCACCTAACAGACAAATCTCTAACCCATACTAAATCCTACAGAGACAAATAGCTAGACCTACACTAATGGTAAAAATACCTCGACTAACAGAACACCATCGACTGCAGATATGTAATGCCTTTCTACATTACATACCTGCACTCATCACCTGGTGACTGTCAGTCGAGGCACAACCTAATATAGGGGACATCAATATATGAAAGAGAACCAGACGAGTCAGGAACATTTCCATATACGTCAGCTGTCGGCCCTAATTAGAATAACTTAAGCAAGATGTTATACAGGTAATATATTTACATAATATGTACAAAAAGTGAAGAACCTCGCCCAACAGACCACCATCGACTGCAGATGCCCAATACCTCTCTATATTGCACACTTGCACTCATCAGTTGGTGACTGTCAGTCGAGGAACGGGGTTTAATGTAGGAGACATCTTTATTAGAAATAGATCAGTGGGAAGGAGGAACTATTTCAAATATGTCAACTGTCAACCCTAATTAATAGTACAATATATACATATTTACAGTCGATAAAAACAAAAACCGTATAGTAAAAAAGTCACATCACTCTGATCAGTCTGGTCTCTCTCAAGAAAGCCATCAATTTATCTGTCATAACAATGTTCCCATCACCCGGATGGTGGAAAGGGTGAAGGGGACGTCTGCTGAGCCGCAGTAATTTATAAGTGAAGCGCGTTCACGAATAAATCGTCGACAGCGCAGGATGATACGACTGATAGATAACACCGCATCACAGATGTTTCAGAGCGGTGGGAATCGTCTTTCCATATAAGGTTTCATGTGAATTATTATGGTGGCATTAAGCCGTAGACGAGCCAACACTTTTTCTTCCAGACGACTGGAACGGTTGGCAGTGTCCCAGTCGCCCAGGTACGGCTTACACGTTCGAATATTTAGTCTGGTCCACTGACCTTGCCACAGGAGATTTATTGATTTCTTTCCGCGAGAGAGACTCGACCGTAGATTACGAGAAACATCCCAAATCTCCTCAAGCTCTACAGCCGACTTTGCAAGTAAGTCAGCCTGCTCATTGCCGTAGATATGACAATGACCAGGCACCCAGATCAACGTGAATGACTTGTTGCATGAATGCAACTTATTAATGATGCAGCCCTGGATCTCATGAGAGTCCGAAGTACAAGATGCAATTGCCTAAACGGCTGATTTTGAACCCGAAAATATGACAAATGAGTCATGCCTAGAATTGAGAGCATACTGTAGTCTATGGCTTTGTCAATAGCAAAAAGTTCGGAGGTAAACACAGATGTATGAGTCGGCAATCGATACCTGAGTGCACATTCAGTCGACCACCCACTTGCACGCACACATTCACTTGACTTGGAGCTGTCGGTGTACAATTGGTGGGGTCCCAAGTGACGAACGATGATGTTATGAAACAAGTGGTGGACCTCCGCCTCCGGCGTCTTGGCCTTTGGTGTTGGGAGCCATGATACATCCACTGTAAAGCCTGGTGGCTTCCAAGGTGCTATATTATTTGACACCAACTTGTCACAGTCACTGAGGTCCACACCAAGCTCCTGAGTCAGTAAGTGGAGGCAAACGGCAAGTGGCCGATGCACTCCCCACATAAGGTGGTGGTAGTGATGCGAGGGGTACAGGCTACATTGCCGATATTACTTTTCCTAAATGTTCGTAGTCCATAGGACAGGGCCAGGTGGTTATGGCGAATATGGAGGGAGGGCACATTTGCCTCCACTTCCATACGAGCTACGTGGTTACACCGGACGGCATCAAGACACATTCACAAACATTTATTCTGCAACACATCCAATCCTTTCAGCGTGGCATCGGATGCCGAGCCATACACCTGTGTGCCATAGTCTAGCTTTGATCGAATAAGGAACTTATACACCATTAATAAAGATTTTCTGTTGGCACCCCATGTGGTACCCGCTAGGTACTTGAGGACATTTAACCCTTACACCACGGGCATGTTTCCCAATGTTTTGCGTCTCCAGCGGGGTTATTCGGGCTCTGACAGACTCTCAAAAAATATTTGCCAAAAATCAGTTATTAGTCCTAGAATATTAAAATTGCATATGCATATGGCACATACCTTCAGCTTTCTCCTGGGATGTTTGTTAAGCCTTCGTCGATTACCGTAGGACTTGTGGAGACCTCTGAAGTTTGGTAACGAAGTCTCCACTTTACACTTCCCGACAACCCGTAATATGATTACCACAGCCAGATATTAACACTATAAACACTACTCTATGATTATCAAGTAGTTTGGGATCAATACTCCAAATAAAAACCACTGTGAAAGGAATGAAAATTACGAGCGCGTATGACCTTCCCAATTGCGCTAGTACGCTGTTGGTATTCTGTCATTTATTATTTATAAAACCCCTCACACGTCGATGTTACATGGCTCGACAAGGGCAATACTATGACATCTTCCTCATGTCATTTAGTGCTGTCACCAAGTCCCTTCCATGGACGCATGTACTGGGGTGGCTTGGCAGGGCTGGAGGTGGCATGAACCAGGCGACAAACAGGGAATACTGGGGAACTATTCTATCCCCTCTTCCCTAGGGGATATATATATATATATATTTCTATTACTATATAACACTTATATATATCTACAGTCTTTATCCATAAGATTCCTTCAGTAGTATTAGTTTATTGTCACTGTAGGGATTCAATTTCTTTCAGTAAAATACGTAGCATTCACTTTCTCGTCCTGTATACTTCGTACTAGCATTGAGAGTGAATGTCACTTTCACCTTCACTCTCATAACTCATAGTATTCAGACGTTCTCGAGTGAAACTTTCAGTTTCATTACTCCTAAGGTATGTACTCGTATTCTTATGATACTACTCATTTACATTTCTATTTACGTTCTCTATTTTATTTACGTTATTTGCACATATATTTTATTTACACTGTGTTATGCACTGTCACTTGAAGTAACTTATAAAAACTATTTTCCACTGTTCACGTATATTTACATCCATTACTTTCACTTGCTGTTTACACATTACTTACACATTATTTACAATTCCACTTGCACTGTTTTACTCAAAAGAAAGATAGTAGTCACTCTTTTATCAATTGTCAGCCCTTTACCTCTTTCCACACGAGGTTTAGTAGGGGGTAAGGTCACAGGGCCCTTTGCATGGGGGTGAAAAGTCCCTGAAGTTAGCAAGAGCAAACAGACGTACCTCCACATTGGAAGATGAGAATGAACTGATAAGGGTGGGCTGGGGTGGTGGCCTTCCTAGGGAAATTCATTACTGACAACGTTAGCCTCTTGACAGCAGCTAATATATAGCAGTGAAATGATTGGCAGGAAATCTAGACAATACATTATAAATTAGGTAGTTCCAGGTGAATGTAAATATCACTTAGGCTTCTCCCTTCCCTCCTTATATGTATATTTATTACGAAAATAGGTTTACGGCATATTTCAAGGGGAAATAAACAGCAAAAATTAGCGAACGAGTGCACGTGAGGTGTTGTCAGGTGATAATTAGCCAATTCCAGGTGTATGGCACTCTCACTTACCTTATTTCTTTCTTGTATATATTATTTGGTATAAGAATAGGGCATAGGGCTTATTTCAATGGATGAAATCAGTGAAAAATTCCAGGGAAGATTTACTTAGCATAGCACGGCCGGGCAGGTGAGAGGATAGGGTAATGGAGGGGGGGTAGGGAGGGGAGTCAAGAACGGGGAGAAATGGCTAAATTGTCAACAATGGATGGGAGTACAGATGAGATTAGGAGTGCTGACTAGTGTTGGACATTGTCAGTACTGATAGATGATACAAGCCACCACTTGAAAGCCCGGGTGAATTCAAAATAACACAGAATCACAAAAGCGACGCCCCGCGGTATGATCCCTTGCTCCCAAGCGTCATGAAAGTGATGCCCCGCGGTTAAGGGGTTCAAGGTTTATCACAACGAGGAAGCAAATTATTAACATGAATTTTGAAGTTCAAATGACAATCAAAATGTATTCCCAAAAACTTTACAGAATTTTGAAAAGGTACCGCCTGATTATCCAAAGTTAAGCACAAATTAGGTACATTATGAGTCGTAAAAACTACAGCGGCACACTTAGGGATGGAAAACGTAAATCACCACTGCAAGGCCCACTGGTGGATGGAGTCAAGGGCTGTTTGAATCCGCCCAGCCGAAAATTGTACATTACGGGAAGAGTGCCATATTGCACAATCATCAGCATAGAGCGAGCATTTAACCCGCCCCATCCCAGCGTTTTCTGGGCAGTGGTACGCCCCAGTCCCGACATTTTTGGACCTTTTTTTTTTTTTTTGCTCAAACATCCGCTTTTAGTGAGAAACATCGAAAATTCATAGAGAAATCGCTCAACTGAGGTTTAAAATACTCGATTCAGGTGCGAGTACCTCCTTACCTGACTGGGTTTTCTAACAGGCTGGCACCAAAGAAAATGAGTTCTATGGGAGGGTAACTATTTTATCCACTCATCAACAGTATTTATTTATTAACTTGGTACGAATTTATATGTAGTACAATAGTATATTGGTTTTCAAACAGTAATATAGGCATTATAACCATTGTTTCACTCACTAACTCATCACCATTCATGACCTTTTTTTCCCACATTACCTGATCATCATTTCTGACTGTTCCTTCTTCTAACGCTATGTAAACTTTGTCCTCCACATTGTCATCGATTGGGGAATCACTCTGGCCCTGAATGTCTTTATTGGCCAGGTCACTGGTAACAGGTGATTTGCTGAGACAATGGCGTGCAGGGGGGGGGGAGAGGTTATGCAGTGTAAGGCATTGTCCCTGCTTGGCATCTTGTAGAGGAATAGAGGAAGGTGTCCCGTGTATACGTGCCAAAAATCACTCGCTAAATCACTTGCAAAAATTGAAAATTGTGCAAATTAGGGACATTGCAATGTTGCCGCGTTAATTTACGTCTCCGGGATATGAGTGCACATCATGTGAGGACGTGAATTCACGTCTCTGGGACGCGGCGGGTTAATATTCCTCAGGATGGGAGCTGATGACAGAATATCATGGATCATAATCCTAAATAAAGTAGGACTAAGCACACTTCCCTGCTGCACCCCATTTCCTGGATAAATATAGCCGATGCTACGTTACGGGGCAATTTGACAGAGAAAGTCCAGTCCGTTAAGAAATTTGAAATTAAAATTAAAAATGGGCAAATTTCCTCTTAAACCATAAGCATAGAGCTTCATTAGTATACCGTGTCACCATGTCATGTCATAGGCCTTATGGATGTCCAAGAACACCCCTATCATGAATTCCTTATTGGCAAATGCCTCTGAAATACAATGCTCCAAATTCATTAAATGATCTTGTGAATTTCTGCATTTACGGATGCCACATTGTTGATCATGTAACAAATTCTTCGACCCTGAAACAAAAAGAAGCCTATTGTTTACCATTCGTTCCATGACCTTACATAGACAAGAAGTCAACACAATAGGACGAAATGAAGTGGGATTCATAAGACGACCAGCTTCTTTGGGTACTGGTATGACGTGCACAAAGTGCCATGAGTTTGGGAACGTTCGAGACACCCAAATCTCACTGTACAATGCTAACATCTTAATCAGGATGTCCTGAGTAAGGTGCTGGATCATACCGTACGTGATGGTGTATGGTCCAGGGCTGGTGTATTTACAGGATTTAAGGGCAAGAAGCAGTTAATCTAGAGTAAACTCTTGGTTGTACTGGGAGTCTATGTCTGCTGTGGCAAAGTGTATGATCTGTAGCTCAGCCGTGCGTCTATGCTGTTGAAAACACGGGTCATAATTGGCTGAGCTACTTACATGAGAAAAACTCCTGGCAAGGACGTTAGCAACGTCCACGGGCTCGTCATTGATGGTGTTGTTCTCCTGCAGGGTGGTAACAGGGAAGTATGGGCCTTTATTATTTAATATTCTTAGAGTGGACGAGACTTTACTTAATGGTGTAGAACGAGTCACCGTGGACACAAAGGACCGCCAGGAGTCACGTTTGGCCTTTCTTATTATTCTCCTTGCCTCAGCCCGTGCCTGTTTGTATGCAATAAAAATTTCCTCAGTGGGCTGACTATCAAAATTCCTGTATCTCCTACTGGATTTCCTTAATGC
>NC_136984.1:16595632-16828132 GCF_032717465.1 Coenobita brevimanus
ATATCAATAACTTGAAGCAGAAGCCAATGCCACTGCAAGGGTTAGAAGGCATACAAAACTTCTCTGAACATTTGAATAGGCTGTGGCTTTGCCATATTATATATTATACCAGTATTATTTTCATTCAACAGGCTTCCACTTCTATATGGCAAATTAAAATGTGCATGCACCACCCCTAGATGATGGGCGATTTATAGCATGAGCGTCCTCTCACTAAGGGCAATTTTTCCAGAAGAGCCTGTTTTCAAACCTTCATATCAGGGAAAGTACAGTAGTTAGGGGGAAAAAAAAATAAAATGAAGACCATACATCTCATCAAATCTTCTTCTTGCTAATGAAACCATCCCAAGGTCTGCTGGTGGTCCCGTCGATGAGTAAGAACGTGAAGAAGATGAATAATTTTTGGCATTTGAGGCAGGCTGTCACTGTGGCTCACCGCACGGCCATGACTTAGGCTTGCTGATGCTCAGAATGGCCAGCGTTTGTAACGCTAACTGGCCCAGCAGGGTGTGTGCTTGTAACACTGGCCTTCCTTCCCCCTCAAGATTTTGCCATTTTGTTACACATATACTCCACTTGCCATACTCAAAGCTATTGGTTAGAATCATTGCCCTGTACAAGTGGCTCGTCTTTTGTTTTCTGGCCATAACAAAGTGACAGTTTGCAAAGTTGGTGTGTGAAGGAACTCACAAATATGCAATAAGAAGGTAAAAAAATAACTATGTACTCATTTTCCTCTGACCGTCCAAAAACGTTGCAGTTTGTATTCATTTTGAGAGCAAAGTAGTAAAATTTTGCTCTACGTGGAGGTAGATGCTTATACTAAAGTTTATGCAATTTGGCACTTTTGCGGCGCATGGTGAAAACACATACTTTAATACTTACATTCTATATCACTTATTCTATTTGCACTTAATGTCACATTTACAGTTCACTTTACATGTTTTGCATAATAAATTCATGGTCATGAAAAATACAGCAATGCCACCCAAAAAGGTTATTTTCTTCAGGTGCAGATCTGGTTTTCTTTCATTATTGCTAAGCTGACTCAAGATATTTACAACAACAACTTCACATGTCAGCTTTTCACGTACATTGTCACTTAGAAACTACTCTCAAATAAACACGTCAAATGCACCTCATTCTCCGCTATTTACAATCTCCCACACACCTGTGCTTAGAATGTGTGCTCCAGGTGATATTCAAAGAAACACTCTGGACAAAGTGGCACATTGCACTCCTGGCATTCACAGTGAGTTTTTTTGCCTATCTTTGCCCAATGTTTTGTTGTGGTGCAGACGTGGCATCACCTGTAGACCACTCGTCCAGCAAGTGATTGCCCAGGTGCACAGGACAGTGACGTGCCAGGTATTGTGTGCCGACCAAGCAGTCTGCCATTGGCGTCTGATTCACCGTCCTCCTTGGACTGCATTCTGAACATTCGCATACTTTGCAAAGAGCTCTCATGCAAATTCTCTCTCAAACTCGTACAGAGAGAGACCCTTACCCACAGCCTTGCAGAAAAATATGAAACTGTTCACAATGTCGATATCGAGAAAGTGCAAGAATGCCTTTTTGTACCACGTGCATGATTTATGGAGACAATCTCACCGATCTGCATGTTGGACTTATCAATGACCCGTATGTTGATGTTGTAGTCACTGACGGCATCTGGCTTAGGCATGGGTTGCCCAGTCCTTAAGTCTATCTTGTCTGTGTCCTGCATAATCCTGTGGTGAACTGAGGAAAGCATGTTCACCTTTCACTTTTCATGCCAGTGAATGGCCAACATGTTACCACATTTCCGGGTTAGCAATGCACCTTTTTCAGTCTTCACAGGGAAGGCTGGAAAATTTTTCCTAGTGGCATGGACAGTCCCACAGGCTCCAGTACCATGTTCAAGTAAGTAGGTCGTCAATGCCGGGGAGGTGTAATAGTTATCCATATACAGGATGTGGTTTTTGCTGAAGTTTCTGTCCATCATCACTGGGTATATCTACATCTATAACCAAATAAACTAGCGCATATCCGGCTGGCAATCACACAGGACAAAGAACTTTAGAGTAAAATGGTGACGTTTAGAAGGCATGTACAGTACTATACAAATGCTAGATGTTTCCTGAACAGAACAAGCGACTCGTCGATAGTCACTTTCTGAAACGGCCAGAAAAGCCTAATGGATGACTCCTTCAGCTTGGTCAAGATGGGCGTAATCTTCCACAGCCTGTCATTGAGTGCTGGGCTTAATTACGGCCGACGTGGAGGAACTTCAATGTGGGTATGTAGCTGTCATAGGCCATATATTCCTCAAAGACAGGTGTGTGAATGATTTCGTCCACTGACCAATAATAGTGGATCACATGCTTTTTTATGTGAGCCATTGCCATAGTCAAAGCGAGTCTCACATACATTTCCCGCACCTCCCCCGGCTGCCACTTTTTAATTTTTGCACTCTCACTGAGACACCTCCAGCCAGCATACTGAGATAGCCTTGTGGATGTTGATCTCATGCACCAGGTACTGCATTATGGAAGTGGTAAAAATGGCTTGGAAAAATGACAGGATGTTCCTGCCTGCAGGTAATCCCTCTGTGCACCTGCCCCTGTTGCGTCAAAGGTGAGAAGCCTGGCTGGAATCCTTCCCCTTCGTTCCACACAAAAGTGTCCAGCCTGCCAATGCCGGGCCTGCTTGGCTATGATGGGGCTACTAGGCCATCTTGCAGCACCACATTCATTCCCACGCTTACGGGCACAGGGACGGCCATGGCCATGGCCACGGGCAAGAGGGGGGGGGAAGGAGAAGTGGAGGTGGAGGTGGGGGAGGGCAAGGGTGATGACTCATTTGAATCAGGGACTTCCTGAAGCGATGCTGGCTGGTCAGGCTGAACACTTGGGGCCAAGGATGGCCTAAGCCCCACATGTGAGGGGCCAGTCTCTGGGGATATGGCCCTTGAAGTGCTTGGCTTTGGTGATAAGGGTTGGGACAGGGTGAGAGTGACACACTTCATGGTCACGTTGTGGTGAGCTGTGGCGGGTGCATTAATGTTGAAGCTGACTTCCATGTTCATCATTATCCCCCACTTTCAACTGCTCCTGACTTATAAATCACACTGTCAGAGGTGAATGCATTGCTATCATAGGCACCCTCAGCCTTCTGAAGCATTGTGAGGGCCGTTTCAGACATTTCAAAACGGGCGAGGTGGCACATGTATAGTACAGTGTGCAAATATAGTTCACTAATCTGATGGAAATCTGGAAACAGTACTTCCTATTTTGATAAATTTGGACGACGTGCAAAATGTAAACACGCTGGTCTAGGTTCCCAGGAACACACGTGCCACAATTTTGGGTGAGTTGATGCCTGCTTAACTGTTATTATCTAGCTAGGAATCATTATTTTTACTTGATCTAAAAAAATGTGTATTGGAGGGGAAACTGAAAATATGTTATAAATTAAACCTTGAGGTGTGAACCATGTTTGATTTTAATTAGTATATAATACCTCACTTCACTGTGTGGTCCATTTATGCACATGTGATGATTTCAATAAGGTTTGGTAGACTTGCCCCTCAGACGATCAACAGAACTTAAGTGTGGCCCATGGGAAGGATTGAATTTGACACCATTGCCATAAAGATATATAGGACTCCACCAAATATATATACTGAATAAGGTGGCACAAAAATTACTTCTCACCAGAAACAATGTGGCACGGAGGTGAGGTTATTTGCCACAATACCGCCAACCAAACATGAATTCTACTGTTAACGATTACCCAGGTGTTCCTACTGGATCAACGTCTGCTAAAGGTCCAACCGCACTGCCTCCTGAGTTTATGGGCAATGTGCCACTGAAAGTGAGTAGGCACTGTCCCAGCAAATCAAACACTGGAACATTAAACAAACCGAAATCCATGAAGATCTACACATACAATGTAAGAAGCCTCACGGAAGATTACAAATTTGATACCTGAATGAATGAATTAGAAAACATTAGTTGGGATATTATGGTCTGAGTGAGATCCACAGAAAAGAAGAAAAATTAATTCTGCTCCCAGACAACAACCAACTACTTTACTCCAGAGGCAGGCAAAATGAAAGAGTTTGAAGTGCAGGGTTTCTAATCAACAGAAATATTGCAGACAACATTGTTAAATTCAGCAGTTTATCTGACAGACTAGCATGGATTTTAATTGTGCAAAGCAAAAGATACATCCTAAAAGTAATACAAGCATATGCACCGACTTCTCAAACCTCATATGAAGAAAGAGAAACATTCTATGATAACATCTCCCAGATTATGGATGAAGATAAGACCACATATATTATATTCATTGGAGACCTCACTGTAAAAGTTGGCAAATCGATAAATGGTGGAGCATGTATAGGAAACTTCGGAGTGGGAGAAAGGAATGGCAGAGATGAAATGGTAATAAATATTGCTGAAATGTATAACATGAGAATAATGAACATATTCTTCCGCAAAAGAAGAGTGACAAAATGGACCTGAAGAAGTCCTAATGGAGAAACAAAGAATGAAATTAAATTTTTTATAACAAATAAGTGTTTGAGTTTGGTGAATGCTGATGTTAGAGAGTAGAATCTTAGTCAGCTGCTGCTTGCAAATGATACTGCAGTGGTGACTCATTTGAAGGAGAGATTGAGACTCCTGGGAGAGGAGTTTGGAAGGGTGTGTGAAGGGAGGAAATTGAGAGGCAATGAGAATAAGAGTAAAAGTGATGAAGTGTACAAGGTTGGCAGATGGTAGAAGGATGAATGTTGTGATTGCTTGAGGTGACAGAGTGTTTTAAGCATTTATGGTCACATGTTGCTGTGGATGGAAGAATAGATATAGAGGTGAAGTTTAGAGTGAATGAAGTAGAAAGGGCGCTGTTAGGAATGAAAAAAAGTGTCTAGGTGTCGTTTTCTTAGAATGAATGTAAAGAGAAGGCTGTATAAGGGAGTAGTGTACCGACTGCGTTATATGGGTCTGAAACATGGAATATGGAAATAGCAGAGAGAAAGAGATTGAATGTAATGGAGATGAGGTGTCAGAGGAATATGTATGGTGTAACACATGGATCAAGTGAGAAATGATGAAGTGCAAAGGACAACAGGAGTTATGCGAGAGATGGCTGATCTAGCTGAGCAGGGAGTGCTGTGGTGGTTTGGGTATATGGAGAGAATGAATGAAGAGTGATTTGCTGTGTGAGGTGTAAGGCTGTGAAGAAGACTGCGAATAGGATGGATGGACACTGTGAAGAGAGCGTTAGATGCGAGAGGGATGAATGGAGAGAAATCTGGTCTGATCAGCTGATCGGGTCATGTGCAGGGAAGAGGATGGATCCATTACAATATGGCAGAGGCAAACCAGCTCTGCTGTCAAGCCCTGCTGCGGATGTCACTGGACTGCACTGCGCGGTTGACCCTCATGTGGTGTGGTGTGGTGCGGTGCGGTGAGGAGAGGTCCTTTCTCCTCTTAGAGGCTGAGATATGAGTAAATGTGTGTGTGTGGATGAGTGATATCGTGAGTGTGTCGTCCTGTCTCGACCATCCCTCTAGGAGGAAAAAGCCTAGTTATATAGACAGGTAGATAAATAAGAGTAATAAAATTTTAAAAATCACTGTTATCAACAATGTAAATATAGGAAATGACCATAGAATGGTGGGTTGCACAGCCAGATTCAGTTTCAGAGTTGAAGGAAGGAAACTGACTAGAAGTAAATAATATCTATCTATCTATCTATCTATCTATATCCCCAATATAAGTAAGCGAAAACAAGGCAGCTTTTCAGTTAGAAATAACAAACATATTTCAGGCTCCAAATTGTGCTGAGTGACACTGATGAGTAGAGGCTAACAAAAATGTTAAGAGAATCAGCGGAGGAAGTAGGGAAATCTAATACAACCAAAGCCAACAAGTATTCAAAAGTGACCCTCGAGCTCCTGAAAAGAAGAAAGGAGACGAAAGCTAAAACAAACAAAGATGAAGTAGACAGTGCAGAAATAATTAAGCTTATCAACAAGAGATAGAGAGAAGGAAAAAAAATACTACTGATTAAATCAAGGAAACCTTCAAAAAAGGAAAACGTCTGAAACAGGTCCGAAGTAGAATGGCACTAGTAAAGCAACAAATTCTATCACTGAAGGACAAAAACGGAGAAGTCATTCAAAGCACAGATAGGATGTTGAAGAGAGATGAAGAATTTTTCAAAGAACTGTATGCATCAAAGACAATAGTACCGATAGTTAACTTTTCAGTTAACACAAGGGAAGGCCCAATAATAAGATGGAATTGTATCAGATATACTGTCGGATGCAGGAGTAGGAGTATAAAACAGGCTCATCCAATCATTTCCTTAGTATATAAAGCAGAAGAAAATTCTCAAAGTATGGTGTAATGCAACAGTTACATTGCTTATAAAAAAGGTGACTCAAAAGATCTAAGTAACTATCGACCCATTAGTTTATTACCAGTTATTTACAAACGCCTCACTAAGATCCTTACGAGACGAATAATAAATAATTTGGAAGTAAACCAACCTCTTGAACAGGCAGAATTCTGAAGCGGGAATTCGACTACTGATCATGTACACACATGGAATCAGCTAACTGAGAAAACTATAGTATATAATAAACCACTGTGCTTAGATTTTGTTGATTATGAAAAAAAAATTTGAGTCAATGGAGCGCATTGCAGTTATAAATTCACTGCATGAACAATGAGTAAATGAGAACATTGAAAAAATGCTGGAAAGATATATAGAAGGGGAACGCTACAGTAAAATTACACAGACTAGAAAAAAATCAGACTAAGAAGGGCGTGTATCAAGCAGATACAATTTCACCAAAGTTATATACAGCATGCCTAGAAAGTACTTTCAGAAAGCTAGACTGCGAGAACAAAGGAGTAAACTATCTATCTATATCTATCTATCTGTATACCTAGGCTGCTTCCTCCAAGGAAAGGGAGGTAGCCGAGAAAGGACGACACACTCCCAATTTATTCATCTACTCAAAACACATTCATTCGCATCTTAGCCCCAAAGGGGAGAAGGGACAGATCCTCACCACAGCACACCGCACGAGGGTCACTTGTGAAGTGCAGTCAGTGACATTAGCAGCAGGGCCCGACAGCAGAGCTGGTTTACCCCTGCCATATCATAATGGACCCATCCCCTTACCCATACCTGACCTGATCAGCTGATCAGACAAAATACGGGAGAATATACCCTCAGGATTGCGTCGTCATATATTCATTGACAACTTCTCTCCATTCATTTCTATCACGCACAGCCACTCTTCCTTGCTCAACAGACATCCCTCTCGCATCCAGCGTTCTCTTCACACTGTCTATCCATTCTATACGTGGTCTTCCTCTCAGCCTTACACCTCTCAAATCAGATCTAGTTATCTTTTTCACCATTCTCTCATTATCCATTCTCTCCATACCCAAACCATCGCAACACCCTCTGCTCATCTCGATCAGCCATCTCTTGAACAACTCCAGTTCTCCTTCGCACTTCATCATTTCGCACTCGATCCATATGCGTCACTCCATGCATACTCCTCAGACACATCACCTCCATTACATTCAAACTCTCTGCTACACCCATATTCCATGTTTCAGCCACATATCATGCAGTCGGTACCACAACACCCTCATAGAGCCTTCTCTTTACATCCATTCTAAGTGAACGACCTTTTTCATTCCTCCCAGCATCCCTCCTACTTCATTCATCATAAACTTCATTTCTGCATCTGTTCTTCCATCCACAGTAACATGTGACCCTAAATAATTAAAACACTCTACCTCCTCAAGCAAGTCACCATTCAAAACTATACGCGTATTCATCCTCCTACCATCTACCAACCTCGTACACTTCATTACTTTACTCTTATTCTCATTTACTTTCAATTTCCTCCTTTCACACACCCTTCCAAACTCTTCTACCAACTGTCTCAATCTCTCCTTTGACTCAGCCACCAATGTAGTATCATCTGCAAATAGCAGCTGCTTCAGATTCCACTCTCTACCATCAATATTCACCAGACTCAGACCTCCACCTAAGACTCTTGCATTCACCTCCCTCACAACACCATCCATATAAATTATATATTGAACAACCAAGGCGACATCACACATCCTTGCCGCATCCCCATTCTCACGAGAAACCAATCACTCATAGTATTTCCTACTCTTACACATGCTCTACTATTTACATAAAAACTTTTCACCCCTTGTAGTAACCTACCGTCAAGTCCATACAATATTAAAACAGTCCACAAAGCCTCCCTATCAATTCTATCATGCTCTTTCACTAAATCCATGAACGCCCAAAACACATCCTTCCCTTTTGCTAAATACTTCTCACACACCTGTCTCACAGCAAACACGTGATCCACGTATCCCCTCCCTCTCCTAAAGCCACATTGATCATCACCAATCGCTTCCTCTGTACCCTCTCTCTCTTAATTAACAGTGTAACATACACCTTACCTGCAACACTCAACAGACTTATACTTCTAAAACTAGGGCATTCAAATTTGTCACCCTTACCTTTATACAACGGGACCACACAAGCACTTGCCCAGTCAATTGGCACCATACCTTGCACAAAGCACACATTCAACAATCTTACTAACCAGATAAGAATAGTCTCTCCACCACCTTTAAGACATTACACAGCACACCCGTCCAAACCTGCGCAGCTTTCCCTGTTTTCATCTCCTTTACTGCCTCCTACACTTCCTGCACCGTCATCAAAGAATCATTTAACTCTCCTAACACATTTATTCCTTGCACCCTTCCATCTGCCACAATCTCAGCCTCCCTTTCTTTCAAAATACTCCGCCCATCTCTTCCTTATTGCATCCATCTCAATTAACATCCTTCCATCCTCTGCTTTTACTCGCTCTTCCTTCCCAGACTCTCCCTTTTGCACCATTGTCACCTCCTTCTAAAACATTTTCTTATTCTGTTGAAAATTCTCAGTCAACTGCCAACCCCACCTCTCATCTGCTGCCACTTTAGCATCACGCACAGCCCCGCCCTATTCCTCTTTTCCTTATGCCTCTCACATGACACCTCATCCATCCCCTGCAGCCACACTTCATATGCACGTCTCTTTTCAGCCACAGCCATACTTACCTCCTCGGACCACCATTCACTTCCCTTTCTTACACCACCACCCACTCGTCTCACACCACACACCTCTTCCACCTGCCCCACCACAGCACTCTTAAAGAACTGATATTTCTCCTCCACACTGCCATTCTCCAGATCTTTCACGTCGTTCCACTCATCTTTCAATTTTTCCTGATACTCTATCATTTTCTCTCTTTCATCCAAGTCACTCGCTTTAAAACCTCCCTGCCACACCTAACTCTCCTAGCTCTCACCCATCTCTTACCTACTCTCAACGCAGATCGAGAAAACCTAAATCATTTAAGATTTTGCAGATGACATTTTCCTAATCTCAGAAACGACAAAGATGTTGCAATAAATGTTTAATGTCCTTATCAGAGATGGTTTTAAAGTAGTGCTAAAGATGAACCAGAGTAAATCGAAAGTTCAATTAAAATACACCAAAGAGCCTCATCAAAATAAGCAAAGAAATTCTTGATGAAATAGAGAAGTACAGTTACTGGGGGCAAATACTATACCTAACGAAAGGCCATGATAACGACAAAAAAAATATATACTCATTACAACTGAATGGAAAGCTTTCGGTAAACATAGACACATAATGAAACGTAACCTGCCATTATGTATGAAACGAATAGTATGTAAGGAATACGTAATCTCAGGTATGAAGTACGGCTGTGAGACCTGGAAACTGACAAAATTGATGGAATATCAACTAATGCGTTCACAAAGAGGAGTGGAAAGGTCAGTGTTGGAAATATCTTTAAGAGACAGGAAAAGACCAACGTGGATGAGAGGACAGAATAAAGTCAATGACATTATAGAATTTATAAAACAACAAAAATGGAGATGTGCAGGTCATGTGGTAAGATTAAGGGGTAACCGATAGAACAAGAGACTGACTGAACTCCAAGGGACTGTAAGTGTAGCAAAAAAAGGTTAGACAGATGGTGGGGACGATGACACTGAACTTTTATGTTTCTGCCCGGAATCATGCTAAGTCTGTTCTCCGCTCTGCTAAAAATAATTTCATTCGTCCTAAATACTCTCAACTCTCCAACTCGAATTCTTCCTGCTCCTTCTGGTTCCTTGCCAAAAACCTTGCTAACAACTTTACCTCATCATCCTTCCCTCCTCTTTTCTACTCTTAAGGATCTGTAGCTATTTCTACTGATAAAGCAGATCTCTTTGCCCAGACTTTCTCCTCCAATTCCACCTTAGACGATTCCGGTGCTGTTCCTCCATCACTTCCCCCCTCTGACTTCCTCATGGCTGACATTAAAATTTCTTCAGCTGGTGTATTCTCTGCCATCACTGGCCTCAATACTAACAAGGCATATGGGCCTGATGGAGTCCTTCCTGTTGTCCTAAAGAACTGTACTTCTGTGCTTACATCCTGCCTAGGTAAACTCTTTAACCTTTGCCTATCAACTTGTACCTCTTCTTCTTGCTAGAAGTTTGCTCTCATTCAGCCAGTCCCAAAGAAGAGTGACCATTCCCAACCCTCTAACTATCGCCCAGTTGCTTTAACATCATGTGTCTCAAAAGTTTTCGTGTCTATTCGTAACAGAAAATTTTTAAAGCATCTTTATATCACAACCGTCTTTCTGATCGTTAGTGTGGGTTCCGTCAAGGACGCTCCACTGGTGATCTTTTCACCTACCTTTCAGACTCGTGGTCATCCTCCTTTTGGGACTTTTGTGAACGCTTTTCCATTGCATTTGACTTCTCAAAGGCTTTCGGTCGAGTCTGGCACAAATCTTTAATATCCAAATTACCCTCTTACGGTTTCTATCCTGTCAGTGCCCTCATCTATAGCTTCCTTTCTGGTCGTTCCATAGCTGCTGTTGTAGACGGCCACCGTTCTTCTCCCAGATCTATCAACAGTGGTGTTCCTCAGGGTTCTGTCCTTTTACCAACCCTCTTCCTTTTATTCATCAATAACCTAAGCCGTATATGTAACCCTATCCACTCATACGCTGTTGATTCCATCCTTCACCTTTCCATTGGTTGCTGCAATATCCATCTCAGCAGTTACTTCAGGAATCAAGGGATGAGGCTTTGGCACACCTAATGTCTGGCTTGGCTCGTATCTCTGACTGGGGTAAAAATAATTTTCTTATTTTTAATGCATCAAAGACTCACTTCTTGCACATATGAACCCGACAAAATCTCTCTCTTCCACAGGAGTACCCACTGATGTTTAATAATATTCAGCTCAATCCTGCATCATCCTTGAACATGCCTGGCGTTTCATTCTCCAGGATTTAACTTGGAAAGGCCATATTACATCTCTTGTAGAATCTGCTTCCAAGGGATTAGGTGTACTAAGCTGACGCCATACCTTCTTTATCCCTACACAACTGCTGACTTTATACATGGGTTTTATTCGCCCCTGTGTAGAGTGCAACTCTCATGTGTGGGGAGGCTCCCCACATACACCTCTTCTCAATAGGATTGAGTCAAAGGTTTTTCGTTTCACTAACTCTCCTCCTCTTACTGGCTCGCTTCAACTTCTGTCTCTTCGCCGCACTGTTGCATCGTTATTTCTTCTCAAACGCTACTTCAATGGTCACTGCTCCTCTGAACTCTGTGCTTGCATCCTTCCACCTTTACGACGGGTGAGTAGCACCCGTCTAGGAACAAATTCTCATCCCTTTTCTGTCCATATCTTTAATGCAAGAGTTAACCATTACTCCCAGTCCTTCATTTATGCAACATGTCAATTCTGGAACTGTCTCCCTCTGTTTGTATTTTGTACTTCCTATGATCTCCAATCTTTCAAACGCAGTGTGTTGAGGCATCTCGAAATGTACGGATCTTAAATTTGGCTCTCATTTCTATTGTTTTTTTTTTCTTGCAAGGAAAGGTTTGCGGGCTCTTAGCCCTTGGTTCCTTCTTTCTTGCATTAAAAAAACAATCAAACGTGGCATAAGTTTGCTCAGTCAAAGAATTCGTGGGAAAGGCTGGAGATGGCCTTTCTTCCTCTAGTGGACTTGCACCGGCTGATGATATATACTGTATGTACTAGTACTATATATATATATATATATATATATATATATATATATATATATATATATATATATATATATATATATATATATATATATACATATATATATATATATATATATATATATATATATATATATATATATATATATATATATATATATATATATATATATATAGGCTACAGGCTACACACACATGAATAACATTATACCGTAAAACACTCTCATCCCTGTGGACCTCGAACCTAGGTCTAAAGACATGTGTGGTTGTATCCTAATTATTTTCGTTTGTTTGTTTGTTTTTTCAGATCCAAACACCCCGACCTATTCCAGTGAGGGTGGGGGAGGGTTTCATCTCTTACGGTCACGATGGTTGACATATTGTTTATATGTAAACTTCAGGTAGAATAACACCGTGCTGTAAGGCACCCTCATCTCTGTGGGTCTCGAACCCACCTCGCCACAGCAGGTCTAAAAGAACTGTGACCGTCATGTAATTACAGAGTTTTTGTTTTTAGATCCACACATATGCTGAACGAAATCGTCTGAACTAGGAAGGTTAAAAGAAGTCATAGGAGTCATGTGTCTGACTTCATTAGCCAGAGAATGTTTTTATTATTTTACTCCTGTTATCTGCAATATCTTCTGTACATTATTCTTGTTATATCAAGATGACTTCATTCAGTTTAGGAAATACTTTTCGACCTTGAAAGACTATAGATTTCAAATAATACTTCAGTGCAAAATATCCCATCTAAGAGTAATACAACTTTTGTAGGAACATAACATGCAGAAAGTATTTGAAGAGTAAATGGTTGTCGAAGGTAGGATTTTTTTTTTTAAGAAAAATAAAATTTTTCTGCATCAGTTATGTAGCAGAAAATACATTATATTGAGGGGATTAAAAACAGTCTCCACTAAAATCTCTTACTTGTAGATGGAGGTGAGATGAGCAGAGAGGCAAGTGTGTGAGTGCTGAAGCGCTCTTCACTTCCCGCTGCTTCTGTACCTGCTGAGGCGTGGAACACAAATGTGCTCTTACCAACTGGCGTGATCCAAGGTGGTACACGGGAAGGGAAGGTGGTAGACCACCCCCCTCCCCTCCCTCCATCTCTCTCTCTCTCTCTCTCTCTCTCTCTCTCTCTCTCTCTCTCTCTCTCTCTCTCTCTCTCTCTCTCAGGTGCATTTCCATACTATTATTACCACCGTTAATTTGATTAGGCGTTTAATATTTCTTAGTTTTATTAGAAAAAATATCATCCTCATCCTCATCGTCATCATCATCATCATCATCATCATCATAATGTACTCTCCCCTTTATTACTGCTATCGACACGCTATTTTATGCAGGTTAGGGAACACTTTGTAAATGGTACTTATTAACTGTCTTCCTCTGTCTGTATTTCCATCTGCCTATGACCTCTAGTCTTTTAAACGCAGTGTGTCTAGGCATCTCGAAATGAACGCATCTTGGATTCGACTTTCTATTACTTTTTTATTTTTTTATTTTTTCGTGGAGGAAACAATCATGAGGACTGAAGGCCTTTGGTTCCTTCTTGCATAATATATATATATATATATATATATATATATATATATATATATATATATATATATATATATATATATATATATATACACTATATGAGCCTCTGTGGTAGAGTGTGCGTTTCGTACACTGATGAACCAGGGTTCGCGCCCCGCCAGGGTAATGAACTTTGGGAGTGTTCACCCGGCCATATACTGCGTTGGCGGACACAAAGGGTGCTGTGGGTGAACTTGTGTCACTTACTATAAAGTATGCTTGCACCCAGTCGGCTTGCGCAGGCCGATTACATTTGGTTCACAGACTACACACACAACCAAAGCCACTACAACACTACAGTTACACTTACAAGCACTTTTCACTCTACATACAATCTCTACCAGACTGCCTAAGCCACTTGGTAGAGATACATTGGCTATATCATCCCGACTTCAGTCAGGATAGGCCGGTCCTGCAGTGGATACCCAAACAGATGATGATGATATATATATATATATAGGTAACTTTAACAAGTATTGATTGTCCTAAGGCGAAATACAATCGTCTGGAGGCGGCATCAAAACAAATTACATCCTCTTTCGAAGGAATTCAGATGGCAGAGTTTCTAACCTCTTGGTAGAAACTATACTCATTTAACGAACCTATGTCTATTATGAGAATACACACCTTCAGATTAAACAGAATTTCAACACGTGCCCGACTGTCCTGAAAAGGCTCAGTCCGGTCAGAACTATTTCTTCTTTATCAAAACAATAAAATGAATAAGAGCAACAACAACAACAAGAACAATAATAATAATAATAATATAATATTGACAACAACTGGAGTGGTGGCATCTTCGCCGTGGGTCCACCCCCTAGAGGCCGCTGAAGCAAAGGAGGGGGACAGCATGGGGGCCAAACCACCGCAAACCTGAGAACATGGGAGTGGCTTCGGTCGCCTGGGCAAGTACCACATCTTTCAACACAACCCAACAACACTACTTTTTCTACACCGAGAAATTACTTCCTGACTGTCATTTCTCGAAGACTTCTTCCAGCCAGTGACACTGGGAGCAGTCCAGGACCATCAACAAATAAATATGTCCAATGTCACGGGGTTTTAAAGCATATGCAGTATTAAAGAATAATAATCAATAATACTTGAGAACAAGGACAAAGAACTGACTTGTGAAAATCAAGCAATGATAACTTTATTCCGGCTTACTTCGCCGATTCTCTAAGGACGAGAATTTATAAACTTTCTCGACAGTACACAGCAGAGACTAATTACACACAAATGCTGTTTGTTAGTACTGTTAGCCTCTGGAGAAAGTGACTCCACCCCTGACAATCAATAACTAATACTATTAATGGTAAGTAGGTTCTTGCTGGTGCATTAACTCCAAGTTGCACAACGGATTTAAATTAATACAAAAGGACTGGCCTAAGTACCAGTTATGAATAATGCAAAGCGTTTATGCAAACTAGTAGCGATAAGTGAAATAAGCTTAATGTGGAGAAATAAAACATGAGTTTACATTACATTAAGCTCAAGAAAAGAACTGAAAATTTACTGATTACAATGAAACAAATTTACATTGCATGTTTCAAAATGAATTCAAAATAACAAAGAGAATACACTCACTCGCTCACTCACAAGCTAAACTAAACTCTTAAGCCTAGGAAAAGAGAAAGAAAAAAACTGGTCAGAATGTGGGCTAAGCGGGAACTGGGTGTCACTGCTGAGAAAGGATGCTGCCTTGCTGAACCTCTCACCGATTCACGCTAGGTGGGAATTCAGGAACTGGATAACAGCGGCGGCGGGAACTGGGCATTAGCTGACGAAGGACGCTGCCACACACACTGCTCCAGCCCAATCGAACCTGCTTCCACAATGCTCAAATCCTGACTGAATTCAAACAAGCGAGGAGAGGGCTGAGGCCAGTCGCTAACTTGTAACGGCTAACAGTTGAAAGAGAGTGAGCGAAACATGCCCATAATAAATCACTCAGCAGAGGTGCTAATGTCGCGCACATGGACGATCACTTATGAAATAGTGAAAAATGTCCTGAAAACACTCCCGATCGGGTGAATACGTGGCGGTTGACTGAGTGATACATACTGGGATTCCACTAGAATTTGCGATTTCCCACCAAAGTTTAATGTCACGAGTTTATTTAGAGAGAAAATCGTGCCAACTCGTGACATTACGCCTCATCAAAATAAAAAAAAATTTTCCTTCAGGAAAAAAAGTTTTTCAAATTACATACATATAAATCCTAACTCAGTCACACAAGATTCACACTGTGGTGTGTGTGTGCTTTCCTGCTACAGAAGAAAGTCACAGTCGCCAGTGAGCAAATAAAAATCATACTTACGATAATAGAAGCAAGCTTGAGGAAAAAACTCCATGACGACGGTGAAAAATCCTGTATTCAGGTCAAACTGAGCGAAAACTTCGCTACGTTTACATTAACAACTAATTGTTATGTAGCGTGATGTATTTAATACACGGTGTAGGTGTGACAGTTGTGGTGTAACTGTACCTATGTGTAAAATCATGTAATACAAATTTATAGTAAATAATGACGACGAGGCAGAAGAGAAGAGGCGGCAGCATGCGTCAGGGATGATCAGCTGTTCTGCACGGCAATGCTACACCTGCCAGCTGCACCTGCAAATGCAATCAAGGTGGAGCATCAAAAGTGTTATTTCTCTCTCTGCCTAGCAATCAGTACTTCTGTTACAAAAAGTACACTATTTACATTATTAACCAGGAAACGTAGTCAAGGCATCTCTGCAGGACATGAAACACTGATCTAGTTTACTGGTTAAACCCTAAACTTATTTAGCAAAAAGACTGGGCGTTTCTGCAGGACATCAAACGCTGCAATTCGCTAGGGACCCAGTTTACTGGTTAAACTAACTCTACACTTACGATTAATGACAGGAAGCTGAGATCCCTACGCAATCTAGGGCAGGTCACATTTTAACACCCACCGTGGGTGTGATCACTCATGTGGATAATGTGCATTCTCCGGGAATCCTCTGGGAGGCCCACAGCTCGAGACATTCCACAAGGCAATTCATACACAGCCTTGGACTGTCTCTGCGGGGTTCTCAAACTTCCCCTTTAACTTATGGTACATGTGTATGTACAGGCCCTGGACATGCTGTGTCCTGTGGGGCCAACGGGCGAGACGTCAGGTCTACACCCACATTACCACTGCCCTGTCTTTCAGCTGACTCAGAGATTACGGGTGTGGTTTCAAACGGGACAGGAAGGACATGTCCCTGATTAGTGGTACGTGGACACACATTGCAGGAATGCACGAAACTATCTATCTCTCGTCCCATCCCTGGCCAGAAGAAATCAGCTCGGATATGGCCCGGGGTTTTCCATTTGCCCAGGTGACCTCCTGAGACTGAACAATGACCCCATTCTAATAATGCTTGGCGGTACTTAACGGGAACGATGAACTGCAGTTGAACCTCGCCCTGGGGTGTTCGTGACTCACGGTACAGCCGTCCTTGTTTATGAAGGAACTTGGCTTGACCTCACTGTGAATACTTTATCACTCTACCCTTTTGTTTCTTATGCACAGCAGCAAGTGTCGGGTCAGAATGTTGTTCTTGAACAACAACTTGGCTACAAATCATATCTTGCGGTGATTCAATGGTCACCGGGATGTCACAGTTTGGAGCCTCAGCCATGGCTCGTGTTACTGTAGCCAAAGTCTGAGTAGCATCATCTTCAGTGCAACTATCCTTGGCACCGGGAATATTGCCTATGATAAGATCAAACAAAGGTTCTGGCATGACAACTGAGAGTGTCGTACCAGTGTAAAATGGAGATGCCACCTGGATACGTGCCTCAGGGAACAATCTCACTGATCCATCAATAAGATTAGCTTGGATCTGTCGACCTGTATACTCCTCAGGCCGAACTAGACACTGGCTGACAGAGCAACCTGAGGAACCGTTGTCTCTCAGGACCTTCACAGGAATGGCTCCCACAAACCCTGACTGAACAAGGAAGGCACTGTCACCTGTGGAAGGGCCTGTGGAGGAAGCAGCTAGCCACTGATTAGGCTGCTGAATAAATGGTGCCCTGAGAATTAGATATTTGAGGGGTCGTACTCACTGTCGGGGGAGATGGAGCATTGACCTCCTGTGGCAGTGTTTACTGTCGCTGTGGGACTTGAGAACTGTGGGGGAGTACCCGTACTGGTAGGGACGTGACCACTGTGCTGCTGCTGAGGAATGAAGGCTGCGTTCGCCTCCTGCCTCCTATTCACTTGAGCTGGTGCTGAAAAGGACAGTCCCGACGGTCGGTTGCGTGGCTGATACTGCTGCTGGTTAGGGTACCTGTTGTACCCCTTCCACTCAGGTTTCTAGGTGTTTTGCCCCTGGTCCTTCCTCTGCGATTTTGGACCTTGGCCATTATTCTGAGAACGGCCTTGTTGCTGGGGTTCAGTCTGAGACGGTTTCCCAGATTTATCAGGTTTCCTGTTCCAGATATGCTGCTTACGAGTTTGATACCCTTATGCTGTAAAGAATGCATCAGCCTTCTCCACCATTTGGCTGGCATCCCTTACCTGGCAGATCTTAAGCTGAGCCATAAGTTTGGCAGGCCACAACTTTTCTAGCTGTGTCCGCAGCATAAGGTCAATTATCCCCTCATGCGTGGAGTTTTATCTTTCTCCATCCACTCATCTAAGTAAGCAGTAAGCCAGTCAAGAAACTGAACGGCAGTCTCTTTTTCCTGTAAACGCGCCCTCATGAACTGACTCTTGGTGTTGTCAACTGTGAGACCATATGCTTTGACGAGTGCGGCCTTCATCATCTCATATGTGAGATTGTCTCCATGAATCTGTGGAGAATATCGAGGGCAGGGCCCTCAAACAGGCTAAGAAACTGAAGCCGCTTAGCTGCATCATCCAGCTGGTAAAGTTGAGCCATGTCTTCAAGGAAAGCTATGTATGGCTCTATTCACTTGCCTTCCTTGTATGGGGGAAGCTTGATGTGTGGGGTCACCAGAATATGTGCAGGAATAGTGCTTGGGGAGCTTGGGCCAGCTGCACCAGATGTGTCTGAAGCCAAGGAATCTCACTTGAGCTTCAACATTTCAAATTCATGTTTTTCACGTGCTTCTCGCTCGGCACGTTCGTGTTCTCATTCTCTCTGTCATTCCTCACGCTGTTCTCGCTCATGTTCTAACTCGAGTTCGTGTTGTTTTCAGTCGAGTTCGCGTTCTCTCTCGTGTTCCTCACACTGAATTCGATGCTCTTCACGAGCATCATTCTCACGTTGCTGCTCATAATTAAATCGAGAGAGGACATAGTCCTTTATTTTCCCAGGGTCTGTAAGCCCCATATCTTTAGCTTCCTGTACATAGACACTGGTAGACATGATGCCAAGTCAATCTAAGTTAACTAGAGACTCAGTACTGACTGCAATTTTCCAGAGAAAGATGCTAATAATCGAGAATAAAGAATATAGGCACAGGTTAGTGGTGACCAGTTTTATCTAATTAAACTGGTAAAGAAAGAAAATTCAACAAACAACTGACTGTGAAAACTATTACATAAATTAATAGAAATGAATTAATAATCACCAGTAAGATAGTGCCTATAGAGTTTAATGATAAATAGCTAAGTATGAGTGAGTGAGTATTATCTCGTGAATAGCTTGAGAGCTAGGAGTAAATATCCTGGCGAGGTCGCCAAATGTCAAGGGGTTTTAAAGAATATGCAATATTAAAGAATAATATTCAATAATACTTGAGAACAAGGACAAAGAACTGACTTGTGAAAATCAAGCAATGATAACTTTATGCCGGCTTACTTCGCCGATTCTCTAAGGACGAGAATTTATAAACTTTCTCGACAGTACACAACAGAGACTAATTACTCAAAAATGCTGTTTGTTAGTACTGTTAGCCTCTGGAGAAAGTGACTCCACCCCTGACAAACAATAACTAATGCTATTAATGATAAGCAGGTTCTTGCTGGTGCATTAACTCCAAGTTGCACGACGGATTAAAGTTAATACAAAAGGACTGGCCTAAGTACCTGTTATGAATAATGCAAAACGTTTATGCAAACTAGGAGCGATAAGTGAAATAAGCTTAATGTGGAGAAATAGAACACGAGTTTACATTATATTAAGCTCAAGAAAAGAACTGAAAATTTATTGATTACAATGAAACAAATTTACATTACATGTTTCAAAATGAATTCAAAATAACAAAGAGAATACACTCACTCGCTCACTCACAAGCTAAACTAAACCCTTAAGTCTAGGAAAAATGAAAGAAAAATACTAGTCAGAGAGTGGGCTTAGCGGGAACTGGGCATCATTGCTGAGGAAGGATGCTGCCTCGTTGAACCTCTCGCCAATTCACGCTAGGTGGGAATTCAGGAACTGGAAAACGGCGGCAGCAGGAACTGGGCGTTGGCTGAGGAAGGACGCTGCCACACATGCGGCTCCGGCCCAATCAAACCTGCTTCCACGACGCTCAAATCCAGACTGAATTCAAACAAGCGAGGTGAGGGCTGAAGCCAGCCGCTAACTGGTAATGGCTAACAGTTGAAAGAGAGTGAGCAAAACATGCACATAATAAATCACTCAGCGGAGGTGCTAATGTCGCACATAGGGATGATCACTTATGAAATAGTGAAAATGTCCTGAAAACACTTCCGATCGGGTGAATACGTGGCGGTTGACTGAGTGATACATACTGGGATTCCACTAAAATTTGTGGTTTCCCACCAAAGTTTAATGTCACGAGTTTATTTTGAGAGAAAATCGTGCCAACTCGTGACATTCTACATCCACAAAACCTGTCACTTCAAGTTGACAGACAAAGGGTTCAGTTCAGTGAAATTCTTGCAAGAACTGGACTCAATACACTTGCACAACATTTGCATCCAGAGAACATTACACAGACACCTGGACCTGCTCCTAAAGCTCCTTCCCCCCACCCACTAACCCCCCCACACAACCCTCTCCTACTTCCTCTACACACCCACCGATCCTGCCAACATCATCCAATCCCCAAACTTCTCCCATTCCACCCCAATCAAATCCACTGCAACCCTTATATCCATCACAGGCTTCTCCTGCCCCTTTCCTCACTCACACCCACACCTTCCCCCCCCCCTTCGTGCTGCAGCGCTCAACACACATCGTACACACAGTAACATTGTTCAAGTAAACATAGATGCCACAAACACCAAAAAACAAGTCACAAAATTCGTCAAACAACAAAATATGCAGATTGCCTTCTTACAAGAAACAAAACTACACAGAACACACACACACACACACAAAGCTACATTTCATAATTTCACCACCATCAGACAAGACAGGGCTGATGGCGATGGCTGTGGACTCATCACCCTAGAACACCAATCCATCAACTTTTCATATACTAGTGCACACACAAAATCACTTCTCCCCCCACACGACACTACAGCAGAAATACAATGAATTAAATATCCACTGGGAACAAATCACACAGAACAATTGCCAATACATACATTCCTCCCAAATCATCCCCCATAGTACCACACAATTACTCTCCTCAAATACTGTACACCACATCACTAACATACCCAACATCATCATGGATGGTGATTTCAGTGCCAAGGCGTCGTCCTGGTGTGTGAACAACCCTGACAAACACAGAAGGCTGGTACTACAATCCCAAACAGATAATCTTTTCATCCTCAAAAATCTCCATCAACATACTGTACCCATATCCTACACCAAACCCTCTTGTTCCCATCATCCCCAGACATCACCTTTTGCTCCCCATATCTCGCCCCCACAACATCCTGGAGAGTGGTCAAAATCCTTGTCTCTGACCACCTCTCGGTCATCATCACTACCAAAACCAGAATCACCCCAGTTGGCCACAATCAAACATACACTAATTTTAAAAGAGCCATCTGGGTGGCCTTCACAACTGAAACAGAACAACCCTTTGAAACATTAAACAGTTTACTGATCACAAACATCAACACCGCTGTGCAGACTTTCAATACAGTTATTCAAAATGCAGACAAAAGACACATCCCTTGAGGCAACAGAAAGAGACACAACCCTCAACTTCACACCAGGAAATCAAGGCCTCATCAGTTAACTCAACACACAACTACATTCCCCAACACCGTATACACAAGACACCATAAAACAATACGAGCGCTCAACACTCTTATAAACGGTGGCTGAATCGGTAGAGAGGCGGACTGCAGTCCTAATGGACCCAGGTTCGAATCCCGGCTGAGGCAGGAAACAGTTTAAGGATTTGAATTTTCTAAAAGCAGACTTTCCTGATCTACTAGATGGCCCGCCTACATGTCATAAAAATTCCCCCGCTAATACCAATACACAATCTTGTATGAGACAGCCCTAGCATGTATTCAATATGGATGGTGGGTGTTAGCTCCGGAGTTGACATGTGGAGGTGTAGGAGGACTACTGAGCCTTGGGATAGATCACTGCCTCTAAGAAATAGGCCCTGAAGCCTTTGCCCAGAGTCGGACACGTAAAAAATTATAATAAAAAATCAGAACTGCAAACACTTAATTGGGAAAATTATCTCCAAACACTTGATCACAAAACAAACACCAGCAAACTCTACAAAACACTAAACGGCATCACACTCTCCAACAGCAGCACTACACAATCACAGGCTGCCATCACAACAGACACCATACCCTCAAGCAAACAACGGGCAAGCACTCTCGTCAATTACTTTTCACATGTTAGCCATCTAAACCCTCATCGCAAGGACAGATGTGTCATCCGACACAACAGTTCCCCACTGATCCAGACTTTGCACCCTTAACTTACAACCAGACGAAGCACGTCATTAGTAACCTTAAGCACTCATCTGCCTGTGGCCCAGACAACATAAGCACCTTGGACCACAAGGCACACAAGCACTCACCAACATACCAAACAACAGCCACACACACAACATAGTACCCAACATCTGGCAGCATGGTACTATCATCACTAGGCTATCCACAAATCCAGCAAGGACCCCATGTTACCTTCTGCACACCGCCCCATCACACCCCTCTGCACCCCCTCCATAGTCACTGAACGACTGGTATTACATTTAGTTACACCTCATATTCACCTAGTCCCATCACAACATGGTTTTAGGCTGCTACACTCCACCTTACACAGAGAGGTTTTGATGTCATCAGTTCAGCTAGGCCACCATAAAGAATAATCCTGGTCACTAGATATTAGCAAAGCTTTTCATGCCACAGCCTCACAAACAAAATATTCAGCATAAACATGCACAATAACACAAAAAGATGGCTGGCAAACTATTTGGCAGGCAGATGTGCACATGCAACGTTTGCCGGACAGTCATCGAACATCAGAAACTTCACAAACGGCGTCCCCCAAGAATCTGTTTGGTCCCCTACTCTCTTTAACCTATACATGCACGACATACCCACACCCCACACACCACAAATACACACAGCTTCCTGTGCAGACGACATAACACTTACATGTACACACCAAAATGCAAACACAGCTGCACACATCCTCCAGCCTTACCTCAACACACTGCACGAATGGTTCACCACAAACAGTCTCACAATAACCCCAACCAAATCTACAGTGACCCTTCTCAAACTGGACACCAGAACATGGTCACATTCCACACCTCACCATAATCAACACTCCCCTACGACAGACAGACAGACACACACACACACACACACACACACACACACACACACACACACACACACACACACACACACACACACACAATATCATTGGTGTAAAATACAATTCTTCATTGCCATTTATACAACACATAACAAACATTAAAAATTATTAACTCCAAGACTCAATGCCCTGAGGTCACTTGCCCAAACAATATTTGGACACAACAAAGAAACCACCACCACTGTATACAAACAATATACTAGCTCAGTGATAAGCTATGCAAGCCCTGCTTGGGCTCCTAACCTCACTGAAACACACTACAACATTCTACGGACTATACAGAACAAGGCCCTAAAAATAATCACAGGCTGCACAGCTACTACACCCACAGACCACCTCCACCTAGACACTAAAGTCCTCAAAGTCAAGGATCATCTAGACATGAGAGGCACACAAATTCTTGCTGCAGCCTCCACAAACCTACACCATCCACTACACTACATGGCAGCACATCCATACACACCATGGAACACCAAAACAACACCCAGCACACGTTATCATACACAAATACTGCGGGCTCATGGCCTTTGGTTCCTTCTTCCTCGCATAAAAAAAAAAAAATCTCTCCCACCTTGCCCACCTCAGACCAGCTTGCAGAGGCATATCCATGCCCAGATCACTCGTCACTTCATACAGTCACTCAAAGACAACACACAGCTGCATGCAGAGCCTCCTGATATCCACCCTTCTGAATCCTACCTCCTTCTTGAGGACAGAGTCCACCTGGCCAGGCTGAGATGTGGGCATCATGCAGCCATCTTGAGTTATCAGAAGAGGCTGGATGACTCCGTCACTGACGCCTGTCCAGGATGTAACACAGCACCCCATACTATTAAGCACATCATGGAAGACTGCATCGCACACAATCACCTACACCAACAACACAACATACACTCTTTGAGACCTCTGTGGGAAAGGCCGGTCTCGGCCGTGGCCTTCCTCAGGAACTCGGGGCTGTTCGGCCAGACTGCCTAGGGAACAACTACTACTACTACTTCAACAACAACAATAACAACAACAATGAAAATAATAATAATAATAATAATAATAATAATAATAATAATAATGATATTAATCTATGTATCTAACTATTGCCAGACGCCTTAACCCCGTAAGAGGTGGCCACAAACAAATCGCCTCCATGTCGCCCTATCCCCAACCATTTCATTGCCCTGCTCGGAGCTCACACCCCCATCTCTCATGTACCTCTCCACTCCATCCCTCCATCTCAACCTTGACCTCCTCCTCCCTCTCCCCCCTTTCCACCTCCCTCACATACACTCTCCTCGTCACTCTCTCACTCTCCATCCCCACTACATGGCCAAACCACCTCGATGTGTTTCCCTTAACGCTTCCTAGCACATCCACATCCACACCACAATGCTCCTTCACATCTTCATTTGTCAGTGTGTCTCTCCATGTGACTCCACAGGCTCCTGCCAAATAACTCATTTCCATTGCTATTACTCTTGACTTCTGTCCCTCCAACAAGTTCCAAGCTTCATTTCCATACGTTAGAGTTAGTATCACAATGCTGTCATAAAGTGAGTTTTACGCCAGGTACCCCTTTTTGGATAAGGGCTAAGGCGTTGCCCCTGGGTACTGTCATGTAATAACTTTTTCACTTCCATGCTCACTTCCCTGTTTCTTATCACTGCTTGCAAGGAACCAACAACCTTTCTTCCTAGTTGTACCCTTTCAAGCACTTCACCCTCTAAACTTCCATCCTTACTCATCACATTATCTAAGTACTTTAACGCACTCACATCTTAAATTTCCTCATCATCGAACCTCACTGTACATTCACTGACTTCACTGCTTTCGATGACCATATCTTTACTCTTCCTTACATTCCCCTTTAGATTCCGTTTCTTACACACTCTGCCAGAGTTATCCACCAAGCTTTGCAGCTCCCCTTCTTGTTCACTTTACAACACAGTATCATCTGCAAACAACAGTACAGGGAGTTTCCAAACACTGCCCTCTCTCATTATGGCCACTCCAATATCCACTGCCCTATCTTGTATCTGTTTATAATCCCATCCATATACAGATTGAACAATTATGGAGACATGACACATCCCTGTTTCAATCCAGCCTTCAAACAGAAAAATTCACTCAGTTCACTATCCACACGCACTGCAGCCTTAGCACCCTCATACATACTTTTCACAACATTCAGCAACTTCCCATCTACTCCATATATTTTTAATACTTTCCACAATCCTTGTCTGTCCACCCTGTCATATGCTTTCTCCAAATCCATGAAGGCCGCATACAAATTCTGTCCCTTCACCAAAAATTTTCCACTAAAGATCTAAGAATGAATATCTACACAACCTCTTCCATTCCTAAAACCTCCCTGTTCTTCTCTAATTCCGATGTTCTTTTCTTAACTCTGTCAATAAGTATCCTACCATATACTTTTCCTATTACACCAAGAAGAAAAACATAATAATAATGATGATAATGATGACAGTGTTGTGATACCCACTCCAATGTATGGAAGCTAAGCTTGGTCATTGTTGGAATGACACAAGTCAAGAGTGAAAGCAGTGGAAATTAATTATATCTGAAAGAAGCATGTCAAGTAACAAATGACCAAAGAAGTGATGATTCAATTCCCAGTGCCATTCGCTCAGAAAGTCGTATCTGGCAACTGCCACAGCTTCTATTCATTTTCTTTCTTTTTTTTCGAATTTGAGGCCAAGATGCACTGGACAGGCTGGTGATGATAGACTGAATGCAACAAGTCCGAATAACATCGTTGTATTTCAAAGAATTACCTGTAATATGAATCGAAACTTAAATACAACGATGTTATTCGGACATGTTGCATTCTGCTAATCACCACGAACTTGTCAGTGCATCTTCGCCTAGATTAAAAAAAAAAAAAAAGTAATTACATTTCCTATATCGCACACCGGAAAGAGCAATATTTAGTTAAACAATACGATAAAGCAGTATATAAGTGTTTTCACCAAGTGTATAATATCTCGCATTACGTGAGATGAAACCACAACATAAAGTTGAGGTTTAGCCGTACGAGTGAATGTGAAACGCACAGTCTGTCGCTCAATGGTTTCAGGGTTAAACGCGGGGAAACACTCGCAATACTTATTTTGCATCCTAAATCAATAAAACTGAAGGAAAAATGTCCCACAAAATAAAACCCACTGATACTGTTAATATCGAAATCACGAGTTCCATCAAAACATAAAAATAAACACCAGAAAAGATATTATTATCCACATTTAAATATCTGTGCAGGATGATATTTACGCGGGAAAACAAAGCCGGGAATACTGTAAGTAGGAGGGATCGTCGACACGAAACTACAACCTCTCAGTGCATGCCCGTAACTACCTTCAGGCAGACGAGGCAGCCGCCTTGTATGGCATCTCCTCTTTCCCTCCCCTCCTTTAGCAGCCTGCTCAATCCACCCCCACCCCAAAGTCCAGGGATTTGTTCTGATCGCGTTCATTACTTTAAGTTGATCCCTGCCATCCTCAACCTGCAGTGCTTGTGGGTGAGTCATCGGGAGTGAATCAGTCCAACTCAGAACATACAACTGCAGCAACATTTTTGAAAATTTCCGAGATAAATTAAATATGTTCAAATTCACCTGCAATTGCATTATTTGGTGCTAGGGCTAAAAAAAAAAAAAAAAAAAAAAGTCCAGGGGAGCATGCCCACGGACCACCCTATCAGGACTGTTTTCGTCTCGTCTGTTTTTAAGTCCTGGTTACAGCCCTGCAGTGTGAGCAAAATATTGCTCTTTAATTTGCAAATATTCCAGCAAGACAGATATTCCGGCAGCACAAATAAAAATAAAAAAAAAGGACAGTTAACGGACAGATGAGATATAGAGAGGCAGAGGATAGAAAATTTGCCAAGTAGAGCCCCTTATTGCACACAAGACTAAGACAAATTATTGCATGTGGCCAAGAAAAACTCCTAACCATCTGCACTGCCATCAAGAAGCAAATTAATCTGCCGGAATTCAGTGAAGTTAGTGAATGAAACCAGTGCAATTACAGTATGAGGGGAAAATTGGATATTTATAATCACACGATAAAATTTCAACATGTAATAAAATATGTAGGGCAGTTTCATGAAAGAACTATAGGGAAAGGGTGACAGCAAGAGTGCGAAAATGAAGAGAACAAAACACAGAAAGGATTCTAGTAAAAAAAAGGAGGGGAGGGAGGGGATCGTGACAAAGGCCGAGACACATCCACTCCCATCCATAGCGTGGTAATGACTGACGTAAACAGTGTTGCCAGCCAAAATTTATGAAATTCCCAGTACTGTTCATGAGAAAATCCCAAGAATTCCCAAGGATTCAAAACATCCTTTTCAACTAAATTTGCAATATAACAAAAGATCGTTTACATTAATTCATTGACAATTAATAATATTGATCTAAAACCATCTTGTACCGCAAATAACTTACCCTGAAGAGAATTATTACAGAAAAACAGAATGCAGCTCATCATCCTCTTCTTCATCAATACCTTGGGTACCTTCCTCTTCCCCCTTGCTCAAATGTGCCATATTCATCCTTTTTGCCTGGAGTTCTTTCTGCTTTTGGCAATGCAATGTTTTCCTGGATTATATATGAAGCTTTGGTTTTCTTTGGTGTTCTGTTCTGTGCTTTGTCACAATTGGGAAACATTCTCTTCATTATTTGCATCAAGTGATCTGCTTGTGAAAATGGTGTGGCGTGTTCAGCAAAAAAATCAAGAAAGCAAAAGCTCTGCATTTGCAGCCATATCGGACAGAGCTGATTCACTTTTTTCTTCATGATCTGATCAATGCAAACAATGTTTTTCTTGTAAACCACATTCTTTACATGATTAACAGATGTTTGACGGCTTTAGAGCAGACTTCTTAGAGTTTTTAAGAGTAGAATCACACACATTGCATATAACTGAATATTTATCTGTAGGATCAACCTTCACCCAAGTTTTAAATTCTGGATCGTTCATCCATTCAGCTTTGAGAGTCTGTTGGTACCAGATTTTGGCTTTCTTTTTAGAGGTGGCATCTGAATATGAAGCCATTTTCTCTGTAATAACCACAAAGGCTAATTACTCGAAAATGCTGATTTTTTTTTCTTATTTCACTTTTGTGTTTAAAAGTACAAGTAATTACATATTAACCAATGCAAACACCAAATACAGGCCCATAAAGTATGTAGAGAAGCCATCATGATAATAAACTATATGTTATAAAATATGTGCACTATTAGCTAAAGAAAAAATAAAAATTTGAAGCACAATACATAAAACAATTAAGTTAAAAGCACTTCCCAATAATTACTTAATTTACAGCACAATTAGGAACACCGGGATGAGATCTGACCTCACGTCTCCAACAGACTGAAGTTGACTCGAAAGAAATATTGAATCTGATTGGCTGAAAGTATGTGAGGTCATTGTATTTAATGTCGTCAGAAAGTATCTAAAGGGGTTATTGGCTGAACCAAATATCGAACGTGTCCCTTACGACGAGGTGAAAAACAAGAATGGCGGAACCACTGTTACTGTTGTAAGACAAATACACTCTTAGAATATTGGGAAATAAGGTTCAGTATGTAATGCAGTTGTAAGTCAAGTCACAAGTGTCCATTAAGATTCTCTCTCTCTCTCTCTCTCTCTCTCTCTCTCACACACACACACACACACACACACACACACACACACACACACACTGTTAATATTTACAACTGTTGCATTTTGTTTAAAATGGTATTATATTAGGTTAATAAAACCGTACGGAGTGAAAATTGCCAAGATTTCCAACTTTTTAGCCAAAAATTACCTAAATCCCAACTCCTAAGCACTGGCATTACTGGACAGGGCGACGTGGAGGGAGCTTTGTTTGTGACCACCAAATATAGGATTAAGACGTCTGGCTATAGACAGATAGACAGAGGATGATGATGATGATGATGATGATGATAATAACAATAACATAAACATCAACACCGGCAACATCAACAACGTTAATGACAACGACAACGGCAACAGCGACAACAACAACGACGATGGCGGCAACAACAAGAACGTCGACGACATCAAGAATGACAACATCAATAACGACGATAACGACAACAACAATGACGACGACAGCATCAACTGCGACAACAACATCAACTACGACAACATCAACTACGACGAGGACGACAACAACGATGACAAAAGACGACAACGACGTTACTGGAAGGCTCATGATATTCAGCTCAAAGACAAGTTCCTTAACTGTAATGGCCGTCAGCTAAAGTTTCAGATTACAATTATGATTTATATAACGTTTATTTTTCTATTAGCTGTGAAGAAAAGCAGGCATAGTCTCGTCCTTTTAGTATGATCTGAGTGTATAACACAAAGCACATGTGAAGGAAGTCAGTGATATTATGCTTTATGCCAGTAAGACAAAATTGTGGCGAAAGAAATCGACCAAGAGGAAAATCATTCATCAGGAGTTGTAAAGATGTAAGTTTTCCTCACAAATTTTCTACTGAGTTGAACACAAAAAGGTGAATGAAATTTTTCTTCACAGCTAAACAAAATTACCTTCAAATACATGAAAAAAGGAAAACTACGTCTTCATGAAGTGGTTAACATGATTCCCCAGCCAAACTGTAGCGCAAGTGTTTTTGTCCTAATTAATTTACATGATGCTCTTTAAGTTCATTAAATTAAATTAGTGGCATTTTCCTACACGAATCAATAATCAGGGTGCTTTTCAACTCTCTCTCTCTCTCTCTCCTAATTAATTTACAAGATGCTTTTTAAGTTCATTAAATTAAATTAGTGGCATTTTTCTACACGAATCAGTAATAACGGTGCGTTTTAACTCTCTCTCTCTCTCTCTCTCTCTCTCTCTCTCTCTCTCTCTCTCAGCTAGTAGTCTCAGGTCAAAATCAAGATCGTCAGTGAAGTCGCCAGGTGGCTGTATAATTTACATTTTTTTTTTTAATGGCATCGAAGCCTACTCAGCTCGCAGCCAAGAGGTCCCGGGTTCGACTCTCACCCGACCATGGGACTAGGGGGAAGTTTTTATTTATTTTTTTTCGTTAATTTGGATTGAAAAAGCGATCTGAACTGCACGTTAAATCTGACAGTTGTAAATCGGTCCTTGGGGGATGATTGGTACTTTTTAAAAATTGGTTTCTTGCCTTAATGACTCGTATATTAAACACATTCATATAAACTTTCTTTTAGCTCTGATTATTTTTTTTAACATTTAAACGGTGTACAGTGTCATACATTTAAGAAACTCGGTACTAATTACAGCTGGGAGCAAATTTTAGCCTGATATTTCAACTCTTCTATTTTTCATTTTCTATGAATGTCTAATATTCCTAAGCTGAGAAAAGCCTGATACGTGCCTGTGCCCCTACATGTTGATTTTTAATACGATTCATTAGGGAGAACGGTGACAGACATGCCCTAAGGATACCGTCAGTACAAGGAAATGGTAGATGATTTTTTGTATCTGATTATTACCACACCTGGAAATTTTACACTTTTTTAGACAACAGAGATAAGAGGAGCAAAAGGCAATTAAGCAAAAAAGACAGCAAAGAAGAGAGGAAAAGGACGGCAGAGAAGAGAGGAGTAAAAGGACAGTAAATAAAAATAAGAGCAGAGAAGACAGGAGTAAAAGGCAAGTAATAAATAATTAATGAAAGCAAATATAAGGCCAATACTTCCTATCAAGGGTGTATGTTGTTAGCGAAGCTATGACTCTAGATTATATTTAATTTTATTTCATATTTTATCAAGAACTGAAGAATGCTCGCAGACACACCAAGGCCTCCAACTGAAAACATGAGAGAGAGAGAAAGAGAGAGAGAGAGAGAGAGAGAGAGAGAGAGAGAGAGAGAGAGAGAGAGAGAGAGAATCATGCAACAAAGAAAAACGGGCATGATAGTTTCTTCAGAAAGTATGAGTGGAAGTCCTGTTTTACGCTATTATTGTCTGTAAAGGAAAAGTACCATTAATTCCATAACAATGCAAGTGTTGGTGTATTTCTGTGATCTAGTTATATTTATAATTACATAACCACCAAAACCATACAAAACCTTGAAACAAATAACATCCCTCACGAACCACCACCAGACATCCACCCCCAAGAAATCACCCCATCTAGAGAGACACGAGTACGTTTAGCCATACTACGGTGCGGTTAACACCCTCCCCTCCTACAATCCCAACACAAATTACCTCTCACAAGCAGTCCACTATGCTCAGTGCAATGCAGCTCCCCACACTGCAGCACACTCATGTACCACATTATCATATCACTGACAATCCTTCAAAATGATCTAAAAAAAAAAAAAAAAAAAAAAAGACTGAAACTGTCTGTTCCCTGCAGTCCAGTAGCCTAGATTCATTTTTAGGTCAGCCTGTGATTGCAGCAACAACAATAGATAAAGGTAGAAATAAAACTAATGATCTCATACATCGTTTAAGCTTAAGGAAGTTTATAAGTACTGTCACATATAATACATTCTGGGCTACATATGGAAGGCAGGCAACTGTTGGTGCAGTGGTGGTTCGCAACTGGAAAATATCGAGTTCATTTCTCCGGCCAGGAGTTAGATTACTTTTTGTCCCTGTTCAATCAGCAGTACAGTTGGAAACTCTATGAAAATCCAGTAGTTGTGGGTATTCTAGGAGAAGATTGGATCTCAGCAAACATGTAATATTTCTTTTTACCCCTAAGGACTCTTAAAGCGCTCGACAGGTAATATTTTGTCCTTACAAAAAGCTATTAAGGACAGAACCAGCATACAGGTGCTATAAGTACCATAAGTACTCAGCGTCGGTTAATTAATATCTTTAACGCGATAACGTCGTTTGCATTTTGTTTTTGCTGTCAATGAACGGTATTATTCAGCGATGGATATTTTTTTTATTTAACTCCAGCGATTAGAGGCATAATTCATAATCATTCACTATGAGACATTTTTCTTAGGTTACATAAAGTCGTCTTAACACAGCAAGTGTAAAATTATGATGTTATGGGATTGAAGGGGTTAAGTTATCCAAGACTGAATATTGCCGGAAAGTACACAGCGGCATTTAAGCCATTCAGTACGATGACGTCTTTGTTTACTCAGCTTTGGAGAGACTTACAACTGGAGGATTTACATATATTCCTCATTAACCTCTTCACTACTAAAGGTCCGTCCTAAGCTAAGTAAAGTCGTTTCCTGATAGCAAGACTAAAAGAAAATACGTCATTGGATTGAAGGAGTTAACAGAGGCTTCTACAGTATGACTCTCAGCTGAATTAAACAGACTAGCGTTGGCTGGAGTAAAATACTAGAGTTTACCCAACGATGTAAGGGTTATTGATGATAGAATTAAAACTTTCAAGCTCTTACGACCCACTCTCAGCTGAATAAAATCGTCTGGCGTTAGGTGGAGTAGAATACTAAGCCAGCCTGATCACGAGAGGGTTAATAGTAACAGTAAATCTCACTCTCCTAGGACTCTCTCTGATATATTTAAAAATATAAATAGAAGTTTGGAGTTATCGGGAACAAAATACTTGAACTGCGCCAACCATGATATATAATGGTGGCAGTATTAACACTCTCAGGTCCTTGTGACTCACTCTCAGCTGAGTAAAATGGTCTGTTATTAGATGGAATGCAATAGTGGAGAAGGTTAATGGTGCCAGTGTACGTGTATTTCACTGAAGCTTCATGACTTACTCCCAGCTGCAACGGAAAGAGTTACTCAGACCGTGACAGGTTTAATGATGACAATATTAATAATAATAGCATATCTCCCTCACACTCCTGTAACTGAATTACATATAAATAAAACAGTCTGGCGTTACCTGCAATACTATGGCAGCCGATGAGAGCATTATAGGTGAAAGCATTAATGACGGCTGTATTAACACCCTAGGGATTCAACATCTCTCCCAGATGAGTACAATCGTCTGGCGTTGGCTGGAAGAGAATATCAGAGATGAACCGAGCAAGAGAACGATATTTGTACCGATATTAATATTAAGGTTCCTATAGCTCACTCTCGCTGCATTAAATTGTTTGGCGTTAGCTGGAATACGTTACTAGAAAAGGCTAGACCATAACAGCGTTATTATAACAACCTTGGCAGCATTACTAATGAATTCTCCAATTTGTCAATATACTTCTTAACTCCCAAATGACCAGACTGTTCATCATGTGCGAACTTTAATGCTGCTTTTACCAAACAGTTTGGCACACTTAAAACAAAGTGGGAGTTAAGAAGACTGTTGACAAATTGGAGACTTACTTCTATTGGCCAACTTCTGGAACTGATGCCATGTTACTGTATATGTGAGAGAAAGTATTGAGTGTCAGGTATATAAGGGAACCCAAGGTTTGCAACAGAAGTGGCAGGAACTACCTCCAGTCACTAAGCCTCTTGAGTATGTTAACGTAGACTTGACAGACATGTGTCAGGGAACAAACGGGTACCATTATACTCTCACAATTGTAGATCATTACAAAAGATATGTTAATTTTTATGTATTAAGGACCAAACCACTGAAGAGGTATGTTCAAAGTTTAAGGAGTATTTGTGTAACTTTGGAGCTTCAACGGTGTTACTGCTTGTTAATGGATCTGAGTTTACCTCCCAACAGCTCAAAAGTCTTTGTAAACAGTTCCATGTTAAACCTGGCTACACTACACCGTATCACTCACAAGATAATAGTGTGAGTGAGAGAATACACAGCACAATGAAAAGTGTGCTAAGTAATCTGTGTAAAGGTCATCATCTTAGGTGGCCGAAATATCTTAGTGTCAAAGAATTTTAAACCATGCTGTTCACACAACTTTGAAAGAGACACCACATTTTGTGTTTTTCTTTCGGAGAGCCCCAAGACAAATCAGTGCCACTCTTCTAGTGACTGAGGACTCAGATGAGGTAGAGGGACAAAGAGAAGCCCATGAGATAATCCAAGAAACTTCGAAACAGTCGTCTAAAAGGACTCTTGACAGAGCAAACAGGAGCCAGAAAACTGTAGTTGTGGAAAAAGATGATTTAGTGTGGGTTAAAAATGAAAATCCTCTCCTAGGTACAAGTAGGAAGTTGAACATAAGTGGCTTGGACCATTCCAGGTGTTGGAAATTATTAGAGATGGTTCGGCATATAAACTTTTGAATATGTTCGACATCGTGATCTATTGAGCAGCGGACAAGGTAAAGAAATACTATGGAACTGAGTGGCTTTCTAAACTACAGGAACATGTGCAAGAGTGTAGTGGCGTGGGTTGGGACTGTCCCATTGGATCCCAGCCTAGAGTAAGGAAACCTTTATCAAGACTGATCGAGGAACTTTAGAGCCAGGACAACCTTTGGATGTATGATTGTACTGAAAGTTTTTGTTAAGGAAGGTCATTGTCCTAAGGTGTAAAATAGTATTGCATGAGGTATGCTGACCTGTGACAATATTAGATATAATATATATATATATATATATATATATATATATATATATATATATATATATATATATATATATATATATATATATATATATATATATATATATATATATATATATATATATATATATATATACCGTATATAGTAAATTCTATACTCAGTTGACTTAGACATTTAATATTTTCTCAGGAACCATTGGCTGTAATGAAACTTTGGACCTTAACACCATGTAAAGGTGCTATTTTCTTTAGTACCCAAGCAGGTAATAATGTGTACTTTGATTTTTAGTGGGAATTGTTCTCAAGTTTGTATTTTGGTGATGGCTTATTCACTTGTGATACTCATAAGTCTGTTTTCTTACTTGATAATGTGCGGGGCACAGGTTACACTTATTATAGGCTGCCGGCCTTTTTCCCGCTGTCCCGTTGGGACGTGGGCAGACTTTGAGTAATCCTCATTACAGGAATTGTGTACTTTCACCTTGAAAGTTTTGTGTAACTGGTAGTATGTTAGTGAAGAGTATGAATGGTGAATGAAATTGTATGAGGTTTCGTAGTTGAGGCTCAATTCAGTCTTCTGAGCATACACTATTTGCCTCGTCTGGCAGTTGACTTTGGGAAAGGAACTAGGCACCCTGCGAAAATCGGAATATGACTTCCTTGTGCTGTGTCACTAAGGGTCACTGTGTAATGTGATATACAAAAAGCCAGTTTAGGGGGGAAACTATGTGTGCATTGGTTGTACTTTATCCCCTCCATCTTATTTCTTTTGTAAGAACACCCATGTTTTTGGGGAACATTCTCCTTTCTCTGAGTATCTTCTGACCCAAGGTCATTGTGGATTATTTGTCTGAATACCTCAGTAGTGATTCTCTACAAATTATCATTTATTATATTCCAGTGTCATCACACAACCAAAAAGATAAATTTTGGGAAGGATGGTCAGGTGTACAGGATGAAAATAAATGTCAATAATATTTTTGCAGTTTGCACTGTAATATCCCATGTTTTTATACATATTTATCATTGTGTTATATTTTCTGTACATCGATTAAATTTTTATTTTTTTCAGTTGAACGATGACACTTGAGGCCAATGAGTTCCTATGTATATTTTGTAATATTTATCCACATTTCTAAAAGAAACTATCATAGGTAATTTCAAAGTATTTTTTATCATAAGGATCCCTAAGGGGTGCTGGAGCACTCTGTAAAGGGGAACGTCTCGGTCTTTCTGTGTTTTTCTTTTTTCGGGAGCAAGGTCACAGCCTCCTGCCTGGAGCTTTCCTTCTAGCCCCATTATGAGTTAGTGCACCGACTTCATTTCCCCTAAAAGTTATTTTGATTGTATTGTGCCTATGTTAGAAATGTATTGCAAGTGATATCTGCCCTGGAAATCGTTAGATATGAGAAGAGTACAGAGCAGCTGTGTGTGAGGAGAGGCGGAAACAGCTGTTGTCAACAGTTTGACGCCCTGGGATAAGGTTAGCCAGTCACGCACACCACCGTGATACTAAAAACCGTTTTGTAATTATGAAATAAGGTGACGAATTCTTATCCTTAATAGTATCACCCTAACATCTGGGGGTTAGGGTGGTCAAAGAGCAGCTGCATTATCTAATTCCTTGAAATATTCCTATGAAAAGCTTTATTTTTTCACATAAAACTATAATACTTTTATCTTATTACTTTGCTTGAAACAACCTGAAAGTTCTAATACTGTCAGGGGAGCAAATCTTGGAGTAAGTCATGGTGCAAGTCTGAATATAAGTCTGGGAGTGGACTTTAACCAAGTTCTGGCAGAGTATTTTATTTCTGACACTGGGTCCAGCACGGCCACTGTCTGATTTTTAAGCAGTTTTCATGTCTTGCCCAGACTTGGAACAAGTCCAATATCCCTGTTGTCATCAAGCATGTTTGGAGGAGCAGTAGATTAATAAAGATCAACATCTACACTCAGGTGTTTCGTCGACCTCCTGCATGACCCTACTCTCCTTCCCAGAAAATAAAATAGAAGCCAAGAATTTGGATGTCTCATAAACTGAAGGGTCAACGGTACCATGTATATCATGTACCCTTCACCAAGTTATAGTGTGGACATCCCTTCATATCAGGTCCACTTATTATTCTGCTTTGAAATGTATTACTAATAACAGTTCCTCAAATATTTCATATATTCATAAACACTTAAATTCAAATGTACTGATCACTTATTATTTGTAAGTGGTTCACGTGGTCGTATTTTATTTATTTATTTTTTTTTCCGTCAGTACGGTCATAACACATCTCTTGTAAAATCTGCTTCCAAGAAATTAGGTGTACAAAGCCAATCCCATACATTCTTTACCTCTGCACAGTTGTTGACTTTATACACGGGTTTTATTCGCCCTGTGTAGAGTACAACTCTCATGTGTCGGGAGGCTCCCCACATACAGCTCTTCTCAATAGGATGGAGTCAAGTATTTTTTGTCGCATTAACTCTCCTCCTCTTACTGGCTCCCTTCAGCATCTGTCTCTTCATCCCACTGTTGCATCTTTCTCTCTTTTCTATCGCTACTTCAATAGTTCCAGCTCCTTCGAACTGTCTACTTGCATCCCTCCACATTTACGACGGGCATGTAGCACCCTTCTGACAAATTCTCATCTCTTTTCTTTCCTACTCTCTAATGCAAGAGTTAAGCATTACTCCCAGTCCTTGATTAATGCAACAGGTCAACTCTGGAACTGTCTCAGTATGTCTGCATATCTTACTTCCTATGATCTCCAGTCTTTCAAACGCAGTGTGTCCAGGCATCTCGAAATGAAGGGATCCTGAATTTGGCTCTGTTTTATATTGTTTTTTATTTATTTTTTCTTGGAAGGAATGTTTTTTTTTTTTATGCAAGGAAGAAGGAACTAAAGGCCATGAGCTCGCAATAACAGTTCCCTCCAAGACAAAAACAAAATACAAGAGAGAGCAAAATTCAAGATCAATTCATTTCGAGATGCCTGCACACACTGCGTTTGAAAGAGTGGAGATCATAGGCAGCAGGAAATACAGACAGAGGGAGACAGTTCCAGAGTTGACCCGTTGCATAAATGAAGGACTGGGAGTAACGGTTAACTCTTGCATTAGAGAGTTGGACAGAAAAGGGATGAGAGTTTGCTGCTAGACGGGTGCTACGTGCCCGTCGTAGAGGTGGAGGAATGCATGCAGACAGTTCAGAGTAGCAGTGACCATTAAAGTAGCGATAGAAAAGAGATAAAGATGCAACAGTGCGGCGAAGAGACAAAGGTTGAAGGGAGTCAGTAAGAGGAGGAGAGTTAATGAGACGAAAAGCCATTGACTCCACCCTATTGAGAAGAGCTGTATGTGGGGAGCCTCCCCACACATGAGAGTTGTACTCCACACAGGGGCGGATAAAACCCCTGTATGGGGTCAACAATTGTGCAAGGGTAAAAAAAGAACGGAGTCGGCTTAGCACACCCAATCTCTTGGAAGCAGATTTTACAAGAGATGTAATATGATCTTTCCAAGTTAAGTTCCGAGTAAATGAAACCCCAAGCATGTTCAAGGATGATGCAGGATTAAGTTGAATATCATTGAACATCAGTGGGTATACCTGTGGAAGATTTTGACGGGTGGATAGGTGTAAGAACTGAGTCTTAGATGCATTAAAAACAAGATTATTTTTACCCCAGTCAGAGATACGAGCCAAGTCAGACATTAGGTGTGCCATAGCCTCATCCCTTGTTTGTTGAAGTAACTGCTGAGATGGGCAATGCGGGAACCGAATGGAAAGGTGAAGGGTAGAGTCATCAGCGTATGAGTGGATAGGGTTAGATGTACAGCTTAGAAGGTCATTGATGAATAAAAGGAAGAGAGTTGGTGATAGGACAGAGCCCTGAAAACGGTTTGCAGGCTCCTGGCCTTTGGTTCCTTCTTCCTTTCATTAAAAAAAAAAATGACCGCCGATTCGGTATGTCGTCGCACCATGGCGGAAGTAGGTGCGTCAACTGCCATAACTTGCCGGTATTCAGTCTGCAGCAATATACAATTTTGTCTATTGTCTCCACATCCAATACAACATATAAATATACTCAACTTACCCAACAAGAACCCTGAAATCTCAGCAAGATGTACAGTCATGAGAAAAACTATCGTTACCCTTCAGAGCTATGCACTATGACACAACAATGAAGTGTTGTCGAGTGACGGGACAGGAAAGATTGTACCTCAAACCCATCAGTGTCAGTTATGTGAGACAGATATTAGAATTTGTGCTAGAGGTAATAAAAACTAATTAGATCATTTGGCCTCTGTGCATAGAGACAATACGCTTTATTATCTGGCACCGAATTCATTAAATAAAAATATAACTAAATGGTCTGAAGTCGGCAACACACATGCAGACGGGCAATGAGTATGTGCACCCATGCCAGACGTATGATAGTACTTCAGCAGATACAAGCCAACTTAGTAAATTTCAGTGTAATAATGATATGTATTCCTTTCTACATATAATAAATGCTGAGTAGAAGGAAAATAATAATACACGTTCAGTCTCACTGCTTTAATATTTTGTATGCCCACCTCCCGCATACAAAACAGCCTCTAGACGTTTGAAGCATCCATCTGAAGCATTTAACCCCTTAACCGTGGGGCATCACTTTCGTGATGCTTGGGAGCAAGGGATCATACCGCGGGGCGTCACTTTTGCGATTCTGTGTTATTTTGAATTCGCCCTGGTTTCAAGTGGTGGTTTGTATCATCTATCAGTACTGCCAATGTCCAACACTAGTCAGCACTCCTAATCTCATCTGTACTCCCATACATTGTTGACAATTTAGCCATTTCTCCCAGTTCTTGACTCCCCTCCCTACCTCCCCTCCATTACTCTCTCCTCACACCTGCCTGGCTGTGCTACGCTAAGTAAATCTTCCCTGGAAGTTTCCACTGATTTCATCCATTGAAATAAGCTGTATGCCCTATTCTTATACCAAATAATATATACCAAAAAGAAATAAGGTAAGTGAGAGTGCCATACACCTGGAATTGGCTAATTATCACCTGACAACACCTCACGTGCACTTGTTTGCTAATTTTTGCTGTTTATTTCCCCTTGAAATATGCCTAAAATCTATTCTCGTAATAAAAAAAATATATAAGAAAGGTAGGGAGAAGCCTAAGTGATATTTACATTCACCTGGTACTACATAATTATTGCAGGCCACCACACTGTATTCTATGCTAAGTAAATCTTCCCTTGAATTTTCCACTGATTTCATCCATTGAAATAAGCCCTATGCCCTATTCTTATACCAAATAATATATACCAAAAAGAAATATGGTAAGTGGTATAGTGCCATACACCTGGAATTGGCTAATTATCACCTAACAACACCGCATGTGCACTCTTTCGCTAATTTTCACTGTTTATTTCCCCTTGAAATATGCCGTATAATCTATTCTCATAATAAAAATATATATAAGGAGGGAAGGGAGAAGCCTAAGTGATATTTACATTCACGGGAACTACCAAATTTATAATGTATTGTCTAGATTTCCTGCCAATCATTTCAGAGCTATATATTAGCAGCTCTCACAAGGCTGACGTTGGCAGTAATGCATTCTCCCTACGTAGGCCACCCCGGCCCACCAGTATCAGTTTACTGTCGCCTTTCAAGGTGAAAGCACGTCGGATTCACTCCTGCTAACTTCCGCCGCTTTTTTGCCCCATGCAAAGGGCCCTGTGACCTCTACCCCCTACTAAACCTCGTGTGGAAAGAGGTAAAGGGCTGACATTTGATAGAGAGGGACGACGATCTTTCTGTTGAGTAAAACAGTGCAAGTGGAATTGTAAATAATGTGTAAATAATGTGCAAACAGCAAGTGAAAGCAATGAATGTAAATATAAGTGAACAGTGGAAAATAGTTTTATAAGTTACTTCAAGTGCCAGTGCATAAAACAGTGCAAATAAAATAGAAATGTAAATAGTGTAAATAAAATAGATAACGTAAATAGAAATGTAAATGAGTAGTATTCTTAGATCTTTAGTGGAAAAGTTTCTAGAGAAGGGAAAGAAGTTGTATGTGGCTTTCATGGATTTGGAGAAAGCATATGACAGTGTGGATAGACAAGGATTGTGGAAAGTGTTAAGAATATATGGAGTAGATGGGAAGTTGTTGAATGCTGTGAAGAGTATGTACGATGGTGTGAAGGCTACAGTGCGTGTGGATGGTGAACTAAGTGAATTTTTCTCTTTGAAAGTTGGATTGAAACAGAGATGTGTCATGACTCCATGGTTGTTCAATCTGTACATGGATGGAGTAATAAAAGAGGTACAAGGTAGGGTAGTGGATGTTGTAGTGGCCAGGCCCTGGTGAGAGAGGATAGTGTTTGGAAACTCCCTGTACTGTTGTTTGCAGATGATACTGAGTTGTTGAGTGAAGACGAAGGGGAGCTGCAAGGCTTGATGGATGAGTTTGGGAGAGTGTGTAAGAAACGGAATCTAAAGGTGAATGTAGGGAAGAGTAAAGTGATGGTCTTTGAGAGAGGTGAAGTCAGTGAATGTACAGCGAGGTTGGATGGTGAGGAATTGGAAAATGTGAGTGCGTTTAAGTACTTAGGTAGTGTGATGAGTAAGGATGGAGGATTGGAGGGTGAAGTGCGTGAAAGGGTACAGCAGGGAAGAAAGGTTGCTGGTTCTTTGAAAGCAGTGATAAGAAAAAGGGAAGTGAGCATGGAAGTGAAAAAGTTACTACATGACAGTATTGTGATACCAACTCTAACGTACGGAATTGAAGCTTGGACGTTGTTGGAAGGACACAAGTCAAGAGTGAGAGCAGTGGAAATGAGTTATTTAAGAGGAGCCTGTGGAGTCACATGGAGAGACAGGCTGACGAATGAGGATATAAAGGAGCGTTGTGGTGTGGATGTGGATGTCATAGGAAGCGTTATGAGGAACACACTGAGGTGGTTTGGGCATGTGGAGAGGATGGAGGGTGAAAGACTTGCGAAGAGAGTGTATGTGAGTGAGGTGGAGGGGGGAAGAGAGAGGGGGAGGCCGAGGATGAGATGGAGGGATGGGGTGGAGAGGTATATGAGAGAGGGGGGTGTGAGTTCGGAGCAGGGCAGTGAGATGGCGGGGGACAGGACGACTTGGAGGCGATTTGTTTCTGGCCACCCCAAACGGGATTAAGGCGTCTGGCAATAGATAGATAGATAGATTATAAGAATACGAGTATATATACTAAGAGAAATGAAAGTGAAAGTTTGACTCTAGCATGTATGAATACTATGAGTTATGAGAGTGAAAGTGAAAGTGACATTCACTCTCAACGCTAGTATACAGGACGAGAAAGTGAATGCTACGTATTTTACTGAAAGAGAAATTGAATCCCTACAGTGACAATAAACAACTATTACTGAAGGAAACTTATGGATAAAGACTGTAGATATATATAAGTGTTATATAGTAATAGAAATATAAGCTGTGAGTGTTTTTATGAATAATAAATGACAGAACACCAGCAGCGAATGATGTCTAGTGGAAAGGTCATACGCCCTCGTAATTTTCATTGCTTTCACAGTGTTTTTTTTTCTTGGGGTATGGATTCCAAACTATTTGAGAATCATAGAATAGTGTTTCTAGTGATAATATCAGGCTGTGGTAATCATATTACGGGTTGTCGGGAAGTGTAAAGTGGAAACTTCGTTACCCAACTTCAGAGGTCTCCACAAGTCCTACAGTACTCGACGAAGGCTCAACAAACATCCCAGGAGAAAGCTGAAGGTATGTGCCATAAGCATATTTAATTTTAATATTCTAGGACTAATAACTGATTTTTGGCAAATATTTTTAGAGAGTCTTTCGGAACGCGAATATGCCCTCGGGAGCAGAAAGAAAAAGCAAAACAACCCCGCGGTTAAGGAGTTAACCACCCATCTAAAGCAAACAAATGAACTCCTGCACCCCTGATAACTATCACTATCTATCTATCTATCTATATACCTAGGCTGCTTCCACCAAGGAAAGGGAGGTAGCCGAGACACGACGACACACTCCCCATTTACTCATCCATTCAAACACATTCATTCCCATCTTAGCCCCAAAGGGGAGAACGGACAGATCCTCACCGCACCACACCGCACAAGGGTCAACTGCGCACTGCAATCAGTGACATCCGCAGCAGGGCCCGACAGCAGAACTGGTTTACCCCTGCCACATCATAACAGACCCATCCCCTTACCCGCACCTGACCTGACTAGCTGATCAGACCAAAATGCGGGAGAATATCCCCTCAGGGCTGCGTCATCACTTATTCATTCACAATTTCTCTCCATTTATTTCCGTCACGGACAGCCACTCTTCCTTGCTCAACAGACATCCCTCTCGCATCCAACGCTCTCTTCACACTGTCCATCCATCCTATTCGTGGTCTTCCTCTCAGCCTTACACCTCTCACATTAGATCTAGTTATCTTTTTCACCAATCACTCATTATCCATTCTCTCCATATACCCAAACCATCGCAACACCCTCTGCTCAATTCTACCAGCCATATCCCGAACAACTCCAGTTCTCCTTCGCACTTCATCATTTCGCACCCGACCCATACACGTCACTCCACACATACTCCTCAGACACTTCATCTCCATTACATTCAAACTTTTCCTCTCTGCTACCCCCATATTCCATGTTTCAGCCCCATATAACGCAGTCGGTACCACAACACCCTCATACAGCCTTCTCTTTACATCCATTCTAAGCGAACGACATTTAAACACTTTTTTCATTCCTCCCAGCACCTTTCCTACTTCATTTATTCTAAACTTCACTTCTGCATCTATTCTTCCATTCACAGCAACATGTGACCCTAGATATTTAAAACAATCTACCTCCTCAAGCAACTCACCATTCAAAACTATATTCATCCCCCTACCATCTATCAAGCTCGTACACTTCATCACTTTACTCTTATTCTCATTTACTTTCAATTTCCTCCTTTCACACACCCTTCCAAACTCCTCTACCAACTGTCTCAATCTCTCCTCTGAATCAGTTACCAGTGCAGTATCGTCTGCAAACAGCAGCTGCTTCAGATTCCACTCTCCACCATCAACATTCACCAGACTCAGACCTCCACCTAAAACTCTTGCATTCACCTCCCTTACAACACCATCCAAGTAAATATTAAACAACCACGGTGACATCACACATCCCTGTCGCAGCCCCACTCTAACGGGAAACCAATCACAGCATTTCCCACTCTTACACACGCTCTACTATTTACATAAAAACTTTTCACCCCTTTTAGTAACCTACCATCAAGTCCATACAATCTTAAAACAGTCCACAAAGCCTCCCTATCAATTCTATCATACGCTTTCTCTAAATCCATAAATGCCCAAAACACATCCTTGCCTTTAGCTAAATACTTTTCACACACTTGTCTCACAGCAAACACCTGATCACCGCATCCCCTCCCTCTCCTAAAGCCACACTGCTCATCACCAATCACTCCCTCTGTACCCTCTCTAACTCTCATAATTAACACTCTACCATACACCTTACCTACAACACTCAACAGACTTATACCCCTAAAGCTAGTACATTCATACTTATCACCTTTGCCTTTATACAATGGGACCACACAAGCACTTGCCCAGTCAATTGGCACCATACCTTTCACAAAGCACACATTCAACAATCTTACTAACCAGTCAACAATAGTCACTCCACCACCCTTCAGGCATTCCACAGCACACCTATCCATACCTGCAGCTTTCCCTGTTTTCATCTCCTTTACTGCCTTCTCCACTTCCTCCTTCGTGATCAAAGAATCATTTAACTCTCCCAACATATTCCTTGCACCCTTCCATCCGCCACAATCTCAGCCACCCTTTCCTCCTCTACATTTAACAATCTTTCAAAATACTCTGCCCATCTCTTCCTTACCGCATCCATTTCAATTAACATTCTTCTATCCTCTGATTTTACTCGTTCTTCCTTCCCAGACTCTCCCATTCGCACCCTTTTCGCCTCCTTCCAAAACATTTTCTTATTCTGTTGAAAATTCTCTGTCAGCCGCCTACCCCACCTCTCATCTGCTGCCACTTTAGCATCACGCACAGCCCTTCTCGCTCTATTCCTCTTTTCCTTATACTTTTCATATGACATCTCATCCTTCCTCTGCAGCCACACTTCATATGCACGTCTCTTCTCAGCCACAGCCATACTTACTTCCTCGCAACACCATTCACTTCCTTTTCTTACACCACCACCCACACGTCTCACACCACACACCTCTTCTGCATGCCCCGCCACAGCACTCTTAAACAACTGCCATTCCTCTTCCACACTGCCATTTTCCCGATCTTTCACTGCGTTCCACTCATCTTTCAATTTCTCCTGATACTCTATCTTTTTCTCTCTTTTATCCAACTCACTCACTTTCAAAACCTCCCTGCCACACCTAACCCTCCTAGCTCTCACCCATCTCTTACCTACTTTTAACTTTCCCTCCACCAGGTAGTGGTCAGACATACTTCCACCCTCCCTTCTCAGAACTCTCACATCCAACAATCTTCCTATTACATTCCTAGACACAACCACATAGTCCATCAAACCTCTATCAACAACCCTTCCACCCTCCTGTCTCACCCATGTATACTTATAAATATCTTTCTTCTCAAACAGTGTATTCCCAATCACCATCTCTCGCTCAACAGACATCGCTATCATTTGTTCTCCATTTTCATTTCTTCCAGGCACACCATGCATACCAACTACGCCTTCAACTGCTACATTTCCCACTCTAGCATTCAGATCTCCCATCATTACCACATTCACATTCGTTCCAAAACTCTGCAGACACTCAACAACATCATTCCAGAAAGACTCCCTCTCTTGTTCATCCCTTTCACTACCAGGCCCATATGCACTCACAAACACCCAAAACTCACGTTCAAATTTCGGTTTCACCCACATCAGTCTCGATGACACCTCCTTCCATTCAATCACACACAGAAAAAAAAAAAAAAAAAGTCCATGCCTATAGATATAATATCCTCCAAAATAATTTATTTGTTGCATTCTATAGATAATAAATGTTGAATAGTAGAAAAATAATAAACCTTCCGAGTTTCATTATTAATCCCGGACGGGGCGCTCAGGGTAACGCAAATACGTCCTATATATTTCCCGCCATATGGCTCATTTTTGCTCATTATTCCAACCCTTGTAATGGGATTGTGAAATGGCAACACTAGATAGGGGAGGGGCGAACAGCAAGGACCCGCCCACGTAGTCCAGCTAACGTTCGTTTAGCATCGAACATTCCTGGGGTAACGATACTTTTTCTTATGACTTCTCTGGCCCGGTCGTCCTATGGAAGGAAAATCTCCACACACACACACACACACACACACACACACGTCTCCACGTCTATAATGTGCAGGCTGCAATGAAAATTAAGAATATATATATATATATATATATATATATATATATATATATATATATATATATATATATATATATATATATATATATCTTGTAATGACTGGTGATGGTTCTTGAATTATAATATCCCAGTTTGGGAGGGTGTTGGAAGAAGTAGAACTTTATTACCAAATCTATGTGGTGTTAAGCACGTCCTTCTTTGTTCATGCTCTATAGGTATTTAGCAGAGTTCACTAGTTTTATAACGAATATATGTATTTTATAATACTGTAGCATTCCAGTGAGAATTTTCGTCAGTGCTTCATGTGGGTAGAGAAGAGTTAGGACAAACAGATATACTCGTATAAGCAAATGTATGTAGATCCGGGATGATACTGGCGAATGTGTTTGTCCAAAACTCCATTCTCTGTCATGACCACAGAAGCTTCAAGAAGGAAAACGCAACAATGTTAGTAAAGACTGACTCAGTTTCATACTTCCCCAGCCACACAAGAGCCCGCTGTTGGTGTTTTCTCCTCTCTTTCCTTCCTTACATATCCATACCCCTACACCTCCTCCCCCCTGCCCCTGCCTGCCTCTCAATTGTCCAGTGCACACATAGGACCTCCCACCTCTTCCCCTCTTCCACTTCCAACCATTTATCTTACCAAATTTCTTGGCCTCAAAATTAAAACCAGAGCAACAGATAATCATAACAGTTGCTACACATTGCTTGCTGCGCCCAGCGAGCCCTCTGGTGGGCTGCTGGGTTGCCCTGGCGGGCAGCTGGGTGGCCCACTAGCGGATCCTGGTGGATGGCAGTTGCCCACCAGAAGTCCCTGGACCGGCTCCCTCTATAGCAGGGAGATATCTTTTTAAAAAGCTGCCACACAACTGATTATTTCATTCAAAGTCATCAGCCTTAATTATTGTGAGTCAAAGCAATTTTCATCTGAAACTTTATTCAATGCAAGGCTTTGATCACACAGTTTTTTTTTCTTTTTTTTTCCTGGCCTATCAACCATTGGGGCCGAAGCCCCTGGTTATTAAGGCCATATATATATATATATATATATATATATATATATATATATATATATATATATATATATATATATATATATATTTAAATATATATACACATATATACAAACATATATATACACACACACACACACACACACACACTTCCATGTATACATACAGACACATTTTCATGCAAACGTACATATATATATAATAATTTTAATCTAATTTATTTATTTTTTTGTATTTTTATTTTTTTTAATTTTTTCTTGGTTTTATATTTTTTATACCTTATAATATAAAGACAAACTAATCTAAAGACCCTAAAACTAATCACCTAACAGACAATTCGCTAACCTATACTAAATCCTAGAGAGACAAATAGCTAGACCTACACTAATGGTAAAAATACCTCGACTAACAGAACACCATCGACTGCAGATATGTAATGCCTTTCTACATGACATACCTGCACTCATCACCTGGTGACTGTCAGTCGAGGCACAACCTAATATAGGGGACATCAATATATGAAAGGGAACCAGACGAGTCAGGAACATTTCCATATACGTCAGCTGTCGTCCCTAATTAGAACAACTTAACCAAGATAATATAATGTATTTACATAATTTGTACAAAAAGTGAAGAACCTCGCCCAGCAGACCACCATCGACTGCAAGTGCCCAATACCTTCCTATATTGCACACTTGCACTCATCAGCTGGTGACTGTCAGGCGAGGAACTTGCTTAATGTAGGGGACATCTATATTAGAAATAGATCGGTGGGAGGAGGAACTATTTAAAATATGTCAACTGTCAACCGTAATTAATATTACAATATATACATATTTACTGTTCACAAAAACCATAACCACACAGTAAAAAAGTCACATCACTCTGATCAGTCCGGTCTCTCTCAAGAAAGCCATTAATTTATCAGTCATAACAATGTCCCCATCACCCAGGATAGTGGAAAGGGTGAAGGGGACGTCTGCTGCGCCGCAGTAATTTATAAGTGAAGCGCGTTCACGAATAAATCGCCGACAGCGCAGGATGATATGACTGATAGATAACACCGCATTACAGATGTCACAGTGCGGTGGGAAGCGTCTTTCCATATATGGTTTTATGTGGGTTAAAATGGTGGCATTAAGCCGTAGCCGTGCCAACACTTTTTCTTCTAGGCGACTGGGACGGTTGGCAGTGTCCCAGTCGCCCAGGTACGGCTTACAAGTTGGAATATTTAGTCTGGTCCACTGACCTTGCCACAGAAGATTTATTGATTTCTTTCCGAGAGATAGACTCGACCGTAGATCACGAGGAACGTCCCAAGTCTCCTCGAGCTCCACAGCCGACTTTGCAAGTAAGTCAGCCTGCTCATTGCCGTAGATACGACAATGACCAGGCACCCAGATCAGCGTGAATGACTTATTGCATGAATGCAACTTATTAACGATGTGGCCCTGGATCTCATGAGAGTCCGTAGTGCAAGATGCAATTGCCTGAAGGGCTGATTTTGAATCTGAAAATATGACAAATGAGTCATGCCTAGAATTGAGAGCATAGTCTATGGCTTTGTCAATAGCAAAAAGTTCTGAAGTAAACACAGATGTATGAGTCGGCAACTGATGCCTGAGGGCACATTCAGTCGACCACACACTTGCACCCACACATTCACTCGACTTGGAGCCGTCAGTGTACAATTGATGGGACCCCAAGTGACGAACAATGATGTTACGAAACAAGTGGTGGACCTCCGCCTCTGGCGCCTTGGCCTTTGGTGCTGGGAGCCATGATACATCCACTGTAAAGCTGGGTGGCTCCCAAGGCGCTATATTTTTAAGCACCAACTTGTCACAGTCACTGGGGTCCACATCAAGCTCCTGAGTCAGTAAGTGGAGGCGAGCGGCAAGTGGCCGAAGCACCCCCCGCAGAAGGTGGTGGTTTGACGCAGGGGGGTACAGGCCACATTGCCGATGTTACTTTTCCTTAGCGTCCTTATACCATAGGACAAGGCCAGGTGGTCACGGCGAATACGGAGGGGAGGCACATTCGCCTCCACTTCCATACAAGCCACACGGGTACACCGGACGGCTCCAAGACACATTCGCAAACATTTATTCTGCAACACATCCAATCCTTTCAGAGTGGCATCGGATGCCGAGCCATACACCTGTGCTCCATAGTCTAGCTTCGATCGAATAAGGGACTTATACACCATTAATAAAGATTTTCTGTCGGCACCCCAGGTAGTACCCGCTAGGTACTTGAGGACATTTAACGGTTTATCACAACGAGCAAGCAAAGTATTAACGTGAAGTTTCAAATTCATTCTACAATCAAAATGTAATCCTAAAAATTTTACAGAATTTTGAAAAGGTACCGCCTGATTATCCAGAGTTAAGCACAAATTAGGTACGTTACGATTAGTGAAAACTATAGCGGCACACTTACGGACGGAAAACTTAAATCCCCACTGCAAGGCCCATTGGTGGACGGAGTCAAGGGCTGCTTGAATCCGCCCAGCCGAAAATTGTGCATTACGGGAAGAGTGCCATATTGCACAATTGTCAGCGTAGAGCGAGTATTTAAGATTCCTCGGGATGGGAGCTGATGACAGAATATCATTGATCATAATACTAAATAAAGTAGGACTAAGCACACTTCCCTGTGGCACCCCGTTTTCCCGGATAAATATATCCGATGTTACGTTACGGGGCAATTTGACAGAGAAAGATCTGTCCCTTAAGAAATTTGAAATAAAAATAGGCAAATTTCCTTTTAAACCATAAGCATAGAGCTTCATTAGTATACCGTGTCGCCAGGTCATGTCATAGGCTTTATAGATGTCTAAGAACACCCCTATCATGAATTCTTTATTGGCAAATGCCTCTGCAATACAATGCTCCAAATTCATTAAATGCTCTAGTGAACTTCTGTATTTACGGAAGCCTCATTGTTGATCATTTAACAAATTCTTCGACTCTAAAACAAAAAGAAGCCTATTGTTAACCATACGTTCCATGACCTTACATAGACAAGAAGTCAACACAATAGGACGAAATGAAGTGGGATTCATAAGACGACCAGCCTCTTTGGGTATCGGTATGACGTGTGCAAAGTGCCATGAGTTTAGGAACGTTCGAGACGCCCAAATCTCATTGTACAATGCTAACATCTTAATCAGGTTGTCCTGATTAAGATGCTGGATCATACCGTACGTGATGGTGTCTGGTCCTGGGCTGGTGTCTTTACAGGATTTAAGGGCAAGGAGCAGTTCATCTAGCGTAAACTCTTGGTTGTTGTTTTTTTTTTTATGCGAGGAAGAAGGAACCAAAGGCCGTGAGCCCGCAGTAACAGTTCCCTCCAAGAGAAAAACAAAATACAATAGAGAGCCAAATTCAAGATCTGATCATTTTGAGATGCCTGGACACACTACGTTTGAAAGACTGGAGATCATAGGCAGAAGGAAATACAGACAGAGGGAGACAGTTCCAGAGCTGACCTGTTGCATAAATGAAAGACTGGGAGTAACGGTTAACTCTTGCATTAGAGAGTTGGACAGAAAAGGGATGAGAGTTTGCTGCCAGACGGGTGCTACGCGCCCGTCGTAGAGGTGGAGGAATGCAAGCAGACAGTTCAGAGGAGCAGTGACCATTAAAGTAGCGATAGAAAAGAGATAAAGATGCAACAGTGCGGCGAAGAGACAGAGGTTGAAGGGAGTCAGTAAGAGGAGGAGAGTTAATGAGACGAAAAGCCTTTGACTCCACCCTATTGAGAAGAGCTGTATGTGGGGAGCCTCCCCACACATGAGAGTTGTACTCCACACAGGGGCGGATAAAACCCCTGTAAAGAGTCAACAATTGTGCAGGGGTAAAGAAAGAGCGGAGTCGGCTTAGCACACCCAATCTCTTGGAAGCAGATTTTACAAGAGATGTAATATGATCTTTCCAAGATAAGTCACGAGTAAATGAAACCCCAAGCATGTTCAAGGATGAGGCAGGATTAATCGGAATATTATTAAACATTAGTGGGTATACCTGTGGAAGATTTTGTCGGGTTGATAGGTGTAAGAACTGAGTCTTAGATGCATTAAAGACAACCATATTATTTTTACCCCAGTCAGAGATATGAGCCAAGTCAGACATTAGGTGTGCCATAGCCTCATCCCTTGTTTCTTGAAGTAACTGTTGAGATGGGCGTTGCAGGAACCGAATGGAAAGGTGAAGGGTGGAGTCATCAGCGTATGAGTGGATAGGGTTAGATGTACAGCTTAGAAGATCATTGATGAATAAAAGGAAGAGAGTTGGTGATAGGACAGAGCCCTGAGGAACACCACTGTTGATAGATCTAGGAGAAGAACGATGGCCGTCTATGACAGCAGCTATAGAGCGACCAGAAAGGAAGCTAGCGATGAAGGCACAGATAGAAGGATAGAAACCGTAGGAGGGCAGTTTGGAAATTAAAGATTTATGCCAGACTCGATCGAAAGCCTTTGAGATGTCAAGTGCAATGGCAAAGCTTTCGCCAAAGTCCCAAAAGGAGGATGACCAGGAGTCTGAAAGGTAGGTGAGAAGATCGCCAGTGGAGTGTCCCTGACGGAACCCATACTGACGATCGGAAAGAAGGTTGTGATAGGAAAGATGCCTTAAAATTTTTCTATTAAGAATTGACTCGAAAACTTTTGAAATACAGGACATTAAAGCAATTGGACGATAGTTGGAGGGTTGGGAGTGGTCACCCTTCTTTGGGACTGGCTGAATGAGAGCAAACTTCCAGCAAGAAGGGAAGGTACAAGTTGACAGACAAAGGCGAAATAGTTTGCCTAGGCAGGGTGTAAGCACAGAAGCACAGTTTTTGAGAACAACAGGAGGGACCCCATCAGGCCCATATGCCTTGTTAGTAATGAGTCCAGTAATGGCAGAAAATACATCAACTGAAGAAATTTTAATGTCAGCCATGAGGAAGTCAGAGGGGGGAAGTGATGGAGGAACAGCACCGGAATCGTCTAAGGTGGAATTGGAGGAGAAAGTCTGTGCGAAGAGATCTGCTTTATCAGTAGAAGAAATAGCTACAGAACCATCAGAGTAGAAAAGAGGAGGGAAGGATGATGAGGTAAAGTTGTTAGAAAGATTTTTGGCAAGGTGCCAGAAGGAGCGGGAAGAATTCGAGTTGGAGAGTTGAGAGCATTTAGTATGGATGAAATTATTTTTAGTAGAGCGAAGAACAGACTTAGCACGATTCCGGGCAGAAACGTAAAGATTATGTGATTCAGGGGTGGGTTGGCTCCGGTACCTTTTGTAGGCCTTCTCCTTGTTGCGGACAGCATAAGAACAAGCGTGATTAAACCAAGGCTTTCTTGCGTTAGTCAAAGGATATGAGAAAGGAATGTATGCTTCCATGCCCGAGAGAATAACCTCCGTAATGCGCAAGGCACACTCAGATGGCTCACGGCCATGGAAGCAATAATCATTCCTGGGAAAATCAAAGAAGTACTGCCTGAGGGCCTCCCAGTCCGCGGCTCCAAAATGCCACAGATGACGTTTCCCTGGAGGGTCCGCAGGCCGTACTGGAGCGATAGGACAGGTTAAGGTAATAAGGTTGTGATCGGAGGAGCCCAACGGAGAGAAAAGATTAACAGAGTAAGCAGAAGGATTAGTTGTGAGGAAGAGGTCAAGTATGTTGGAGCTCTCTCCAAGGCGGTCAGGGATACGGGTAGGGTGCTGTACAAGCTGCTCTAGGTCATTAAGGATAGAAAAGATGTAGGCTTGTTCACCAGGTGGATCCGTGAAAGGAGAGGAGAGCCAAAGGTGGTGGTGAACATTGAAATCTCCAAGAATGGAGATTTCAGAGAAAGGAGAAATGGACAGAATGTGTTCCATCGTAGAAGTAAGATAGTCGAAGAATTTTTGATAGTAGAATTAGGGGATAAGTAAACAGCACAGATATATTTAGTCTGAGAATGACAGGAAAGCCGAAGCCAGAGAGTGGAGAATTCAGAAGAATCAAGTTCAGGAACACGAGAGCAAGATAAGTCGTTGCGTATGTATACAGAACAGCCACCTTTGGCTTTGAAATGAGTATAGAGAAAGTAGGAGGATACAGAAAAGGGTTTGCTGTCAGTTGCCTCAGACAGCTGAGTCTCCGTTAGAAAAAGAAGGTGAGGTTTAGAGGAGGAGAGGTGGTGCTCAACAGAGCGAAAGTTAGATGAAAGGCCGCGAATGTTGCAGAAATGAAGAACAAGAGAGTCAGACAGTGGTTCCAGGCACCTCGAGTCGTCACCGGGAGAGGGGCAAAATGGCAGGGGCATTTATGGTCCCCCCCCCTGGGGACTCCGAGGCTGGGTGAATTGACGCCATTTTGGTGAATTTTGAATAGGAAGTGTAGTGTGTACTGTGCATGTAGTTTGGTGTACTGTGCATGTAGTTTGGTCTTCTGTGGCAAAGTCTAATATCTGTAGCTCAGCCATGCGTTTATGATGTTGGAAACGCGGATCATAATTGGCTGAGCTACTTACATGAGAAAAACTCCTGGCGAGGATGTTAGCAACGTCCACGGGCTCGTCATAGGTGGTGTTATTCACCTGCAAGGTGGTGACAGGGAAGTATGGGCGTTTATTATTTAATAATCTTATAGTGGACCAGACTTTATGTAATGGTGTTGTAGGAGTCACCGTGGACACAAAGGACCGCCAGGAGTCACGTTTAGCCCTTCTTATTATTCCCCTTGCCTCAGCCTGTGCCTGTTTGTATGCAATAAAATTTTCCTCAGTGGGCTGACTCTCAAAAATCCTGTATCTCCTATTGCGTTTTCTTAATGCTTGTCGGCAATCCGGCGTCCACCAATGTGCTTTATGCTTCGCATGAACTGTAGAAGTCTTGGGAATAGCAGCCTCAGCTGCGTGTAATATGGATTGGGTTATATTTTCGACCTTAACATCTATGGTCTCCCCAGTTATATCTAAATTGGCGATCCTTGAGAAGGATCCCCAATCTGCTTTCTTATAGTTAAATTTTGGAGCTGGAGGGTCCGAAATGATGTCGCGTGTATAAGAAAGACAGATGGGTAAATGATCACTTCCCAAGGAGTCGTCGTAGGGGTCCCATGAGAGATCTTGATGTATACCAGGGGAGGCCAAAGATAAGTCAATGGCCGAAAAGTTACCAGTACGATCATCTACACGAGTCGCTCTACCATCGTTCAGAAGACAGAGGTTGGACTGTAGTATTAGGTCGGCTACTTGCTCCCCATGACCATCAATCCTCAAGCTACTCCATTGATAGTGATGGGCGTTAAAATCGCCCAACACTAACTTATTTCCAGGCAGATGTTCCACTAGTGAATTTAAAGCATCACTATCAATGGGGCCATGTGGAGGACAGTACAGAGAGCAAATAGACAGATACATGTTATTAAATTTTACTCTGCACGCAACAGCTTCCAGAGTAGAATTTAGAATCACTTCCGTTTGTGGGTGTGATTTGTGTGTGTAAATGGCAACTCCGTGACCTTCATATCTTCTATACGAGTGGTAGTGTTTGAACTGTGGAGGATCAGGACGATCCTCCAGGCGCGTCTCCTGTAAACAAACAACGTCTGGCCTGTGTATAGAAAGCAAGATTGCTATATTTTGTAACTTATTCCCAATACCTCTACAATTCCACTGTAGTATAGTGAATGTGGCGGTTTAAGATTTATGAGGGGGGCCAGTGTGTTTAGTTTTTTTATGCCGCCCGCCACCAGGCGAGTGGCTACCGGGGGACCTTTCCCGGTGCTTACTCGTGGAGATCTCCATATTCTCATCAATAACAAGGCTCCCAGAATCCACCGAGGAAGAGCTATTCTTTCTCTCCCTCGCTGGACCAGGAGCCGGAAGGACATGAGGACGTGACTGTTTGGTGAGGGTGGTCAAGTTAATTTTATCTGACTTGTCAGGCTTCTGTTTTGACCGCACTGACTGCGAAGGAGCAGCGGCAGCCTGAGAGTAGGAAGTGGCAATAGGGATGTCTGTAAGAGAGTTGGAACGTACAGGGGGTCTAGACTTAGAGGGAGTGCATGTGGCATGTGGAGCGAAGGTAAGGTCAGTCTGTGTCTCCACGGTGCACATCACGGGACGGGACACAACCGCCGATGCATAGGAGACATTAGGCTTGGGAGTTGCATGCAACTCCTTCACCTTCTTCCTAGCATCGTAAAAGGATATGCCCTCAGTCGCTTTCACTGTGCAGACCTCTTTCTCCTCCTTCCACTTGGGACAAGCCCTAGAGGAAGTGGGGTGAGCATCCTCACAGTGAAAGCAGCACTCAGTCTCTGATGTACAGCGGTCAGCAGAATGTCCTACAGTTGCGCACTTGCCACATACTACGTTTGAAGCTTGACAAGCCTTTTCATGATGTCCATAGAGTTGACATTTTCCACAACGAAGGGGATTGGGTATGTAAGGTCTCACATTAACAATTTCATATCCTACTTTCACATTAGTAGGGAGAGATACTTTACCGAAAGTCAATACTACTGTGGCTGTCTTCGTCCTTATGCCTTCATGGTAACGGGTTATGAATCGGGCCTCAGTTACATCTTGCTGAGCAAGTTCACTGATGATATCATCCTCGTCCATGACCATGAGGTCCCTGCAGGTGATAACACCTTTACAGGAATTCATGGAGTGAGGGATCGTCGGCACAACATCATAACAGTGGAACTTACTCAACATCATCAAATCTTTTACCTGACGCGAGTTTACTGTCTTTACTAGAAGGTCCCCACTAGCAAGTTTTTTCACCTGTTCCACCTCACCGGCACACCCGTCAATCACCTTCTTGATAATGAAGGGATTGAGGTTGGACAGGGGAGTGGAACCAACCGCATGTAGTAGGACGAAGGAGGCGTTGTTTACATTGATGTCTAGCGGGGTGCGTGTCTGGGGCCGTTCAGTCTGGGATCGGTCTGTCCGTGGTTCAGTCGGGGGTCGGTCAGGACCGCCTCCCCCCCTGATGGGGGGGAGGCAGTAGGGGCGTCCTCCATAGTACCACTCCCCCCTAACGGGGGAAGTGGGAAGAAGGTGAGAAGACAAACAAGGGACCAACAACCAGGGGCAAAACACCTAAATCTGAGGTTGCCCTCTCAAACCACTCCAGGGAGGCCCGACGGTGTTCGTTCACGCCCCAGAGCGATCAGTGGGGGGGACCCTCCGTGGGCGATAAGCAAAGGTAAACTCAGGAAATAGATACAAAAACCTATTGTATCTCTAACCGGGAGGGGAGGAAAATGAGAACTAACTAATCCTAACTTTATTTAAAAAACGCCCTAGTGGCGGAAAAGATCACACAGAGACTCTTCAAAGCTTCTTCTCTGGTTTGTATAGTCAGCCAATAAAGTCGTGTTTTTGTTCCGAACCCCGTAAATATTCGAACAGATAAGTCGAAGCAGCAGGGATAGCTTCACAAGTCTGGCAACGGTGTCAGACCAGACGATGGTGATGGTGGGTGGTTTGGGGTGCCATGTATTACTATCGGGTGGAAATTATTGGGAATAACATACTGGCTAATAAGGTTATACTCGTAGTCAACTATCATCACTGTTATGTCACTAAATGTCTACATATGCATCATCATGAGTTTACATGTAATCAAAATATACTGCAGTTTCATATACATGGGTTGTCATGTCCAATTCATCTTTGATATTTGGATTACTTCAGAGGACGGAATAACCGTGGAATACGTTTCATAACGAGTGTTTGGAATTTAATGAAACGTAACGATTATGATAAAAAACAGCTTATATTAGTGATACTAAAATCTCCCCTCTATATCCCGTCGTCCAGTATAGATAACTGAATGACTGTGAAGATATGACTATATGCTGGTGGGTGTATATCTTGGTTTCATCACCTTGCGTAACACCTGTGGCTGGGTTTCCCCATAGATACAAATAAGATTAAATGCCGCATCGCCCAGTCTTCATTACAGCAGCGGTGTGTCTGTGCTGCCGCCATCTTGGAGCGGTCAAGCATGTAATAGTGGGGCTTGTTTTAGAGTGAATTTGGACTATGAGAATGAATGCTGTTGTGGAGGTGGTGGTGATGGTGATTATTGTTGTGGTGGTGGTGATGGTGGTTATTGTTGTGGTGGTGGTGATGGTGATTATTGTTGTGGTGGTGGTGATGGTGATTATTGTTGTGGTGGTGGTGATGGTGATTATTGTTGTGGTGGTGGTGATGGTGGTTATTGTTGTGGTGGTGGTGATGGTGGTTATTGTTGTGGTGGTGGTGATGGTGGTTATTGTTGTGGTGGTGGTGATGGTGATTATTGTATTGGTAGTGGTGGTTGTTGCTGTTATGGTGGTGGTGGTGATAGTGGTTTTTGTCGTGGTGGTGGTGGTGGTGATGATGGTAATTTTTGTTGTTGTGGTGGTGATGATGATGATGGTTTTGTTATTGTTGTTGTGGTGGTGGTAATTGTTGTGTTGGCCAGTTTTTTTTTTACTGGTTTTCCTTGTAACTTAATTTATCTGTTTCCACAAGTTAATAAATGTTTAATACAGTTCTTTTAATCGCTCATTGAGTAACTGTGATGGTATATTTTCTTTATTACTTTGTAGATGTAATAACGTATAGCTGTATGTATGCAACACGTATTTTATGTAGGTATAAATGGTAACACTCGTTGGTAGTAAATAAATGCTATAATAAATGAATGAATAGATACAGTGTAGAATATTTATTGTTGGTGCAAGTAGTTAATGATTGAATTATGAAGATAATTGAAGTAGGTATATGTATGCAAGTTGTAATTATACAGCAGGTTTTATTTGTTTGTGCAGAAGTTTTTTGTCTATCACTGTGTATCGTATAAATGAAGTAACTATGTAACTCACTAATTTTTACCGTGGTGGAAATGGTGTGAGTGGTGTTGCACGTGGTGATAGCGTTGTCCTTCACGGGTTGATTGACGCGTTGTGGGGTGTCAGACACACGGCTTGGCGTCGTCTCAGCACAGGTATGGTGACGTCGACTTCCCACACTGGTAGCTGTGGTGAGTAAATGAGTAGCGATGAGTAACTTGAGTGAAGATGAGTGAGTAAGATGAGTTGTGACTATGGACTTGGTATTTGCTTCGTCGTCTTGACCTCTTCACTCCTGCGTCAGCGGTGGAGGTTGGGTGGATGTAGCAGAGAGAGGAGGGTGAGGTCTGGTGGTTGTGAGTTGTGATTCGTGTCTCACTCTTCATTTGTTTGTTTTGATTTTCTTTCTCAAGGTATTCGTGGTCCTTTTTTCTTGTGATTTACTCGTTGTGGGATGAAGACTGCCACTACTTGTAGGAGCGTGTAGAAGATTATACAGACGCATCGTAGAGTTGTTACTTGTAGTTGATTGTAGATGGTTGTAGTTCGTTGGTTCGTCGTAGAAATTGCAAGACTGTTTGTATCAGTGCATTGTTAAACTATTGGCAAGACGTCCTGTGACCTCTTCACCTCTACATCAGCGTGATGATCGTGGAGACGGAGGGGGGGTTGGAGAGAATACTGTTAGGAGTTGGTTGTGAGTTGTTGGTTGTGAGAGGTATTTTTTTGTTTTTAATCTTGATATTTTGTAGGAATTCACTGTAGATTCGTAGACGAGGTCCGTACTTTTGCTGCCAACCAAATGTCATAATCATTTTTTTTTCCCTATACTAACACTTAGCTACACAGCTGGAATCCGCATTTCTCTCTCACCTGCCCCCTCACTAAATGGTTTTAGGTTATCAGATTTTGACCATTTGTCACTTAGGCTGTCACCTGGCGAAAATAAATGAATTATTTGGGGCACTTCTGTGATAACTATGAAAGATAAATTTCAGTAAACAAACTCTCTCCTCCATCCCTTTCTCTTCTTTTTCTTATTCTCTCCTTTTACAGTCAAAATCACCGTTCAGCTAGAATCTTATTGCTTTTATTATGATTATTATTAATAAATTTTATTTATCACTACTGGAAAAATAATTACTGTCTGTCTGTCTCTCTCTCTCTCTTCATTCTGTTTTCTAACTAATTTCTTCTTATTCTCCACACCATTACCACTATTATTACCTGATTTAAGAAACGTCTTTTCATATAAAGGACAAACAAAAAACAGTGGAACAGTAATTATTAATGTTTTTTTTTCCCTATAGCTACTATCACTCAGCTACACTAGGAATCTGCACTGCTCTCTCTCACCTGTCCCCTCACTAAATCAGATTTTGAACATTTGTCACTTAGGCTGTCGCCTGGCGAAAATAAATAAAGCATTTGGGGCACTTGTGATTGCTGTGAAAGATAAATTTTAGTAAACAAGTCTCTCCTCCATCTCTTTCTCTTCTTTTTCTTATTCCCTGCTTTCTTTTTCGTATTCCCTACTTTTTACAGTCCAAATCACCTTTCAGCTAGAATTTTAGAGCTTTATTATTATTATCATTATTATTATTATCATCATTATTATTATTATTATCATTATTATTAAATTTATCACTACTGGAAAAATAATTACTGTCTGTCTGTCTGTCTCTCTCTTTCATTTATGTTCTTCCTATTACTATGGTCAAAATCAATATTACAGCTGAATTAATGACAACTTATATTTTCCATGATTGGAAAAAAAATAACTAAACAAAATTAAATAGCTAAGAACAGTAATCTCCCTTTGTGAGAGTGTATGCGTCTCTAAAAATCTTACCACATCTCGAAAGGACCTATGAAGCTCAAAGATGGCAACTGAGGCTCTCAGGATTTATAAAGCCACCGATAAACTCTGTGAGGCCCCCTTTTTCACCATGGTACATCAAGAGACATGCTGCGAGAAGTGTGGCAAGAAGATTAACATCAAAACCGCCCACACCTGTGTAAAATGCCAAGGTTGCGGACGATTTATTAATATTTTTTATCAGCGATATCTCAGACAGTCCTGTTTAAAAGGTGAGTAATCATAAACATTGAAGAATAGCTCTTCTTGTTAAATTGTTTCACAGTATCATTGTGTGCAACCTTCATGGATTTGGGAGAAAGAATACGTCAGGGTGGATAAACAAGGATTGTGGGGAGCGTTAGGAAATACATGGGAAGTTGCTGTAGGTCATGAAGAGTAGGTATGAGGGTGCTAAAGCTGCAGTGCAAGTGGATAATGAACTGAGAGAAATATTTCTATTTGAAGGTTGGACTGAAGCAAGGATGTGTCATCTCTCCATGGTTGTTCAATCTGTATATGAATGGGGTAATAAAGAGATACAACGTTGGGCAGTGGATGTTGGAGGGTCCCCTAGTGAGAGGGGGCAGTGCTTGGAAACTCCCTGTTCTGTTGTTTGTAGATGATACTGTGTTATTAAGTAAAGACAAAGAGGAGCTGCAAGACTAGGTTGATGAGTCTGGGAGAGTGGAAAAGGAGAGGGAGGGGAGATCAAGGATGAAATGGGGGATCTTGTGGAGAGGTATATGGGGGGAGCTGGGGTCTGGGTGATATGGGTGCGATTTGTTTGTGGCCACCCCTTACAGGATTAAGGCTTCTGGCAATAGATAGATAAATAAGATAGAAATTATCAGGAACAAAACTTATGGAAAAAAACAAAAAAAACACCACTGTTCACAGGTGAGGAGGGGGGACTTCTAAGTAGTTAAGACGACCCTGTCTCTCTGGAATCACAACAACTGGTGATGATGATGGTGCCACTCCCTCAACAAGTAGGGGCGACGGACATATGCCTTCATCATCTATGGCATCAACCTCAAGGTCATTTCTAAATGGCCTTTTACAAGGTCAGATTTACTCCTCCGGGAGAGTACGCTCAAGACCTAATAGTATTCTTAACAGATTTTGCTACATTTTTCAGTCACCATATTCAAAATGTAATGAGGCAGATGCAGGCACCATCTGTTGGTATATACTTAGTGCTGGCAGTTGTTTTAAGATGGGAACCTGTTTTAGAGGGGCAAGATACAACCAGAACTCAATACATTCACGCTCCACGAGTTTTCATTACTCTCAACACTAAAGGACAAACACTGGAGGAGCTGAAACAGTACATATTAAATCATATAGAAAATGTATCATCGAACACAGAGGGGAGTGGGTTTATTTTAGACTACATCAAACATTTAGAAATAAACATAATTAAAAATGTTGTTCCTCAGTCTATAGGTACATATGTAGAATTTCCCACTTGTGTTAGTGGAAGGAAGCAGATATTTAATCCTCGACCTACAACAGGAATAGATAAAGATGCTTGTATAATACAGTGTTTGGCTGCTCATAAGATATTTTCTATCCATAATAAATGGAGGGACATGCAGTGTCGAGTGGATTCATGGGAAATATGTAGTACTTTGATAAAGTTTCCTCTAGGGAAAGAGATTTCTTGGTACTCTCTTGATCAGTTAGAAACTCAAAATAAAATAAGTATTGATATTTATGGCTTGAATGATAAACATCTCTACGAATTGGCTATAGTCAGAATAGGGAGCAAGAAGTATGAGGACAAAGTAAATTTACTTTTATTAGACAACAAACACTGTTGTCAGATAAAAGATTTAAAGATATTTCTTCAGGCTTTTGTATATAAACGTCAACCTATAAGTCTTTTCTTCTGTGAAGTGTTGTTTTCGGAATTTGCTAGGGAGGAGGAGAAGGTTTCACATTCTCAGTATTGCTGCTCTCGGCAGAAAGAAGTAATTCCTGACCGGGGTTCCACCATTAAATTTAAAAATTGGTGGAAAACAGTGTCCCCTGATTTTGTGTGCTTCTATAATTTTGAAGCCCAACTGAAGGATGGGGGTGATCAGGATCATATTGTCAGCACACATCACGCTACAGCATATGCCTATATCATTGTGGATAGAGATGATAGTTTGGTAGATTCATATACATATGTTGGACCCGATGCAGCCACACATTTCATAGATAAAGTAACCCTCTCTTATGAGCAGTTACAAAGTCACCACAAATTTCCCATCCATATGACAGACGAGGATGAGGAAAGCTTTCAAAGGCAAATGAAGTGTCAGTTATGTGAGTCAGCATTTGTTAACGGTAGCGATAAACACAGACACCACATACACCACACACAATTTAACAATTATGTAGGGGCTCTGTGCAGGAAATGTAATATGCAGATAAAAGATAACTCTGATAAACTAATTACCATAGCTCATAATTCGTCCTATGATTTGGGGTTAGTCATTAAGGAAGTGAAACAAGACCTCCCCATTAACCTGCTTTGCAAACAGGCACTTAAGTTTTTTAAGGTTGGTATTGGCAAGCTGAGATTCATCGATAGTTATGGCTTTATGAGTGGAAGTCTTGCTGATTTGGCTAAGGTACACATTCAGTCTGGAAATTCTCTCAAATTCACTGAGGAAATACTTGGAGAAATAGATAAATCTTTAAAAGAAATGCTAATTTCTGGGAAGCAAGTATTTCCATATGAATATCTTTCCGAGACTGATAAGCTTGAAGATCATAGTTTACTACCCATTGATGCATTTTACAGTTCATTAAAAGGAAGCTGCATTACAGAGGAAGAGTATGATCATGCTTCAAAAGTATGGGCAATGGCGGGTTGCTGTAGTTTGAAGGACTACCTCATGCTGTACCTTAAAGTTGACTGTGGCCTACTAGCCGATACGTTCACAAACTGGCGTTGAACTTTGCAGCAACAATACCATTTATATATAGTTAATTATGTCTCCCTCCCTTCTTTCAGCTTTGATAGCTGGCTGAAATCTTCAAAAATAGAAGTTCAACTAATCAGTGATAGGTCTTTGATTCACCTCATTCAGAATAACATCCGAGGTGGTTTCACTACGGTTGTTCGCCGCTTCATGAGAGCTAATAACAAATTAGCCAATCCAAGTTTTGATAGCTCAAAAGAAATTTCAAATTTTTTATGTTATTATGACTTTAAGTCACTCTATGCCTCTGTAATGACAGAATCGCTTCCCATTGGTGATATAAAGAAGCTTAGTGAAAGTGAGATGAAAGCATTTCTTGATAAGGGAATTGAAAGGCAACCTACTGACGGTATGATTGGGTACTGGGTTCTGTGTGACACTCTACCTGTGTCTGCAGAGGTTGCTCAGTTAACAGATGATTTTTCTCTGGGCTTAGAACAAAAAAACATTACTTATGATGATCTTTCACCCTATTCTAAACAGCTATTAGAAAAGGAAGGTAGAAAATATCCTAAATTTAATAAAAAAAAAAAAACTTGTAGCTTCTCACTCAACAAAGGACAAAAATCTTATAGCTCTACCTTTGTTGCAGTTATATATGAGGCATCGTCTGAGATTAGCTAGAGTGATCTCAGTCTTCATTTTTAGATAGGAACCATATTTAAAAGTCTTCATAGAACAAAATACTGTATAGAACTCAGAAATAATGCCTCAACTAAGGACAAATAAGCTATGTACAAGCTAATGTCAAATTCACTGTTTGGGAAAACTTTATTCAATCCCCAGAGATATGCCACCAAAACTAAAGTTTGCCGAAAGAGGAAAGAATTCCTAAAAAGTGTTAGGAATCCTTTCTTCAGAAGGGTGATACCTTTAAAAGAAAATCGAGTAATAACAATCTCTCAGTCTCCCAAAATAGAACTGTCTCATCCCCAGTTTGTAGGATTTCAAATCCTTGAGTTGGCCATGGTAAAGATGTATCATTTTTGGTATGATGTTCTCACAAAGCACTATGGGGAAAGAGTAAAAGCAGTGTACTCAGATACAGACAGTTTTGTATTTTCACTTGAGTGTGAAGATATATTCAGTGAAATACAAAAGTATCCCCTTGTGGACTGGATAGATACGTCTAATTTCAGTCCCCAGCATCCTTTGTACAGTGATGCACGCAAAGAACAGTTGGGTCTGTTAAAAAGTGAGGTAGGGGAGAAACTGATAGTTGAAGCATGTTGTCTAAAGCCAAAATTATACTCCTTACTTTTGCAGTCAGGTACAGAGATGATAACTGGTAAGGGTATTCCTAGTTATGAAAGGAAAAAACTTAAACATCAAGAATACAAAGACACTCTTCTTGGGTCCAATAAGATTCATTATGTTAGAGCCACCAGTATATCTAACTGCCAGGGACAGATCACCACGCTATCATCAAGCAAGAGAGGGTTGAGTGAATTTGAAGATAAACGTTACTATTTGTCCCCTACTCAGTCAGTCAGCTATGGGCATCCTTTGGCTAATAACATTCAAGTAAAAGGAGGGCAAGAAGAAGAGGAAGAAGAAGAAGAAGAAGAAGAAGAAGAAGAAGAAGAAGAAGAAGAAGAAGAGGGAGGAGGAGGAGGAGGAGAAGAAGAAGAAGGAGAAGAAGAGGAAGAAAAAAGAGATGGGAAGGAGCTTCCATCTCTGTGGGGGTCACGACTCATCCCCATTATCCAACAGTATTTCCCATGCAAGCGAAAACAAGGGTCCGACTTATATGACAGACAAAGGAAAAAGAAAAATGGTAAATGTTTCCTAGACAGGGAAGCTACTTCGTGATCTATAAGGGTGTTTGTAACATTCTTTTCATAGATATTTTGTATGCAGATCTCATATACTGTATATATATATATATATATATATATATATATATATATATATATATATATATATATATATATATATATATATATACTAAAAAAAGTTTACTGATGATGTGTAAATAAGTATTTGCAGTGTTCATGTCATTTATTTATTAGGTGAGGACATTTTTTAATCTTCTTTCCTAGAAAAGGGAAGCTACGTCATGATCTATGAGGGAGTTTGTATAATTATTTTCATATATAATTTGTATGGAGAAATCCTATATAGTCTACTGTATTTACTGTGTTAAAAACCTTTACTGTTAATTTGTAAATAAAGTGTCTGCAGTGTTCATGTTTTATTTATTAGGTGAGGACATATTAGTTTTTTCATCAGTATATGATTAAACACCATGGAGAACATTTATACATCAGAACACACAGATATATTTCGTGATCCTGCCGGAATTATTGTGGCAGGGTTTTCAAACTCAGGAAAAACCGTACTGATATCTAAACTCATCAAATACTATGCAGAAAAGTTTTCAAAAATATTTATCTGTGGTCTAAGCTATCACCCTCTTCAAGATAATCCAGTCATTGGTCATAAAGTTTCTGTGCACAAAGATATAATTGACCCTTCAGTACACTCTACTCCACAAGGAAATTCACTACTCATATTAGATTATTTGTATTTAAAGGCGATGCAGAGTCAAACTGTAGCTGAAGCTTTCATCAAGGGACGTCATTCAAACCTGAGTGTTGTATTAATATCTCAAAACCTTTTTATGAGCAGTCACTTTTCTCGTGATGTGTCCCTTAAGGCCACTCATTTTTTACCCCTTCGAATGAGTGACTTGGGACAAGTGGAATGTTTAACTAGTCAGATATTTGGTAAACAACATGTGCCAGATATTCTTGAAATATACAGGAAGCCGTTGTCAATAAACTTTATGGGTATTTACTGATTGATTTATCTATAAAAACTCCCCCACAACTGCAATTTAGGTCAAACATTGCTGGAGAGCCTCCCTGTGAAGTAGTCTATACCTATGGAAATTAATAGCTTACTTCGAAACATATACTATGATCCTACATCACTTGCATCCTAGGGTAGTATTGAAAACCTATATCGGGTCGCCAAAAAATAAACACTCCAGTGACTAAAACAGATGTGAAGAGAATTTTAAAAGGTTCTAGAGTTTATACTCTGCATAAATTACAAAGAAAAAGATTCCCTCGACGAAACACTGTAGCAGCAGGACCCCGCATTATTCTGACATGTGAACTGGTTGATTTGAGGCACTTACGGAGGGAAAATAACCATGTACAATATTTACTGGTATGTGTAGATGTCTTCTCACGTTACAAGTTTGTCCATCCCATTCAACGAGAAACTGGAGCTACTGTAACTAACGCTCTTTCAATCATTTTAAGTAAACCAGAATCAGGTCACTCAAGACTTTTCATAGACAGGGGGACAGAATTTTATAACAAAACGCTGGAATCTTACTTGAAGAGGAAGAATATTACTCTGAATAGTGTTTACTCACAAGAGGCAAAAGCTAGTCAATGTGAGCGTGCCATAAGAACCCTGAAGCACAAAATTTATCGGTATTTAACTGCATACAACACTTTAACCTACCTACCCATTCTAAGTACACTGGTGAGCACATCTAATCTCACTCCTCATCGAGGCTTGAAGGGCAAGATACCTGATGAAATTCACAAGCTAACAGACCCCAGAGACTGGTGAAAGCAGTTTACAATAATGTATAAAAAGCCTATCAAACGTAAAAAAACAGTTAGTTCAGACTTGGCTATAGGGGACTTAGTACGAATAGTGACTTCATCCAAGAGTAAGAGCTTTGCAAAAGGATTTACTAAACAGAATACAAGAAAGATATTTCGGAATACTAAAATACACAGGAGTAAGTCAGGAATTTATACCTATGAGCTGGAAGACGGGTGGAGAAGCAATCAAGGGAATATTCTATCTATCTATCTATTGCCAGACGCCTCAATCCCGTTTGGGGTGGCCACAAACAAATCGCCTCCAAGTCGCCCTGTCCCCAGCCATTTCACTCCCCTGCTCCCAACTCACACCCCCCTCTCTCATATACCTCTCCACCCCATCCCTCCATCTCATCCTTGGCCTCCCCCTCCCTCTTTCCCCCTCCACCTCACTCACATACACTCTCTTCGTCAGTCTTTCACCCTCCCTCCTCTCCACATGGCCAAACCACCTCAGTGTGTTCCTCATAACGCTTCCTATCACATCCACATCAACACCACAACGCTCCTTTATATCCTCATTCGTCAGCCTGTCTCTCCAAGTGACTCCACAGGCTCCTCTTAAATAACTCATTTCCACTGCTCACACTCTTGACTTGTGTCCTTCCAACAACGTCCAAGCTTCACTTCCGTACGTCAGAGTTGGTATCACAATACTGTCGTGTAGTAACTTTTTCACTTCCATGCTCACTTCCCTGTTTCTTATCACTGCTTTCAAGGAACCAGCAACCTTTCTTCCCTGCTGTACCCTTTCAGGCACTTCACCCTCCAAACCTCCATCCTTACTCATCACACTACCCAAGTACTTAAACGTACTCACATTTTCCAATTCCTCACCATCCAGCCTCGCTGTACATTCACTGACATCACCTCTCTCAAAGACCATCACTTTACTCTTCCCTACATTCACCTTTAGATTCCGTTTCTTACACACTCTCTCAAACTCATCCACCAAGCCTTGCAGCTCCCCTTCGTCTACAGAGAAGAAATAATCCCTACTTTAGCCCCAGAAACCTACCCCATTGAAATATTAAAGAGACGGGAGAAGGAAGACGGCTCTTTGCAGTATTATATTCACTGGAAATCATATCCAGATCGCTTTAACGAGTGGATAGATGCCTCGTAGATCCAGAAAACCACTGATCTCCCGCCATCGTGAATTTATTCAGTTTCTGAAAGAAACCAACCCAAAGCTGAGGAGGAAATTAATTTCCAGGTGTTGCAAACTAAGAGTTAGACTGCTTACCAGAGATATTTGCAAATTTCTTGAAGAAATACTTAACAAGAGATACAAAAGCAATAAGAATGCTTCGTCCACACCAGTCTGTAATTCGAGAGATTGCTTTGAAACAAACACCTTTAAAGAGAAAAAGGGAGATCCTTACCTCTGCTACTGGAGAGTCTGTTCTAAGCATCTTGCTACCCATTGCCACTACTATATTAGGGAGTCTTCTTGAATAATGACAGCCAACGAATTCTGCCTAGTACCATACAAGGTCTCAGGCGGAAACCATTGTTTATGCTTCTACCATTCAAAGACCCCAGGAAACTGCTTATACTAAATCTTCCCATGTCATTGCCCCCATTCAGCCTTCAAATACAGAACATCGTCACTCACTCGAGGACACAATCAAAATACTACTCAAACCAGAAGTCCATCAGTATTCTTTTGGTATTTTATCATATTTACGACAACACCCTTTAGTACACTGAGATGATATGGGTAATCTGATCGCTCCAATTCGCATCATCAATGTTATAGAAGTAATTCAGTACTGGGTAACCCGAAACAACACTTCTGATTCACGTAAAATAACTGACTTACCAACTTTGGTGAAACTTGTAGATTTACCCGAGGCTTATATAAAAAATCCAAAGGCAAAGAAACAACTATTCGGGGGTGGGGTCACATCTCTTCATAAAAAAATAAAGCAAAATTATAACAGGTGGGACCCATATTAAGTCTTTCATTACAGCCTGCAGAAACAGTCCACCTTGAGATCTCGAGCAGAATGGATGTCTGTGGGAGAAGCTTGCAAGTCCATGATCGATTAAGGGAAATTCGTTTTGCCCACGCTCTCGCCAGACATAGGGCCACGATTATCAACTCCCTTTTTGAGACTTATAACAGACTAGTTGGCAATCTAACAGAGGATTACTATAAGTAAGATATAGATTTAGTTGTTTCCACTCTAAGTCTGAATGATAAGGATATAGACACTCAACTTCAGTATTATCAACAACAATATCATCGTTATAGAGAGGTGGCTCTCCAATTTTTGTTTGTCAAGTCTTTACTGGATGATCTTCGAGTCATACAAGATTTGTAATTTAACTACCTAGAAAAAGAAAAGGGGGAATTCCCACCCAGTTACGACCTTGAAAGAAGTGAGTGAGTGAGTTTGTTGGTTAGCACTCCCCCATAAAAGGAAGGCTCCAGAAGCTCAGCCAGCACACTTCACTCCTTATCACTCGTTCACACTTTAGAGACCCGGGATGGAGGCTGAGGGTACCCTTCTTCAAAGAGTTAGCGGGGTAATAACTGACGATCAGTATGTCGTCAGAGATAATGCTATTTGTCACAAAGTTTTTTTTTTTATGCGAGGAAGAAGGAACCAAAGGCCATGAGCCCGCAGTAACAGTTCCCTCCAAGAGAAAAACAAAATACAAAAGAGAGCCAAATTCAAGATCCGATCATTTTGAGATGCCTGGACACACTGCGTTTGAAAGACTGGAGATCATAGGCAGCAGGAAATACCGACTGAGGGAGACAGTTCCAGAGCTGACCTGTTGCATAAATGAAAGACTGGGAGTAACGGTTCACTCTTGCATTAGAGAGTTGGACAGAAAAGGGATGAGAGTTTGCTGCCAGACGGGTGCTACGCGCCCGTCGTAGAGGTGGAGGAATGCAAGCAGACAGTTCAGAGGAGCAGTGACCATTAAAGTAGCGATAGAAAAGAGATAAAGATGCAACAGTGCGGCGAAGAGACAGAGGTTGAAGGGAGTCAGTAAGAGGAGGAGAGTTAATGAGACGAAAAGCCTTTGACTCCACCCTATTGAGAAGAGCTGTATGGGGGGAGCCTCCCCACACATGAGAGTTGTACTCCACACAGGGGCGGATAAAACCCCTGTATAGAGTCAACAATTGTGCAGGGGTAAAGAAAGAGCGGAGTCGGCTTAGCACACCCAATCTCTTGGAAGCAGATTTTACAAGAGATGTAATATGAACTTTCCAAGATAAGTCCCGAGTAAATGAAACCCCAAGCATGTTCAAGGATGATGCAGTTTTAAGGTGAATATTATTAAACGTTAGTGGGTATACCTGTGGAAGATTTTGTCGGGTTGATAGATGTAAGAACTGAGTCTTAGATGCATTAAAAACAACCATATTATTTTTACCCCAGTCAGAGATACGAGCCAAGTCAGACATTAGGTGTGCCATAGCCTCATCCCTTGTTTGTTGAAGTAACTGTTGAGATGGGCGTTGCGGGAACCGAATGGAAAGGGGAAGGGCGGAGTCATCAGCGTATGAGTGGATAGGGTTAGATGTACAGCTTAGAAGATCATTGATGAATAAAAGGAAGAGAGTTGGTGATAGAACAGAGCCCTGAGGAACACCACTGTTGATAGATCTAGGAGAAGAACGATGGCCGTCTACAACAGCGGCTATAGAACGACCAGAAAGGAAGCTAGCGATGAAGGCACAGATAGAAGGATAGAAACCGTAGGACAGTTTGGAAATTAAAGATTTATGTCAGAATCGATCGAAAGCCTTTGAGATGTCAAGTGCAATGGCAAAGCTTTCGCCAAAGTCCCGAAAGGAGGATGACCAGGAGTCTGAAAGGTAGGTGAGAAGATCGCCAGTGGAGCGTTCCTGACGGAACCCATACTGACGATTGGAAAGAAGGTTGTGATAGGAAAGATGCCTTAAAATTTTTTCTATTGAAAATTGACTCGAAAAATTTTGAAATACAGGACGTTAAAGCAATTGGAAGATAGTTGGAGGGTTGGGAGTGGTCACCCTTCTTTGGGACTGGCTGAATGAGAGCAAACTTCCAGCAAGAAGGAAAGGTACAAGTTAACAGACAAAGGCGAAAGAGTTTGCCTAGACAGGGTGTAAGCACAGAAGTACAGTTCTTGAGAACAACAGGAGGGACCCCATCACGCCCATATGCCTTGTTAGTACTGAGGCCAGTGATGGCAGAAAATACATCAACTGAAGAAATTTTAATGTCAGCCATGAGGAAGTCAGAGGGGGGAAGTGATGGAGGAACAGCACCGGAATCGTCTAAGGTGGAATTGGAGGAGAAAGTCTGTGCAAAGAGATCCGCTTTATCAGTAGAAAAAATAGCTACAGAACCATCAGAGTAGAAAAGAGGAGGGAAGGATGATGAGGTAAAGTTGTTAGAAAGATTTTTGGCAAGGTGCCAGAAGGAGAGGAAAGAATTCGAGTTGGAGAGTTGAGAGCATTTAGTATGGATGAAATTATTTTTAGTAGAGCAAAGAACAGACTTAGCACGATTCCGGGCAGAAACGTAAAGATGATGTGATTCAGGGGTGGGTTGGCTCCGGTATCTTTTGTAGGCCCTCTCCTTGTTGTGGACAGCATTAGAACAAGCGTGATTAAACCAAGGCTTTCTTGCATTAGTCAAAGGATATGAGAAAGTAATGTATGCTTCCATGCCCGAGAGAATAACCTCCGTAATGCGCAAGGCACACTCAGATGGCTCACGGCCATGGAAGCAATAATCATTCCAGGGAAAAATCAAAGAAGTACTGCCTGAGGGCCTCACAGTCCGCGGCTCCAAAATGCCACAGACGACGTTTCCCTGGAGTACGAAATTACGGCCCTTGTGCTGCAATTTCAGAAAAGTACCCTTATGCTAATTTGTATTCCACTCGAGAACCCCTTTATAATCTTAACAGAGCCCAGGTCAAATCACGTGATAAAGTTGGGTCTGTCAGAGTATTTAAAGAAAGTAACAGACCCTATATAATTACTTTAGTAACCCATTGGGGTCCTGGCTCTGAACTAGAGACCAACGAGTCTGCCCAAGCATTAATATCAAGGTCGTCAGACTGACATTACATTCAGGGTCTCCAACTGGATACTCTGACTGGACGTGTGGGTAACTTAGCTCTATGTATTGAAGAGCTTAAACGTATCCTACCCTATTTAGGTATTAATAATTTACTAGTACCTGCAGGGACTGGAAGTGGTCTGGGTGGGGATACGTGGGCTTTAAAATATTTGCCTTGCTTTGAGAAGCTTGCAATATACTGCCGGCGTAACAGCATCAATTGTACAATTGTTGATAGGAGAAATGTCTCCAATCATAAGCCCGCTGCTGGAGTTCGCGAGTGGTATCCACCACAACAACTACTAGCACAGCTTCCATCACAACCACAGCCACTACCCCAGCTTTCATCACAACAATCAAAACCTCTACCACAGCCTCCTTCCTACGAGGAGGTGTGGCTGGGGGATCCAATGTTACTACCCCTCCTCCAGCATGAACCACTACAGCAGCAGCAGCAACAGCAGCAGCAGCACCACCACCACCACCGCCAGCAGTTGCCCCACCCCCAGTATGAGCCACCACAGCAGCAGCAGCAGCAGCACCAGCACCATGGACAACACAAAGACCCACGAAAAAGACCTGCTGCAGCCTCAGATGAAGTGGAACCACTCGGTATCATTAAAAAGAAAAAAAATGAGAATAAGTAACAGTGTTAGTGTATTAAATGTTTACGAGGACTCCCCTGCCTGGAAAGGAGCCAGAAATGGAAACTGTTATATAAAAGAGGCCATTGATCGATCCAGATTTCACAGAACAATTATTTTTATAGAGAAATTACTTACACCAATATTACTTAAGAAATTATTACTTACCAAAACTAAGCATTCCCAAATTTGACTACTAATAATAGTTTGTAAGATGTTTTGGGGAGATGGTACATAATTCTATGTATTGAAACAGATTTACTTAAGAAACTCTTGTATACTACTAGCATTTAGTCATAATAGCCTGTAAGATGTTCCTGGGTGATTCTTTGTAATTCTAAGACCTGTGTGTGTTTTTGAGGGTTGATAAAATTCGTATATAAGTTGTTAGTAAAATTAAAGAAAAAGATTTACAAATCATTTGTTTTCTTAACCTATAAAATAATGGTATATAGAACTTTCTTGTCAGTATGTATTCTACAAGGGAAATAGTCATGTCACTGAAAGACGCTGATGACATTTACCTTTATCTCTCTTCCATTGCAAGTGGAGATGTTTACCCAGATAATACCACAACAAACTTTCAGAATCGCATTATCCCACTGCAGCTAGATCCAAATCATGAATATGAAGTTAGGTTAAGTATTATTTTATTCCCAAAACATTATTACTGTCTCAGAAATGGTGATCCGGAGTTAAAATTGGTTTTCATGCACGAATAATGAGATCTGAAAACGATGACTACGAGTACAATTTTTATAATTAAATACCTGAAACAAATATTGTTTGCAACTTAAGCGCTCGCAATTTAGTATCCATAATCGAATCCATTAACCATCAAATGATGAAAGAACTTCAGGAAGTTATTCAAGAAACGTATACCAGCAAATATTGCACTATGATTACAGTCTAGATAGGGTTGTCATTCAAAAAACGGTAGTTGGGGCTGACGCAGATCGTTTATACACCGAGTTATCAGTGGAGTTTGCTCCTCAAATTGCCATAGTGCTGGGGTTTGAACCAAGTGTTCGTTATTCGGTATATCAAAAAACTGAAATGGAAAGTCCTTCATACTCGAAACCCAATCCTGTTAACGTTGTAGGTCCATATCCACCCAGATCTGATGGTTCCAATGATTATTTAAATTTGTACTCTGACCTGGTTAACCCTTGACGATTCGGGGGTCAAATTGTGAATATCCTTGATGCTATACCCCTACCGAATGATGTGACAAGTAAGGGTGTTAATCCTATAATGTACAAAACAATTAGTAGTTCAACCATAGAAAGCGTTGCCATAAAAATTACTAATCAAAATGGTGGACCAATATACTTTGAAGACAATCACAGTGTTACATGTGTTTTACATATAAGACGTAGGTAAAGATGATCACAGACTCATTACTGTTTTTGACACCATGATGCATACTACCCTGATACCTCCTTCCAAATATGATTTCTTGTTACTATTCAAAGACCCATTCCTACTCAAACGAGGAGGGGCTCTAAGTGATATAACTACTTTTAGGAGCACCATATACTACCAACGGAGGGCTGGTATTTTTGACTTTCTAAGGGGCATAGGGAAACGGGCAATTCCTTTTTTTATGAAAAATATAATTCCTGAAGCTCTGGGAATGGGACGAGGTGTACTCGAGGATATATCTAGTGGCAAGGGAAATCTGAAGGACTCTCTGAAACAGAGAGGAATTACAGCCTTGAAAGGTGTCGCTCAAAGAACTAGCATGAAAGGAGGACGTAAAAGAAAGTCAAAAATGAGGCGGAAATTACGGAAATGTTATAAGAAGGATGTATTTGACTTAATATAGCTTAGTTAGAATAGTGATTTGATTCTGGTAACATGTCTCTTGATGTTGCTTCGGGAGTAGGGGTAAAATCCCCTCTCAGCAATTATTCAGCTGCCATATCAGAAATGTTTCCTCGTCCTCACAAAGTCCGGATGATAGAATCGCCAATAGCTTCAAAGCAAGATATGGATGTTCTACCCATAAACGCAGGCTTTAATAAAAAAAAAAAAAAAAAAAAAACTGATAAATACATACAATTTCGCATACCATGAGCTGATGGGTCATTCATTGATATGAGCACTCTAGCCCTCGAATTGAAATTGCGAGTCACAAAAGCAGACGGATTATCCGTACTCGTAGAAGATGATAAGATGATGTTTGTGAATGCAGTATTACATACAATATTTAAAAATGCATCTGTGTTTTTAAACAGGATTCACGTTGAAAATAACTATATGTATAATTATGCCGCCTTCATTAAATTGCTCACAACACTTAGTCCCTCCAAAATAGGGACTACAGGTAAAAATCGTTATTTACTTCATGATGAAAATGGTACTGGACATAGATTTGTGTAAACTGTGGATTACTCGTGCATTTCCTCAGCCGGCGGCCATGGCTGCACTTAATGCTTCGTTATCTGATCCAGGGTCATTTGTAGAGTATGTGTATAATAAGCAAGTGGTAAAATCATACGTCATTGCTCAAAATCAATGTTCAATGGCTGTTGACAACCCTTGGCGGAACTGTATTCCAAGCAAACTGTATTTGTGTATAGTTGATATGGGGGCTTTTTCTGGATCGTATAATAAGAATCCTTTGTAAATGACTCATGCTGGCTTGTCAGGACTAGGTGTATGTGTCAATGGGAGAAGTCTGTATAACTTCACAGTCTCTCTTCCTTATCAGTTCGCATCACTGTACCATTATACCTTGAAGGCTCTAGGTCTCAGTCGAGATCACTTAACTATGAGGCCTATACCAGTGGAAGAATGATTTTAGTTTTAGACCTATTACCTGAGGACGTTAAAGATGCAATTGATCCCGAATACACAGGAAATTTGAGAATAAATATAATATTCAAGAAAGCCAGTGGGTCTAATCGTGTCCTGCTGATGTTTGGAGACACTCAAGGAATTCTAAGAATAAATAGTGATCGGCAGATATATTCAGATGTGAGAGTTTAAAGAAAAAAATGAATGATCAAGAACTCAAAACTGTGATTCGTAAAAATTTACCCCCTCACTGTATTAAACAATTTTGGGGATGTCTGGCAGCTAATGAAATGATAAATGTGAAAATACCTAACAAACTAGGACCTGTGTTTATCATCGCTAACATATTACCCACTTCAAAAACTGGAGAAATGGGTCACTGGGTTTGTTTTTTCATAAAGGATCACTTTATATATTTCCTTGATTCATGTGGTCTACCTGAGCAGTACTCTGAACATTTTGTAACTTTTTAAAGAAATCATAAAACATTTAAATTGTGCACAAAACCCTACCGCCTTCAGAGTGTTTCTTCCTATGTTTGTGGGGCCTATGTATTATTTTTCATACATGTCATATGTACAGAGGGTGTAGATAGATTGATGATGATAATCAAAAAACAGTTCCGCAAAAATAATTACGATGAGAATGATAAACGGGTTCTAAAATATGTGTATAAGTATTTTCCTGTACTTATCCCTGACTGGCCGACGCACTTTCTGTTTGAATAAATATAATTACAAAGAATGTGCATTTTACCTATGCAAGAATCTTCCCTGAAGAGTGTAGTCACTACACACTGGTAAGTATCAGTCCTTACAGTTCCATAATAGGTGATGGGTGTATGACAGTACTTGGTAATAATCTAGAGATGGATATATAAACCTCTGGACATGAGACTCTGACAGACATCTATGGAAAATGGGAGAGTCGGGCAGGTAAGGTATCTTTGATGGGTGACTCATGTTATACTGTATCTAAGAGTGATTTATTGGACTGTTCTTCCTTAGGTACAAGCCTGGGATGTGACCTATGGACGGTTATCAAACTCGACCATAACTACGCGGAATCACCCTTAGCTGAACTGTGGTGTGATTAACATTTGGAAACACTGTGTGATCCACACAAGATACCCATGATATTTTGCTTTAAATGTGCACATCCAACGTACCTGAGTGATGCACAGTGCCTGATATGTCCTGGTTTAGGCTGTGTGCAATAGGAAAGAGATTAAATAAATGTCTTCAAATATTTCACTTTGTTTTTTATTTGTCCTTTATATGAACAGGTTTCTTGAATCTGGTAATAATAGTGGTAATAGTGTGGAAAAATAAAAGATAGAAAATAGAATGAAGAGTGAGAGAGAGGGGGAGTTACTAACCTATGAAAGTTAGTCAAGGCCGCTCACTTGAGCTTTCCCTCAGTCATTTACCCACCACCCACCACAGAAGGTGGACGTGTGAGATGAGCTCTCTTAAATAAACCATCTTCAGTCTGTGTAGATTTGGACAGGAGGTATGTGACCTAATAATGGGGGTGGTGGGGGCCTTTTACAAAGTGTCCAGGATTAGGCATGCGTAGACCTGGGCAGGGGTTTGAAGTGGGGTTTGCCTGAAGGCATGCCCAGTAGTACGCAGGGGGGGGGAAGGGGGGGCCATCTGCGTACTACTGGGCATGCCTTCAGGCAAACTCCACTTCAAACCCCTGCCCAGGTCTATGCGTGCGTACTCCTGGGCACTTTTGTACTACTTTGTTGTTGTTGTGGTGATAGTTGTCGTTGTTGTTGTGGTGATGGTGTTGTTGTGGTGGTGGTCATTGTTGTTTTGGTGGTGGTGACTTGTGGTGGAGGTTGTTATGGTGGTGGTGGCTGTTGTTGCTGTTGTTGTGGTGGAGGTGGTGGTGGTGGTTGTGTAACGCCGGGGAATTTTTATCCCACCGTTATTGTTCATCAGTGTAATGTTAGGATTTATAATCTTACCGGTGTTACCAGTGTAATAGTCGGGAATTTATGGATTTTCCCACCTGTTGTTGGTTCTATTCAACTTACTCGTTGATAATACAAATGGTACTCGACTTAGTCTCCCCTCAATGACTGATAGAACATTCACCTCAGTAAAGACAAAAGGGGGGGGGGTGTTTTGATTTGGTATAATAAAGGTTAATTGTTTACGATAGTTTTGGTAGCGTTTATAGTTTTGGCCGAGTCGAGATTAAGTCAGTACCACGTGTGGTCGTCGTTCGCAAAGCGGAGGAATCTTGAATTGGAAGGGGAGTGAGTTTTGCATGAGAGGATATAATTCCCTTGATTGGGTATAAAAATGACATATACAGTACTTTACTCTACTTTAATCATTCTATACTGGTTTTCAACAGACATTTTTAATTACATGACCTTCAGTCATATGGAAAAGGGTTGTAAATTAAAACCATGGTTTGGACGAACATCATACAATATTGTCACCAAGCGAAACAAATGGAATATTCAAGTGATTTCTGAGGTCATCATACCTCACTCTTTATTGTCGGTTATTCTTGGGCTCGTCAATAGCCTCAAGACTGGGACATTTATGGGCTTGGGTTGTCTTTTCGGGCTGGCATAGCCTCGAACCAAGAAAAATAATCACTCGTGTTCTATTTCGTCCGTGTAGTATAATCTCATCATGCAATTCACTAATAATTCACAATCACTATCAATTCATAATTATTAACAATTCATAATCATCATTAATGCATAATCACCAAAAATACATAATCACTTGGGCTTGTTTAGCCTCGAGGAACAATTCAAAAATCACATTTTTGCTCACAACCACTAAGTTCCCTTCCATGCTCCTAATTTTCTAACATATTAATATAAGAGAAAGAAAACGGTTAATGAGTTTGAATTTCGCCTTTCTGTTACATGATCACATCACTTTTTAAATTTCTATACCTTATCTACAAAAAAAAAAATAAAGTTCACCTGATAGATTAATAATACCATTTCTACTACATTCAGTTTATAAATAATTCATGGGTAGTGTAACTGTGTATGTGAGACGAGTCTATGGGCAATACCACGAGATGGCCTCGTACACACCCTGACGTCACGGTGTCTGTGGACTGAACCAACGTCTGTTATACACGATGTCTGAGCAGCGAGTCTCCACGTTAAGCTTTTAACAACATTACTTCATATGGTTCACACCAAGTAAGGATTAAACAAGAAAAAGGTGGGGGGAAAGGAGGAATGTGGACAGCTCACCTGAACCAACGTCTGTTATACACGATGTCTGAGCAGTGAGTGGGGCCTCTCGGGCACCAAGGGACGCCACTGCCAGATCAAATGAGATTGTGTTTTTGCGATATGGTGGGTTTTAATTCTCTTCACTATTTACATAGTAGTGTACACATGACGTTAGGACTTTTGACTGAACTGGGGAAAATTTAGGATTCAGTCCTTACTTAATTTAAAAACTGAAATTACTACCATCCCGCCTTGAGTTTGGGGTAGCTTATGCCATCTAGTGACGGCTAAGGCAAGAGGGACTATTTGATCCTCACAAATGACATTATTTTGGCCTTTTTTGACTATTAATCTTACATATTTGGGTTCTAGCAGCTTCATTAGTAAGCATTTCACAACTATGATACGGAAAGAATTGCATACCCATTATTATTCTGTTTAAGGTTTAAACTTGGCGCCCAACAACGACGCACAAACAAGGGGAAAGGCTGCACGCATCTGTTATTCATCACTCCACCAGATGGAGGAATTCCCATAGCTCAACACTCACAATTACATCACCCATGCATAGATACAGAGATGTATACATATAAAAATAAAGTTAACCCTACATCAATCATTAACATATGAACTACTACTTAGGACAGGAATTTATAGACTAGTATTCAGATTACACCCTATCTAACTTAGAAATTACAGTACCCCTAAACACATACATGAATACTAAATTTGTGGCACTACAGTTGTTACGGTGGTTGTTGTTCTGGTTGTTGTTATTGTTGTTGTGGTGGTGGTGGTGGTTATGGTGGTGGTGGTGGTGATGGTTATGGTGGTGGTGGTTATGGTGGTGGTGGTGGTGGTTTTTGTTATGGTTGTGGTGGTGGTGGTGGTTGTTGTGGTGGTGGTGGTAGTGGTGGAGGTTATGGTGGTGGTGGTTGTTGTGGTGGTGGTAATGGTTGTGGTTCCTGGTTCATCTGAAACGTGAACTCGGTGGACTGCAGGTTTAAATTTCCCTTCTGCAGCCCACCATCCTCCTTTCGGGGGACAGGGAAGCAGCTGAGGGACGTTTGGATAACCAGACAGTTGAACCGCTCATGCTGTCGGTGTCACTCTTGATATATTCCGACGCTTTCTACACCCAAAAGCAGCAATGTTGCAGCATTTCTAGGTAAATGGTGGTCAACTTTGCCCATTGTCACGAACACGACATCGTCTGCCTCGACCGTTCCAAGATGGCTGCCGGGGAGACGCATCTCAAGTAATGTCATGCGGCATCTAGACTTATTTATATCTATGGGTTTCCTTCACCCCTTTACCAAAACACTAACCACTTGTGGAATGCTTTTCTCGTTATTACTGTGAAGGCACCGCATGCGTCTGTCACACCACACATGATATATATACAATATATCCTGCCATGTTCAGAAGGTAAACATACTGTAAAAAACAGCGTTCTCTCCTTTATTCCGATGTCATGTGGCTTGTTGATACCCGGCGGAGGGGGTGTGGCAGGAAAGTGGGGAGGGGGCGGGGTTGCTCCTCGTCGTTTCATTTAACGTTTCATTGGCTACACGATCTAGGCATTATTTCTATTTGACGATACATTTAATTATTTACAGGCATTAAATCATGTGTAATATCACATTTAGCACCTTTACTATGCGGTGTAATGCTAGACTACACTGCCAACAACAACTACAGCACACACATCCTTCATTAACCCACCTCCACCCCCAAACCACTCACCCCCACCACCGTCTGGTCTGACACAGTTGCCAGACTTGTGAAGCTATCCCTTCTGCTTCGACTTATCTGTTTGAATACTTGCTGGGTTCGGAAAGAAGACACGACTTTTTTTGCTGAATACACACACACACATTATATATATATATATATATATATATATATATATATATATATATATATATATATATATATATATATATATATATATATATATATATTGTTGCATAGCCTATGATTTCATCATCCCTTGTATAATTCTAACTTATGATACAGTTTTCTTCATGACTGCATCATCCTTTGTATGATCCTAATGTACAGTATGCTGCATGTTTGATCACGATTCGCCACGTGGCTTCCATAGTGACCAGGCTTGCGTGTTCTACCTCACTCCCCCCTTCTCCCCCTTATAGTAGAGTAAGTCGTTCTTTCTGTTGTTCAGAGCAGGATTGTCAACTCTTCGTCCTCTATGCCTTCATTTGCCTTTCGTCTTACAAGTTCAATCAAGCTCTGCCGGCCCCTATATAATGAGCTCAGTCTCTGCATTAGTTGCCACTTAGATCTACTCCTCATTCTGTTCACATCTTTGTACTCCCCTGTACAGTATATTATTATTTTTGTGAGTGCTCAGGAAGTCTCCAGCCATCTAGATGCTGGATAATTTGAGTATGTTATCACCATTTTTCTTGTACTGTATAGCCTAAGGCGTTAATTCGTAGGCCTGATAAAGTTTTTATGATTCGTGTTGGTTCCATACTGTCAGCCAGTATTAGTAATATTTTGTGTCTGTAATAATATTATATCTTGCTTTAACTGAGCATTATCCGGTTTTCTCATTTATCAGGGCTGACTTAGATAAATTTGCCCTTGCTAAATTCATGTTAATAGAGGCTATTGCAGTTAACCATATATGTAACCTGTTTTGTCATTACATTATCCTTATGAGTCCTGAATGTTTAGTTGTTAGTTTGAGCATTAAACTTTAACTTGTAATATTACCTAACTCTTTTGTTTTGAACCTGGAACTTTGTGGAACAGTAGTGATTTTAGTATTCTCACTTGAAGTGTTCATTATCTCTCTCTGTTCCGTAACATTAATTTGGCGACCTCTTATCAGGATATTCAGGATATTATCATATGGATATTGCTTGACATATTGTGACTGTGATTTATTCATCATGTCTACTATTACTACTCTTGATGAAGCCAAAGATTTTTTGTCAAATGTGCAAACAGTGTGTGATGTAGAAAACAGAACAAAGAATGAACTTAAGCTTGTTGCTCAATAACTGGGAATTGCTGTTTGCTCTCATCATTCTAGGGGGGCGCGGTAGCACAGTGGTAGCGCGCTGAACTTGTGATCGGGGGATTGCAAGTTCGAGCCTCGCCCGGGCTGCCGTGCCGGGAGGGGTAGCTCCCTCCTGTAACCCTAGCGGGGCTATATAGTCCAATACAGGGCTTAGCTCGGGGGAACTCCATTTTTGTCATCATTCTAAAGATCAAATTGTTGGCATGATTAATAAAAGCTTGTTTAATGTAACTCCTCCAAATGAGCAAACGCAGATTGAAATTGCTAAGTTTCAGCTAGCCCTGCAGGAGGCTCGTGCTAAGGAAGCTGAGTTTCAGGCACGTGCTAAGGGGGCTGAGTCTCAGGCTCGTATTCAGGAGGCACAAATTGAACTTGCTAGGATTCAGGCAGATCATGAGTATCGCATGAAACAAGGTGGAACTGGATCATCTAGCTCTGATGATTTTGATGTGGCTAAAAATGTTAAACTTGTCCCTCCTTTTAATTAATCTGATTTAACAAAGTATTTTCAGTTGTTTGAGAGGGTAGCTACAGGTTTTAATTGGCCCAAAAAGTATTGGCCAGTACTCCTCCAGAGTGTTCTCACCGGTAAAGATCAAGTAACTTATGCATCTTTGCCTCAGGATCAATGTGATAATTATGATGTAGTTAAGAGCTTGATTCTTAAGGCCTATGAGCTTGTTCCTGAAGCCTATAAAGTAAATTTTAGGACAACTTATAAGCAAGATAAGCAATCCCATGTTCAGTATGCAAAAATCAAGGATCTGTTAGAACAGTGGTTAAATTCTAAGAATGTAAATTCTAATTTTGATAAGTTTAAGCAGATGATTTTGCTGGAGGACTTCAAAAGGTGTATTAATAAAGATGTAAGCCTATATCTTGATGAGAAAAGAATAGATAATTTGTCTGATGCTGCAGTTTTAGCTGATGAATATGTTCTCACTCACAAGAGATATTCTAAAGAAAAAGGAAAGCTGAGAGTAAGTACGTTGCCTTTACTCAGAGTACAGGTAACAGGAAAGAGAATAAAGATGATGTTTCTCAGGAAGTAAATACCAGCTCCACCTCTAGATTTCAGAAAAGTAAATGTGCTTATTGTAGTAAGCTTGGTCATACTACGGAGAAATGTTTCAGGAGACAGCGTGATGTGAACAAAAAGGAGTATTTAAATATTCAGTCAATTGGTCTAGTGTCCACCCTTGAGAGTTCCCAGAATTCTTTAACTGACTTAACTGAACCTGCTTTGAGGGGTAAATTAAATTCTCATGATGAAGCTCCTCTTTTGAGCAGTAACGTGGGTGACACTCTCAAGAGTTCATGTGCTAATTTCCTGTCTGATGGTTTTGTCAGTCCTCTGGACAGTAATAACAGGAAATCAGTTAAAATATATCGTGATACGGGTGCTTGCCAATCCCTTGTGCTGACCAGTGTTCTAGGCTCTAATGTTAATTCCTCTGATGAAATTGTAATCTTACAAGGTGTAGGGAATAATTACTTCTCTGTCCCTCAGTGCAGAGTGAATTTAGAGTCTGGTTTTGTTAATGGTTCCGTTATAGTTGGGTTGGTTGAGACACTCCCAATGTCAGGTGTAACTTTCTTACTTGGAAATGATATTGGTGGAAGTCAAGAGTGTCCAGCTCCTAAGTTGTCTAGTGAACCAGTGACTGCGACCCAGGATTGTGAAGTCCCTGATGTGTTCTCTGCATGTGCTGTCACTAGGGCCTAAGTTACTGGTGACTTAGAGGATAATGATGTTATCCTAGCTGACACTTTTCTTGCTAATTTGGACCACTCACCAGATGAGGCAGTACCCCGTAGTGTTGATGATTTGTCTCGTCAAGAGTTGGTTGAGTTGCAGGTTGCTGACCCTGAGTTGAAAGGTGTAGCTAACTCTGCCTGCAGTGAGGAAGAGTCAGATGGTGCTTCTACTTGTTATTATATAAAGTCAGGAGTACTTATGAGGAAGTGGAGACCCCCAACAGCACCAGCTGACTGTGAATGGGAGGTTGTACATCAAGTTATCATCCCTCGTGTTTGTAGGCAGGATATCATTAGAGTGGCTCATGATTCCAGTTTGGCAGGACACCTTGGAGTGAGGAAGACTGTGGCACGCATTTTGAAATGCTTCTACTGGCCAGGTATCTTCAGAGATGTTTCTTGGTATTGTAAGTCTTGTCACACCTGTCAAGTTGTGGGGAAGTGTAATCAGACCGAAAAGGTTGCACCTCTAGTTCCCATTCCTCCTTTTGAGGCGCCATTCACCCGTGTGTTGGTGGATATTGTGGGCCCTCTTCCTAAAACTTCTTCAGGATTTTCTTATGTGTTGACCCTGATTGATATGGCTACTCGTTATCCTGAAGCCATTCCACTTAGAAATATCTCAGCAAAGAACGTGGTTAAGGAAATGCTAGGGTTCTTCACCAAGTTTAGTCTGCCCAAGGAGGTACAGTCAGACCGGGGAAGTAATTTCATGTCAAATGTTTTCAAGCAGTCTCTGAAAGAGTTGGGCATCACCCACATCACGTCTTCAGCTTACCATCCCCAGACCCAAGGAGCGTTGGAGAGATATTATCCAATACTCAAATCACTGCTCAAGAAATACTGTTTGGAACATCAGAAAGACTGGGATAAAGGTCTTCCATTCGTTGTATTTGCTGCAAGAGAATCTCCAAATGAATCACTGGGCTTCTCACCCTTTGAGCTACTGTTTGGCCATGAAGTAAGAGGACCCCTTAAGCTACTCAAGGAATGCTGGCTGTCAGAGGGAGATGACGTCAACCTGCTGGAGTATGTGATGAAGTTCAAAGAACGGCTGTCCACTGCTTTACAGCTGGCGAGAGAGAATTTAGGAGCTGCTCAGGAGAAGATGAAGACTTGGTATGATAAGAAGTCCAGGTTACGCCACTTTCAGCCAGGAGATCAGGTTTTGATTCTGCTAAAAGTGCATGAGCAACCTCTTCAAGCCAAGTTTAGTGGTCCTTATTTCGTGGAGAAGAAACTCAGTGATGTCAACTATGTCATCGCCACACCAGATCGTAGAAAGAACAAGCAACTTTGTCACATCAACATGCTAAAGTTATATCACAGGCGGGACGAAAATAACCCAGTCTGCACTGTAGCTCTTCCACCCGAGTCTGCAAGTGAAGCTCTCCCATGCAGTATGAGCCTGAGTGATAATTTGGGGAAGAATCCTGATATCATGAATGATCTCCAGACTAAGCTTTCTCATCTAGCTCCCGAGGAAAGGCAGGAGTTTTCAGCATTACTGCAAGAGTACACGCAAGTGTTCCGTGACACTCCAGGAAGAACCATGTGTTGATGCATGATGTTGATGTTGGAGACGCAAAGCCAATTATACTGCCTCCTTACCCTGTGAACCCAGTGAAAGTTCCTCTCATCCAGAAGGAGCTTGGCTACCTGTTGGAGCACAAGATGACTGAGCCCTGTCAGCGCGAGTGGAGTTCTCCTGTCACTCTAGTCCTATGCCAGGTGGGTCACAGCGGCTTTGCATCGACTACAGACGTGTTAATCAGATAACCAAAACAGACACCTACCCTCTCCTTCGCGTGGAAGATTGCATAGACAAGATCGGAAAGGCTAGACACATAAGTAAGTTTGATTTGTTAAAGGGATACTGGCAAGTACCTATGACTGAACGTGCTAGTGAGATCTCATGTTTTGTAACACTAGAAAAGACTTTTGCATGTTCTGTAATGCCATATGATATGAAGAATGCACCAGCCACTTTTCAGAAGCTCATGAATGTTGTAACAGAGGGTTTGGCAGGGTGTGTTGTTTATATTGATGATGTATTAATCTTAGGTGACAAATGGAAAGATCACCTATGCCATGTCAGTAAATTTCTTGAGCGTTTGGTTCAGGCTAATCTTGTAGCTAATTTATCAATGTGTGAGTTTGGTCAAGCTAAAGTTCAGCACCTTGGGCACGTAATTGGTGATGGACATGTTGCACCACCAGCAGCTAAGGTTCAGGTTATAAGTATTCTTCCCAGACCTAAAAGTAGATAAGAGCTACAAAGATTTTTGGGAATGGTAGGTTATTACAGGAGATTTGTTCTTAACTTTTCAATTCTTGTATCACCACTTACAGACCGACTGAAAAAGGGAGTTAAATTTGTCTGGACCGATAACTGTGAATCCTCTTTCAGTAAACTTAAAGCTATACTATTAAGTCAGCCAGTGCTCGCTACTCCAAATTTTGCTAAGCCTTTTAAGATGGCTGTTGACGCAAGTGATACAGGAGCTGGGGCTGTTTTACTGCAAGAGGATGATCAGGGTATTGAACACCCTGTATCTTATTACAGTAAGAAGTTCACTCCACCTCAGAAGAAGTACTCAGTTATTGAGAAAGAGCTTTTGGCCTTGATTTTGGGTTTACAGCATTTTCATTTTATTTGTGTTCTGGTTTTGACCCCATAGTCATTTATACCGATCATAACCCACTGAAATTCCTTAGTAAATTTTAAGATAAAAATCAGAGATTGACAAGATGGAGTCTACTTCTTCAGGAGTATTCATTAGACATACAACATGTCAAGGGGAAAGGAAATGTTATTGCAGATTGCTTATCTAGACTTTAGACAGATTATTTTAGAGTAATAAGAAATTTCCTTTGTAAATTTCTTTTTCTTTGTGGAGAGATGTTACATAGCCTATGATTTCATCATCCCTTGTATAATTCTAACTTATGATACAGTTTTCTTCATGATTGAATCATTCTTTGTATGATCCTAATGTACAGTATGCTGCATGTTTGTTCACGATTCGCCACGTGGCTTCCATAGTGACCAGGCTTGCGTGTTCGACCTCACTCCCCACTTCTCCCCCTTATAGTAGAGGAAGTCGTTCTTTCTGTTGTTCAGAGCATGATTGTCAACTCTTCGTCCCCTATGCCTTCATTTGCACGTCCTTCTTACAAGTTGAATCAAGCTCTGCCGGCCCCCTATATAATGAGCTCAGTCTCTGCATTAGTTGCCACTTAGATCTACTCCTCATTCTGTTCACATCTCTGACCTCTCCTGTACAGTATATTACTATTTTTATGAGTGCTCAGGAAGTCTCCAGCCATCTAGCTACTGTATAATTTGAGAATAATTGTTATTACCATTTTTCTTGTACTGTATAGCCTAAGGCTTTAATTCGTAAGCCTGGTATGATTCATATTGGTTCCATACTATCAGCCAGTATTAGTAATATTTTGTATCTGTAATAATATTATATTTTGCTTTAACTCAGCATTATCCGGTTTTCTCTTTTTATCAGGGCTGACTTAGATAAATTTGATCTTGCTAATTTCGTGTTAATAGAGGCTATTGCAGTTAACCATATATGTAACCTGTTTGCCATTACATTATCCTTATGAGTCCTGAATGTTTAGTTGTTAGTTTGAGCATTAAACTTTAACTTGTAATTTTACCTAAGTCATTTGTTTTGAACCTGGAACTTTGTGGGACAGTAGTGATTTTAGTATTCTCACTTGAAGTGTTCATTATCTCTCTCTGTTCCGTAACAATATATATATATATATATATATATATATATATATATATATATATATATATATATATATATATATATATATATATATATATATATATATATATATATATATATATATATATATATATATATATATATATATATATATATGTATATATATATATATATATATATATATATATATATATGTATATATATATATATATATATATATATATATATATATATATATATATATATATATATATATATATATATATATATATATAAATATATCTCTATATTTAGCTAGCCTATGATTTCATCATCCTTTGTGTAATTCTAACGTACAGTATGCTGCATGTTTGATCACGAGCGTGTTCTACCTCCGTCCCCCCTTCTACCGTTATAGTAGAGTAAGTCGTTCTTTCTGTTGTTCAGAGCAGGATTGTCAACTCTTTGTCACCATGGCTTCATTTGCGCGTCCTTCTTACAAGTTGTATCAAGCTCTGCCGGCCCCTATATAATGAGCTCAGTCTCTACATTATGGCCACTTAGATCTGCTCCTCATTTTGTTCACATCTCTGTCCTCCCCTGTACACTTGTTACTATTGTCTGTGCTCAGGAAGTCTCCAACCATCTAGCAGCTGTGTAATTTGAGTATAAGTGTTATTGCATTTTTCCCTTGTACTGTATAGCATAAGGTGTTAATTCGTAGGCTTAGTGAGGGTTTTGTGAATCATGTGTTTTTGTCAGTCATTTTTGATAATATTTTGTATCTGTAATAATATATCTTGCATTCACTGAGTATTATCTGGTATCTCATTTTAACAGGGCTGACTTAGATAAATTTACTCATGCTAATTTCGTGATAACAGAGGCTATTGCAGTTAACCATATATTTAACCCGTTTTTTGCCATTACATTATCCTTATCAGTCCTGAATGTTTTGTTGTTAGTTTGAGCATTAAACTTTAACTTGTAATTTTACCTAACTCTTTTGTTTTGAACCTGGAACTTTGCGGGACAGTAGTGATTTTTAGTTTTCTCACTTAAAGTGTACATTATTTTTCTCTGTTCCGTAACATAAATTTGGCGACCTCTTATCAGGATATTCAGGATATTATCATATGGATATTGCTTGATATTTTGCGACTGTGATTTATTCATGATGTCTACTATTACTACACTTGATGAAGCCAAAGATTTTTTGTCAAGTGTGCAAACAGTGTGTGATGTAGAAAACAGAACAAAGAATGAACTTAAGCTTGTTGCTCAACAATTGGGAATTGCTGTTCGCTCTCATCATTCTAAAGATCAAATTGTTGACATGATTAATGAAAGCTTGCTTAATTTAACTCCTCCAGATGAGCAAATGCAGATTGAATTAGCTAAGTTACAGCTAGCCCTGCAGGAGGCTCGTGTTAAGGAGGCTGAATTTCACGCACAAGTTGAACTTGCTAGGATTCAGGCAGACCATGAGTATCGCATGAAACAAGGTGGAACTGGATCATCTAGCTCTGATGATTTTGATGTGGCTAAAAATGTTAAACTTGTCCCTCCTTTTAATGAATCTGATTTAACAAAGTATTTTCAGTTGTTTGAGAGAGTAGCTACAGGTTTTAATTGGCCAAAAAAGTATTGGCTAGTACTCCTTCAGAGTGTTCTCACCGGTAAAGATCAAGTAACTTATGCATCTTTGCCTCAGGATCAATGTGATAATTATGATGTAGTTAAGAGCTTGATTCTTAAGGCCTATGAGCTTGTTCCTGAAGCCTATAGAGTAAAATTTTGGACAACTTATAAGCAAGATAAGCAATCCCATGTTGAGTATGCAAAAATCAAAGAAGATCTGTTAGAGCAGTGGTTAAATTCTAAGAATGTGGATTCTGATTTTGGTAAATTTAAGAAGATGATTTTACTGGATGACTTCAAAAGGTTTGTTAATAATGATGTAAGCCTATATCTTGATGAGAGAAGAATGGATAATTTGTCTGATGCTGCAGTTTTAGCTGATGAATATGTTCTCACTCACAAGAGATATTCTAGAGAAAAAAGGAAAGCTGAGAGTAAGTACGTTGCCTCTACTCAGAGTACAGGTAACAGGAAAGAGAATAAAGATGATGTTTCTCAGGAAGTAAATACCAGCTTCACCTCTAGATTTCAGAAAAGTAAATGTAGTAAGCTTGGTCATACTACGGGGAAATGTTTCAGGAGACAGCGTGATGTGAACAAAAAGGAGTCTTTAAATATTCAGTCAATTGGTCTAGTGTCCACTCTTGAGAGTTCCCAGAATTCTTTAACTGAGTTAACTGAACCTGCTTCGAGGGGTAAACTAAATTCTCATGATGAAGCTCCTCTTTTGAGCAGTAACGTGGGTGACACTCTCAAGAGTTCATGTGCTAATTTCCTGTCTGATGGTTTTGTCAGTCCTCTGGACAGTAATAACAGGAAATCAGTTAAAATATATCGTGATACAGGTGCTTGCCAATCCCTTATGCTGACCAGTGTTCTAGGCTCTAATGTTAATTCCTCTGATGAAACTGTAATCTTACAAGGTGTAGGGAATAATTACTTCTCTGTCCCTCTGTGCAGAGTGAATTTAAAGTCTGGTTTTGTTAATGGTTCCGTTATGGTTGGGTTGGTTGAGACACTCCCAATGTCAGGTGTAACTTTCTTACTTGGAAATGATATTGGTGGAAGTCAAGTGTGTCCAGCTCCTCAGTTGTCTAGTGAGCCAGTGGCTGCGGCCCAGGATTGTGATGTCCCTGATGTGTTCCCTGCATGTGCTGTCACTAGGGCTAAGTCTAAAGTTACTGGTGATTTAAGGATAATGATGATGATGATGTTATCCTAGCTGACACTTTTCTTGCTAATTTGGACCACTCACCAGATGAGGGAGTACCGCGTAGTGTTGATAATTTGTCTCGTCAAGAGTTGGTTGAGTTGCAGGTTGCTGACCCTGAGTTGAAAGGTTTAGCTACCTCTGCTTGCAGTGAGGAAGAGTCAGCCGGTGCTTCTACTTGTTATTATATAAAGTCAGGAGTACTTATGAGGAAGTGGAGACCCCCAACAGCATCAGCCGACTGTGAATGGGAGGTTGTACATCAAGTTGTCATCCCTCGTGTTTGTAGGCAGGATATCATTAGAGTGGCTCTTGATTCCAGTTTGGCAGGACACCTTGGAGTTAGGAAGACTGTGGCACGTATTTTGAAACACTTCTACTAGCCAGGTATCTTCAGGGATGTTTCCTGGTATTGTAAGTCTTGTCACACCTGTCAAGTTGTGGGGAAGTGTAATCAGACCGAAAAGGTTGCACCTCTAGTTCCCATTCCTCCTTTTGAGGCGCCATTCACCCGTGTGTTGGTGGATATTGTGGGCCCTCTTCCTAAAACTTCTTCAGGATTTTCTTATGTGTTGACCCTGATTGATATGGCTACTCGTTATCCTGAAGCCATTCCACTTAGAAATATCTCAGCAAAGAACGTGGTTAAGGAAATGCTAGGGTTCTTCACCAAGTTTGGTCTGCCCAAGGAGGTACAGTCAGACCGGGGAAGTAATTTCATGTCAAATGTTTTCAAGCAGTCTTTGAAAGAGTTGGGCATCACCCAGATCACGTCTTCAGCTTACCATCCACAGACCCAAGGAGCGTTGGAGAGATATCATCAAACACTCAAATCGATACTCAAGAAATACTGTTTGGAACATCAGAAAGACTGGGATAAAGGTCTTCCATTCGTTGTATTTGCCGGAAGAGAATCTCCAAATGAATCACTGGGCTTCTCACCTTTTGAACTACTGTTTGGCCATGAAGTAAGAGGACCCCTTAAGCTACTCAAGGAATGCTGGCTGTCGGAGGAAGATGACGTCAACCTGCTGGAGTATGTGATGAAGTTCAAAGAACGGCTGTCCACTGCTTTACAGCTGGTGAGAGAGAATTTAGGAGCTGCTCAGGAGAAGATGAAGACTTGGTTTGATAAGAAGTCCAGGTTACGCCACTTTCAGCCAGGAGATCAGGTTTTGATTCTGCTACCAGTGCATGGGCAACCTCTTCAAGCCAAGTTTAGTGTTCCTTATTTCGTGGAGAAGAAACTCAGTGATGTCAATTATGTCATCGCCACACCAGATCGTAGAAAGAAAAAGCAACTTTTTCACATCAACATGATAAAGTTATATCACAGGCGGGACGAAAATAACCCAGTCTTCACTGGAGCTGTTCCACCCGAGTCTGCAAGTGAAGCTCTCCCATGCAGCATGAGCCTGAGTGATAGTTTGGGGAAGAATCCTGATATCATGAATGATCTCCAGACTAAGCTTTCTCATCTACCTCCCGAGGAAAGGCAGGAGTTTTCGGCATTACTGAAGGAGTACCCGCAAGTGTTCCGTGCCACTCCAGGAAGAACCACTGCGTTGATGCATGATGTCGATGATGGAGACGCAAAGCTAATTAAACTGCCTCCTTACCCTGTGAACCCAGTGAAAGTTCCTCTCATCCAGAAGGAGCTTGGCTACCTGTTGGAGCACAAGATGATTGAGCCCTGTCAGAGCGAGTGGAGTTCTCCTATCACTCTAGTCCCTAAGCCAGGTGGGTCACAGCAGCTTTGCATTGACTACAGACGTGTTAATCAGATAACCAAAACAGACACTTACCCTCTCCCTCGTGTGGAAGATTGCATAGACAAGATCGGAAAGGCTAGGTACATAAGTAAGTTTGATTTGTTAAAGGGATACTGGCAAGTACCTATGACGGAACGTGCTAGGGAGATCTCATGTTTTGTAACACTAGGAAAGACTTTTGCATGTTCTGTAATGCCATATGGTATGAAGAATGCACCAGCCACATTTCAGAAGCTCATGAATGTTGTAACAGCGGGTTTGGCAGGGTGTGTTGTTTATATTGATTATGTATTAATCTTAGGTGACAACTGGAAAGATCACCTATGCCATGTCAGTAAATTTCTTGAGCGTTTAGTTCAGGCTAATCTTGTAGCTAATTTATCAAAGTGTGAGTTTGGTCAAGCTAAAGTTCAGTACCTTGGGTACGTAACTGGTGATGGACATGTTGCACCACCAGCAGCTAAGGTTCAGGTTATAAGTGATCTTCCCAGACCTAATAGTAGGAAAGAGCTGCAAAGATTTTTGGGAATGGTAGGTTATGACAGGAGATTTGTTCTTAACTTTTCAATTCTTGTATCACCACTTACAGACCTACTGAAAAAGGGAGTTAAATTTGTCTGGACCGATAACTGTGAATCCTATTTCCACAAACTTAAAGCTATCCTATTAAGTCAGCCAGTGCTCGCTACTCCAAATTTTGCTAAGCCTTTTAAGATGGCTGTTGATGCAAGTGATACAGGAACTGGGGCTGTTTTGCTGCAAGAGGATGATCAGGGTATTGAACACCCTGTATCTTATTACAGTAAAAAGTTCACTCCACCTCAAAAGAACTACTCAACTATTGAGAAAGAGCTTTTGGCCTTGATTTTGGGTTTACAGCATTTTTCATTTTATTTGGGTTCTGGTTTTGACCACTTAGTCATTTATACCGATCATAACCCACTGAAATTCCTTAGTAAGTTTAAAGATAAAAATCAGAGATTGACAAGATGGAGTCTACTTCTTCAGGAGTATTCATTAGACATACATGTCAAGGGGAAAAAAAAATGTTATTGCAGATTGCTTATCTACACTTTAGACAGATTGTTTTAGAGTAATAAGAAATTTCCTTTGTAAATTTCTTTTTCTTTGTGGGGAGGTGTTACATAGCCTATGATTTCATCATCCTTTGTGTAATTCTAACGTACAGTATGCTGCATGTTTGATCACGAGCGTGTTCTACCTCCGTCCCCCCTTCTACCGTTATAGTAGAGTAAGTCGTTCTTTCTGTTGTTCAGAGCAGGATTGTCAACTCTTTGTCCCCATGGCTTCATTTGCGCGTCCTTCTTACAAGTTGTATCAAGCTCTGCCGGCCCCTATATAATGAGCTCAGTCTCTACATTATGGCCACTTAGATCTGCTCCTCATTTTGTTCACATCTCTGTCCTCCCCTGTACACTTGTTATTATTGTCTGTGCTCAGGAAGTCTCCAACCATCTAGCAGCTGTGTAATTTGAGTATAAATGTTATTGCATTTTTCCCTTCTACTGTATAGCATAAGGTGTTAATTCGTAGGCTTAGTGAGGTTTTTGTGATTCATGTGTTTTTGTCAGTCATTTTTGATAATATTTTGTATCTGTAATAATATATCTTGCATTCACTGAGTATTATCTGGTATCTCATTTTAACAGGGCTGACTTAGATAAATTTACTCATGCTGATTTCGTGATAACAGAGGCTATTGCAGTTAACCATATATTTAACCTGTTTTTTGCCATCACATTATCCTTATGAGTCCTGAATGTTTTGTTGTTAGTTTGAGCATTAAACTTTAACTAGTAATTTTACCTAACTCTTGTTTTGAACCTGGAACTTTACGGGAGAGTAGTGATTTTTAGTATTCTCACTTAAAGTGTACATTATTTTTCTCTGTTCCGTAACAATATATATATATATATATATATATATATATATATATATATATATATATATATATATATATATATATATATATATATATATTTAACAAATTTTACATAGGACAACCTGGAAAAGATTTGGAAACTAGAATCTCACAACATAAATACAGTGTAAGGACAGCTCAACAGAGTAGTGGTTTATTTCAGCACAAAGCATCCAGTGATCACCATATTAACTGGACAGGCTCCAAGATTCTAGCAAGATCAAGAGGTTAGATGACAGAAATGTAATAGAATCTTGTCTAATTTTTGGCACATATGAAAAGAATGTAAACATGAGCTATGGTCATTTTAAGTGTGATAAATTGTTAACTGAATTAATTTTAAAGCAGTATCCCCCAGACTAACACGTGATTGTTCCTTGTCATCTCCTGGTGGTGTAGTCACACCTGTGTGGGACACACCTAGCATTAATCCTCTAGGTCTTAAGTTAAGCAGCAGTATTTATCCCCTCCTCCCTCCCCCCTCTCCCCTTCTCCCTTCCCCTCCTCCCCTCCCCCTTCCCCCTCCCTCCCTCTCCCCTTTCCTCTCCTCCTACTCCCTCCTCCTTTGTCATGTGCATTTTTAGATTCAGGTCATCCTTTGTTGTGTTCCACTCCCTGCTCCATATATATATATATATATATATATATATATATATATATATATGTGTGTGTGTGTGTGTGTGTGTGTGTGTGTGTGTGTGTGTGTGTGTGTGTGTGTGTGTATACAAGGATTTTGTTCCCTCTGACACATATGACTACATAACAACGACACAGAGGTTTAGCAATAAAGTGGTGCTTACGGCTGACTGTTACACGTCTCACCTCACCATTATACTGCTTTTCTGTTCTGTCTGATGCCTAGCAATTTGAAGTCCCTCATGGAGTATGTTTTGAAGTAAACAGTGTGATAGCTCACCTTGAATCTTACACCCTTCACTGCACCTAACCCTGCCACTTCATTCTTATAATACGATTGTAACACAGCATTTTTAACCCTAACTTCTTCTGTTACATTTTTGCTACAAGTAGATGATTTGCCTACTACCGATGAAATCTCGGAAGGCAACCCAGTCTCTTCAGTTTAAAAAGTTAGTCCTGTATTGAAAATACATCGTCTGGATGTAGGTAGAACAATGTAAGTCTTCAATCTCAGTCTCACAAATTTCATCTTACATCAACTCCATAATGCTACTTCATCATTTTTTCATCACCTTAATATTGTTGCTATTGACAAAGTAAGGGAAACAACAGAGGGATTAGTTGGAGAAGAACGGAGAGGTTTTATGAAGGGAAGGGGTTGTGTAGATCAGATATTCATTCTTAGATACTTAGTGAAAAAGTTGCTAGAGAAGGGAAAGAAGTTGTATGCGGCCCTCATGGATTTGGAGAAAGTATATCACAGGGTGGATAGACAAGGATTGTGGAAGTATTAAGAATATATGGAGTAGATGGGAAATTGCTGAAGAGTATATATGAGGGTGCCAAGGCTGTAGTGCATGTGGATAGTGAACTGAGTGAATTCCTCTATTTGAAGCTTGGATTGAAACAGGGATGTGTCATGTCTTCAAGTTTTTTTCAATCTGTATATGGCCAGAGAAAGGGATGGGGGATGGAGTTATCCCCGTACCCTGAAGATTGGGTCTATGAATGTGCGTGGATGTAGTACGATTGATGCTAAAAGGGAGGAGATTGGGAGAATATTTGTGAGAAGAAAGTTGGATGTGTTAGCTTTGAGTGAAACGAAGATGAAAGGGAAGGGTGAGTCTGTGTTTGGAAGTGTGAATGGAAGATTGTCAGGTGTTGATAGAGGAAGGGCAAGAGAAGGTGTGGCCTTGTTAGTGAGTCCGGAAGTACAGCAGTGTGTGATTGAATGGAAGGAGGTGTCATCGAGACTTATGTGGGTGAAAGCGATTTTTGAACGTGAGTTTTGGGTGTTTGTGAGTGCATATGGGCCTGGTAGTGAAAGGGATGAACAAGAGAGGGAGTCTTTCTGGAATGATGCTGATGAGTGTCTGCAGAGTTTTGGAGCGAATGTGAATGTGGTAATGATGGGAGATCTGAATGCTAGAGTGAGAAATGTAGCAGTTGAAGGTGTAGTTGGTATGCATGATGTGCCTGGAAGAAAAGAAAATGGGGAGCGAATGAGAGTGATGTGTTGAGCGAGAGATGGTGGTTGGAAATACGCTGTTTGAGAAGAAAGATATTTATAAGTATACATGGGTGAGACAGGAGGGTGGAAGGGTTGTTGGTAGAGCTTTGATGTACTATGTGGTTGTGTCTAGGAATGTAATAGGAAGATTGTTGGATATGAGAGTTCTGAGAGGGGAGGGTGGAGGTATGTCTGACCACTACCTGGTGGAGGGAAAGTTAAGAGTAGGTAAGAGATGGGTGAGAGCTAGGAGGGTTAGGTGTGGCAGGGAGGTTTTGAAAGTGAGTGAGTTGGATAATAGAGAGAAAAAGATAGAGTATCAGGAGAAATTGAAAGATGAGTGGAACGCAGTGAAAGATCGGGAAAATGGCAGTGTGGAGGAGGAATGGCAGTTGTTTAAGAGTGCTGTGGTGCGGCATGCAGAAGAGGTGTGTGGTGTGAGACGTGTGGGTGGTGGTGTAAGAAAAGGAAGTGAATGGTGGTGCGAGGAAGTAAGTATGGCTGTGGCTGAGAAGAGACGTGCATATGAAGTGTGGCTGCAGAGGAAGGATGAGATGTCATATGAGAGGTATAAGGAAAAGAGGAATAGGGCGAGAAGGGCTGTGCGTGATGCTAAAGTGGAAGCAGATGAGAGGTGGGGTAAGTGGCTGACAGAGAATTTTCAACAGAATAAGAAAATGTTTTGGAAGGTGAAAAGGGTGCGAAAGGGAGAGTCTGGGAAGGAAGAACGAGTAAAAGCAGAGGATGGAAGGATGTTAATTGAGATGGATTCAGTAAGGAAGAGATGGGCAGAGTATTTTGAAAGATTGTTTAATGTAGAGGAGGAAAGGGTGGCTGAGATTGTGGCGGATGGAAGGGTGGAAGTAATAAATGTGCTGGGAGAGTTGAATGATTCTTTGATCACGAAGGAGGAAGTGGAGAAGGCAGTAAAGGAGATGAAAACAGGGAAAGCTGCAGGTATGGATGGGTGTGCTGTGGAATGCCTGAAGGGTGGTGGAGTGACTATTGTTGACTGGTTAGTAAGATTGTTGAATGTGTGCTTTGTGAAAGGTATGGTGCCAGTTGACTGGGCAAGTGCTTGTGTGGTCCCGTTGTATAAAGGCAACGGTGATAAGTATGAATGTACTAGCTTTAGGGGTATAAGTCTGTTGAGTACTGTAGGTAAGGTGTATGGTAGAGTGTTAATTATGAGAGTTAGGGAGGGTACAGAGGGAGTGATTGGTGATGAGCAGTGTGGCTTTAGGAAAGGGAGGGGATGCGTGGATCAGGTGTTTGCGGTGAGACAAGTGTGTTAAAAGTATTTAGCGAAAGGCAAGGACGTGTTTTGGGCATTTATGGATTTAGAGAAAGCGTATGATAGAATTGATAGGGAGGCTTTGTGGACTGTTTTAAGATTGTATGGACTTGATGGTAGGTTACTAAAAGGGGTGAAAAGTTTTTATGTAAATAGTAGAGCGTGTGTAAGAGTGGGAAATGCTGTGAGTGATTGGTGTCCTGTGAGAGTGGGGCTGGGACAGGGATGTGTGATGTCGCCTTGGTTGTTTAATATTTACATGGATGGTGTTGTAAGGGAGGTGAATGCAAGAGTTTTAGGTGGAAGTCTGAGTCTGGTGAATGTTGATGGTGGAGAGTGGAATCTGAAGCAGTTGCTGTTTGCAGATGATATTGCACTGGTGGCTGATTCAGAGGAGAGATTGAGACAGTTGGCAGAGGAGTTTGGAAGGGTGTGTGAAAGGAGGAAATTGAAAGTAAATGAGAATAAGAGTAAAGTGATGAAGTGTACGAGGTTGGTACATGGTAGGGGGACGAATATAGTTTTGAATGGCGAGTTGCTTGAGGAGGTAGAGTGTTTTAAATATCTAGGGTCACATGTTACTGTGGATGGAAGAATAGATGCAGAAGTGAAGTTTAGAATAAATGAAGTACGAAAGGTGCTGGGAGGAATGAAAAAAGTGTTTAAATGTCGTTCGCTTAGAATAGATGTAAAGAGAAGGCTGTATGAGGGTGTTGTGGTACCGACTGCATTATATGGGGCTTAAACATGGAATATGGGTGTAGGAGAGAGGAAAAGTTTGAATGTAATGGAGATGAGGTGTCTGAGGAGTATGTGTGGAGTGACGCGTATGGATCGAGTGTGGAATGATGAAGTGCGAAGGAGAACTGGAGTTGTTTAGGAGATGGCTGGTAGAGTTGAGCAGAGGGTGTTGTGATGGTTTGGTCATATGGAGAGAATGGATAATGAGCGATTGGTGAAAAAGATAACTAAATCTGATGTGAGAGGTGTAAGGCTGAGAGGAAGACCACGAATAGGATAATTGGACAGTGTGAAGAGAGCGCTGGATGCGAGAGGGATTCAGCAAGGAAGAGTGGCTGTGCATGACAGAAATAAATGGAGAGAAATTGTGAATGAATAAGTGATGACGCAGCCCTGAGGGGATATTCTCCCGCATTTGGTCTGATCAGCTATTTCAGGTCAGGTGCGGGTAAGGGGATGAGTCTGTTATGATGTGGCAGGGGTAAACCAGCTCTGCTGTCGGGCCCTGCTGCAGATGTCACTGATTGCATTGCACAGTTGACCCTTGTGCGGTATGGTGCGGTGAGGATCTGTCCATTCTCCCCTTTGGGGCTAAGATGCAAATGAATGTGTTTGAATGGATGAGTAAATGGGGAGTGTGTCGTCCTGTCTCGGTTAACTCCCTTTCCTTGGAGGAAGCAGCCTAGGTATATAGATAGATAGATGTGGATGGGGTTATAAAAGAGATACAAGGTAGGGTAGTGGATGATGGTGCGGCCCAAATGAGAGAGGGCAGTGTTTGGTAACTCCCTGAACTGTTGTTTGCAGATGATACTGTATTTTTAAGTGAAGACGAAGGGGAGCTGCAAGGCTTGGTGGGTGAGTTTGGGAGAGTGTGTAAGAAACGGAATCTAAAGGTGAATGTAGGGAAAAGTAAAGTCATGGTCCTCGACTGAAATGAGTCAGTGAATGACAGAGAGGTTGGATGAGAAGGAAATGGAAAATGTGAGTGCGTATAAGTACTTTGGAAGTGTGATGAGTAAGGATGGAAGTTTAGAAGGTGAAGTGCTTAAAAGGTTACAACAAGGAAGAATGGTTGCTGGTTCCTTGAAATCAGTGATAAGAAACAGGAAAGTGAGCATGGAATTGAAAAAGTTTCTGCATGTCACTGTGATACTAACTTTAACGTCTGGAAGTGAAGCTTGGACGTTGTTGGAGGGACTGAAGTCAAGAGCGAGAGGAGTGGAAATGAGTTATTTGAGAGGAGCATTTGGAGTCACGTGCAGAGACTGACAAATGGGGAAGTGAAGGAGAGTTGTGGTGTGGATGTGGATGTGATAGGAAGTGTCCGGAGAAACACATTGAAGTGATTTGGACATGTAGAGAGGATGGAGAGTCAGAGACTGACGAGGAGAGTATATGTGAGTGAGGTGGAGGCGGGGAGAGGGAGCGGGAGGCCCAGGATGAGATGGAGTGGAGAGGTATATGAGAGAGGGGTGTGTGAACTGGGAGCAGGCAGTGAAATGGCGGGGGACAGGGCGACATGGAAGCGATTTGTCTGTGGCCATCCCTTACAGGATTAAGGCGTCTGGCAATAGATTGATAGATATAATAATCTTACTAATTTACAAGCTTTGCCTGGAACTTAATGGTATCTGAGGCTGTCACACACTGCATCTCACTTCACCTGATGTCAACACCACAGCTTTATCGTTGTACTGTTCTTCTCTTCCCTAATGATTCTACTCTAGCTGCTGCATGTGTGTGTGTGTGTGTGTGTGTGTGTGTGTGTGTGTGTGTGTGTGTGTGTGTGTGTGTGTGTGTGTGTGTGTGTGTGTGTGTGTGTGTGTGTGTGTGTGTGTGTGTGTGTGTGTGTGTGTGTGTGTGTGTGTGTGTGTGTGTGTGTGTGTGTGTGTGTGTGTGTGTGTGTGTGTGTGTGTGTGTGTGTGTGTGTGTGTGTGTGTGTGTGTGTGTGTGTGTGTGTGTGTGTGTGTGTGTGTGTGTGTGTGTGTGTGTGTGTGTGTGTGTGTGTGTGTGTGTGTGTGTGTGTGTGTGTGTGTGTGTGTGTGTGTGTGTGTGTGTGTGTGTGTGTGTGTGTGTGTGTGTGTGTGTGTGTGTGTGTGTGTGTGTGTGTGTGTGTGTGTGTGTGTGTGTGTGTGTGTGTGTGTGTGTGTGTGTGTGTGTGTGTGTGTGTGTGTGTGTGTGTGTGTGTGTGTGTGTGTGTGTGTGTGTGTGTGTGTGTGTGTGTGTGTGTGTGTGTGTGTGTGTGTGTGTGTGTGTGTGTGTGTGTGTGTGAGCTTGCAGATCATTTCTGTGAAGCATAGTGGCCGGGTTACTAGGTTAAGAGGGTCAACATGAGGTTGGGAGGGTGAACGGTATAAGTGGGGTAGGTAGGCGCGGGTGGGTCAGAGTGGACTGATTAGGGTGGGTGGTAGAGTGGGTGGACGGAGTTAGTGCTTGGTCAGGCTGAGTAGGATGGGTGGGGTTGGTGAGTGGGTGCGGTGCATGGGCACTGTGGGCGGGATGATGCGTGGAGTGAGTGGGTTGGTGGCTGTGGTGGGTTATTGGGTAGGTGAGTGGGCAGGGTGGTTGTCTGAGTGAATGGCTCGGTAGGTAGGCAGATCTGTTAGTTACTGAGTAGGCCGGCAAGCAGGGTGACTGTGAGGACGGGTAGGGTGAGTGGATAGGGAGGGTGGGTTGATCGGTTGAGAAGATGGATGGGTGCGTCTGTAGGTGAGTGGGGTGGGATGAGTTGGATTGGGTGGCTGCGTGAGGGGACACACAGGGTGGAAGGACAGTCAGGGTGGATGGGGGAGTGGGGAGTGGGATAATATGCCAATAGGGTGAAGAGGTATTGATAGAAGCAGGTTTATATGGGAAGTCTGAATGTGTCCCTGCAGAAATTTGCCCAAACAAAATGATGACTAAGGGGTAAACATAGGACAATTAGAGGAAAAATGTCCATGTGTGGCGTTGGTTTTGCCACATGGGGAGAACATAGGTCCATAAGGGAAAATGTTATGTTTATGAGGAAAATAGGTTCATGGGATGATAGCACCACAAGGGAAATTAGGTCCACGGGGAAACAGATCCAATGGAGACAATTTAAAAATAGGTCCATAGTTAAAATAGGTCCATCGGGAAAAAAGGCTACATCCTTGAATAAAGTAAGTCCATGGGAAAAATAGGTGTATGGGGAAACTAGATCCACATGGACAAATTTAATGGGTGAAAATTGGCCCACAGAGATGATAAATTCATCGGGGAAACTGGGTCCAGGAGGAAAAATTTGTCAATTTGGGAACAGGTCGCTGGAAGAAATAGGTGGGTGGGAGACAACACCTATTAATTTTTGCCAGTGACGATTTTATGTGTTTGTTTTAATGAAGCAATCATTGATCGCCATTATTGTCTTTCCAACCAACTGTAAAATCTACAGCGCCAATACAGTGTTGTCACATGGCAGGTATATATAGATCCCTCAGTATCATCACCGCGAAATAGAGTGGCTGATAAGAGTGATCATTGGTTTGTGTGTGTGTGTGTGTGTGTGTGTGTGTGTGTGTGTGTGTGTGTGTGTGTGTGTGTGTGTGTGTGTGTGTGTGTGTGTGTGTGTGTGTGTAAGGTAGGACATCGGTAAAGGAATGTTCTCCATAGCAATTATACCATTTGATTTATTTTAATGGAACAGAAACGTATGCAAGTTTGTCGTTAGTGACCTGATATCCTATGGTTATACAGAAAATATGTTTTGCTTTGTCTGACGCATCAAAATTCTCTAAGTCATATGCTAGCAGAGAGACATCAAAACACATGCTGCGGGAAAGAATGTGCGTATCATGTGGCCTGTTGCAGCCCACTACTGTACACCAACCAGCTGTAAGCGGTATGTTGAGAGAAGGTCTGTTGCAGCCCACTACACCAACCAGCTGTAAGCGATATGTTGAGAGAAGGTCTGTTGCAGCCCACTACACCAACCAGCTGTAAGCGGTATGTTGAGAGAATACGATATAGTGGAGACGGGAGGAGGGGGTAGGAGGATGAGGAAAAGGAAATGATCAGCAACAGGATTTTTAAGATCTTTCCCTGCAAATGCTCGTCTCTTATCAACGGCGTGTCAATGTGTTAATGATAAATAAATGAGAATATACGTAGACGAGCCTGCACCTAAATCACACACACTAACAGCATAATCCTCATGGATAATCAACAAAGTGAAGAAGTGTACTCGGGAAATAAAGAGAGGAGAAGTATTATCTAAACTTGTCTTCCACACTGGTGTCGTAATAATTCTGTATAACCAAACACTTTGTGTCTCATTCTTTTTAAAGGTTTCATTAGCCTCAGATATAACCTGTCATTCATTCAGTTACAATTACTGAAACAAGTATCAAGAAGAAAGTCCCTGAGAGTGCCACACCCCTGTCCACCAACTGGTGTAGGGGACGAACATTTGACCTTTTGACCTTGCCCTTTGACCAAATGCACTCAAATACGAACTGTTTCATTTCCGTCTGACCCTTGACCTATCCACTAAGCTTGGTTCAGATTAGACCAAAAGCGTCTGAGCTGATCTTGTCCTATGACCTTGACCCTTAACCTTTCCCTGTGACCTTGCGTATTGATTGGTTGTATTCGATAATGAATCTCGATATCACCGTTTTCGTCCATATCATTACACAAAATTTTGCTTGACACAGCTCAAAAAATTAGTGTGCCTTGACCTCTGACCTACTGACTGTCTTCAGAGGCTATAAGTGAAACCTTTGGCTGACCCTCAACCCTTCCATTAGGTTTGGTACAGATTACGTCTAAACTGTGGTAATTATTTGCTCATTCATAAACACATGGGTCGAAATTTGATCTTGCCCTGTGACCTTGACCTTAGGTTATTTGTTCTCAAAATCGAATCCCTTCGTTCTTGTCTATCCCTCAATTTTTTACAAGTTTGATTATAATTGGATAATAAACAAAAAAAGTCGACCTTAGCACATTGAGGTAACCCTATGCCTTTTATATAGTTTTCAAAACAACGTCAATCACCTGGCTGACTCTCAACCCTTCAACTAAGTTTGGCTAAAAAAAAAAAAATTTTATATTTGTTTTCACAGACTGACAACCAGACAGAGCGACACATCACGTAAAAGAAAACAAAACAACGACTCTTAAATCACAAGTGCAAGTATAATAAGGTTATGTTGCACTACAACACAGCCTGACAAAAGAAGTTAACATAATGGTGCTAAAAAGGGTTGACCTGTGAGAATAAGTATTGGTTAACAGTTTTTGTATTAATAGGGAAAGTGTGTGAGACAAGAGGAAAAGCTGGGAGTAAGAATGTGTGCAAGGATGTGGAACTGGGAAGAACAAGATTGTGTGTGAAGGAAGGAGAAGGTAAAGAGGAAAAATGCCGGGCAAGGGAAGGACAACCTGTGGAGAAAGAGTGTGGGAGAAGTTAACTAATAATGAGAAGGAAGCATGATGTGTAGCAGTATACTGTGTGTGACAGAAGAACAGGGTTAGGGAGGAGGCCAGTTTGAGGGGCACGTGGGTGTGGATTGAGGGTTGAGTCTAGCAGGTGTGTGAGAAGTAGGAGAATGGACGGTGATCTGTGTCAGGGTGAAGGAAAGGGGGCTTCTTTCATGATGTGAGCATTAAATTCTTCGGCATTTCACTTTTCATACTAACGTCACTCGCCAATGATATTATTAATAATTTACGAATAAAAATTTTCTTGCACGATCACTCATTAGTAAAATTTCAATAGGAGTGACGTATTCGTTTGAACCTTTCGAACTCCCTCTGCTTCCACGCCTGGTATTTACTGTATATATAACTCTAACTCTGCAAAACATGTTATTTTGGGCGTAATATAATTTTACTGTTGCTTTATTGAGTGGAAACCATGCCTTTACCTATTAACTCATTAATGAGACTTTTTACCTTACTTGCTGCAGTGCACTCATGTTTCATCTAGACTGGACCAAGTCAGACACATTTACCCAAATGAATACTATGCAATATTCGTCTTAATTATTAATGTTACGAATACTTCAGTTATATTGCATATAGATGTTATATGCATAAACGTATTTTATATGCTAGTCAGTTCAGCCTGTACAGACAAGGAATCTCAAATACTGTGGCATGATCGTACTAACGGGTTTGCCAGCCCAATCATTCCCCTGAAATATGTATGTAAACGAAGGCACTTGTGACACATCTACCAAAACCCGCCAGCCACTGTAACAATTAACAGTATTGATAACTGTACATAAGGAAGAAAGTGTGGATAATAATGAAATCAGATGAATAAATAACCAGAGGCCCCCTCAAAGGGGGAATCACACCAGCCGCAAGCCTACTCATACCTAGCTCGGCTCCGAATATGACTTGACCTTGACCTACTTTCACCAATGACGAACTCGTAGGGAGATTTTCTTCCCTACTACAAACCTGTAAAAATTTGTGATGATACTGTATCTTGAGCGGTTGGGAAGTTATCGTGATAACAGACAGACAGACCTCTTACTTTCACCAATTTCGGACTCGTAGGAGATTTTCATCCCTATTACACACCTATAGCATTATGTGATGACATCCTGAGCGGTTGCGATGCTATTGTGGTAACAAACACACAGACCTTGACCTACTTTCACCAACTTCAAATTCGTGATTATATTTTCCCTGCTACACACCTGTACAATTTTGTGACGCGACCTTGAGCGGTTGGAAAGTTACCGTGCTAACAGAAACATAGACAGACGGAAAGACAGACAGACAAATTGAAAACAATACCAGCTTTGTTATCGCGGCTGGTAAATATTCGTGATGTAAAACGATTTACTTGGGTAATAGTGAACGAGAGGAAAATGTTAATAATATATAGTATATACTTATAAATAATATTAACGACCATCATCAGTTCTCCTGTACTACATTTACTGTAATTCAGATTTACTATGATGCACATTGCATTATCCACCACACAATATATGGTCAGTCAAATTCAGTTTTATCCACAGTCTTCAGACCTGATTGTTTTACCTATGCTATCACTGAGGGACAAGGCTGAAATTAATAGCATAGGAGGTTTGCTTAGCGATTTATATTGCCATTTGCATCATAATATCCTCACGTATGTCACTGGTTCAGACTTTGTTTATAATGAAAAGATATAACATCTGAGAGAAAACCGAGATGTTGTACGCTTAGTATATTGCCAAGGAAGAGGTACTAGAAAGCCGCCTGAGCTACCTAGAATGCTGCCTTAATAATCAACAGCTTTATTCATCGATTTAGACACCTGAACTATTGCTTCAGAGTTACTGTGGGTATTGTGTTTCTGATCTTATGATTTAATTAGCTGTGATTTGGAACAAATATCACTCAGCATCCGCATCAAAAGTTGGCAGTGCAAGCAGATGTAAGATGACCTGGCACACAACAGAGAACATGGCTCATCATTTCCATTCTTAAATTGGTGGAGTCTTTGAATAATATTTATGTATTATTTGTTTACTTCAGATCACAGCTCTCTCTCTCTCTCTCTCTCTCTCACGAACGAACGAACGAACGAAACGCAACGAAATCGTAAATGATAACAAAAAGGAAGACTAGGAAATAATACGATTAAAAGGCGAAATAAACTAAAGAAACTCGGTGTACACGTGGCAACCCAGGTGGCCTTGACCGCCCCTGATACCACCGCTACGAAAGGCCAACTCCCCCTGCGTCACCGCTACCACCACCACCACCACCACCACAAATATCTAAGATAATCTCATTGAACAATAAAGGAACTGCGATAGAAGATCGGGTCTCCAGACTGGAGGAGCAGATGAAAGTACTGACGAGCTCAACAAAACCACACGGACAAACGAACTCCCAGCGCAGTGATGCCCCAAGGGACATAAAACACGTCTGAGCAACCTACCTACATGTACAAGGCTGTTCCATCCGTGCTTTGCACGAAGCAAACATGGACCTACTAAAATGCTGGGTGCAGGAAAAGTGTCATGGACCCCATCAGGTTGCATGATCTACTGTGGTCTTTTCAACGTGATGGAAAATGAAAACTTCACTCCAGTACTGGACAACCTGGGCGCACTAACAAGTGAATCGAAAAGTAGAAACGACAGCGTGGACATCTGTGTGAGTCAGCTTGTCCCCAGCCAACAGTCAGACACCTTGAAGGACAAAATAAACACATTTAACAATCAATAAGAAAATGAAGCAAATATAACGGACTAAGCACCATAAACCCAGGCCTTGCCTTCACCCTGGGATCCGATGAAGTTGACGAGTCCTGCTACACTGTCCACAGTGAACACCAAGGATCTCTACTAAACAGGGATGGGGCTGTCCGACTTTTTAAGGAAATGACAAAGCATTGGCCTGGCTTCAAGGATTGCATTAACCGGGACAGAGTCAAGAAAAAAGTCAGCAACTGAAGGAAAACGAAAATAGATGCAACAGACCGCAAAATCAGGAAGACAATGCCTATTACCACGTGGATCGAGACTGGCAAATAGCAATTCGAAACGGGCGCCACAACAGAAAACCCTTCTACCGACACAACATAAGGGAGGAAATAGAAGAGGAGAGGGAAGAGGAACACTACTCCCCTGGAAGGCCGGAGACTCCCGCCTCCTCCCACCCCTCACCTCCCGTCACCACCCTCTACCACCGTCACCACACTCGCACCCTACCCTGTTACAGTGACTGTTGCAAGGCTAGATGTTACAGCTGTGGTGAAATGAATCATCATCAGTCAATATGCAGATCCGACCATAAAATACAGTGTTCTAAGTGTCACAACTATGGTCACAAAAGCCGACTCTGCCATCTACACACTCACTAGGTTTGCGGCAAAGAAGAGCAGGCCGATGGTCAAAACTCTAATTTAAAAAACGATTTTCGCACTATTGAACATATAAATGCTCAGTCATTACTAGCCAACTTGGAAGACATAAAGTCATTAATAAATGACAGAAATATGGATGTTCTTTGTTCAGTGAGACTTGGCTATCTCCCCACCCACCGAATGCATACCCAAGTACACTATGCATAGACGTGATAATGGCCATGGGTCAGGTGTTTGTGTATATGTTAAGTCATCACTAAACTCAGACATCATTGAAACAAACGTAACACACCAAACAAGTATCGAGGATTTATGGCTAAGAGTTCAATGCAGTACAGTTGCGGACAAAAAAACAGAAACACTCCGTCCACTAGCGAGGTGGTGTAATGCTCTCCCCATCTGGAAACACTGATAGGTTTGGAACTTCAACAGGTTTCGTTCGGTCGCTAGGACGAACCAAACACAGCGATCTTTGCCGCTGTGCGCAGTTATTGGTGGTAAAATATATAAATAATGTTTCGTCAGAAAATATACTGATAATAGCATGTCATGATTATGGTAAGTTTTTAAAAATTATTTCACAATACACCCTGTACATAATGGCAGTTGTTATGACTGACAAGAGTTTCATAAGTGGTTTACTTTCGAGTCATGAACCATGAAACAGTTAACAATTCATCATATAAGTCATAATTATCAGCTTCCCCACAACTGTCAATGAACAGAGAATTATCGTGATGCTCATCCTCCCTACCGTGAACTGACATTGGCAGACCTCTGAAACTTAAACAAATTCACTACACATAGGAGGCGGCGGCACAGGAGGCGGCAGGGTGGGAGTGGGGGACGGGAGGCAGGAGGAGGGAGGTGGGTGAGGATGGGGGCAATAGTAGTCGAACTGGGAGCTAGAGGAGAAGGGTGATGGGGAGGGGGCATTGGACTTTTTTAGACGACAGGAACTACAGTGTGAGGGATAGCTTACAAATGCTGACTAGGCCAAATCATTGTCTCATGGAAACTATGAAATTTTACAGTACCACGCAACGTTGACAATGCCAAGTGTTGTAGTTGACCGTCATGGTTTGTAACAATTCACGACACACTTTCCACTGGGTGGCTCAGTATCCCTATAATATGAGTATGATGACTATTTGTTATTGTTCAAAATTATGACACGTCCATACAGTACGTCACATGTTACAGCTGTTGTCATGGTGATTGGGAATTACTTTTGTGGCCTAATCATCATGGATAACGACTGATGTCGCAAACAGAGTAGGGATAGGCCTATGCATATTTTTCCTATAACACCAATATATATAAACAGTCTGACAGTAATGATGGCCCCGATGGTTCTCATTAATATCTGTATGGCACCGATGTAAAATAAAGGTGGATTTACTTAACCCAGGTTTATATTACGTTTTCTGTATGCCGTGTTTGGCTGTTGAATTTACACATTGCTAGTGGTTTTAGTTATATTTAGGTTCATATTGAGCAAATGTCCTATGGCCCAAGCTTTCCTTTACAAATCCTCGAGCCAGTAATGGTGGAACGGGGTTGTAATGTCTGCATTTATCAAGTCTGATCACGTGCATATTACATCAACTATGCTATTAGTTACAGAAATCGCTTATTTTAAATCCAGACACACTTTAGGGGAGGCGGTGGCTCAATCGGTAGAGAGGTGGTCTGCAGTCCTAACGGACCCAGGTTCGAATCCCGGCTGGGGCAGGGAACAGTTTAAGGATTTGAATTTCATTAAATGAGGCTTTACTGATCTACCAGAAGACCCGCCGACATGTCGTAAAAATACCCCCGCTAATACCAATACACCAGTCCTGTATGAGACAGCCCTAGCATGTATTCAATATGGACGGTGGGTGTTAGCGCCGAAGTGGTGACATGTAGAGGTGTATGGTATGTGGGAGGACTGCTGGGTCTTGATAGCAGGCTGTGAAGCCTATGCCCAGAGTCGGACACATAAAAAAAAAAAAAAACTTTATATGCAGTGTGTTTCGTTATGCTAAACAACCGAGTGGCGTTCACATTATGAAATTGACAGGATAAAGATAAATTCGAGGACCATTGCCCTGTTCACGGAGAGCAACTATTGCGTCACACATCTCAGCAGTGTCCGAACATGGAGCTGTTGCCCTGGCTGAGTAACGGTGATATTGCAATCCATTAAAGAAGACAGGTGAACCACTGTCGTTGATGTACAAACATGTGATCCACTATTCATGGTGTAGCAGTCATTACGGCCATCTCCCCTCCCCGTCAGTATCCCAGTCTGAGTGCACGAAATTGTAGTGAAGAGGGAGGGCGGACAGTGAACTAGATACTGAGGCTGTGAATCAGACTACTTAACAGTTACACGTTCTTCATACCATGATTTACTCTATCAGTATAGGGTTAACTGTAATCCGAGATAAAGATCATTGAACAAGGGATCTCTCTACCCACCTATTAGCCCACCCAAGTATCAACACCTATGTTCTGGGACCCAGTCCATCCTCCTCTAGTAAATCACGTTTTCGTTTGCATCGGTGCCATACAGATATGAACGAGAACCATTAGTACGAATAACTACTCTTAACTATTATTTCTTGTGGCAAGAGAAAATTCCTCCCTCCCTCTCCTCTGCTTTCGATATCACAGTTGTCATCCATGATGTGACTATGTAAACGCAACAAGAATAGTTCCCAATCGCTATGACACCAGGTGTGACATCAAACATTCAAGGGGCTTTTCATGTATCACCATGTGATGACAGAGTCCTCACCATACACTAATAATGCATGATTTGTGTAATGTGCCACCCCGCGGGAAGTAGGTCGTTCTATAGACTATATGACAAAATATGCTGGTAAACTGCATAATGTGCCAAAGTCTGCATAACGTTTAACGGCCTGTCTACCAAATTCCATCATGCTGGTAGACTGTAATGTACCAAAGTCTGCATAATATTTAACAGCATGACTATCAAATTCCGTAATCAACGGTAAAGTAAAGCTGACTTGGCATCATGTCACCAGTGTATCATTTATCCATCCCATCCTACAGTAGCTTACTGCAACAGTCCACTCTCCCCTACCGCATCACTCGTTTCCTATAGAGCCTCCCCTCCCACCAGCAAGATTGCTATTGGCCCCTCCTCACTCACCTCCCTCCTTCTGTCTTCCAGACGCCCACTCTGCCTCCTCCTGTCTCCCAGACGCCCCACTCTGCCTCCTCCTGTCTCCCAAATGCCCCACTCTGCCTCCTGCTGTGGCTCCTCTTTTGAAATTGCGTCGATTTTTTAAAGAGCTCTACCAGTTTCAGGTTCACGGTCAGAAAGGAGGGGGGTCAAGGTAATCTGTACCCTTTCCCGCCCCCAAGGGGCTCGGGGACAGGTATTTTCACTCAGGTTGTTCATTTGTCTGCCTGTCTATCTTCCTTTGAGCGATTTTGACTAAAATTACAGGGATGATGAGCTACGACATTCTGATCACCTGATTAAAATTTGGGCCAAATTGGGCCAAGGGCCAGGCTGCACGCCCAACAAATGTGAAAATAAAAAAGGAGGGACAGTTAAAAATCGTTTTCCAACCATAACTCCTTTCGAAGTTGTCATATCGACATGAAACCAAAACCTAAAAGTGCATCTTTCAACTCTACATCCTATAACATGCCTCATTATAGCAGGCATGTTATAGGATGCAGCGATAGGGGATCAATGTCAGGTGATCCATGAAATCGTAAATTTTCTCCCGATATACTCGAAATTTGGTATGTGACATCTTTGACTAGATATCCTGTTGTGTTTATACGTCAGCACTACGAGTAAACTGACTCCCGGGGAAGGGTTTGCTGTGCCTTGGCACCGCTTCTTGTTTTGTGATTGTTATGATAGGTGCGGGAATGCAGATAATGTTATAATGGCATATTTGATGGTCGTCGGTAAATGTTGTATGGTTTGTGATTGTTGTCGATAGCCACACTTACGAAACCCTTGTGTTTCATGTAAGTAAAATGCGAAAGTGTATGGTGTGAAATTATTTCATTACTGTATTCTCAAAACGTTGGTATTTTCAGTATATTGCCAGGCAGAATATTGTTTATATACCACCAAAAACTACGCACAGCGGTAATGATCACCGCGTTTGGTTTGACGTAGAGACCGAACGAAACCTGGTGAAGTTCCAAACCCATCAGTGTTACCAGATGCGGAGAGCATTACACCACCTCGCTGGCGGACAGGGAGTTTCTGTTTGATATGTCCGCAACTGTACAGACACCTTAAGGCCCACTCCAACTCCTTTGACTATATTGTCGATATCCTACGAACAATGTGCACGCATAGCAAACCAATCTTTCTCCCTGGCTATGTAAATGATCTTCAGAACAATAGTAAATTACATCCTATCACTGGAAACAATAAATTAACACAAATAATAAATAAACCCACTCGAATCACACCTACCTCGGCCACCCATCTCTACGGAATTATTACTAACAAACCAGACCTGGTACTGAACTTCGACGCAATCCATCATCCTGTCGCAGACTACAATCTTAGAACTACTACAAAAAATATTAGTAAGACAAAACGTCCCCCCATTCTAAACACTTTACAAGCCTTACGCCAGTATGATAAGGAACTTTTTGCTTCCAAATTCTCAATGAAACCGATAACCTTGATAAAATATTAAACACAGATAACGTAAATAAACAAGCAAATACATTAACATCAATCATTACCCTCCCCCACCCCCACCCCCCAAAAAAAAAAAAAAAATAGAGTTTTGTGCTGCTATGGTTACCCAAAAGATACGCCGACCTGCCGCCCCTTGGATGACCGACGAAATTCGTGAAGCTATGAAAAACAGAAACGAAACCCTAAAAACAGATCGACTAAATCCGACATCACAGAGTCAATGTAAACATTTCAAGAAACGGGCTAAAAGACTAGTATATGTAACAAAGAAAGAATATTACCACACTCATATTACCTCCTCAACCTGGAAAATAGTAAAAGACATAATTCCTTCCCCCAAACTTAAGTACAGTAGATGCATAGCAGAAAACGAACAAAAGAAGCCAAAGATTTTAATGTTTACTTTGCTAACGTTGGATAAAATACCGATGATGGAACCCATCGCTCCCTACAAGACAGCCAACGTATGGCAGACAGCGAAAGTGAAATAAATATCAATAGCTTAGCCTCACACTTCCGACCTCAGCCCGTTGACACATCTCCGGTGATTCTAACTATTTATCATCCTAACGAATTTAAATCATTCGGCTCTGACGTTTCCCTTGGCTTCATTAAAAATTCTCTATTCGTTATTGATTTCTACTTAACATTAATCGTAAACACCTCTGTTACTACCAGTGTCTTTCCTAAATATGGAAACACGCAATAGGTACCCCTTTCTATAAAAAGGGAGATAAAAGCAACACCAGCAACTGCCGTCCTATCTCCCTTCTCCCTATTTTCACTATAATCCTATAAAATATTGCCCCAACACAGCTCACAGCATTCCTAGAATAAAAAAAAACTTCTTTCTAACAACCAGCACGTCTTTCGATCTAAATTATCCACTGAAAAGCCCTCACTGTCATCACCAACAAAATCTATTAACAGTATCGATAATAAACGAATACCCTTATCAACCCTCTGCGACCTATCGAGTGTCTTCGATAGAATCAGCCACACTATTCTTTAAAAAAAAATAAATAAATAAAACAAGAGTAGACACTTGTTTCGACAGCAATCTGAGTGAAAGAACACAGTCCGTTTGAATAGTACTGTTCCCTCAAAACTACTCTTAAACTATGGTGTCCCCCAGGGCTCAATATTAGGCCCACTATTCAATATATATATATTTTTTTTAACGACATGTCAGAATACATGATCTACTGTATACCAGTACCATACGCCGATGACAGTTTCTCCACAGTGACACAGTAAACGAGATCAGCATTCTTATAAGTAAAACAGAGGAAAGCCTACACAAAGCTAGCCTATACTTTCTCAGAAACGGGTTAATGATGAACGGGAACAAAGCACAATACATCTTCATAGGGACTGGACAATTCCTATCAAAATTACACACAACCACCAAAACACAACACGACAGTACTATCGAACCAACCATACATGTAAAAAATCTTGGTGTATAATATAGACAGGTATATGGTATTCGACAAACATATTAATGAAATGAACAAAAAAGTAAAGGAAACTCTAATGTATGTTAATAGAATTAAGTAGTACCTTGACAGTGGAACTCGCAAAATCATTCTACAATCACTCGTGCAAAGTATTTTAAATTACCGTAATGTAATATAGGGCACAACAAACACTACTGTTTTAACAAATGCTCAAAAACACAAGAATTTCGCATCTAAAATTGTAGATGGAAGAACAAAAAAAAAAAAAAATAAAAAAAAATGCGACCATGCAACCCCTATTATAAAAGATCTAGATTGGTTAACCATAAAAAGTAAAATAATTCATGACACAAGGTTCTGCCATCTATACCCTGATCACCTAAATCTTTCCACTGCAACTAATGTCACCTACAGTACCACAAGGCAACACAATATCTCTACATTCCCAAAGTTAACACATATGTTGGTGTAAGATCCCTATTAGTACAAAGATCCAAACTGTGGAACGAACTTCCCCCGTATGTCAAGGAGACCAATAACTTAAAAACCCTTAAGCTAAGACTAAAAAATGTACTCCTTAAAAAATACTAAAAACCAACACAAAATAACTGTTTGTACATATTAATAACTCTCTCTCTCTCTCTCTCTCTCTCTCTCTCTCTCTCTCTCTCTCTCTCTCTCTCTCTCTCTCTCCTCCAACCCCCTGCACTACTCCGCCACACCACCCCCGTAGTCATCCCTCAGTAAACGCTCCCCCACTCACGCACCACCACAATCCACTTTAACCCCTCGACACATTAGTACAAACCTTTATCGGTCCTTACTAGTATCACTATCAACTATTATTATTATTATTATTGCTATTAGTATCATTACGGTTTATTTATATTTATTATTATTATTATTATTATTACTATTATTATTATTATTAACTTACCTATCTCTGACAGTAACATTAACAGTCATCTTCTCCGTATATATGTTTAATGTGCATTAAATGAACCTAACCCTTAGGCACCAACTGTGTATAATGATAAGGAAGAAGAACCTATGAAGTAACCCAGGTGTATATTCTGCTAGAGTTCCTCATTACTTCTCTAATTATTATATTAGGTTTCCCCGTCTAAAACTGCAATATAAGTGATGAACAAATTAAAAAAGTAACAACTCATTGCATAAATATAATGTTACAGCCCATGTACCCAAATAAGGATGCAATCACACACAAAAATTAGGCTATTATTCTCAAATCATATATTGTAAACACTTTGTGTACCGGTATATATTATGTAACGAGAATAACCACTGTTGGTGAAAATTAAAAATATTATTATTATTATTATTATTATTATTATTATTATTATTACGGTATTATTATTATTATTATTATTATTATTATTGTTGTTGTTGTGTTTCTCTCTCTCTCTCACTCTCTCTCTCTCTCTCTCTCTCTCTCTCTCTCTCTCTCTCTCGCTGTATTGGAGTCAGCTGGTTGGGTGGGCGGGGTGGATAAGGTTGGACTGGTGGGTGTGGTGGTTCGGTGCATCGCCAGGGTTGATGTGCGGGATGGTTGGTAAGAGTGGGGTCTGCTGATTGGATGGGGTGTGTGGAGTGGCTTGGGGTGGGTTGTGGGTTGTAGGGGTAGATGAGTTGGCGAGTGGATGCGTGGGGGTGGGCTGGATGAGTGGGTGGTCAGGGAGGGGTCAGTAAGTTAGGTTTGGACTGGATGAGTTGTGTGGATTAGTGGGGTTCGAATGTGTGTTTAGGATGAAGGGGGGGAAGGGGAACGGGGTTCAGCTTAGAAGGGTGGCTGGGCATGTGGATGGGAGGGTGGGGCGGTGGGAGGAGTGGGTGGGTAGGACGGGTGGGTTCCCTGGGTGGGGTTGGTGGACAGGGTGTGTAAGTATTCAGGGAGAGGTGGGTGGGTATTGTGGGAGGGTTGGGTGGGTGGATGTGAGGATGGTACTGTTGGGCCAGCAAGGTGGGTGGCATTCATGGTTGGTGGGTCGCCAGAGTCGGTGGGCAAGATGGGTCGGCGGAATGTGTGGGCAGAGTGCTTAGCCAGGGTGAGTGGTCATGGTGGGTGGCCAGTGTGGCTGAGAAGACTACGTGACCGGTATGCTCTGGGTGAGTGGTTAGGTTGGTGGGTTGGGTGGTTGGATGGGTTAAAGGTGGGCAGGTGAGTGGGTGGATGTTGGGTGGCACTGTCATGTAAATCTGGTGGGTGACATTTATGGGTGGGGGATCAGTGGATTTGGAGGGTCACCCAAGTGGCTGGGCAGGGTGGTGTCCGGGGTGGGTTGGGTGGGTTGTATTGGATGAGCTGGGAGGGTAGGTGGATGAGTGGGTGGGTGGATACGTGGCTCCCCCGATAACAAGCCAGGAGAGGGAAATATGGGGACTGAAATCATAGAACTTGTCATTCATTAGGGGCTTTCACACATTCAGGTGTTCAAACTCCTCATGGATTCTTGTCAATCCGGCCAAGAATCCAGCAATCTAGGAGTGCACCGGGTGGCTGCTACAAGTAGCTACACATGGCTTACGCATTGCTAAGAGTTCCCTAGGGCAGCGCTATGAGTAGCTAGGAGTCGCACTAGAGTAGTGATGAGTGAGCTACTACCATCAAGAAATTGATGCGAGTCTGTTAGGAGTGTCGGGCAATATATATATATATATATATATATATATATATATATATATATATATATATATATATATATATATATAAAGAATGTGATGCAAGTGGACTACTCATTCAATTGCGAGCTTGCATTCTCCATAGACCTTTGTATCCTCAACGACCATGGCCGGAGCTGCATGCGAACTGAAACTACTGAAGCTGAAGGTGGATTTGGCATGTGAAGTGGCCGACATCAATGTGGCAATATGTAGGCTGTTACTTGTGAAGAAGATAAGGAAGCTTAAGAGGAGAACCCCTTGGAGCAGGTTATGGCTGCTACGACGTCCTATGTATGGCCAGTACGAGAAACTTACTGAAGAGTTGAAATTAGAGGACTTCCATAGCCTCAGGAATTTTCTTCGAGTGGATGACATGTTCATGGAGCTGCTGGAAAGGGTTGGTTCCCGTATCGAGAAGCAGGACATCTTCTAGAGGAAGTCATTGTCACCTGGGTTGAGGTTGGCCATCACTATATGCTATCTAGGACTGGAGATAACTTCAAAACCCTTTCATATGGCTTCATAGTGGCCCACAATACCTTCTCACTTATCATTCCCGAGACCTGGGAGGCCATCATTGCAGAGTACCTGAAGGATGTCCTGGCACCTCAAAACCAACCTGAAACCTGGCACTTCAAAACCAACGATCACCGACTCCCACCAAACTTCCAGTGACTCCTACCACACTTTTACCATACTCTTTGCATATTCATAGCAACTCATAGATAACTCTTGGCTACTCTTCATAACTCGAGGATGAAACGAAACGAATCTGTCCTTTGAAACTCCTACCTACTCTCGGAAGACTCCTTGCTACCCTTACCAACTCCTAGTGACCCCTAGCTACTCTTAGTTACTCAACGATTCTTAGCAATTCGTAAAGGTTTTTTGATACAAGAATCCGTTGAGAGTAGTTATGAGTCGCTAAGAGTTGCTAGAGTAGTCACGAATGCCTTAGGGACGCGCTGTCAAAAAAAAAAAAAAAAAAAAAAAAATCATAGCAGTTCTCAAAAAATTTTGAACGTCAGAAACATTAGGAGTGAACTAGGAGTCCCGAGACAATGCCGGAGTCCGTAGGACTACATAGGAAATGTCAGGAGTAGGGTGCAGTGTCGCAAGAGTAGCAACTAGCAATGATTCTTAGCCCGACTCCTGAATGTGTAAAAGTCCCTTTACTTGGATTTTAGTATATCCTTTAGAGGACGGATGAATTTTACGAAACCAAACTGTATACAATGGGGTCATTCTAATGAAATCTGCTAAAACTTCAGTATATTTATTTCTTATTTAAATGAAGGTGGGTCTGTGCACGTAATAATATGCCTAATAGCAGGATAAATGAAAATGTTTCATTCGGCAAAACGTGAGGGTGAGCATAGCTTCAGATCTCCGATCCATCCACCTAACAAATCAGTGCTTTTGCTGGGGTAAGGAAAGGGTTTGGGAGGTTGAACGTGTGCAATTTACCTGCCCCCTGATGGCAGGCTATCTTGTCCCTTATTAGTGTTGATGACTGTACACTGGAAGGTTATGGCAGTTGGTGCACCTACTTCTGCCACAATGTACACACTTAAATATAGCTACAGACTGTACACTGGTAAATTATGGCAGTTGCCGCACCTACTTCCGCCACCAAGCTTGGAGACTGAAGCCATAATAAAGTAAATTACATTCTTAACTAGTTTCTTCATTGAACTGTTCTTAAATTTCATCAGAATTATACATGTTGGATGTTGTGATCCAGCTGCATAATTCAAACCTTCATATGATGAGAAATCTTGGAGTAAGAAATAAACTGAGAATTTATAAGAGAAACACTAAACCTACTAATGCCACACACGTGGCCAGGCATTCGTCATCGCCCAGGTGGCAAACACAATTTTGAATGTAATAATGGTCAATCAGTGTTATATAAATATCGATGTAGTGAGCGTAAGTGTTGTGAAAAGTGCGAATTTGCGATGTAATTAGGTATGCCACCTCATCAATTATACAACCACTGGACCCATAATGAAATGAAACTAATTAACGGGCAGCCAGGCACATAAGCAGAGACCAGTGGTGTTCATAATGGCTGCTTAAGAAGAGCCGTTCTGCATAATTAGGATGTTGTGTAAGTGTTCTGATTGTCTTTAAGATGCAAACGGCTGATTAACATAATGTTTGTTATTACTGCCAGTGCTCAACTAAATACCAGAACCTGTTGCCACACACACACACACACACACACACACAGATAGACAGACAGATATGAGAGATTGATATTTTAACTGACCACAGTTTTTAATAACAGAGTTGATAATAATTTGGTATACAGAATGGTCCATAATATGGATACATGTACAGGCAAAGAAACAAAATATATTTTCCTTAAGTTTGTTGAACAAATAGCGGAAAAGTCGAACCGAGACAGGCATTATTTTCGACATATTTTCGTTGTTTCGTCATTAGTAATTTTCTTCAGACAGAAATGGGAGGATACTTATTTCTCTGACTGTACCTTAAGAACATAATGTAAACTGTGAACTAGAATTTTTAAATCTGCAATCGTAGAAAACTATCTATCTATATACCTAGGCTGCTTCCCCCAAGGAAAGGGAGGTAGCCGAGACAGGACGACACACTCCCCATTTACTCATCCATTCAAACACATTCATTCGCATCTTAGCCCCAAAGGGGAGAACGGACAGATCCTCACCGCACGACACTGCACAAGGGTCAACTGCGCAATGCAATCAGTAGAAAACACATATAACAAAAATTTGCAATACTAAACAACAGTGTAAAGGAAATAGGTATTAATATACTCACTGAATTGTTGGTGGACTGTTTTACGCACTGTGGCATAATCATTTCTCTCCACAAATAAGTTATCAATGGCGGTCAAATTGTAATGTTGCAGTAAATGTAATGTTCTCACACGTTCCTCTAATATATGTACTTCAGTCTGATTATAACCACATAAACATACTCTTCCTTCAATTGGAAGCCGACCCTTACCTCGCCTGTTCCAGCGTCCCACTTCTATCGCGGGGGAATGAGCATTCACACGTAAGCGTGTCCATGACACCTGTTCACGTTTCTTTACCTTGGTCTTTATTTTATAAACGTCGTGTACAATCAAATCAGTATTCAGGCTTATATAAGACAAACAGACAAACCTATTTTGCATAACATTTTTTTAGGACAATCTGAACATCATCAACATCATACGATAAGAAATCGCTTAGATAACCTGATGTATGACAATTATTATCCAAACTGATGCTCGTGGGGTGGCATGAGCTAGTGGGTCGTCCCTCATATTACTTCTGTCTCTTCACACATATCTGAAAAACTTATGCTGAACGGCTTTAATGAAGACACGTAAAGGAGGATACCTTAGCTCTAAAAGGCACATATCCTTACTTGTCGTTTTTTCACTTAACAGCTGTTTTTTTTTTTTTTTAAATTCCACATATACAATCTATCTATAGGTTTCATATCCCATTTTAGACAAGATTCACCGCCATATACAGTATTATCGTAGACATGAGAGCAGCTTCAAACACCCTTTTTAACATAAAAGGAGACATATTTTGTTTACAAATCATAGAGATTTTAGGACATGACATAGCTTAAATTGGGCAAGTAATCTAGTAGCAGGAGATGTAGACCCATCAGCTGTAAAAGGAGAGATTAGATACATATAATACTCACATATGCAGGTATGTATGGTTAAATTATTTACATGCAAAGCTTCGCAGTCCCTATTACTTTCATTCATAACTATAAACATATTTTCGTCTTCGTTTACTTTCGTCCCACATGATTCACGTAACTGGTTTAAAAGGCTGATTTTATGCATCACACCCTCTCTGCTGGATGACAAGAAACGAGGACGTGCAACCATGCAAGGAAGCCGCCGGTCCCACAGTTTTGTTTTATCAGTCTGATCATATCATTCACATTAAAACCAACAGTAAAGAGGATATTGGAGATCCCAGGCGAACACTTATCTCCGTGCCCACAGCACTGCTGGTTATCTTGTGTACATGGCAGCTACTGCCAACAGCACTGTAACACTGCACCCTAAACGTTTTAAAATATGTAATATGTCACGTGGTACTCGATCATACGCTTCTGCAAAGGCAATGAAGGTAACATATAATTTGAATTTTTTCCTTCTCGCCACGTCAAACAGTAGCCGCAAGGATAATAACCGTTAATCGTTACTCCCAGTCCTTCATTTATGCAACAGGTCAACCCTGGAACTGTCTCCCTGTCTGTATTCCCTGCTTCCTACGATCTACAGTCTTTCAAACGCAGAATGTCCAGGCATCTCGAAATGAACGGATCTTGAATTTGGTTCTCTGTTGTATTTTTTTTTTTTTTAGGAAAGGTTTGCGGGCTCCTGGTCTTTGGTTCCTTCTTCCTTGCATTAAAAAAAAAAAAAAAATGATGGTCAAGCCATCGTACCCCAGGCTGGCAGTCAGTCTGGGCTAGGATGGCTTGACCATCATTTTTTGATCACGATAAGGGAAGAACTATCTGTGTAGCCTAGATCATAGACCCATATCATATAATTCAACAAAGAATAATGACATTGATGCCTCTGTAATTTAATGCTAACGCTCGTGAGCCACGCTTTAATATGGTAAACAGTCTTGCCGTTACCCACGACGATGGAGAGGTGGTGCCAATAATAATTATAGTGTAAAAAATTGCCGTCACCCTTAAAACCCAGGAGGTTGGTAGCAGTCTTAACACTTCTGGTGGTATACCATCTGGCCCACTTGGTATGTTTCATTTCAATTGTTTGTTCTGAATTAAGACCTCTTGCAAAGTTATAGGGTAATCTAGCACTGGTATGTAATCAATTTGCAAAGAACTGACACTGCATTCGTGTACACCTGAAAGGTTATATATACGATCAAAATGTTCCTTAAATTCTATGTCTGTGGGCAGTAGTGCAGCATTAGGTGTGACATGGGTGTTTACTTCACCGAGCCAGTTAATTGCACGTCATAGCTGAGCATCATCGTTATGCTGTAAAAGGCTGTCCCGTCTGCCTCCAAGTACGTCCCGGTCGGGAGTGTAACCTCGGTCCGTACTATCATACGTACATCCACACAACTCATTACGTACATTTTTTTTATCTCTGTGACACTGCCAGTGTCAAGCATAGGCTGGTCACGCTGTGTTGCGGACTGTGTAAATTCCTCAGGATCTATGCTACTGAATCTAATACGACGTTCAATAAAACTGGATGATGTGTTATTGTGCAATACTGCGTGATCTAACAAACATGACGCGAGAGTGGCTAGCTGTCTTGGGAAGGTTAGTGGTTGGTGTATTAATATATGTTATGAACATTTATTTAAACACACACACACACACACACACACACACACACACACACACACACACACACACACACACACACACACACAAACTCACGAGAATTCATTAATAAAGTTGCCAAGGTTATTGCGATAACACTCATATGGTCGTACCTCTTCTGAAAATGTATTCCAGCTAACGCCAGACAATTTAATGCAGCGAGAGTGAGCGATAGGAAACTTATTATTAATATCGGTACAAATATCGTTCTCTTGCTGGGTTCATCTCTGATATTCTCTTCCAGCCAACGCCAGACGATTGTACTCATCTGGGAGAGATGTTGAATCCCAAGGGTGCTAATACAGCCGTCATTAATACCCCTATATAATGGGAAAGGGGAAAAAGAAGTGTGTGGTAATCACAGGAGCATTTGCCTTCTTAGTGTAATAGGAAAAATATATGGTAGGATACTTACTGACAGAGTTAGGGAAACAACAGAGAAATTAGTTGGAGAAGAACAGGGAGGCTTTAGGAAGGAAAGAGGTTGTGTAGATCAGATATTCATTCTTAGATACTTAGTGTAAAAGTTTCTAGAGAAGGGAAAGAAATTGTATGCAGTCTTCATGAGTTTGGAGAAAGCATGTGACATGGTGGACAGACAAGGATTGTGGAAAGTATTAAGAATATATGGAGTAGATGGGAAGTTGTTGAAGGCCGTGAAGAGTATGTATGAGGGTGCTAAGGCTGCAGTGCGTATGGATAATGAACTGAGTGAATTTATCTATTTGAAGGTTGGATTGAAACGGATGTGTCAAGTCTCCGTGCTTGTTCAATCTGGGCATGGATGGGGTTATAAAAGAGATACAAGGTAGGGCAGTGAATGTTGGAGCGGCCCTATTGAGAGAGGGCAGTGTTTGGAAACTCCCTGTATTGTTGTTTGCAGATGATACTGTGTTGTTAAGTGAAGACGAAGGAGAGCTGCAAGGCTTGGTGGATTAGTTTGGGAGAGTGTGTAAGAAACGGAATCTAAAGGTGAATGTAGGGAAGAGTAAAGTGATGGTCTTCGAAAGAAGTGAAGTCAGCGAATGTACAGTGAGATTAGACGGGAAGGAAATGGATGTGAGTGCTTTTAAGTACTTGGGTAGAGTGATGAGAGTAAAGATGAAAGTTTAGAGGGTGAATTGCTTGAAAGGGTGCAGCAGGGAAGAAAGGTTGCTGGTTCCTTTAAAGCAGTGATAAGAAAAAGGGAAGTGAGCATGGAAGTGAAAAAGTTACTACATGACAGTACTGTGATACCAACTCTGACATATGGAAGTGAAGCTTGGACCTTGCTGGAAGGACAGAAGTCAAGAGTGAGAGCAGTGGAAATGAGTTTTTTGAGAGGAGCATGTGGAGTCACATGGCGAGACAGACTGACAAATGAGGAAGTGAAGGAGTGTTGTGGTGTTGATGTGGATGTAATAGGAACCGTTAGGAGAAATACATTAAGGTGGTTTGGTCATATGGGGAGGATGAAGAGTGAGAGACTGACGAGGAGAGTGTATGTGAGTATGGTGGAGGGGGGAGAGGGAGGGGGAGGTCAAGGATGAGCTCGAGGGATGGAGTGGAGAGGTACAGTATATGAGAGAGGGGGATGTGAGCTGGGAGAAGAGCAGTGAAATGGCGGGGGACAGAGCGACGTGGAAGCGATTTGTGTGTGGCCACCCCTTTCGGGATTAAGGCGTCTGGCATCAGATAGATAGATATATTAATGATTTAACCCATAATACTCACATTAGCTGCTATGGTATTCAAGGTCACGGAAGATTATTTTATGTTTTTGCAATTGACTTACAGAAGCGTAAGAGAGGTTATGCTATTATGATTAATATTGGTATCATCAACCCTGTCATGGATGGGGTAACTCTTTCTGTTGCAGCTGAAGTCAGAGCATTATATTCAGCTGGGAGTAAGTCATGAAGCATCAGTGAAATACACGTACACTGTCACCATTAAGCTTCTCCACTGTTGCACTCCATCTGATAACAGACCAGTTTACTCAGCTGACAGTGAGTCACAAGGGCCTGAGAGTGTTAATACTGCCACCATTATATCTCATGGTTGGCACAATTCTAGTAGTCTGTTCCCGATGATTTTATGTATTTATTTATTTATTTATTTTTTTTACATCAGAGTGGGTCCTAGGAGAGTGAGATTAGCTGTTACTGTTAACCCTCTCGTGATCAGGCTGGCTTAGTATTCTACTTCGGACGATTATATTCAGCTGAGAGTGGGTCGTACGAGCTTTAAAGTTTTAATTCTATCATCATTAACCCTTACATCGTTGGGAAATCTCTAGCATTTTACTCCAGCCAACGCCAGTCTATTTAATTCAGATGAGAGTCATACTGTAGAAGCCTCTGTTAACTCCTTCAATCCAATGACGTATTTTCTTTCAGCTTGCTATCAGGAAACGACTTTACTTGGCTTAGGACGGACCTTTAGTAGTGAAGATATATATATATATATATATATATATATATATATATATATATATATATATATATATATATATATATATATATATATATATATATATATTGCACGTAAGACCAGAAGATTGTTTCCACCAAGAAAGAATAAAAACAAAACAGAGAGCCAAAATCAGGATTTGTTTATTTCGAGATACCTGGACACACTGCGTTTAGAAGACTGGAGGTCGTAGGCAGTAGGAAATACAGAGGAAGACAGTTAACAAGTACCATTCGGGAAGTGTCACGTAGCCGAAAAAAATCGCGTGTCGATAGCAATAATAAAGCAGAGTATGTTATGATGAAGCGGTTAAATCCTATGTGAGAAGCCTATAAGATCAGTCGTTTTCTCGCTGGTGTAGAACTCTGCACAGCACTTCTGAATGATCAGCTTTACCATATCACACCTTGACCTGTATTCTCGTCGGTTAGGGAAGCTCTCTAAGACCTCTTCCTAAGCGATTTATTTTGTTTACTACATTTTTCCGTCCTCTTCCGTGTTACTATAATCATTCTAATATTGCATGAACAATGTATAATAAGAGGTTAGCCAACAGTAGCCATAATTATATCGATAAGGGATAGGTGTTAGGGACCTTCCATAAACGAGAAGAATAATCAACGACGTCGTCATTTTTATTTATTCATATTTAACGTTACATGTTTTTATTTGGTTTAGGATAGGATTTTCAAAATGTAGTAGACAACACCTTCACTAACACCGTCAATATGAGAGACTATAAGGTCAGAAATCAGGTTGGTATGATGATGATGATGATGATATTTTTTCTTCCTGAAACTATAAAGAAATATCAAACGCCTCGTGAATTTAACTGTGGCAGTGTTAGTGTGGAAATGCATCCCACAGAGAGAGAGAGAGAGAGAGAGAGAGAGAGAGAAGGCGGTAGGGGAGGAGGGGAGGTCCACCACCTCCCCTTCCCGTGTACCACCTTGGATCACGCCAGTTGGTAAGAGCACATTTGTGTTCCACGCCTCACCAGGTACAGAAGCAGCGGGAAGTGAAGAGCACTTCAGCACTCAAAACAGTTGCCTCTCTGCTCATCTCACCTCCATCTACAAGTAAGAGATTTTACTGGAGACTGTTTTTAATCCCCTCATTATATCGTAGTACTTCCTTCCACATTGTTAAGCCAGACAGAAGATTTTAAATTTCTTCGTTTAGAAAAAAATCATCACTTCGACTGCCATTTACTCTTTAAATCCCTTCTGAATGTTATGCTATAATAAACAAAAAGTTGTATTACTTTTAGAAGGGACATCTTGCATTGAAAGGTTTCTTGCAATATACAGACTCTTCACGTCAAAAAATATATCCAAAAGAGAATGAAGCCATCTTGAGATAACAAGAATAAAATAACCAAGACATGTGCTGATAACAGGAGTGAAATACGTAAAATATTCACTGGCTAAAAAAGTTTAACACATAACTCCTATGACCTTTCTTAAATCTTGCTAGCTTAGACGATTTCATTCAGCTTATAGGTGTGGATTTGAAAAGCAAAACTCTATAATTGCATGACGGTCACACTTCTTTTAATCCTGCGGTGGCGAGGTGGGTTCCTGTCCCGCACTGATGAGGGTGCCTTAGGGGAGGATGTTATTCTACATGTACTCTAGTTTATATATAAACAATATGACAACCATCGTGGCCGCAAGAACAACCACACTGCAATAGGTCGGGATGTGTGGATCTGAAAAGAATAACTTTATAATTAGGTGACGGCCAAACATCTTAGGCCTACTGTGGCTAAACGGGTTTGAGCCCCACACTTACGAGGGTGCTTTACTGGACGATGTTTTATATATATATATATATATATATATATATATATATATATATATATATATATATATATATATATATATATATATATACTGTATGCCGATATCCACAAGTAAACGAAAACACGATATATATCTTTGTTTTGTTTTTTTAGCACTTTCGTGTATTCACATCTTCAGGGGAGAGCAAAGTGAAGGAGTTGGAGTACACCTGTCATTTTTATACAGGAAGTAGGAGGTGTAAGTCCCAAGGGACCTTACTCAGCCGCTGACAATTACTAGTGTTCTAAACTTACATCCTTATTTCTAGCTAAATAAATACTGTATTACAATTAATAATATTACATACATAAAACATAATTCTTGATCCACACACTTATGGATAACAATGAATTATATACCATACGGTAAGCGTAACTGGGGAGTGTCGTAGCATTAAATTCTTAAAAGATTATCAGGATGTGGGAAGGTGATTATCAAGCATGGGCCTATTGACCTGCCCATCTCTCTCTCTCTCTCTCTCTCTCTCTCTCTCTCTCTCTCTCTCTCTCTCTCTCGTAGTTTTGCGAATTAATCAAATACAGAGTCATGCTTAATGGACATTTGCACGTATAAATAATGTCATTCAACATATGCATGTGAATTAGTTACATGAACACTGATTCATGTAAAAAAATATATAAATATATAAATACTTACCTGATCGTATACTGTATGTGTATATGAACCCAGTTACATACCTACCCACATAAGCACATACAATCGTATACATATATAAATGAGAGCAAATATACATAAACAAAAACTATATTATCAAATATATGTACAGTGTAACCCATTCTTGTCAAACAGAATTGCATATGCATGCATATCCTGCCAGTGCAGGAGTGTGCGTATATAATAAGGGGAGAAAAAAAATATACAAACGAGATCAAACTAAGTGATCTTAACTAGGCTACATATTTTCTCTCTGATTAACTTATCTAACTTGTGCATCCAATTGCTCAGGTTCATATTATCAGACTCTGTGTTGTTGATTACACTGGATTCAATGATGTTCCTGTTAACAGCAGATTTGCAAGACAAAACTGAAGAGGCATTATCCCAATCTATACAGTGATTCTCATCTCTCATATGTACAAATAAGGCATTGGATGTCTGTCCTGTCCTAATACTATACTTATGTTCTTTGATTCTAGCATTAATTTTTTTTTCCTGTCTGGCGTACATAAAACATGCTGCACTCTTTACAAGGTATTTTGTAAATACAGCCACTTGATTTATCAAGTGAATTCTTATTCAACCTCTTCTTCACCGTACAATAATTATTGAATACTATATTTACATTCCACCTTTTCATCAGTTGAGAAACTCCGGAAAATTTCTCAGTGTATGGTAAAATTAGGCGATTCGTTTTGTCATTAGAAGGCAATGGGATGGTCCAACAGAAGGTTTTCTTTGCTTTGTTGAAAGCTTTATCTGTGAAGGTTTTAGGGTACTTTAATTTGGCTGCAATATCGTAGATGTTTCCAAGGGATATCTCGTGTTTCCTTTTCCTTGTGGATATCAGCATATCTGTGAAGCACGTGTTATTAAGTGATTTCACTGCATATATATATATATATATATATATATATATATATATATATATATATATATATATATATATATATATATATATATATATATATATATATATATATATATATATATATATATATATATATATATATATATATATCATCATTAGCCATTGTAAGTTCTCTGCTGAACGAAGGCCTTCCCCAACCTTTTCCAAGAATTCCTTGACTGAGCCAATCTCTTCCACGCTTTGCCTCCAAACTTCTGTCTGATCGCAACTACCACTTGTCTGTTTTTATTTTTTTTATTTGTTTAAAATCCTGGTACTCTTGGAATCCAGTCAGTCAGTCTCTTGTTCCATCGGTTATTCCGTATTCTTGATACTTGACCTGCGCACCTCCATTTCTGTTCTTTTTTTACTTCTATAATGCCACTGACTTTTGTCTGCTCTCTCATCCAAGTTGCTCCTTTCCTGTCTTTTAGAGATATTACGAACACTGACCTACCCACTGCCCTTTGAGAACGTATTAGTTGATTTTCCATGGAAATGTCAGTTTCCAGGTCTCACAACCGTACGTCATACCTGGTATCAGGCATTCGTTATATACTTTTCGTTTCATACAGTACATACTGGCAAACTAATTTTCCTTATATCCCTATTTTTTACCGAAAGCTTTCTATTCAGTTGCAATGCATAATTTTATTTCGCTGTCACGGACTTTCGCTAATTTTAGTACTTGCCCCAAGTAATTGTACTCCTCGGCTTCCTCAGGAATTCCATTGCTTATTCTGATGATGCTCTTTGGTGTATTTGGATTAAACATCAGCTTTACACCAGTTCATTTTTGCCTCTTCTTTGAGATTTTCTCTATTTAAGTCATTGAACATTGCTTGCAATGCCTCTGCTGTTTCTGTGATTAAGACACTGTCGTCTGCAAATCTTAAACTGTTTAGTTTTTCTCCATCTATATTTACTCCTTACTTCTTCCTGTCCAGCATTCTGAAAAGGTTTTGTAGGCTTGCTATAAATAACTTTGGTGATATTGTATCTCATTATCACATGCACATCTGTCTAAATTTTTCCTATGTCTTTGTTTAATTTTACTGTAGCATTTCCCTCTGTATTTATGTTTTCGGGCAGTTTCACAATGTTCCAATTTACTTCTTGTTACCACAATGAATTTAGAATTGCTATGTGCTCCACTGAATGAAAGGCCTTTTCATAATCAGCAAAACCCAAGCACAGTGGTTTATTATGTACTGTACTGTATTTATCTCAATTGGCTGATTCAATGTGTGTAGTTCATCAGTAATTGGGTAACAACTTCGGAATTCTGCCTATTCTTGAGGGTGGGTTTCTTCCAAATATATATATATATATATATATATATATATATATATATATATATATATATATATATATATATATATATATATATATATATATATATATATATTTATTTATTTATTTATATATATTTATTATTCTGTTCGTAAGGATTTCAGTAAAGTGTTTGTGAATAACTGGCAACAGACTAATTGGTCGATTGTAACTAAGATCTTTTGAGTCACCTTGTTTTGATAAGTTCTCTTTTTTACACACTAAGTACGTAAGTCAGCAAGCCTGATTTATACCTCTGCTCCTGTATCCAACTGTAAATGTTACTATTCCATCTTCTTCTGGGGAGTTCCCTTGTGTTAACAGAAAAGTTAGCTACTGGTACTACTGCCGTTGATGCATATAGTTCTTTGTAGAATTCTTCATCTCTCTTCACCATCCTATCTTTGCATTGAATGCCTTCACTGCTTTGCTCTTTCACTGATAAAATGTTGCTTTCCTATTGCCATTCTACTTCGGACCGCTTCCAGACGTTTTTCTTTTCTGGAGGTTTCTTTGATCTGATCCATGTTTCTGTTCTCTCTCTCTCTCCCTCTCTCTCTCTCTTCTTTATAAGCTTATTTGATGCTCTTTCCATGTCATCTTTGTTATTACTTTCATCTCCTTTCTTCGTTGTAGGAAGTTCAGGTTCATTTTTGAATACCTGTTGCCTTTGGTTGTATTAGATTTCCCTGCTACCTCCACTGATTCTCTCAACACCTATGTTAGCCTCAACTTATAAATGTCAAACGCAGCATAACTTAGAACCTGAAATCTGTTAGTTATTTCTGATTTAAAGGCTACTTTGTTTTTTCTTACTTTTATTGGGCATATCTTTAGATTTTTAGTCATTTTCTATCTTTCACTTCTGAAATTTAATCAACTGTGCAACCCACCATTCTGTGGTCACTTCCGTTACTTTGTTGATAATTGTGACGTTTAATATCATGTTATTCTTATCTGCTATCGAGCATTGATTTTAATTCTTTGTTTCTCCATTAGGACTTCTCCTGCTCCTTTTTCTCCCTGTTCCTTCGTTAATGTATATGGTGATTATTCTCATTTTATTTATTTCAGCAAAGTTTACCAGCTTTCACCTCTGCCATTCTTTTCTCACACTCTGAGTCTTCCCATCCATCCATCCTTATTTTGCGATGCTAAATATTGCACTAAGTCGTTCATGGTTATCAAATATGTGGTCGTTTCTTCTTCCATAATCTGAGAGATGTCATCACTGAATGTTTCTCTTTCTTCATCCGAGCTTTAAGAAGTCAGTGCTTATGCCTGCATTACTTTCAGGACGTATCTCTCGCAAAGTGTAATTAAAGTCCATGCTACTCTGTCAGATACACTGGTGATTTTAACTATGTTCTCTGCAAGAGTTCTGTTACTTAGAAATCATACAACACAAACTCTTTCATTTTGCCTTCCTCTATAGTAAACTAGGTGGTTGTAGGAGCTGATTTTCTTTTTTTATTTCTGTGGATCTCACTCAGACCTATAATATCCCATCTAATGTTTTCTAATTCAGTAATTCTCAGTAATTAAGGTATCAAGTTTGTAATCTTCTGTGAGGCTTCTTACATTGTACATGTACAGTCACTCATAAAAGAAACGACCCCCCCCGGCCAAGACACCTTTCAACCAATATGATATCGGTCCTGGTAACACTGTAAATGACGTCATGTGTGTGGGTGTGAAGCTGCGTTTGGGGGAAGCTCATTCAAAGTTCATTCTAAGTGTGTCGAGCCCATTCATTTAACCCTTGAGGCCGGGGGTTTCATTTGCATCATGTGCGGCATTAATGCATAAATGTTTCGGGTATGGGATTGTGTTATCACCTGAAAGTTCTTTGTTCTTGTAGCATAAAGTTAATTTTGTGTGAAGGACAACATAACAAGTCAGATATAAAGTATGTTTGACTCGAAATGTGGATTAAAGCAGTGTTTCGTGCAGATTAACTCCGCCCTCCTCTCAAACACCCCTCCTCATCCCCCCATATGGCTGACGTCAAATACACTGTTACCAACACTGAATACCCCGAGTTATATTGCCTCTAAGGCAGAGGGGGTCTTTTCTTTTATGAGTGAATGTACATCTTCATGGATTTCAGTTCGTTTAATGTCCCAGTCTTTGATATGTTGGGACAATACCTACTCATTTTCAGTGGCACATTGCCCGTAAGCACAGGGGGCATTCGGTCGGACCTTGAGTAGAATATGATCCAATAGAAACACCTGCGTAATCATTTACAGTTAAATTCATGTTTGGTTGTGGGGACTGTGACAAATAATCTCGCCTCCCTGCCACATTGTTTCTGGTGAGATGTGCCACCTTATTCAGTATATTCTGTGGAAACCACTAAATCTCTATGGGGTCCCATTGTTCACGCCGTCTACAGTAAGACGGTACCTTGAATATCTGGAAGGCCTTCCCCTGTCAAATAGATTTTGTTCCTATACATGACAGCAAGACAATCGGAGCTAAGTTGGAGCTGAGTTTCAAACCTTGGATCCTTCTGACAATGAAACCAGTGTTCTGAAGGGGAAAGGGGGAAGGTGGAGGGTGGTGGGGGATAAGTTTGTGCCACTAGCATCCAACTATGTGTTGGCAGATTTTTTACATTTAGCCTCCCTTTTTTTTTATATCTTTTATTATAGAGTTCACAACTTGGCCTGACCCTACCTAGAGCAAAGCATGGATGCTCAGCTGGATCACCACACAGTGCACTACCAGACACCAGTTGCCACCAAAGCACAGTTATGTTAATAATTTATCAAAACCTTTTGTTGCTTATGGTTACTAAACTGACAAAATTCGGTTTAAACAGATTCTGACACCGGTAATATTTGGTACTATCATAAAAAAAAAAAACATTATTCATAAATTGTGGAGATGTCTTTCAGCAACACTAAGTTGGCCCAGCAGGTGAGGTGCTTGCATGGTTACCATAGCAACCCCACACACCTCCACACACATCCAGGCAGTGCGTCAGTCCACCACAGCCAATAAACTGAATGTCATAATGCAAAAACTTTTCATTCCATCATGAAACACAAAGATGTTTTGCTATTCATGACTGCTGAGCATTACTTTGCTAGGAATATGTCCAAAAATAACTGTTGGTAAAATGCAGTATAGTGCCCCCGAGAATACCCAGACCCCCCAACAAGTAGCCCACAGAGGAGCAACAACAGCTCGCTGGGACTTGGAGCGACAACGGGATAAGTCATCCCGGGCCACGTGCCCCTATTACCCGGAGCTCACCCGCCGTCACCATAGCAGGAATATCAGACTACCTTCCAGGTGAGCCTTCACCAACCAGCTAAGGGATGGAGCTGCCTATCCAGCTCCTGCCAGCACCCCAGAGACGGACTGTAGCCACTCACCCCTCTTTAAGGAGACGGCCTGTAGCTGCTCTGAAGGTGTCTTCCTTGAGATGGCCTGTAGCTGCTCTGAAGGTGTCTTCCTTGAGATGGCCTGTAGCTGCTCTGAAGGTGTCTTCCTTGAGATGGCCTGTAGCTGCTCTGAAGGTGTCTTCCTTGAGATGGCCTGTAGCTGCTCTGAAGGTGTCTTCCTTGAGATGGCCTGTAGCTGCTCTGAAGGTGTCTTCCTTGAGATGGCCTGTAGCTGCTCCGAAGGTGTCTTCCTTGAGACGGCCTGTAGCTGCTCTGAAGGTGTCTTCCTTGAGATGGCCTGTAGCCGCTCACCCCTTCTGAAGGAGATGGCCTGTAGCCGCTCTGAGGGTAACCAGGAGATGGCCTGTAGCCGCTTCTGCCTTCATCAGGAGACGGCCTGTAGCTGCTCCGAAGGTGTTCTTCCTGAGACAGCCTGTAGCCGCTCAAACCCCCTCCTGCAGTAGATGGCATGTAGCCGCTCTGAAGGTGTTCCCCCTGAGACGGCCTGTAGCCGTTCACCCCTCCTGAAGGAGATGGCCTGTAGCCACTCACCCCTCCTGAAAGTGATGGCTTGTAGCCACTCACCCCTCCTGAAGGAGACGGCCTGTAGCCGCTCCCGCCTTCATCAGACGGCCTGTAGCTGCTCCAAAGGTGTTCCCCCTGAGACGGCTTGTAGCCGCTCAACACCCCTCCTGAAGGAGACGGCCTGTAGCCGCTCTGAGGGTAACAAGGAGATGGCCTGTAGCCGCTCCCACCTTCGTCAGATGGCCTGTAGCCGCTCCAAAGGTGCCCCTGGTTTTGCTGGCAGCCACCCACTCTCTCAGGCCATGACCAGTAGCCGGGCCTTGGCACCGGCCTGTAGCCACGCCCCTAGGAAGTCACGGCCAGTAGCCGGGCCCTATGGCAGGAGACGGCCTGTAGCTGCTCCGCCTGTAGCTGACACCTGTTCCCTGACCCCTGACTCAGAGGCAGTCTCGGGCATAGAGGAGTATTGGAGAGGCCTGTAATCTCACCTGGCCTCTTCTCCCTACCACTGGCTCTGGAGGAGACCCACCTGACGGACCCTGATGCAGACCAGTGTCGCAGCCCCTTCCTGTCGGTGCCGCCAAGCCCTGGGGGCCGCAGCCCTCGGGAACCCCAGACCGCCCCAAGAACTCCTGGGAGGGAACTCCCCACACCTCGATGGCGGAGGTCCTCATCCTCCATCAGGAGCCTGAACGACCATTTCAGGCAATTGTTCGGCCCCAGTCCTGAGGGCTCTGGCCCTTTTGCCACCCACAGCCCTGGACGAGAACGGACGCCCCTGCGTGTGGTTCCGTGCCCTCTGAGTACGGAGGTCCCTGATGGTGCCCAGCCCTGTCAGTAGCGAAGCTGTGCCGCCCCTCCGCCCATGCTCCTGGCGCCAGACGCAGACCAGAGTGACCCTAACTGTGAAATATCTGTGATCAAACAGTGCCTAGGCAGAACAGTGAATTGACCTTATTGCAGGAAGCAGCGACAATACCCAGTGTTGGAGAGAATAATAGATACAGTGAACAGTGTACAGAATAATACAGGGACAAGATCAAAGTGGTAGAGAAAGTGATAATAATTAGTCAAAAGCAGAATACGAGTGGAGGGTAATAAAGCAAACACGCTACCGCCAGAAATTATCTCGTACTACCATAATCAAAATCGGACCCCAGTGCCTTACACGACCCTCCCCAGTGTGAGTTAACCTTAGCAACTCCACACGTATAGAAACCCTGGACTTCCCTAACTGAGAACGCTCTGCCTTAAATGCTATTCACTGACTCAAAACAGTATCCTGCGAGATACTACTAACCATATCTAGATATAAGAGTTTATAATCGCCCGGTATACTTGTGTCTGTAACATTTACTTATTTCCCTGTCTAACTATGCAATACACGTGTAAGGTTGTTGCCTGGAGTTTTTGTGTCCTGCCTCTCTCTTATTTTTCTAAGCCCCGGTCTCGAAAGAGAGCCCCACTGTACGCTAGGCGTTTCCAGATCAGGAAGCCGAGCTTTTAACATGCGCACAAATATAATTTGTAAGTTGGGGAAGTCTGTGAACTGTAGGCGACAGTGTGCATGGTTGGTTCCTCCACACAACCAAATTACCACAGTAATACAGACATGTCCATTGAAGCAAGTTCCTTCACGAAACTTTTTTTTCTTTTAACTTCTCACAACCTAATTTACGGAAAAAAGATGGGAACGAATATAGTGGAATATATAATGGCTGTTTAGGCTATTTTCAATGCCTGTATGAACTGTATTCGGATAATAAAAGTAATTTATAAAGTAGTTTCTTGTCTTGCCCTTACCTGTATATTACACAGTACAACACCTCAAGCTTCAATCTGTTATTGTAGTATCCCTTCATATCATCGAGTGTGTGTGTGTGTGTGTGTGTGTGTGTGTGTGTGTGTGTGTGTGTGTGTGTGTGTGTGTGTGTGTGTGTGTGTGTGTGTGTGTGTGTGCAAGCGCGCGTGCGTGCGTGCGCGCGCGCAGGCAAGCGTAGAAATAGCGTGGTATTTGAATTTTTAACTCACTCCCGCGCTTCTAATTAAACATTAAGGTATTAAATGTTGGTCCAGTATTTTAAGTCATATATAATCAAAGTCACGTAAGTTCAGTGTGCGTAAGTTATAACATGACTGTAGATATAATGCATATATACCGGGTATATATATATATATATATATATATATATATATATATATATATATATATATATATATATATCCCATTGGATCCCAGAGTTGCTGGACGAGGCACTGTTCCGGGAGGATCCTAAGCGTAACGCCCTCCGCCTATCGGCTCATAGTCGCGAAGCTCATAGGTCCCTGCCCAGGGGTTCCCTACTTTATTAAGGTTTGAATATTCCCAGTTCTGTCTAATACTGTGGACACTGGGCTCCAATGGGATATATATATATATATATATATATATATATATATATATATATATATATATATATATATATATATATATATATATATATATATATATACACACACACACACGCACACATCATCATCATCATCCGGAACTCTTTTCCCACCCAAGGGCAGGGTGAGGAGTAGCAATGTCCAGACAGCCCAACTTTGCTCAGTCCAATGGGCCACCCTTCCATTCATTCATCATTCAAGCCCCCGGAATCCCGGCTCCATCGGATACACCAAAAACACTCACCACGTTTTGTAGCTTCACATAAACGCATTGAGTCAATATACAGTACACCACGAGAAAATCTTCAAGTCAGTAAGATAAACATCACCGAAATATTCATTGCACCAAACAATAAATGCAGTAAATTACAGTATTTACAGGAGACTGAGTTTAAAAAGAAAGGGATTGTAATCTGACTTATTATATTAGGTCAATAGTATCTGACCGTCCCACAAATGGTTCTCAGCACGGCTGTTTTACGACTTGACATATTGTGTTCATTAATTTATAAGGTGGCTGTAAAGCTGAGGATAGGGGGAGCTGGAGTTCCCATTTCATCAACCCTCAGGACAATCATCTGAACATCCCATAATTCTGAACTTTTTCAGTGCTTCAGGAACAAGAAGATAGGTCAGCATACTCTCCTGTTCAATATCCTTCGACCAAACCACATGCACATTACACACTACAATTCCTTTTCTAAATTAAAAACAAAATGGCATATCAACACCCAACCTCGGAGTCCACAGAAGGGGGGATGGGCCATAAAAGCCCCCTCCATCCGCCCCTCACCCGATGACGCAAAGAGAGATGCTTGGAACCACCGTGTGACTTCCTTCTTAATAATTATCTCTAAATTCGAGGCATTTCCTCTAATTTTCTATCTGTTGAATACCATGTCTCTCCCTCTAAGCCTCACCTTCTCTTCCTTACTAAGACTCATCTGTCTGAGGAAACTCGTAGCAAACCCTTCTCTTTTTCCTCCTACTTTCTCTATACTCATTTTAAAGCCATAGGTGGCTGTTTCGTATATGTAACCAACAACACATCGTGCTCCCTTGCTCCAGGATTTGAGTCTTCTGAATTCTTTATTCCCTGGTTTTGGCTATCCTGTCATTCTATGCCTAAGTACAGTATATTTGTGCTGTTACTTAGCCAGTAATTCAGTTAAGAAAAAATCTTTGACTATCTTACTTCTAAGATGGAACATATTGTATCAAACTTTCCTATCTCTAAAACCTCCATTCTTGGTGATTTCAATGTTCCCCACTGTCACGGGGTTTTTATAATATCACGGTAATTTTGAAATAAATGGTTAAATATTATTTAATTTGATAATAATATTCAATAATATTGAAGAGCAGAGACAATGATTGTCTTGCTACATCAAGCAACGATTACTTTACGCTGATTTGCTAAGATTCTCTAAGAACGAGAATTTATAAACTTTCTCAACAGTACTCAGCAGAGACTAATTACTCACAATTGCTGAATTACTGTACTGTTAGCCTCTGGAGAAAGTTACATCACCCCTGACAATAAATAACTAATACTAATAATAATAACATCAGGTTCTTGCTGATGCATTAACTCCTGGCACAACGGATTTTAAGTTAATACAAGACTGGTCTAAGTACCAGTTATGAATAGTAAAACGTTTATGCAAGCTAGGAGCTATATGGGAAATAAGCTTAATTATGGAGAAATGAAACAAGATTTACTCTACATTAAGCTCAAGAAATAGAACTGTTAAATTTATTAATTACAAAAATAAATTTAACATTACATTTCAAATCAAATTAAATGAGACGCACTCGCTCACTCACACAGAAGCTAAATACTTACGCCTAGGAAAAACACCTTAACTAAACTCTTAAGACTACAAAATACACAAAAGAAATACCAGTCGATGAATACTGTGTATCACCACTAAGGTGGGAGAGCTGGGATTAACTGTACTAATGGAGCTTGGGGTGCTAGCTGACCTCTCCACTTCTGAGCACAGACCCTTTCTCCGTCACAGCAAACACAAAACTGAATTCAAATAATGCATAAGCAGTACGCACAGGCCACCGGAAGAAGGCGTGGCTAACGGTTGAATGAAGCAGAGGCAAACGATAAAGAAATAATTGTATCGCTCAGTAGCGCACTTAGTGACGTGCATTAAATCGGTCACTTTGTGAAAACGGTGACGAATTATTTGAAAAGTATACCCGAATGGAGAGAGAAACGGTTAACTGAGCGATACACAGTGAGTTTTCCACTAATAGTTCGTGGCTTCTCACAAAAAGGAAATGTCGCGAATTGATTCGTGACATTACGCCCCATGAAAATTAAATCTTTCTTCCTTCAGAAGAAAGATTTCAATATACATATATATAAATCCTAACTCAGTCACACAAGATTCACACTGTGGTGTGTGTGCTATCCTGCTACAGGAGAAAATCGCAGTCGCCAGTGAGTGAAAAAACCTCGTATTTACGTTAATAGAAGCAAACTTGAGGGAAAAACTCCGTGACGACGGTGAAAATCCTGTACTCAGGTCAAACTGAGCGAAAATTCGCTACATTTATACTGACAACTAATTGTTGTGTAGCGTGGTGTATGTAATACACGGTGTAGGTGTGACAGTTGTAGTGTAACTGTACCTACGTGTAAAATGACACAGTAAATAATATGGCGACAGCGATTTAAGGCAGAGGAGAAGAGGTGGCAGCGTGCGGCAGACGATCGGCTGGCCCGCACAGCAAAACTGCTACACCCATTGCTGAACCTGCAAAACCAATTGAGGTGGAGCATCAAAAGTGTCAATGAGACAAAATTTTATCATGTTACAATTACTCTCTCTGCCTAGCAGTCAGTGCTACGACGTACATTCGAGGTCGCCATTAATTTTAGCACACGATTATGGTCGGCAAGTTGAGAATCCCTGTGCAAACTCGGGTCTTCCATAGCCTCGAACCGCACACGGGTCCTCAACCTGTGCCTTAACCTACAGTACTTATATTAATATCGGGAAGCTGAGAATCCTTGTGCAAACTTGGGTCTTCCATAGCCTCAAGTCGCCTCTGCAGAGTTCTCTCTCGAACTTCCCCCTTAACCTACAATACAATTCTTATATTAGTACCGGGAAGCTGAGAATCCTTGTGCAAACTTGGGTCTTCCATAGCCTCAAGTCGCCACTGCGGAGTTCTCTCTCGAACTTCCCCTTAACCTACAGTACTTCTATTAGTACCGGGAAGCTAAGAATCCTTATGCAAACTTGGGTCTTCCATAGCCTCAAGTCGCCTCTCAACTTCCCCCTTAACTTACGGTACATATATTAGTACCGGAAAGCTGAGAATCCTTATGCAAACTTGGGTCTTCCATAGCCTCAAGTCGCCTTTCAACTTCCCCCTTAACCTACGGTACATATATTAGTACCGGGAAGCTGAGAATCCTTGTGCAAACTCGGGTCTTCCATAGCCTCGAGTCGCCTCTCAACTTCCCCCTTAACTTACAGTACATAATATGTATGTACAGGCCCTGGACATAATGTGTCCTGTGGGGCCAATGGGCGAGACGTCAGGTCTGCACCCACTTCACCACTACCCTGTCTCTCAACTGACTCAGAGATTACAGGTGTAGTTACAAATGGCACAGGAAGGGCATGTCCCTGATTAGTGGTGATACTTTGGCACACACTGCAAGAACGGACAAAACTATCTATGTCCCGTCCCATCCCTGGCCAGAAAAAGTCAGCTCGGATACGGCCCTGGGTCTTCCTTTTGCCCATGTGACCTCCTGAGGCTGGACAATGACCCCATTGTAACACTGCTGGGCGGTACTTGGCGGGAACGACAAACTGCAGTCGAACCTCGCCCTCGGGTGTTCGTGACTCACGGTAGAGCCGTCCTTGTTTGCGAAGGAACTTGGCTCGACCTCCCTCCCGTGAATACTTAATCACTCGACCCTTTTGTTTATTCCGCACGGCAGCAAGTGTCGGGTCAGAATGTTGTTCTTGTACAACAAGTTGACTACACATCAGATCTTGCGGCGATTCAATGATCACTGGGGTGACACAATCTGGAGCCTCAGCCATGGCTCGTGTTACCGCAGCAGCCGAAGTCTGAGTAGCGTCATCATCGGAGCAACTATCCTTGACTCCTTGAATATTGCCTACTATTAAGTCAAATAGAGGCTCTGGCATGACAACTGCAAGTGTCGTACCAGTATAAAATGGAGATGCCACCTGGATACATGCCTCAGGGAACAATCTCACTGATCCATCAATAAGCTTTGCATGGATCTGTCGACCTGTATACTGCTCAGGCCGAACTAAACTCTGCTTAACAGAGCAACCTGAGGAACCATTGTCTCTCAGGACCTTCACAGGAATGCCTTCCACAAACCCTGGCTGAACAAGGAAGGTACTGTCACCTGTGGGAGGGCCTGTGGAGGAAGCAGCTAGCCACTCATGAGGCTGCTGAATTGATGTGGCAAACATTGTGCCTTGAGGGTTATATTGGGAAGATGGAACATTGGCCATCTGTGGAGGGGGGTTCACTGTCACTGTGGGACTAGTGAACTGTGGGGAAGTACCCACACTGGTAGGGACGTGACCACCGTGCTGCTGCTGAGGAATGAAGGCTGCATTCGCTTCCTGCCTCTTTTGAGCTGGTGGTGGAAAAGTTTGTCCCGACAGTCGGTTGCGTGGCTGATACTGCTGCTGGTTAGGGTACTTGTTGTACCTCTTCCACTCAGGTTTCTGAGTGTTTTGCCCCTGGTCCTTCCACTGCGGCTTTGGACCTTGGCCATTATTCTGAGAATGGCCTTGGTGCTGGGATTCAGTCTGAGACGGCTTCCCAGACTTAGCAGTATCTTTTCTGCTCCAGGTGTTTTGCTTACGAGCTTGATACCCGTATGCAGTAAAGAATGCGTCAGCCTTCTCTGCCATTTGGCTGGCATCTTTCACCTGGCAGATCTTAAGCTGTGCTATGAGCTCAGCAGGCCACGACCTCTCTAGCTGTGTACGCAGCATAAGGTCAATTATCCCCTCACGCGTGGAAGGAGTTTCATCTTTCTCCATCCACTCATTTAAGTAAGCTGTGAGACGATCAAGGAACTGAACAGCTGTCTCCTTGTCTTGGAGACGAGCTCGCATGAACTGAACTTTGGCGTCGTCTACTGTGAGACCATACGCCTTAATGAGTGCAGCTTTCATCATCTCATATGTGAGATTGTCTCCACGAATTCTGTGGAGAATATCGAGGGCAGGGCCCTCAAATAGGCTAAGAAACTGAAGCCGCTTAGCTGCCTCATCCAGTTGATATAAGTCTGCCATGTCCTCAAAACGAGCTATGTACGGCTCGATTCGCTCGCTTTCCTTGTATGAAGGAAGCTTGATGCGTGGGGTCGCCAGGACATGTGCAGGGAGAACGCTCGTGGAGCTTTGACCAACTGCACCAGACGTGTCTGAAGCCAAGGAATCTCGCTTGAGCTTCAGCACTTCAAGTTCATGTTCTCGTTCTTTGTCTCGTTGTTCACGCTCGTATTCGCGCTGTTCTCGCTCGTGTTCGCGCTGTTCTCGCTCTTTTTCTAACTCGAGCTCGCGTTGTTTCTGCTCGTGTTCGCGCTGTTCTCGCTCGTACTCGCGCTCCTTTTCGCGTTCCTCACGCTGTTCTCGCTCGTATTCGCGCTGAATCTTACGCTCTTCACGGGCATCATTCTCGCGCTGCTGCTCCTGATTATGCCGTGAGAGTATATACTCTTTAATTTCGGTTGGGTCCGAAAGACCCATTTCTTTGGCTTCCTGTAAAAATACAGTAGTAGCCATGGCGCTAATTTATTAAGCAAACCGAAATTGAGTACTGACTGCTTAGCGACGAATACTAATAAACACAAATAAAGAATACAGACACAAGCTAGTGGTGACCAGTCTTATCCAGTTAACTGGCAAAGAATAAATCAAAAATGTAAATGACTGGGAAGACTCAATAATAAACACAATGGGTACGCCGACTTCCCAGGAGCGAATAAAATCGTCTGGCGTTACCAAAAATAAACTAGAGTTAAGTACTCTATTGATTTATAAAGCAAAAACTCACTTGCTAAATTAACGGTAAACACCAGTAAGCTTGTGCCTATAAACTTTAATGATAAATACCTAAATATGAATGAGTGAGCACTATCTCGTGAATAGCTTTAGAGCTAGGAGTTAATATCCTGGAATGAGGTCGCCAATTGTCACGGGGTTTTTATAATATCACGGTAATTTTGAAATAAATGGTTAAATATTATTTAATTTGATAATAATATTCAATAATATTGAAGAGCAGAGACAATGATTGTCTTGCTACATCAAGCAACGATTACTTTACGCTGATTTGCTAAGATTCTCTAAGAACGAGAATTTATAAACTTTCTCAACAGTACTCAGCAGAGACTAATTACTCACAATTGCTGAATTACTGTACTGTTAGCCTCTGGAGAAAGTTACATCACCCCTGACAATAAATAACTAATACTAATAATAATAACATCAGGTTCTTGCTGATGCATTAACTCCCTGGCACAACGGATTTTGGTTAATACAAGACTGGTCTAAGTACCAGTTATGAATAGTAAAACGTTTATGCAAGCTAGGAGCTATATGGGAAATAAGCTTAATTATGGAGAAATGAAACAAGATTTACTCTACATTAAGCTCAAGAAATAGAACTGTTAAATTTATTAATTACAAAAATAAATTTAACATTACATTTCAAATCAAATTAAATGAGACGCACTCGCTCACTCACACAGAAGCTAAATACTTACGCCTAGGAAAAACACCTTAACTAAACTCTTAAGACTACAAAATACACAAAAGAAATACCAGTCGATGAATACTGTGTATCACCACTAAGGTGGGAGAGCTGGGATTAACTGTACTAATGGAGCTTGGGGTGCTAGCTGACCTCTCCACTTCTGAGCACAGACCCTTTCTCCGTCACAGCAAACACAAAACTGAATTCAAATAATGCATAAGCAGTACGCACAGGCCACCGGAAGAAGGCGTGGCTAACGGTTGAATGAAGCAGAGGCAAACGATAAAGAAATAATTGTATCGCTCAGTAGCGCACTTAGTGACGTGCATTAAATCGGTCACTTTGTGAAAACGGTGACGAATTATTTGAAAAGTATACCCCGGAATGGAGAGAGAAACGGTTAACTGAGCGATACACAGTGAGTTTTCCACTAATAGTTCGTGGCTTCTCACAAAAAGGAAATGTCGCGAATTGATTCGTGACACCCACTACGTTTGCCTCTCTTCTCCTTTCACTGACCCACCTGGTTAACAAGTCTACCTCTTTTTCATCTTTCATGGTCTAAAGCAGCTTGCACTGTACCCTACCTGTATCACCGACAGTCTTGTAGAGAATTCCTACATAATTGTCCTTTTCCTACTAGCTAATCCTTCTGCTTGTTGTTTTAATCCTTTTCCTCCATTAGGCTCCTCTGATCACAGTCTCATCACCTTACTCTGTCCCATCACTCTAACAAGGCAGTGAACCCTCCCAAGAAGCGGTGGCTGTGGCACTTTGGAGCTGCTGATCAAGAGGCCCTCAGGTGGTACATCTTTGATTTTCCCTAGAATAATCATTGTTTCCATGGCCAAGGGCCATCTGAGTGTGCCTTGCACATTGCGGAGGTTATTCTCCCACTCATGGGAGCATACATTCTTTTCCATTACCTTGGTTTAATCATGCTTGCTCAAATTCTGTCTACAAAAAGGAGAAGGCCTACGTGTACAAAAGGTAGCAGAGCCATCACACCCCTGAATCTCATCTCTTTTATGTTTATGCCCCGAATCATGCGATATGTGTCCTTTGCTTTGATTAGGAGGAAAAGTAATTTGTATTAAATGCTCCGAACACTCCAACTCTAATTGTTCCTGCTCTTCCTGGAGCTTTCCAGAAACTTATCGAACAACTTTTATTGCATCCTCCTTCCCCTCCTCTTTCCTGCTTTGATGACTCTATAGCTGTTTCCTTTACTGATAAAACAGAACTCTTAGCTAACACTTTCTAATTAATTCCACCTTATATGATTCAGGTGCAGTTTCTCCATCACTGTCCCCCATGACATACTCATGACTGACATTAAAATATCTTCAATTGATGTGTTTTCTGCCATCACTGACCTCAGTACTAACAAGGCATATGGGCCTGATGGGGCCACTCTTATTTACCTCATGCAATGTGATTCATTGCTTACAGTCTACCTAAGTAGACTCTTTTGCCTTTGCCTGATGACTTTTACCTTTCCATTTTGCTGGAAGATTGTTCCCATTCAGCCTGTCCCAAAGAAGGGTGGCCATTCCCAGCCCTCTAAATGTAGGCCAATTGCTTTAACATTTTGTATATCTAAATCTTTTATTTTATTCCAAACAAACAAACAAAAAGATTTAAACTTAAAGTGAGAATTGTGATGCAATTTTAATTTTGCTTTATAAATTAATGTAAATGACATACAGCTAACTTTATATATGGTTTTATTATGAAATTTGGGTTTGTGTCCAAAATAAACATATACAGTATATGTCACTAGGCAAATCTATACTGAAAATGGTCTCTGTAAGACCATAGACTTTCATAATTTGAAATTTGTATAAATATAGAATATGACATTGCAATGAATCAAACTTAATACCTTGGACATAATTCAATGTATTTCTCTTCATTTTACCATATCAGTTCACAAGTTTAGCTACTGAGTGTGATAATCCTTGAAGCACTTCACATGGAGACCATTATCAAACTTTTCACACCTTGTTTTCGTGTGGCAGTGAGCACTTGGTGTTTGATTGGTTTGTAGTATGACCCAGTGTGCATGGTCATCATATCAGGCTTCATCTGTTTTACTCTTTGGTCTTCCTCGTTGGCCTTGACATGGAGGATTTCCATTGCACTGCAGGTAAAAACGTGCAATATGGCGTCAGAAAGCAAGGAAATCCATTGCAATCTCAGCCTCAAAGATTTTGTGCAATTGCCAAGCATTATTGATTGCCACATCAATACAGTATGTCACAATGTTTGAGTACCACTCCGTTCTTCTTATGGCAATTCTATAATTTGAGATGTTTTGCTCCATTCTGTCAACCCCACCCATGTGCTCATTGTAAAGCCTTATCATATGTGGTTATAGTATTTGGATTCACCATTTGTCTTTTGAAAAATATAATGATGCCTGGGAAATTGGCTCTATGCTCACTGCATCTGAACACATATTTAGTTGAAATGCAGTAGCAGTGGCTTGTTTTGAACTCACAGAAATGACTAGAAAACATATGATAAATTTCTGCATTACATATCCAGGAACGTATGAAAAGACAGTGGCTAAAAATACAGTACAATGAGCAAGCCATTAAAACTGTCTTTAGATAAAAAAATATACTTGCATAAAACACAAGTATAAGAATAGAAGCAATGTTTTCTTATGTCACTTTTTCCTAGTGACCTTTATGTAGGACACCAATGTTTACATAATCATTATCCAATATATATGGAAAATATTGCTGTTAATCTTAAATGTAAAAAAGTGACGTAATTTTATTTACATAAGGTAAAAAATGTAAAGGTTTATCATTCGGAAGTAATGAAAAAACTTACCTACTTGTAGATGACATGGTGTCTAGAAAAAGGTACACAAGTTGTGCCAGGAGCAACAAATCTCACCCGACAGCAGTTATTTCCAAATAATGACTCGTTTCTGTCATTTAGTGACAGTGCACGATTAGTCTAAGGCAAGGGGGCGAATGTTTTCAAGTCACACCCTCTGATAATCCGTGATCTTGCATTTGACTTCCAGTGTCACTCAAGATCAAAGGTCATGCTGCCAAATGAAACCCATATGAGACTTCCTATATCTTGGTAACAGTAAAGATACCTTCAGCAAGTCTCGAGTTATAGCCCCCTGAATATCCGTGACCTTGAGTTTGATATTTCACTTACAGCCAAAGGTCAAGATAGCAATTAAAACCCTATATGGGATTACCAATATGTTTGGTAATAGTAAATATCTTCCTCTCTTCAACCAGTTTTAAGTTATATCCCCTGAATATCCTTGACCTTGAGGTGGAGCTTTGAAGGTCATGCAAGGCCAAAGACTTTGGTGTCAAATGAAAGCAGAGTTCTATGTTCATAATAGTAAATACCTCTGTATTCAACCGTTTTCAAGTTATGGCCCCCCGAAAAACCGTGACCTTGATTTTATTACTTCCAAAAGTTAATCAGTTCCTTTGGGGACCAGTGCCCATATATCCTGAAAGTTTCATGTAATTTCATTCAGCCGTTTTCCCACAATGTTGCCAACAAACACAGAAACATACATAGAAACAAACAAACAAATTTGACCAAAACCTATACCTCGTCGGACTTCGTCTGGGTGAGGTAAAGACTGGCAACTTTGGATGCCAGCACAGCACACCATTTACCTCCAGTGTCGTCAGTAACACTGAGGATTCAAAACATGGCCCAGAAGAAGTGTGGAAAAAGCCTGGAAATGTTTTCTATCAAAGGATACTATTCTTTGAATATTAATTGGGTCGACTGAGTGTAGGATGCCAGGCAGAAATGGGTTAAAGCATATTTTCTACCAGAATCATCTTCCTCATCGTCAGTATGGGTTCTGCTAGGGAAGCTCCACCGGTGATCTGCTCAGGTTCCAGTCAGACTCAGGGGTATTCTCCTCTCGGGATGCTGGCGAAAGCTTTGCCATTGCACATGACATTTGCATGGCTTTCGCTTGAGTCCAGTATATACTGTATCTTTGAAGTACAAACTGCCCTCATATGGTTTCTATTCATTTCTATCTGTGTCTGCATCTCTAGTATCCTTTCTGCTGATAAATACGACCCCCGTTCCTCTTCTAGGGCTATCAATACTTGTGTTCTTCATGGCTCTGTCCTATCAACACCTCCCTTCCCTCTGTTCACCAGTGACCTAAGCTGTACATCTAACTCTGTTCATTCATGAGCTCATGACTCCAACCTTCACCTTCTCATCCGGTTCCCAGAGCACCCATACCAGCAGTTATTTCATCAGACTCGATGTCTGACTTGGCTCATATCTTTGATTGAGGCAAAACTAATCTTCTTGCATTCAGTTATTATATTTTTTAACCAATCAAAATGTACCACAGAAATATCATATAATTTTTAAAATGCCCAACTCAGTCCTGCAGCATATTTGAACATATTTGTTATTTCATTCTCTCGGGATTTATCTGGGAAAAAACATATTATCTCTGGTAAAATCTGCTTCCAAAGGATTAGGTTGGCTAGGCCAGCTCCGCTCCTTCTTTACTACTGCACAGTTGTTGACTTTATACATGGGTTTTATTCCTCCCTGTGCAGAGTACGCCTCTGTGTGGGGAACCTCCCCATATTCATCACTCTTCAACAAAGTGAAATGAAAGGTTTTACGTCTCATTAACTCTTCTCGTCTTATTAGCTCCCTTGGGCTTCTTTCTCTTCGTGCACTGCTTCAGTTTTATCTGTTTTCTATCGCTGCTTCGATGATCACTGTTAGTCTGAACTGTTTCTTTACCTCATTATCATTCCCTCCTCTTTTCCACTCTAATGGCTCTGTAGCTATTTCTTCTACTGATAAAGCAGAACTCTTCACTCAGACCTTCTCCTTCAATTCCACTTTAAACAATTCCGGTGCTGTCCCTCCATCTCTTCCCTCCTCTGACTTCCTAATGGCTGACATTAATTTTTTTTCAATTGAAGTATTTTCTGTCATCACTGGCCTCAATACTAACAAGGTATATGGGCCGGATGGGATCCTTCCTGTTGTCCTCAAGATCTGGTCTTCTATACTTATACTCTTCCGAGATAAACTTTTTCATCTTTGTCTGTCAACTTGAACTTTTCCTTCTTTGGAAGTTTGCACTCATTCAGCCTGTACCAAAGAAGGGCGACCATTCCCAGTCCTAAAACTATTGCCCAGTTGCGTTAACAGCCTGTATATCAAAAGTTTTCGAGTCTACTCTTAACAAAACATTTTAAAGCATCCTTCCTATTACAACCCTCTTTCTGATCGTCAGTATGGGCTCTGCCAGGGACGTTCCACTCATGATCTTCTCACCTACCTTTCAGACTCTTGGTCATTCTTCTTACGGGACTTTGGCGAGAGCATTGCCATTGCACTTGACATCCCAAAGACTTTCGAACGAATCTGGCATAAATCTTTACATTTCGTACTACCTTCTTATGATTTCTATCCTTCTGTCTGTGCCTTCATCTCTAGCTTCCTTTCTGGTTGTTCTATACCTGCGTTGTAGATGGCCACTGTTCTTCTTCTACAGCTATCAATAGTGGTGTGCCTCAGGGCTCTGTCCTACCACCAACTCTCTTCCTTTTATTCATCAGTGACCTTCTAAGCTGTACATCTAACCCTATCCACTTACGCTAATGACTTCACACTTTGCCCTTCTATTCATTTCCCGCAGTGTCCATCTCAGCAGTTGCTCCAACAAACAGAGGATGAGGCTATGGCACAATGGATATCTGACTTTGCTCATATCTCTGATTTGGGTAAAACTCTGTTTTTAATGCATCAAAAACTCACTTCTTACATCTGCCAACCCAACAAAATCTTCAAAAGTATACCCTCTATTTTTTAACAATATCCAGCTCAGTCCTGTATCATATTTAAATATACTTGGTGTTTTGTTCTCCCGGTATTAATCTTGGAAATAACATATTATTTTTCTTGTAAAATTAGCTTCTAAGATATTGGGTGCGTTAAGCCAATTGGTACCTGCTTTACCCTTACATACCGTAGTTGTTAACTTTATACATGGATTTTATTCGCACCTGTGTAGAGTACAACTCTCATGTGTGCGGAGGCTCCCCACACACAGCTCTTCTCAATAGGGTGGAATCAAAGGCTTTTCGTCTCAATAACTCTCCTTCTTTTACTGCCTCCTTTCAACCTGTCTCTTCACACTGTTGCATTTTCATCTCTTTTCTATCGCTACTTCAATGATCACTGCTCGTCTGAAGTGTCTGCATGCATCCCTCCACCATTACGGAGGGCACGTAGCACCCGTCTAGTAAACAAACTCTAATCCCTATTCTGTCTATCTTTTTGATGCAAGAGTTAACCGCTATACCCAGCCCTTCATGTATGCAACAGGTCAACTCTAGAACTGTCTCCCTCAGCCTGTTTACCCTATTGCCTACGATCTCCAGTCATTCAAACGCAGTGTGTCCAGGAATCTCGAAATGAATGGATCTTGAATTTGGTTCTCTGTTGTCTTATTCTCTTTCCTTTTTTCTTTGGAGGAGAAATTTGCAGGTCCCTGGTCTTTGGTTCTTTCTTCTTTGCATAAAAAAAAAAATCCCTCCACCATTATATCATATGCGTATGGAGGGTCAAAGACTGACGAAGAGAGTGTATGTGAGTGAGGTGGAGGGGGAAAGAGGGAGGGGGAGACCGAGGATGAGATGGAGAGATGGGGTGGAGAGGTATATGAGAGAGGGGGGTGTGAGTTGGGAGCAGGGGAGTGAAATGGCGGGGGACAGGGCGACTTGGAGGCGATTTGTTTGTGGCCACCCCAAACGGGATTGAGGCGTCTGGCAATAGATAGATAGATAGTAACACCCGCCAAGCAGCAGATTTTCTTCCCGTTCTGTCCAATTTTCTAATGCAAAAGTTTACTGTCACGCCCAGTCTTTCATGTATGCAACACGTCAGCTCTGGAACTGTCTTCCTGTCTGTATTTTACACTAAGTGTGACCTCTGGCCTAACGCTCTGTTTCAGGTCATTTGGAAATGAACGGATCTTGAATTTGGCTCTCTATTTTGTGTGTTTTTTGTCTCGGTGCGAACAGTTTGCGGACTTGTAGCCATTGCTACCTTCTTTGCTTTAGAATAAAATACTCTCGTGTATTCAACAGATATTAAACTAAGCCGTATTCTAACCTGACATAGTCAATCTAACCAACCATTACTAACCTAACCTAACAACAATAGCCTAATTTAACAACACTAGCCCAACTAACCAAAATTTAATATATCATAACGTAACCTAACGCAAACACAATTTAAGGTAACCTAACCTCCTGTAAACACATGTTAACCTACCATAACTTAAACACAAGCTAACCTAACTTTCTGTAAACACTTGTTAACCTACCCTAACCTAAACACAACCTGACCTAATCTATCCTAACATAACCTGACTAACCTAATCGAACAAACCCAACATAACTAGCCTAACCTAAACAAACCTAACCTAACCTAACCTGATTAATCGAACCTAACAAAGCTGACCTAACATAACCAACCCGACCTAAGTAAAGATAACATAACATAATCTGAGTGGCTTAACCTAGCAAACTTGACATATCCTAAACAAACCCCATTTAACCTAACCACACTAACCTCACCTAACCTAACCACACTAATCGAATCTAACTTGACTAACCACCAAACTAACTTTTTTCCAGATTGAGAAGTTGCTGCTTAATTGTCCATCATGAAGGCACTGCTGACTCCGGGGATGATGATGATGATCATGATGGTGGTGATGATGATGATGATGATGATGGTAGCAGCCTCTGAACCAACGGGAGAGACGGGAATTGGGGGCTGTCGTGTTAAAAGTCCATTCAAGTTTAATCTCAGGGAAGTGTTTGATTGGCAGTTAGGTGAGTAGGATTCGTTTGTTTGTTTCTTTTAATGCTGTGAGGAGATTAAGCTGCGTACAAGCCTCAGGTGTTGATGTGATCATGTTCGTGTTCTCGTGGAGTAACGAAGCTCCCTAACACCTTTTCGTTAGAGATAGTTTATTTTTGGATTTGGCTGGTTAATATACTTCGCCATAGTGCAGATAATGGCGATAATGAAAATATTTATGTAACACGGAGTGGGAGAGTAAGGTAAAATCAATAGAATAAATTACTAAGGAAATTGTGTTACTGAAATTCCTTAACTTACGAGAATACGGTTCTAAGAGTAGCAAGGAAGAGTGGCACAAATAATTCTTAGGGAATATATTAGTAATCAGTATTGGAGAAATTATTGCAGTGAAGTGTAAGAATGCCTTTTTATGCTAGTGCACACACACACACAAAAGTGAAAGTAAATAAAAATATAACATAATAAGTCTGGTGAGTGTACAGTATATAGGAATCTAATATGGAAGTATATCTAGAAGAAAGGTGGAGATTATATCAGAATGTCTGGTGTGTGATGAACAGTGTGTTTCCAAGACCAGTATTGCCGTCCATTAAGGAACCTCCACAATGTCTTGTCCTTATTGATTTATTTCCTTGCCGCTGCCTTTTATGTTGTATTTGTCTTTTAAACACCAGGATGGATGGCAAAAATAACACACACGGTTTATTATTGAACTGGCAAGGAAAATTGCTCGGAAGCTTCCTTAACTAGCGTTAATACAGGTTCAAGTGTGGTACTGGATGTGTGGATCAAAGATTTACAGTGAGAGGAGGGAGAATGCAAGTGTGAAGGAATGTACGCAATTTCTGACACTAATGGAAATGTGTATGACAAGATAAATAGGGAAGGATTATGGATATATATATAATATATATATATATATATATATATATATATATATATATATATATATATATATATATATATATATATATATATATATATATCCCAATGGATCCCAGAGGTGCTGGGCGAGGCATGGCACTGGGAGGGTACTAAGCGTACCGACCTCCGCCTATCGGTTCATAGTCGTGAAGCTCATAGGTCCATACCTGGGGGTTCCCTACTTTATAGAGACTTGAAAAATCCCAGTTCTGTCCAATACTCGGGACACTGGGCTCCAATGGGTTAAAGAGACTGATAGGTTTGCCAGTCATTAACCTATTGGACCCCAGGGGTGCTGGGCGAGGGATGGCGCTGGGATGGTACTAAGCGTACCACCCTCTGCCTATCGGCTCATAGTCGCGAAGCTCATAGGTCCCTACCTGAGGATTCCCTACTTTATAAAGACTTGAAAAATCCCAGTTCTGTCCAATACTTGGGACACTGGGCTCCAATGGGATATATACCGTATATATATATATATATATATATATATATATATATATATATATATATATATATATATATATATTCATATATTCTATCCTTAATGACCTAGAGCAACTGGTACAACACCCTGCCCATATCCCTGACCGCCTTGGAGAGAGCACCTACATACTTGACCTCTTCCTTATAACTAATTCTTCTGCTTACACTGTTAATCTTTTCTCTCCGTTGGGCTCCTCCGATCACAACCTTATCACTTTAACCTGTCATATCACTCCGGTACGGCCTATGGACCCTCCAAAGAAACATCGTCTATGGCACTTTGGAGCTGCGGATTGGGAGGCCCTCAGACAGTACTTCTTTGACTTTCCCTGGAATGATTATTGCTTCCATGGCAGGAAGCTATCTGAGTGTGCCTTGCGCATCACGGAGGTTATTCTCTCAGGCATGGAAGCATACATTCCTTTCTCATATCCTTTCACCATAGCAAGAAAAGCCTTGGTTTAATCTCACTTGTTCTAATGCTGTCCGGAACAAGGAGAGGGCATATAAAATGTACCAGAGCCAACCCAGCCCTGAATCAAATCATCTTTACGTTTTTGCCCGGAATCGTGCTAAGTCTGTTCTTCGCTCTGCTCAAAATAATTTCATTCATACTAAGTGCTCTCAACTCACCAACTCGAATTCCTCCAACTCCCTCTTGCACCTTGCCAAAAACCTTTCTAACAACTTTACCTCATCATCCTTTGCTCATCTTTTCTACTCTGGTGGTTCTGTAACTATTTCTTCTACTGATTAAGCAGATCTCTTTGCTCAGACTTTCTCCTCCAATTCCACCTTAGACGATTCCAGTGCTGTTCCTCTATCACTTCCCCCCTCTGACTTCCTCATGGCTGACATTAAAATTTCTTCAGCTGATGTATTTACTGCCATCACAGGCCTCAGTACTAACAAGGCATATGGGCCTGATGGACTCCATCTTGTTGTTCTCAAGAACTGTGCTTCTGTGCTTACACCCTGCCTAGGCAAACTCTTTCGCCTTTGTCTGTCAACTTGTACCTTTCCTTCTTGCTGGAAATTTGCTCTCATTCAGCCAGTCCCAAAGAAGGGTGACCATTCCCAACCCTCTAACTATCATCCAGTTGCTTTAACATCTTGCATCTCAAAAGTTTTTGAGTCAATTCTTAATAGTTAAATTTTAAAGCATCTTTCCTATCACAACATTCTTTCTGATCGTCAGTATGGGTTCCGTCAGGGACGCTCCACTGGCGATCTTCTCACGTACCTTTCAGACTCCTGGTCATCCTCCTTTCGGGACTTTGGCGAAAGCTTTGCCATTGCACTTGACATCTCAAAGGCTTTCGATCGAGTCTGGCATAAATCTTTAATTTCCAGACTGCCCTCTTACGGGTTCTATCCTTGTATCTGTGTCTTCATCTCTAGCTTCCTTTGTGGTCATTGAATAGCTGCTGTTGTAGACGGCCATCGTTCTTCTCCTAGATCTATCAACAATGGTGTTCCTGAGGGCTCTGTCCTATCACCAACTCTCTTCATTTTATTCATCAATGACCTTCCAAGCCGTACATCTAACCCTATCCACTCATACGCTGATGACTCCACCCTTCATCTTAACATTAGGTTCCCGCAACGCCCATCTCAGCAGTTACTTCAACAAACAAGGGATGAAGCTATGGCACATCTAATTTCTGACTTGACTCGTATCTCTGACTGGGGTAATAATAATCTTGTTGTTTTTAATTCATCAAAGACTCAATTCTTACACCTATCAACCTGACCAAATCTTCCACAGGTATACCCACTATTATTTAATAATATTCAGCTTAATCTTGCATCATCCCTGAACATGCTTGGGGTTTCAGTTACTCGCGACTTATCTTGGAAAGATCATATTACATCTCTTGTTAAATCTGCTCCCAAGAAATTAGTTGTGCTAACCCAACTCCGTTCCTTCTTTTCCCCTGCACAATTGTTGACTTTATACACGGGTTTTGTCTGCCCCTGTGTGGAGTACAAGTCTAATGTGTGGGAAGGCTCTCCACATACAGCTCTTCTCAATAGGGTGGAGTCAAAGGGTTTTCGTCTCATTAACTCTCCTCCTTTTACTGCTTCCCTTCAACCTCTGTCTCCTCGTCACACTGTTCCATCTTTATCTCTTTTCTATTGCTATTTCAATGGTCACTGCTCCTCTGAACTATCTGCATGCATTCCTCCACCTCTACGACAGGCGCATAGCTCCCGTCTAGCAGCAAACTTTCATCCCTTGCCTGTCCAACTCTCTAATGCAAGAGTTAACTGTTACTCGCAGTCCTTCATTTATGCAACAGGTCAACTCTGGAACTGTCTCCCTTTGTCTGTATTTCCTGCTTCCTATCATCTCCAGTCTTTCAAAGACAGTGTGTCCAGGCATCTCGAAATGATCAGTTCTTGAATTGGAACAATAATTGCTGGCTCTCAGCCTTGGGTTTCTTCTTCCTTGCATAATATATATATATATATATATATATATATCATTATCATCAGGTCCCCTGCAGGACCGGCCTATCACTACAGAAGTAGGGACGATACAGCCAATGTATCTCTACCAAGTGGCTTAGGCTGCATGGTAGAGACTGTATGTAGGGTGAGAAGTGTTTGTGACTGACTGTAGTGTTGTAGTGGATTTGGATGTGTGTGAAGTCTGTGAGCCAAGTGTAATGAGCCCACCTTAAGCCGACAGGGTGCAAGCATACTATTATGCGACACTGGTTCAACCACAGCACCCCTTGTGTCCACCAAAGTAGCAAGTGGCTTGGTGAAAGCTTCCCAAAAGTTTTTACAAGTCTGGCGGGAGGCGAACCCGTGCTAACCAGCGTGTGAAACACACACTGTACCACTGAGGCTCCATATATATATATATATATATATATATATATATATATATATATATATATATATAGATAGATAGATAGATAGATAAATAGATAGATGGACATATAAATATATATACCGTATATATATGTAGCAGCCGTGGCTCAGTGGGTTAGAACACTCCACTCTGACCAAAGGGTCGGAGGATGGAATCCACCCAAGGGTCATTGGTAGACATCAGGAAGGGCATCTGGTCATAAAATGCTACACGCTCCAGTCCAAAGTCCTCTTCGCAGGGGCAATGCCTTAGCCCATCGGGGATACCTGGCATAAAACCAAATTATATATATATATATATATATATATATATATATATATATATAATTTGGTTTTATGCCAGGTATCCCCGATGGGCTAAGGCGTTGCCCCTGCGAAGAGGACTTTGGACTGGATATATATGTATATATATATATATATATATATATATATATATATATATATCCACCAACGAATCCTACGTTGCCCCATGAGAAGCGTAGCAGCCCAGGGCTAGGCAGTTGGTCCTGACATTTAAGATGAGAGTGAAGTATTAAAGCTGAGAGTGAACATAATTAAGATGAGAGTGAAAAAACATAATGAAAATGAGACTTTATATATATATATATATATATATATATATATATATATATATATATATATATATATATATATATTGTTACATAGCCTATGATTTCATCATCCTTTGTATAATTCTAACGTACAGTATGCTGCATGTTTGATCTCGATTCGCCACGTGAATTCCATAGTGACTAGGCTTCTGTGTTCTACCTCACTCCCCCCTTCTCCCCTTATAGTAAAGTAAGTCGTTCTTTCTGTTGTTCTGAGCAAGATTGTCAACTGTTTGTCCCCTATGGCTTCATTTGTGCGTCCTTCTTACAAGTTGTATCAAGCTCTGCCGGCCCCTATATAATGAGCTCAGTCCCTGCATTAATTGCCACTTAGATCTACTCGTCATTTTATTCACATCTCTGCCCTCCCCTGTACAGTTGTTATTATTTTCGTGAGTGCTCAGGAAGTCTCCAACCATCTAGCTGCTGTGTAATTTGAGTATGGGTGTTGTTACATTTTTTCTTGTACTGTATAGCATAAGGTGTTAATTCATGGGCCTGGTGAGGTTTTTGTGATTAGTGTGAGTTTTTTGCTGTCAGCCAGTAGTAATAATATTTTGTATCTATAATAATATATCTTGCATTAACCCGCTGCGTCCCGTCGACGTACTTCCACGTCCTCACGTTATGTCACTGCCAATCCCGTTGACGTACTTCAACGTCCTGCAATTGCAAGGTTCATAATTTCCACAATTTTCAAAATTCGCACGAGATTTTCAATTCGCCCACGTACCCAAGCCTCCCCTACCTGCCGCCAGGCAGGCAGCGTCCTAGACCCCGTGTGACCCGCGCTTGCCCTTGTCTCGGTCACTCACCTGTTAGCAGTGACCCAGGTCAGACATGGCGCGGAAAGGTCTCTCAGACGATGAAATTGCATCCGTCCTGGAAGCCTTCACTGGGGATAGTGATTCTCCACTTGACGATGATGTGGTGGATCGCGATTACGTCCAGCCAGAGGAAGAAATAACAAGCAGTGATGAAGAGGTCCCTTCGCCCCGGAAAAAGCGGTATGTGACATACCGTAAGGCAAGGGAAGGCCAGCCTGCTCCCCAACCACGTGCACGGCTATCTCTCCATCCCGAATCTGATGAGGACGAGGATGAGGACGATGAGGATGACGGCGGCTTAGGACGTGATATCGCCTCGTGGTTGGGAAAAGAAAAAATATCACCCCGAGGATCAGAAGGTGGGGCGAGAAGACATATAAGGTATGGTGAAAGTCTTTTGTCTAGGGGAAGTGGAAAGTGGTGTGCCGGCAGTGCGGGGTGAAAGGGAAAGTGGTGTGGCGGGAGTGCAGGGTGAAGGGGCAAGTGGTGTGAGGGAGGCAGCACGAGCACGTGGTGCACGTAGGCCTAGGGGAGAGGAGGTGGAGCCACTCCCCAGCACGTCTTTCACCCCACAATATTCCCAAACTTCCTCCCCACAGCCCCAGGATGTGGGGAAAGGAAGGAAAGGGAAGGGAAAGGGTAAAGGAAAAGGGAGAGGGAAGAGAAGTGCGAGTGATGAGAGGCGCCGCTCTCCACCTCCCCAACCTCCCCCACCACCCTCACCTCCCCACCCTGACGAAGGGGACGATGGGGACGTGGCTGGAGACGGTGGTGTCTCGTGGAACTGGGAAGATGGGAGTAATTTTACTCCCATCATTCACCCTTTCACTGAGGAGTGGCGGTCTGGTTGCACGGCTCTAGGTGTGCATGCGGGTTCGTCTAGGGTGGATTTTTTCCACTTGTTCTTTGGGGAGGCGTTTGTGGGGCGCATAGTTGAACAGACTAATATATTTTCACGAACACAGCACCGTGAAAGTGAACGTTTGGGAACCACAAGCAGGCATTCCCAACAATATGACTATCCCGTTACAATTTCAGAGATGTTCTTATTTTTTGCCCTGGTTCTCTTGATGGGTGTGGTAAGGAAAAACCAAATTCCTGTCTACTGGACAACTGACCCAATGATCCTCACACCTTTCTTTGGAAAGGTGATGAGTTGTAATAGATTTCAGTATATTCTCGGCCGCCTCCTCTTTTTTAATGCAGAAGATCCAGCCAATCAAATAACACAGATAAAATGAGGAGAATTAGGCTGGTATTTGATCATTTACGGGAAATGTTCCGCTCCTCATTTTATCCTTACAGAGACCTCGTCATAGATGAGAGTCTTGTGTTGCGGAGAGGCAATATTTCCTTTAGGCAGTACATACCCAGCAAAAGACACCGTTTCGGGTTCAAGATCTTTGTTATGTGTGACTGTAAGACTGGTTATGTGCAAGACATAGTCTTGTACACGGGCGCACAGACAGATATAACAGAAGATCGGAGTATAGGACTCTGGGGCCGTGGTGAAGACAATGATAGAGGAGTACCTTCATTGTGGTCATGTGTTGTACCTGGACAACTGGTACACTAGCCCTCTTCTCTCTAGGTTCCTCCACCAACACGACACCGGAGTCTGTGGTACAGTCAAGAGAAACCGTCGCCATATGGTCAAGATAGGGAGGAAACTTGACAAGAACGAGGTGGTATTCTTCCAGGCCAATAACATCCTTGCCACCCTGTGGAACCACAACAGGGAAGTTTGCCTCCTATCAACTGTTCACAGCCCCCTGATGCACCGCACAGACTCCGTGGATCACCATAGTGAGAGGAGGCGCAACGTATGGAAACCCGAGTCTGTACTGGACTATAATCTGAACATGAGGCAAGTGGATCAGACTCGATGATTTCCAGTGCTGACTGTGCCAGGACCACGATGAAGTGGTACAAGAAACTCTTTTTCCACTTGCTCGACATCACAGTCCTGAACGCCCACTACCTGCACGCCATGACCACCAGAGTATCCGAGACCTTTGAGGGGTTTGTGAGGGAGCTGACACGTGAAATAATCGCCAAGCATGCCCAGGACAGACCCACACACTGCACCCGCACCCCCATGGCTGCCCAGACTCCCCTACGTCTTGGAGGACGCCACTATCCTAGCACAATCCCTTTCGACCCAAACCGTCGTAAACCCCAGCGCCGCTGCCATGTATGTAAGCACTCGACAGTCAGACCATCCACTCAGAAAAAAGACACAAGGTACGAGTGTGTCGAGTGCAATGTTGCGTTGTTCCTTCAGCCTTGTTTCAAAGAGTACCATAATTTCCTACACTACTGAAACTGTGTGGGATGGCGATATGACGCTCATTATAATGGTAAGGCCAGTCAGTAGGTGCTAAGTCATATATAAAGTTGAAACGAGTGTAATGTTTTCAGGAAAGTAATTAAGTTGAGAATTAGTGTAAGTTGAAAGAAATGATATCAAAACTACACCCACTGTGTAAATCTGCGAAAATATGACGCTCAGTATAACACTCTGGTCAGTAAATATGTGATAGCAAGAATATAAAGTGGAAACGGGTGTACTGTTAGCATGAATAAAACGTATAAGTTGAAAAATAGTGTAAGTTGTAATAACTGATGTCACGAGTACACCCACTGTGTAAATCTACGAAAATATTACGCTCAGTATAACATTCTGGTCAGTAAGTATGTGATAGGAATTATATAAAGTGGAGTTTATTGTAATGTTAGTAGTAAGGTTATTTATAAGTTGAATACTAGTGTAAGATGAAACAAATGATATCACGATAACACTCACTGTGTAAGTACACGCTAATATGACGCTCAGTTGAATCGTAAGGTCTGAAATTATGTGATATCAATTATATCAAGTGTAAACATGTGCAATGTTAGTGGAGAATTATTATATAAGTACAAAAATAGGTTGTAAGTTGAAATAGTAGTCATAGCGACTTCACCGTGTGTGTTATTATGCGCTATTATTACGCTAAATATTTACGTAAGGCCTGAAATTATCTCAAAACAGTTCTATAAAGTTGAAAAGTGTATAATGTTATTAGGAAAGTATTATGTAAGTAGAAAAAACACAATACGAGTTGAAACAACAGTCACAGCAAGTTCACTCACTACGTAAATAAGCGCTAACATTACGCTAAATGTTATCGAAAGGCCTGTGAATACGTAAAAACAGTTCAATAAAATGTAAAATGGTATAATGTTATTGTAGAAGTATTATGTAAGTAAAAAAAATGATATGTATGATGATTCTTGAATGTTAGCGATTCATCGTGACCAGTCTGCCCGATTTTGCTCATTTTGCACGATGGTACAATGCTTATTTCAGCTCTATTTTTGTATAAGATCCTATTTACTCTTTTATCACATGTTTTTATGTTTGTAATAAATACATATCTACTTACTTTCATTGGTTTCCCAGACTCATAATACCATAGAAAACGATAGAGGCTCAGACCACCTACAGAGAAAACGGTGCCAGGTGTGAACAAGGCATACCTGTTTAGGGCAATTATGGACCCCGGGGACCAATTTCTTTGTGACTGACCATTGTTTCTGACCAAAAGCGAAAGTTTTAGCAAAAAAAATTTGGGTCCAAAAATGGTCGGGATTGGGGGGTACCATTGGTGAGAAAGTGGTCGGGACGGGCCGGGTTAACTGAGCATTATCCGGTTTTCTCATTTTATCAGGGCTAACTTAGATAAATTTACTCTTGCTAATTTCGTGTTAATAGAGGCTATTGCAGTTAACCATATTTTTAACCTGTTTTTTGCCATTACATTATCCTTATGAGTCCTGAATGTTTATTTGTTAGTTTGAGCATTAAACTTTAACTTGTAATTTTACCTAACTCTTTTGTTTTGAACCTGGAACTTTGCGGGACAGTTTTCTCTGTTCAGTAACATAAATTTGGCGACCTCGCCAGGATATTCAGGATATTATCATAAGGATATTCCTTGATATTTTGTGACTGTGATTTATTCATGATGTCTACTATTACTACGCTTGATGAAGCCAAAGATTATTTGTCAAATGTACAAACAGTGTGTGATGTAGAAAACAGAACAAAGAATGAACTTAAGCTTGTTGATCAACAATTGGGAATTGCTGTTCGCTGTCATCAGTCTAAAGATCAAATTGTTGACATGATTAATAAAAGCTTGTTTAATGTAACTCCTCCAGATGAGCAAACACAGATTGAAATAGCTAAGTTACAGCTAGCCCTGCAGGAGGCTCGTGCTAAGGAGGCCGAATCTCAGGCTCGTATTCAGGAGGCACAGCCACAAATTGAAATTGCTAGGATTCAGGCAGACCATGAGTATCGCATGAAACAAAGTGGAACTGGATCATCTTGCTCTGATGATTTTGATGTGGCTAAAAATGTTAAACTTGTCCCTCCTTTTAATGAATCTGATTTAACAAAGTATTTTCAGTTGTTTGAGAGGGTAGCTATAGGTTTTAATTAGCCCAAAAAGTATTGGCCGGTACTCCTTCAAACTGTTCTCACCGGTAAAGCTCAAGTAACTTATGCATCTTTGCCTCAGGATCAATCTGATAATTATGATGTAGTTAAGAGCTTGATTCTTAAGGCCTATGAGCTTGTTCCTGAAGCCTATAGAGTAAAATTTAGGACAACTTATAAGCAAGATAAGCAATCCCATGTTCAGTATGCAAAAATGAAAGATCTGTTAGAGCAGTGGTTAAATTCTAAGAATGTAAAATCTGATTCTGATAAATTTAAGCAGATGATTTTGCTGGAGGACTTCAAAAGGAGTATTAATAATGATGTAAGCCTATATCTTGATGAGAAAAGAATAGATAATTTGTCTGATGCTGCAGTTTTATCTGATGGATATGTTCTCACTCAGAAGAGATATTCTAAAGAAAAAACGAAAGCTGAGAGTACGTTGCCTCTACTCAGAGTACAGGTAACAGGAAAGAGAATAAAGATGATGTTTGTCAGGAAGTAAATACCAGCTTCACCTCTAGATTTCAGAAAAGTAAATGTACTTGTTGTAGTAAGCTTGGTCATACTACGGAGAAATGTTTCAGGAGACAGCGTGATGTGAACAAAAAGGAGTCTTTAAATATTCAGTCAATTGGTCTAGTGTCCACCCTTGAGAGTTCCCAGAATTCTTTAACTGAGTTAACTGAACCTGCTTTGAGGGGTAACTTAAATTCTCATGATGAAGCTCCTCTTTTGAGCAGTAACGTGGGTGACACTCTCAAGAGTTCATGTGCTAATTTCCTGTCTGATGGTTTTGTCAGTCCTCTGGACAGTAATGACAGGAAATCAGTTAAAATATATCGTGATACAGGTGCTTGCCAATCCCTTATGCTGACCAGTGTTCTAGGCCCTAATGTTAACTCCTCTGATGAAATTGTAATCTTACAAGGTGTAGGGAATAATTACTTCTCTGTCCCTCTGTGCAGAGTGAATTTAGAGTCTGGTTTTGCTAATGGTTCCGTTATGGTTGGGTTGCCTGAGACACTTCCAATGTCAGGTGTAACTTTCTTACTTGGAAATGATATTGGTGGAAGTCAAGTGTGTCCAGCTCCTCAGTTGTATAGTGAACCAGTGACTGCGACCCAGGATTGTGATGTCCCTGATGTGTTCTCTGCATGTGCTGTCACTAGGGCTAAGTCTAAAGTTACTGGTGACTTAGAGGATAATGATGATGATGATGTTATCCTAGCTGACACTTTTCTTGCTAATTTGGACCACTCACCAGATGAGGCAGTACCCCATAGTGTTGATAATTTGTACTCGTATTTGAGATGCAGGTTGCTGACCCTGAGTTGAAAGGTCTAGGTAACTCTGCTTGCAGTGATGAAGAGTCAGTTGGTGCTTCTACTTATTACTATATAAAGTCAGTAGTACTTATGAGAAAGTGGACACCCCCAACACCATCAGCCGATTGTGAATGGGAGGTTGTACATCAAGTTGTCATCCCTCGTGTTTGTAGGCAGGATATCATTAGAGTGGCTCATGATTCCAGTTTGGCAGGACACCTTGGAGTGAGGAAGACTGTGGCACGCATTTTGAAACACTTCTACTGGCTAGGTTTCTTCAGAGATGTTTCCTGGTATTGTAAGTCTTGTCACACCTGTCAAGTTGTGGGGAAGTGTAATCAGACCGAAAAGGTTGCACCTCTAGTTCTCATTCCTCCTTTTGAGGCGCCATTCACCCGTGTGTTGGTGGATATTGTGGGCCCTCTTCCTAAGACTTCTTCAGGATTTTCTTATGTGTTGACCCTGATTGATATGGCTACTCGTTATCCTGAAGCCATTCCACTTAGAAATATCTCTGCAAAGAACGTGGTTAAGGAAATACTAGGGTTCTTCACAAAGTTTGGTCTGCCTAAGGAGGTACAGTCAGACCGGGGAAGTAATTTCATGTCAAATGTTTTCAAGCAGTCTCTGAAAGAGTTGGGCATCACCCAGATCACGTCTTCAGCTTACCATCCCCAGACCCAAGGAGCGTTGGAGAGATATCATCAAACACTCAAATCGATGCTCAAGAAATACTGTTTGGAACATCAGAAAGACTGGGATAAAGGTCTTCCATTCGTTGTATTTGCTGCAAGAGAATCTCCAAATGAATCACTGGGCTTCTCACCCTTTGAACTACTGTTTGGCCATGAAGTAAGAGGACCCCTTAAGCTACTCAAGGAATGCTGGCTGTCGGAGGAAGATGACGTCAACCTGCTGGAGTATGTGATGAAGTTCAAAGAACGGCTGTCCACTGCTTTAGAGCTGGCGAGAGAGAATTTAGGAGCTGCTCAAGAGAAGATGAAGACTTGGTATGACAAGAATTCCAGGTTACGCCACTTTCAGCCAGGAGATCAGGTTTTGATTCTGCTACCGGTGCATGGGCAACCTCTTCAAGCCAAGTTTAGTGGTCCTTATTTCGTGGAGAAGAAACTCAGTGATGTCAACTATGTCATCGCCACACCAGATCGTAGAAAGAAGAAGCAACTTTGTCACATCAACATGCTAAAGTTATATCACAGGCGGGACGAAAATAACCAAGCCTGCACTGTAGCTGTTCCACCCGAGTCTGCAAGTGAAGTTCTCCCATGCCGCATGAGCCTGAGTGATAGTATGGGGAAGAATCCTGATATCATGAATGATCTCCAGACTAAGCTTTCTCATCTAGCTCCCGAGGAAAGGCAGGAGTTTTCGGCATTACTGCAGGAGTACCCGCAAGTGTTCCATGCCACTCCAGGAAGAACCACTGTGTTGATGATATGATGTCGATGTTGGAGACGGAAAGCCAATTAAATTGCCTCTACCGTGTGAACCCAGTGAAAGTTCCTCTCATCCAGAAGGAGCTTGGCTACCTGTTGGACCACAAGATGATTGAGCCCTGTCAGAGTGAGTGGAGTTCTCCTGTCACTCTAGTCCCTAAGCCGGGTGGGTCACAGCGGCTTTGCATCGACTACAGACATGTTAATCAGATAACCAAAACAGACACTTACCCTCTCCCTCGTGTGGAAGATTGCATAGACAAGATCGGAAAGGCTAGGTACATAAGTAAGTTTGATTTGTTAAAGGGATACTGGCAAGTACCTATGACTGAACGTGCTAGGGAGATCTCATGTTTTGTAACACTAGGAAAGACTTTTGCATGTTCTGTAATGCCATATGGTATGAAGAATGCACCAGCCACTTTTCAGAAGCTCATGAATGTTGTAACAGAGGGTTTGGCAGGGTGTGTTGTTTATATTGATGATGTATTAATCTTCAGTGACAACTGGAAAGATCACCTATGCCATGTCAGTAAATTTCTTGAGCCTTTGGTTAAGGCTAATCTTGTAGCTAATTTATCAAAGTGTGAGTTTGGTCAAGCTAAAGTTCAGTACCTTGGGTACGGAATTGGTGATGGACATGTTGCACCACCAGCAGCTAAGGTTCAGGTTATAAGTGATCTTCCCAGACCTAAAAATAGGAAAGAGCTGCAAAGATTTTTGGGAATGGTAGGTTATTACAGGAGATTTGTTCTTAACTTTTCAGTTCTTGTCTCACCACTTACAGACCTACTGAAAAAGGGAGTTAAATTTGTCTGGACCGATAACTGTGAATCCTCTTTCAGCAGACTTAAAGCTATCCTATTAAATCAGCCAGTGCTCGCTACTCCAAATTTTGCTAAGCCTTTTAAGATGGCTGTTGATGCAATTGACACAGGAGCTGGGGCTGTTTTGCTGCAAGAGGATGCTCAGGGTACTGAACACCCTGTATCTTATTACAGTAAGAAGTTCACTCCACCTCAAAAGAACTACTCAACTATTGAGAAAAAGCTTTTGGCCTTGATTTTGGGTTTACAGCGTTTTTCATTTTATTTGTGTTCTGATTTTGACCCCATAGTCATTTATACCGATCATAACCCACTGAAATTCCTTAGTAAGTTTAAAGATAAAAATTAGAGATTGACAAGATGGAGTCTACTTCTTCAGGAGTATTCATTAGACATACAATATATCAAGGGGAAAAAAATGTTATTGGAGATTGCTTATCTAGACTTTAGACAGATTGTTTTAGAGAAACAAGAAATTTCCTTTGTAAATTTCTTTTTCTTTGTGGGGAGGTGTTACATAGCCTATGATGTCATCATCCTTTGTATAATTCTAACGTACAGTATGTTGCATGTTTGATCTCGATTCGCAACGTGACTTCCATAGTGACTAGGCTTCCGTGTTCTACCTCACTCCTCCCTTCTCCCCCTTATAGTAGAGTAAGTCGTTCTTTCTGTTGTTCAGAGCAGGATTGTCAACTCTTTGTCCTCTATGGCTTCATTTGTGCGTCCTTCTTACAAGTTGTATCAAGCTCTGCCAGCCCCTATATAATGAGCTCAGTCTCTGCATTAATTGCCACTTAGATCTACTCCTCATTTTGTTCACATCTCTGTCCTCCCCTGTACAGTTGTTATTATTTTCGTGAGTGCTCAGTAAGTCTCCAACCATCTAGCTGCTGTGTAATTTGAGTATGGGTGTTGTTACATTTTTTCTTGTACTGTATAGCATAAGGTGTTAATTCGTGGGCCTGGTGAGGTTTTTGTGATTAGTGTGAGGTTTTTGCTGTCAGCCAGTAGTAATAATATTTTGTATCTGTAATAATATATCTTGCATTAACTGAGCATTATCCGATTTTCTCATTTTATCAGGGCTGACATTGATAAATTTACTCTTGCTAATTTCGTGTTAATAGAGGCTATTGCAGTTAACCATATATTAACCTGTTTTTTGCCATTACATTATCCTTATGAGTCCTGAATGTTTAGTTGTTAGTTTGAGCATTAAACTTTAACTTGTAATTTTACCTAACTCTTTTGTTTTGAACCTGGAACTTTGCGGGACAGTTTTCTCTGTTCCGTAAAAATATATATATATATATATATATATATATATATATATATATATATATATATTTGGAGCCTCTGTGGTGCGGTGGTAAAGTGTGCGTTTTCGTACACTGAAGAACAAGGGTTCGTGCCCCGGCAGGGTAAAAATCTTTGGGAGCGTTCTTCTGACCACGTACTATATTGGCGGAAACAAGGCGTGCTGTGGTTGAACCAGTGTCGCATATTATAAAGTATGCTTGCACCCACTCGGCTTGTGCGGGTCGATTACACTTCGTTCAGAGACTATACACACATCCAGAGCCATTCCAACACAACAATTAAACTAATAAGCACTTCTCACCCTACATACAATCTCTACTAGACAGCCTAAGCCACTTGGTAGAGATACTTTGGCTGTATCGTCCCCACTTCTTTAGGGATAGGCCGGTCCTGCAGTGGACACTCAAACGGCTAATTAGATGATATATATATATTCACCGAGAGTCTTATCTTATATAAATTAATCACCGAAATCTCATCTCTTTTAGAGAGAGAGAGAGAGAGAGAGAGAGAGAGAGAGAGAGAGAGAGAGAGAGAGAGAGTTATGGTTTTGCTAATGTGTAGCAATATTTACTGCAACATCACTTCATTCATGTGCCAGAATCTCATAATAACTTCCTCTCCCCAGCACTAACTCAGTGCAGTAAACCAAGGACGATGGAGTTTTGCCAGTCTCGGCTGGACAATTGCATCCAGGTAACATAAATTATTATTTCTCAAGCTTCATTTTGGCATTACCTTATTCATTATACCTGTTAAACGCGTGACAACCGGGAGTTATGCATAAATATCCCAGGTTGTTTTGCGACTTATTCTGTACACTTACCCTCACTCAGACAGTTCTCTCTCTCTCTCTCTCTCTCTCTCTCTCTCTCTCTCTCTCTCTCTCTCAGCCCTGTCTCGACGAAGGGTAACCAGATTTGTGTGTTCAGTGATTTTATGGGCTGTTTTTAACTTTACACAGTGTATAATGATTTGTTTTTAGTTTTCACTTTAGTTTTTTAATTGTGTATATTTCCTATTTATTTTTGTTGTAATCATTGAAACCCTCCGGCATTTATCAGTGCCTCTTGCACTACCTGGAGAATTTCTTCCATCCATCAATCAATCAAACCTGTTGTTTCACCAAAACCGTCTCGTCTCTTGTATTTCTAATGCCATTGAATCTGTCTTATTTATAAAGATTCTGAAGCAATTTTCCATTCGTAAATTTTTCTCTTACGTTTGGTAAGGAATCAATCAGCGATGGTCCACTGGCGATTATTAATTAAATAATTTATTAACAAAAATTTACTTATTTCTAGCTCTCGCTGACCCTTGCTCATATTGTTTTTGGAATTTATGTGAAGCCCTTACCTTTGCCCTACACATTTCCAGGTATATATATATATATATATATATATATATATATATATATATATATATATATATATATATATTGTTACGGAACAGAGAAAGATAATGTACACATTAAGTGAGAATACTAATAATCACTACTGTCCCGTAAAGGTCCAGGTTCAAAATAAAAGAGTTAGGTAAAATTACAAGTTAAAGTTTAATGCTCAAACTAACAACAAAACATTCAGGACTCATAAGGATGATGTAATGGCAAAAAAACAGATTAAATATATGGTTAACTGCAGTAGCCTCTATTAACACGAAATTAGCAAGAGTAAATTTACCTAAGTCAGCCCTGATAAAATGAAAATACACTGGGTAATGCTCAGTTATTGCAAGATAAATTATTACAGATACAAACTATTATGAACAATGGCTAACAATAAGAACCCTACATGAATTACAAAAACCTCACTAGGCCTACAAATTAACAACTTATGCTATACAGTACAAGAACAAAATGCAATAACACTTATACTCAAATTATACAGCTGCTAGATGGTTGGAGACTTCCTGAGCACTCACAATAATAACTGTACAGGGGAGGACAGAGATGTGAACAAAATGAGGAGTAGATCTAAGTGGCAATAATGCAGAGACTGAGCTCATTATATAGGGGCCGGCAGAGCTTGATAAAACTTGTAAGAAGGACGCGCAAATGAAGCCATGGGGACAAAGAGTTGACAATCCCGCTCTGAACAACAGAAAGAACGACTTACTCTACTATAACGGTAGAAGGGGGGGAGTGAGGTAGAACACGCTCGTGATCAAACAGGCAGCACACTGTACGTTAGAATTACACAAAGGATGATGAAATCATAGGCTATGTAACACCTCCCCACAAAAAAAAAGAAATTTACAAAGGAAATTTCTTATCACTCTAAAACAATCTGTCTAAAGTCTAGATAAGCAATCTGCAATAACATTTTCTTTCCCCTTGACATGTTGTATGTCTAATGAATACTCCTGAAGAAGTAGACTCCATCTTGTCAATCTCTGATTTTTATCTTTAAACTTACTAAGGAATTTCAGTGGGTTATGATCGGTATAAATGACTATGGGGTCAAAACCAGAACACAAATAAAATGAAAAATGCTGTAAACCCAAAATCAAGGCCAAAAGCTCTTTCTCAATAGTTGAGTAGTTCTTTTGAGGTGGAGTGAACTTCTTACTGTAATAAGATACAGGGTGTTCAATACCCTGATCATCCTCTTGCAGCAAAACAGCCCCAGCTCCTGTATCACTTGCGTCAACAGCCATCTTAAAAGGCTTAGCAAAATTTGGAGTAGCGAGCACTGGCTGACTTAATAGGATAGCTTTAAGTTTGTTGAAAGAGGATTCATAGTTATCGGTCCAGACAAATTTAACTCCCTTTTTCAGTAGGTCTGTAATTGGTGAGACAAGAACTGAAAAGTTAAGAACAAATCTCCTGTAATAACCTACCATTCCCAAAAATCTTTGTAGCTTTTTCCTACTTTTAGGTCTGGGAAGATCACTTATAACCTGAACCTTAGCTGCTGGTGGTGCAACATGTCCATCACCAATTACGTACCCAAGGTACTGAACTTTAGCTTGACCAAACTCACACTTTGATAAATTAGCTACAAGATTAGCCTGAACTAAACTCTCAAGAAATTTACTGACAAGGCATAGGTGATCTTTCCAGTTGTCACTGAAGATTAATACATCATCAATATAAACAACACACCCTGCCAAACCCTCTGTTACAACATTCATGAGCTTCTGAAATGTGGCTGGTGCATTCTTCATACCATATGGCATTACAGAACATGCAAAAGTCTTTCCTAGTGTTACAAAACATGAGATCTCCCTAGCACGTTCAGTCATAGGTACTTGCCAGTATCCCTTTAACAAATCAAACTTACTTATGTACCTAGCCTTTCCGATCTTGTCTATGCAATCTTCCGCACGAAGGAGAGGGTAAGTGTCTGTTTTGGTTGTCTGATTAATATGTCTGTCGTCGATGCAAAGCCGCTGTGACCCACCTGGCTTAGGGACTAGAGTGACAGGAGAACTCCACTCGCTCTGACAGGGCTCAATCATCTTGTGGTCCAACAGGTAGCCAAGCTCCTTCTGGATGAGAGGAACTTTCACTCGGTTCGCACGGTAAGGAGGCAGTTAAATTGGCTTTGCGTCTCCAACATCGACATCATCCATCAACACAGTGGTTCTTCCTGGAGTGGCAAGGAACACTTGTGGGTACTCCTGCAGTAATGCCGAAAACTCCTGCCTTTCCTCGGGAGGTAGATGAGAAAGCTTAGTCTGGAGATCATTCATGATATCAGGATTCTTCCCCAAACTATCACTCAGGCTCATGCTGCATGGGAGAGCTTCACTAGCAGACTCGGGTGGAACAGTTACAGTGGAGACTGGACTATTTTCGTCCCGCCTGTGATATAACTTTAGAATGTTGATGTGACAAAGTTGCTTCTTCTTTCTACGATCTGGTGTGGCGATGACATAGTTGACATCACTGAGTTTCTTCTCCACGAAATAAGGACCACTAAACTTGGCTTGAAGAGGTTGCCCATGCACCGGTAGCAGAATCAAAACCTGATCTCCTGGCTGAAAGTGGCGTAACCTGGACTTCTTATCATACCAAGTCTTCATCTTCTCCTGAGCAGCTTCTAAATTCTCTCTTGCCAGCTGTAAAGCAGTGGACAGCCGTTCTTTGACCTTCATCACATACTCCAGCAGGTTGACGTCATCTTCCTCCGACAGCCAGCATTCCTTGCGTAACTTAAGGGGTCCTCTTACTTCATGGCCAAACAGTAGTTCAAAAGGTGATAAGCCCAGTGATTCATTTGGAGATTCTCTTGCAGCAAACACAACAAATGGAAGACCTTTATCCCAGTCTTTCTGATGTTCCAAACAGTATTTCTTGAGCATCGATTTGAGTGTTTGATGATATCTCTCCAACGCTCCTTGGGTCTGGGGATGGTAAGCTGAAGACGTGATCTGGGTGATGCCCAACTCTTTCAGAGACTGCTTGAAAACGTTTGACATGAAATTACTTCCCCGGTCTGACTGTACCTCCTTGGGCAGACCAAACTTTGTGAAGAACCCTAGCATTTCCTTAACCACGTTCTTTGCTGAGATATTTCTAAGTGGAAGGCTTCAGGATAACGAGTAGCCATATCAATCAGGGTCAACACATAAGAAAATCCTGAAGAAGTCTTAGGAAGAGGGCCCACAATATCCACCAACACACGGGTCAAAGGCGCCTCAAAAGGAGGAATGAGAACTAGAGGTGCAACCTTTTCGGTCTGATTACACTTCCCCACAACTTGACAGGTGTGACAAGACTTACAATACCAGGAAACATCCCTGAAGATACCTGGCCAGTAGAAGTGTTTCAAAATGCGTGCCACAGTCTTCCTCACTCGAAGGTGTCCTGCCAAACTGGAATCATGAGCCACTCTAATGATATCCTGCCTACAAACACGAGGGATGACAACTTGATGTACAACCTCCCACTCACAGTCGGCTGATGCTGTTGGGGGTCTCCACTTCCTCATAAGTACTCCTGACTTTATATAATAACAAGTAGAAGCACCAGCTGACTCTTCCTCACTGAAAGCAGAGTTAGCAAGACCTTTCAACTCAGGGTCAGCAACCTGCAACTCAACCAATTCTGGACGAGACAAATTATCAACACTGCGGTGTACTGCCTCATCTGGTGAGTGGTCCAAATTAGCAAGAAAAGTATCAGCTAGGATAACATTATCATCATCATTATCCTCTAAGTCACCAGTAACTTTAGACTTAGCCCTAGTGACAGCACATGCAGGGAACACATCAGGGACATCACAATCCTGGGACGCAGCCACTGGCTTACTAGACAACTGAGCTGGACACACTTGACTTCCACCAGTATCATTTCCAAGTAAGAAAGTTACACCTGACATTGGGAGTGTCTCAACCAACCCAACCATAACGGAACCATTAGCAAAACCAGACTCTAAATTCACTCTGCACAGAGGGACAGAGAAGTAATTATTCCCTACACCTTGTAAGATTACAGTTTAATCAGAGTAATTAACATTAGAGCCTAGAACACTGGTCAGCATAAGGGATTGGCAAGCACCTGTATCACGATATATTTTAACTGATTTCCTGTCATTACTGTCCAGAGGACTGACAAAACCATCAGACAGGAAATTAGCACATGAACTCTTGAGAGTGTCACCCACGTTACTGCTCAAAAGAGGAGCTCCATCATGAGAATTTAAGTTACCCCTCAAAGCAGGTTCAGTTAACTCGGTTAAAGAACTCTGGGAACTCTCAAGGGTGGACACTAGACCAATTGACTGAATATTTAAAGACTCCTTTTTGTTCATATCACGCTGTCTCCTGAAACATTTCTCTGTAGTATGACCAAGCTTACTACAATAAGTACATATACTTTTCTGAAATCTAGAGGTGAAGCTGGTATTTACTTCCTGACAAACATCATCTTTATTCTCTTTCCTGTTACCTGTACTCTGAGTAGAGGCAACGTACTTACTCTCAGCTTTCCCTTTTTCTTTAGAATATCTCTTGTGAGTGAGAACATATTCATCAGCTAAAACTGCAGTATCAGACAAATTATCTATTCTTTTCTCATCAAGATATAGGCTTACATCATTATTAATACTCCTTTTGAAGTCCTCCAGCAAAATCATCTGCTTAAATTTGTCAAAATCAGAATCCACATTCTTAGAATTTAACCACTGCTCTAACAGATCTTCTTTGATTTTTGCATACTCAACATGGGATTGCTTATCTTGCTTATAAGTTGTCCTAAATTTTACTCTATAAGCTTCAGGAACAAGCTCATAGGCCTTAAGAATCAAGCTCTTAACTACATCATAATTATCAGATTGATCCTGAGGCAAAGATGCATAAGTTACTTGAGCTTTACCGGTGAGAACAGTTTGAAGGAGTACTGGCCAATACTTTTCTGGCCAATTAAAACCTGTAGCTACCCTCTCAAACAAGTGAAAATACTTTGTTAAATTAGATTCATTAAAAGGAGGGACAAGTTTAACCTTTTTAGCCACATCAAAATCATCAGAGCTAGATGATCCAGTTCCACCTTGTTTCATGCGATACTCATGGTCTGCCTGAATCCTAGCAATTTCAACTTGTGCCTCAGCCTCCTTAGCACGAGCCTGAAACTCCGCCTCCTTAGCCTGAGACTCTGCATCCTTAGCACGAGCCTCCTGCAGGGCTAGCTGTAACTTAGCTAATTCAATCTGCGTTTGCTCATTTGGAGGAATTACATTAAACAAGCTTTTATTAATCATGCCAACAATTTGATCTTTAGAATGATGAGAGTGAACTGCAATTCCCAATTGTTGAGCAACAAGCTTAAGTTCATTCTTTGTTCTGTTTTCTACTTCACACACTGTTTGCACATTTGACAAAAAATCTTTGGCTTCATCAAGCGTAGTAATAGTAGACATCATGAATAAGTAACAGTCACAAAATATCAAGCAATATCCTTATGATAATATCCTGAATATCCTGATGAGAGGTCGCCAAATTTATGTTACGGAACAGAGAAAGATTATGTACACTTTAAGTGAGAATACTAATAATCACTACTGTCCCGTAAAAGTCCAGGTTCAAAATAAAAGAGTTAGGTAAAATTACAAGTTAAGTTTAATGCTCAAACTAACAACAAGACATTCAGGACTCATAAGGATGATGTAATGGCAAAAAAACAGGTTAAATATATGGTTAACTGCAATAGCCTCTATTAACACGAAATTAGCAAGAGTAAATTTACCTAAGTCAGCCCTGATAAAATGAAAATACACTGGGTAATGCTCAGTTAATGCAAGATAAATTATTACAGATACAAACTATTATGAACAATGGCTAACAATAAGAACCCTACATGAATTACAAAAACCTCACTAGGCCTACAAATTAACAACTTATGCTATACAGTACAAGAACAAAATGCAATAACACTTATACTCAAATTATACAGCTGCTAGATGGTTGGAGACTTCCTGAGCACTCACAATAATAACTGTACAAGGGAGGACAGAGATGTGAACAAAATGAGGAGTAGATCTAAGTGGCAATAATGCAGAGACTGAGCTCATTATATAGGGGCTGGCAGAGCTTGATACAACTTGTAAGAAGGACGCTCAAATGAAGCCATGGGGACAAAGTGTTGACAATCCCGCTCTGAACAACAGAAAGAACGACTTACTCTACTATAACGGTAGAAGGGAGGGAAGTGAGGTAGAACACGCTCGTGATCAAACAGGCAGCACATTGTACGTTAGAATTACACAAAGGATGATGATATCATAGGTTATGTAACAATATATATATATATATATATATATATATATATATATATATATATATATATATATATGTCTGTTTGAACTGGTTCAGTTGTATATGAGGCAACTGTGTATTCTTTTATCTTCGCTACAGTTGTAAGACATTGCACAATGAAAACCGGGTGAATAATGTCCAAAGATCAAAGCCACGACAGTTGTTAAAGTTCTGGCTAAGTTACTGTAAGATATAATATTTGGTATTGATGAATATCGCCGTACTCTCTCAGCGGACATACCGTAGTAGTAGTAGTTACAATCCAAGACTCATCTAAATGTCAATCCAGTGACCTGAAACTGAAGTTACTCTTCTTCAAACCATTATCCTCCTTTGGGGGGATAAGGAGTAAGTTAAGGGTGGTTTGTATAACCAGGCAGTGGAGCCACCTGTTTCCTAAAAGGGTAGTCAAGTCGCACCCGGCTGCTCTTGGTGACCTCGCAGACACCCTGTTTTTTTCCATTTCTATTCTTTGTGTTTTTTCAGTTTTTTTTTTCCCTGCTACATTAGGATGACACAAAAGGGGGTGGCACTACCGGTTTATCCCGGGTAGTATTGTGTATACTTTTTGCTGTTGTTGTTGTCATTTTGTTTTTGTTTTAGTTCTCTACCATGAGCAAACAACACCAGTGCCCTCGCTGCAGTAGGTCTGTAGCAAAGAGTGCACATGTGTGCCTACTGCAGTGAGTGGGTTCATTTGGCTTGTGGAAATATGGATGCAAGCGACTATTCATTTCTGAAGAAAAGCCATCAGCTGGGTTTTCGCTGGCTGTGTAGCCAATGCATTACACCAGCGGATGAGGTGTTGGCTGGTTGAGGAATTTGTGTAATGAAGAAGGAGTTTGAAGATGAAGTTACTGAGCCGATCTTTCAGACGATTAGAGACGTTTAAAACAGACTGGAGGCACTAGAGACCAAGGTCTCATCACCCATGGCTGTCACACAAGACCAGGCCAAGTCATTTGCGGATGCTTTTCGCGGGTCTCTATTGGGGGAAGGGATCTGCCTGGGGGCGTGATTGGGATCACAGCTCATGGCCAGAAAAAATGCCATTCATAGTCAACATATACTGACTGTGAAACCAAAGAGCAGTCCTGATGCCCTGACAAATCAAATGAGACCAGAAGACACCAAAGGTGTAATTAAATCGGTACCAGTTGATAGCTGTCTTAAGACCAAGGCTGGTGGGCTAGTACTGTAATGAAGTTTCCATCAGCCGAGGCCAAAGATGAAGCAACTGGGGTGCTGAGTGGTCATTTTGGCACAGAGGGCACTTTTTGCATATCAGAGCCAAAGAAAATGTTGCAATAAATGACCGTGACAGGCCTTTCCTCTTCCTTGGGCGACTCTGACATCATACCAAACACTCTGAGAAACAACAATAAAATTTAAATGCTCGTTGATCGAGGTTGTACCCTCAACCTTCTCTTCACAGGAACAAGTACTGACACAAAAACTGCTGTCTTGAAGATGTCACCAGAAGTGAGATCCTCCATTGTAGAATAGGGCAATTATATCTATGTTGATCCTGCGCTTTTGACAGATATAGGGTTACACAGTGTCATCACTGGCAGGGTTAGAAAAAATTATGAACCTAAATTTGTTTTTTGTGCTGGAGCCCATACACCTAAGGATTGTAGTGACAGAAAGTCTCCCAAATGCATCAACTGCTATCGCTTAAGACATCAAGATACTAATTCAACTTCACAGTCGGTTGCCCATTTTGCATCAAATAGAGACTGTCAAATCATGATTCCTCAGAGGAATAGATTGATTGAAAACACCAATTCTGACCATTCATAAAACTGATTACTCCCTCTTGAACCAGTTAAGGATGGGTCTTTTAAAATAATATTCGTTCTATCCGTAATAAAATAGACTATATTAATGAAACTCTAAATCAGTAGGAGCTTGACATTATGTGCTTGACTGAAACCTGGTTATATGAGTCTGATATCGATATTATTCGTAATGCTTTGCCTAAGATACATTCTACTGTATTGTAAGTATTCCCGGCGCTGCCGCTGACTGACCGGGAGGAAGCATAGCACCCGTCTACTGGGCAGCAGCTGGAAACGTTTCTTTCATAGACTCAGACCTAACCCCATCTTTTGAATTTATGGAAGCATTGATAAATTTCCATCAGAATACCACTAGAATTGCAATTGTTTATCAACCAGGTCATCCGGGCACAGACTGAGGTTTTATGGAGTTTGGGCAGTTTCTTGAAGTGTTTTCTCTTAAATCTGGAGGATTTCTTGTTTGTGATTTCAGTTACTGGGTTGACAGCCCAAAGTCAAAACTATTTTCTTCACTATTCCTTGAGCTGATCACCCAGAACAATTTTTTCAAATCATGTCAGTAATCCAACTCATGTCTCGGGACATGTCCTTAACTTGATCTTGTCCCCTGTTGGTTGCAGGAGTGTATCGGATGTGGAGGTTGACTCCGTTGACCCCCTCATCTCTGATCATGCTCTGATCACTCTTAGTTTTGATGTCCCGAAATCCTCTTCCTATAAAAAGGTCATTAGGTTCAGAACTTACAGGAATGTTGACCGCCAGTTGATGTGTCTTGAAATTGATGAGCATTTAAACTACATGAATTCTTCAAATCTTTCTTCTGATGAATTGGTATATATATATATATATATATATATATATATATATATATATATATATATATAACAATGAGCTTAGCTAAATATTTACCATTATTGTCCTGAGGTAATAAAAACAATCATTGTACGTGATAATTCGCCAAGGTATGATCCATCCATTAATTCTTTGCACAGACAGCGTAGAAAGGCAGAGCGTTAGTGGCGCTTGCAGTGGACCGATTTTTCTTGTTTGCATTATGTTTTCGCGAGAAGAGCAGTCGTTCACTCTGTAAAAGCTCAAAAGGCTAGGTATTATCAAAATAAAGTTGATTCATGTGGTGAAAAAAAAAAAAAAACTTTCTGCAGTTGTGAACAATTTGGTTGGTCGGAGGAATGTAATTGTTGGATCAACTTCTGTATCTGATGCCCAATTGGCTTCTTATTTTGCTTCATTTTTGACAACATAGATATCTCGCATGAGAAGTGATTTAGACAAGAGTTCTCCTAGTGAAGCGTACCCAGTTGACTTCTAACCATGGTGTACTGGGGATCATTTGCTTTCAACATTTCATCCGCTGGATGTACACTTATGTACCCCCTCCACAATATATCTACCCCCGATGTATATATGTCCCCCCCCAATGCATACATGCCCCCACTAATCTTGCTAGGTCAGCATGCTTTGCCACGCCTGATTACGGCGTTATTGCATCAGTTGATATCAGGCAGCCGAGAAGGGCAGACTATTTTACTGTGAGCTTGTAATAAACTCCTTATCTAGCTGTTTGTACACGGAGTTTCTATTACCAAAGTATTGCAAGTTACATTTGGTAGCAGCGGTGTTTCGAACCATCACATTCTGACCGCCTCCTTGGATTTTTAGTGATACAACAAGATACACGACGACTTGCATCTGCCAGCCTCGCCCCTCCTCCGTGCCTCTATACCTGGCTGTGCTTTCCGAGTGTCCGATTTTTCCCACCATGCTCACCTCAACCATGTCCAGTTTTTCTTCTTTGCTGTTCCCATCTCTGTCACAATCATGTGTCCTGGTTCTTCCGTTTGCTCCATCCCCGCTAGTGGTCTCTACAAAGCACCTGACTATTGTACCGTCAAATCAGAGTCCGTCATCACTTACCACTCGCTATCACCAAGCTGTTCGTAAACACTCCTATAACATCTTTCAACCAATCGACATGCCTTCTACCCTACCATCTGCCAACATTACCATCACCTCCCCTAACTTGCGCATGCTAACCTTCCTCAATGACAGTGATTTCATTATGGATCAATTCTCTCTGGCCTTCAGCCGTTCATGGGTTCATCCAACAGTTGTGTTTCCCCCTGTGGTTATCGCTTTCATAGGTTTTCTACTCATCATCTGTTCAGTGCATTGTTGTGTCAGAAAAATGGAACGTCGACTCCAGGAAATCAGAGTCGCTACAGGCATAGTACGTCCTACACACGACGTAGAAACTCCCCGTACTTAGTGCCCTCACATTCAGTGACTACCATTGCCATCTAACAATTAACCAAACTGTGAACAGCACTCTGCCTACTAGAACATGATGGTATTTCTTTCATGCATTACTGAGTGACAGTGTATCCTACAGAAAACACACAAAAAAAAAAAAAATGAAGGCAGAACAACAACAGAACTCTCATATCTACTCCTTGTTTATCATGTATCAAACTATTATTGTGTACTTCCCATTATGTTTATGTATATCCCTTCGACCCTTACTGGATTTGTACCTATTAGTCCTTGTATATCTTATATGTATATATCCTTCTAATTCCCTCCCCTCAACATGGCCATGTCTCCCCTACTGCCCCTGTATCATACTTATCCCTTGTACAAACCTCCCCGGTCCTGCCTTACTGCTGTAATCAAACACCATTTCACTTCCGGTGTCAGGAGACACTGTCTCAGCTACCCGGGGGAGTAATGTACCCCCTCCACAATATGTCTACCCCCGATGTATATATGTACCCCCCCAATGCATACATGCCCCCACTAATCTTGCTAGGTCAGCATGCTTTCCCACGCCTGAAGACGGCGTTATTGCATCAGTTGATATCAGGCAGCCGAGAAGGGCAGACTATTTTACTGTGAGCTTGTAATAAACTCCTTATCTAGCTGTTTGTACACGGAGTTTCTATTACCAAAGTATTGCAAGTTACACTTAGTTGAATGTTACATCAGAGAACTTAATAAACATTTTACCTACTCGATCCATGTAACATGTCACAACTGCTTGATGTGTATGAGCACGATGCAGAATTTATCTGGAACATAATAAATAGATGCTTCTTAAATCGTATCTGTCGGACACATCTCAGAGAGTGGTTGTTAATTATGCTAGCTTTGATTCTGCTCCCCTTCTGTTTGGAGCCCCTCAAGGATCAGTTTTGGGTCCAGTTCTATATACTATCTACACAAGTAGTTTATCGTCTTTACTTGATGCTCACGATGTGTCCTATCATTTTTGTGCTAACGACACCCAGCTCTTTGTTAAGATGTCAGATATCAACGATAGTAAGACTAAGCTTGAATCTCTAATGTATGATATTAAAATTTGGATGGCTAGGAGGAAACTTAAGTTGAATGATGATAAAACTGAGATCATCATCATCAGAGGAAACAGAACGGATGAAGACACTGATAATGCCCTGGCTTTCAGCACTGGCGTGTCACAGCTTCACTCAGTAAGTTCTGTTCAAATCTGGGTGTTTATTTTCATTCAAAGTTAACTTACAAGGAACATAATAATCAGGTTGTCAGAGAGTGTAACTTGCATATCAGAAATCTGTACTTTGTGAGAAAATTCCTGAATAGACTTTGCCTCTTAACATTGGTCCATGCATGATCTTGTCTCGTGTTGATTATTGTAATTCACTGTGGGTTGGTCTTCCATATAATATACTAACAAAAGTTCAGTCAGTGTTGAACAGGGCAGCGCGGCTTATCTTTGGTCTCCCCCCGAGAACTTCGACTACCCCGTTCCTAATTGAGTTGCATTGGTTACCAGCAAAGGCTAGAGTTGAATTTAAACTGTGTCTTATTACATTCAAGGTTCTTAAATATCGTGAACCGAAGTATATTGCTGAATTGTTAAAACTCCCATCGGCATGCCCGGGTGTGATGTTACGCAGTGAAGATAACACCTTGCGTCTTAACGGGCCTGGCGCCATTCACCAGTCATCTTTGATCGTTCTTTTATGTATAGAGCCCCTAGATTATGTAACAGATTGTCATTGTCCAAAAGACAACTCTGTTCTGTTGAATCCTTTACGAGACAGCAGAAAGCCTTTCTTTTTTCAAAATGCTATGACCAGGAGAGAGGTACCATGACAGATGATTATAGGGTTTAAATATTGCCACTTTCATATATATATGATGTAGCTTGTATTATATATGAGATGTCACAATTCTTGTAACTATAAAAACAATGTGTGTCGAGTGCTAGTGAATTCCCCAAGGAAGAACTGGAGCTTTTAAGAAACAAGACCAGATAATAATAATAATAATAATTATTATTATTATTATTACTATTATTCTATCTATCTATCTATTGCCAGAAACCTCAATCCCGTTTCGGGTGGCCACAAACAAATCGCCTCCAAGTCTCCCTGTTCCCCGCCATTTCGCTCCCCTGCTCCCAACTCATACCCCTCTCTCTCATACACCTCTCCACCCCATCTCTCCATCTCATCCTCGGCCTCCCCCTCCCTCTTCCCCCTCCACCTAACTCACATACACTCTCTTCGTCAGTCTTTCACCCTCCATTCTCTCCACATGACCAAACCACCTCAGCGTGTTCCTCATAACGCTTCCTATCACATCCACATCCACACCACAACTCTCCTTTATATCCTCATTCGTCAGCCTGTCTCTCCATGTGACTCCACAGGCTCCTCTTAAATAACTCATTTCCACTGCTCTCACTCTTGACTTGTGTCCTTCCAACAACGTCCAAGCTTCACTTCCATACGTTAGAGTTGGTATCACAATACTGTCATGTAGTAACTTTTTCACTTCCACGCTCACTTCCCTGATCCTTATCACTGCTTTCAAAGAACCAGCAACCTTTCTTCCCAGCTGTACCCTTTCAAGCACTTCATCCTCCAAACCTCCATCCTTACTCATCACACTACCCAAGTACTTAAACGTACTCACATTTTCCAATTCCTCACCATCCAACCTCGCTGTACATTCACTGACTTCACCCCTCTCAAAGACCATCACTTTACTCTTCCCTACATTCACATTTAGATTCCGTTTCTTACACACTCTCCCAAACTCATCCACCAAGCCTTGCAGCTCCCCTTCGTCTTCACTCAACAACACAGTATCATCTGGAAACAACAGTACAGGGAGTTTCCAAACATTATCCTCTCTCACAAGGGCCACTCCAACATCCACTGCCCTACCTTGTACCTCTTTTATTACCCCATCCATGTACAGATTGAACAACCATGGAGACATGACACATCCCTGTTTCAACCCAACTTTCAAAGAGAAAAATTCACTTAGTTCACCATCCACACGCACTGCAGCCTTAGCACCATCATACACTCTCTTCACAGCATTCAACAACTTCCCATCTACTCCATATATTCTTAACACTTTCCACAATCCTTGTGTATCCACCCTGTCTCATGCTTTCTCCAAATCCATGAAAGCTGCATACAACTTCTTTCCCTTCTCTAGAAACTTTTCCACTAGAGATCTAAGAATGAATATCTGATCTACACAACCTCTTCCCTTCCTAAAGCCTCCCTGTTCTTCTCCAACTAATTTCTCTGTTCTTTTTCTAACTCTGTCAATAGGTATCCTACCATACACTTTTCCTATTATACTAAGAAGACAAATGCCCCTATGATTACCACACACTTCTTTTATTATTATTATTATTATTATTATTATTACATTTACCTTGCTTTAGTCACGTCAGGTTCGTTAGGTGGAATGTGATTAGGATAAATCTTTATACCTTCGTGATTAGCGGATTAACTCTAACTGCATGATTTTCCCTTTTCACTTTAAAATTTCCTTGTCAGTTTTTGTATACTACGTGGCGTTCTTTCTCACCATTTACTGCCGTTTCGGCAGGAGGGTTTGGTGGGGGGGAACATTGTTTTTTTGCTATCCTTGTTGTATTCTAGTAGTTTAGTCACACTCATGTAGGCCTTGCCCAGCATGAGCAAACTGGCCTACTGCAGCTATCATCTCCTCTTAGGACCTTATCTTCTTATATATAAAACGAAAAAAGCTATTCCATCCCGACCCATCCAGCAAGACCTATGGTAACTGTAAACTAATGAGTCCTAGTAATTTATTTATAAAGTATAATAACCATGTTGCCATTAGTATCATATTGGGATAAGGATACCTCAGTCTGATTATGAAAGGCAGCTGGTAAAGAATACAATATCTGCAAAATTCTATGGGCGGTATTCTTGTGCGGTTAGGAAGCTTACTAACACATTTTTCTTACTTTTTTATTTGTTGTCATTTTGGTCTGGGGGAGGTGCTGTGTTAGGATGCATCGAGACTGAGAGTGGGCAGGCAGTTTCGAGCCAGAGTGGGTTGAGGCAAGAGGTTTTAAACCACAATAACTCATACACGTGGCCACACGCAATTCTTTTACTTCGGGTACACTTATTCATCCGGTCATATAGCATTGTCAGACTAAGTGCCACGAGAAAATAATCAGCAGTGTCGAACCACTGTCATCCTCCCAACCAGAATAAGGTATAATGGTTGGTTAACATTAGGTTAGACCTAAGTTGGTTAGGCATAGGTTGGTTTAGTGTCAAGACATGTTTTTTCTGATTATTTTGTTTTGATTACCAAAATTCTTTCATCTACTCCCAAGAGAACGTGCGATGGTGCCTACTTATTTCTCGCTGAACTCTCTACTATGTTGCTGATATGACTGAATGACTAAGTATACCAGAAGAATAAAAACAAGCCGGCCGTAATGCCAGTGGTTGCAAGCAGGCACTAGCACGAGCCCGCACGAGTTTGGGCAAGAAAAGTTGACAGTTATATTGAACTCACATAGACAGGATGGATATAGAGCAGTTTAACATTATGGTTCCACTAACATCATGTGCATTGGAGGCATGCCATATGATGCACAGTGACAGGGCATTTATTGCACAGCACAGGAAGAGGACTGGAAGAATAAAATGTCTATAGTCAGTTTCAGGAAGTCTGACGCACTGATTTTACCAGATGAGGACTGGTGGAATTGGTAACACTGATAGATGATTGGTTAATTCCAGTTGTGTTTGAATGTGACCCAATTTTATTTTGTATTTCAACCAAAACCCTCATTTATTTGTAAGATACCAAATTATACAGACACAAATTAAAGAAATAATGTCTTTAACCCCTCTGTGGCCGAAGGTCCGGATTTTCCCATGCACGCCAGGCCGACGCCGGGGCCATTTTTTGAAGTTTAGAAAATTGATTTTTTTTTTTTTTTTTGCCATATTGAAGAGAAAGTTCAGATGCACCTAACAGTACAAATCACAGCTTCCTAGACGCATTTTATGGCTTGCAATGGAGCGTGGAAGTTGCAGAAATATCGGCAACCGATATCGCCACCCAGGAGCGGTCTGCAACGCAACTGGGCAGGTGATGTTATTTTTTATTTTACCCCCCAAAACAATACGAATGGTGCTGAAATGTTGTGCATATATGAGATATGATGATATCGAATGATTTCAGTAAATAATCTGTTAGGAATGGCTCGAAAAAAAAAGTGTTATACTTTTTCACCTTTTTGATATAAAATATGTTTATGGTAGTTTCGAGTTATTTTTTACGTTATTGTGGTGCCCATGCTTGGAAAAGGGAGCGAAAGAGTTGAATTTTCGGTCGTAAATGAGAAAACTGCACGTCCTCCAAGGTTAGACTGCCACAGGAGAATAAAGTGGAGGGTCAGATCCGATTAGCAATGCGGAAGTTGAGTCGCAACTTCGAGCTCCCACATCACGAGGATGGAAAAAAATAGAATCGTAATGCAGTTTCAGAAGTCTAATTATTACGAATACAGATACAAAACAGAAATAAATAAGTTTACAGACGGGGGAAAACGTATTTTTTCCGTAATAACATGTTCATCTTTGTCATTTTACCTTGTTATTTTTGCAAATATATATTGCTGTTTCGTAAACAGGGTGGTTGAATATGTTTTGCAAGGGAGGAAAAAGATTGTATTTTCTGTCTGGGTCGAGATAATGGGTGTAACTATGTGTTTTTAGGCACGGCCACGACCGAAAAAATCGTACATCCACTCGTCATGACAGCAGGTGGTGAACTGACAGATATGTGAGAGGGTGAAGTCAAAGGTCAGTCTCATGTCTCAGATTTCGTTCACTTCCCGAAGGTTTTCACAGTTTTCTACAAGTTGCACTGCATCAAATGATCCAAACCGTTACAACAAACCTGAGTACATAGGTAAAGATACCAAGACAAAAATGTATTTTTCACTTATTATCTGTCTTTTTTGTATGTGCCTGTATTACTTCATAATCGTAAACAGGTGGTTGTGTGTGTTTTGCAAGAGAGGGCAAAGATGATACGTTCTGCCTGGGTCGAGATTATGGATGTAGTTGTGCTTGTTTAGGCATGGCTAGGAGTGAAAAATCGAAAATCCATTCATCACAGCAGCAGGCTTTGAACTGCTTGATGAGGTGTATGGGAGTGTAGTGTAGGTCAGTGTGAAGACGTTCAGACCATTCGTTCACTTCCCAAAAATTTTTGCAGTTTTTTATAGGTCGCGCTCAAACGATGCCTGCGGCCACTGATCGGCTAAACGTCATTTGGCGCCGGCGGCCATGGAGGGGTTAATGATAAATATGTGCCTTTTAAAGTATAAGAGATAAACCTGAATGACATTTATAACGAAACTAAGTAAAATCTCAACTGGAAGCATATGGACACAGTTAGCAACTGTGGTGGAAATTCAGAAGTTCATAGCAAGGTGGTTCCTAGGTCCTGTGAAGGCTCGAATATTTTTCCCACCATTACTAGACAATGTTGCACTCTACAGTCTACACCATGCCATTCAGTACCTCATCTACTAATATACAACCTTACCCTAGATACACTTACCTTCTAATAATTGTGATTTGCGTGAGTGCACACACACACACACACACACACACACCTCACTGGGGTCAACACATGCTATTCTCAATATACTGTACATAGACATTTTCATTACCTTCATAGGTAACAGTAGCTTTAAAAAACAGCATTTACGTTTATATTCATAGTCAGATTCAGCAGTAAAATGCAGTATAGTGCCCCCAAAAGCACCCAAACACCCCCACAAGGAGCCCACAGAGGAGCAACGACAGCGCGCCGGGACTCGGAGTGACAGTGGCATAAGTCAGCCCGGGCAGCGCGTCCTTATGACCCGGAACTCGCCCGCTGCCACCATAGCAGGAATATTAGACCACCTTCCGGGCGAGCCTTCCCCAACCAGCTAAGGGGTGGAGCTGCCTATCCAGCTCCTGCCAGCACCCCGAGACAGTCTGTAGCCTCTCACCCCTTGCTAAGGAGACGGCCTGTAGCTGCTCTGAGGGTTATAAGGAGACTGCCTGTAGCTGCTCCCGCCTTCGTCAGGAGATGGCCTGTAGCCGCTCTGAAGGTGTCCTTCCTGAGACAGCCTGTATCCACTCAACCCTCCTGAAGGAGACGGCCTGTAGCCGCTCGCTCCTCCTGAATGAGACGGCCTGAAGCCGCTCTGAGGGTAATAAGGAGGCGGCCTGTAGCTGCTCCTAAGGTGTCCTCCCTGAGATGGCCTGTAGCCGCTCACCCCTCCTGAAGGAGACAGCCTGTAGCCGCTCCCGCCTTCCTCAGGAGAGGGCCTGTAGCCGCTCCCGCCTTCCTCAGGAGAGGGCCTGTAGCCGCTCTGAAGGAGCTTTCCCTAAGACAGCCTGTAGCCGCTCCCACCTTTGTCAGGAGATGGCCTGTAGCCACTCCAAAGGTGCCTTCCCTGAGATGGCCTGTAGCCGTTCACCCCTCCTGAAGGAGACAGCCTGTAGCCGCTCTGAGGGTAAGAAGGAGACGGCCTGTAGCCGCTCCCGCCTTCATCAGGAGACTGCCTGTAGCCGCTCGACCCTCCTGAAGGAGACAACTGTAACCACTCCGAAGGTGCCCTTGGGTCTGCTGGCAGCTGCCCACTCCCCCAGGCCATGGCCAGTAGCGGGCCTTGGCGACGGCCTGTAGCCGTGCCCCCAGGAAGCCACGGCCAGTAGCTGGGCCCTATGGCAGGAGGCGGCCTGTAGCTGCTCATCCGCCTGAAGCTGACGCCTGTTCCCCAACCCACGACCCAGAGGGAGTCTCGGGCCTAGAGGAGTATTGGAGAGGCCCCTTAGTCTCCCCCGGCCTCTGCTCCCTACAACCGGATCTGGAGGAGACCCACCTCACGGACCCCGATGCAGACCAGTGCCGCAGCCCCTTCTTGTTGGCGCTGCCAAGCCCTGGGGACTGCAGCCCTTGGGAACCCCAAACCGCCCCCAGGACTCCCGGGCGGGAACTATCCACACCTCGACGTCAGAGATCTTCGCCCTCTGTCAGGAGCCTGAACGACAGGTTCAGGCAATTGTTCGGCCCCAGCCCTGAGGGCCTCTTGTCCCCAGCCCTGACAGCATGGGACCCTTCGCCACCCACAGCCCTTGACGAGAACGGTTGCCCCTGCGCATGATCCCGTGGCCTCTGGATATTGAGGCCCCTGGTGATGCCCAGCCCCGTCAGTAGCGGAGTTGTGATGCCCCTCCGCCCTTGCACCTGACCGCCACAACACCCAGGCCCAACAGGAGTGACAGTAATAGTACAGTGTCTGTGACCAAGTGATATAAAGGCAGAACGGTGAACTAACCCTCTAATGGGAGTTAGTGATAATACCCAAGTGGTGGAACGAATAACAACTACAGTGTACGGTGTTTGTGAACAAGTGATATAAAGACAGAGCAGTGAACTACCCCTCTAATAGAAGTCAGTGATAATACCAAAGTGGTGGAGTGAGTGACAGCGACAGTGTAAACACTAATACAACTACCCAGTGAGAATCGAGTCTAACGGGGTAAATACGCTACCATCAGAAAATACCTCCTGTTACTAAGACCATAATCAGACCCCAGTGCCAAAGTAACACTCACCCTTAGGAAATAACATTGGTAACTCCATGAGTATAGAAAACCCGGACTTCCAATAATTAAGAACACACTGCCTCAAGTGCTATTCACTGTGACCCGAGCAGTATCCTGCATGATACTGATAACCATATCTGGACATAAGAGCTTGTAATTGCCCAGTGTATTTGTATCAGTGACATCTACTCGTTCCCCTGTCCAACTAAGTAAAACACGTGTAAGGTTGTTGCCTGGAGTTTTTGTGTCCTACCTCTCTCTTATTTGTCTAAATCCCATCTAGAAAGGGAGCCCCGCTATATGCTAGGCGTTTATGGGATGGGAATCCGAACCTAAAACACCTAGCATTACAAGCAGAACCATTTCATACATTAATAAGTTTGGTGTTTGATTTTCCTGAACCTGTCCATAAATGAACAGAGACCCCATGCCCACCCACCATGTGCCGCTCCTAAAGCATGATGTATCTCTGTCCCCTCGACAGAGAGGAGCCGGGAAAGTAATGGATCACATCACTGTAGAATGAACTGAATATTTGCCGATAAAGGAAAAAAGGAAAGTAAGTTAAAAGCAAACTCCATGAGAAAATAATACTTGAACTATGTTGGTATAATAAAACTGCGTGCAGTGTGAACGAAATTAAGCGAAATGAAATGCCAATATATACAAATAAATCACATCCTTTGGCCTGTTTCATTCCCTGACTGTTGTCCGTATGTAACCATTTAATACAAGTTTTGTTATCTGTGTCGTTCAGGGTTATCTTTAATAATTTAAAAGGCACGTATTTATCATTGAAGATATCATTGTTTTCGTTTGTATCTGCTTAATCTGGTATCATACAAATAAATGAGAGTTTTGGTTGGAATACAAAGCCAATTTGGTGCACGTTCAAACATGACGGGGATTGACTATTCATCGCACGAGAGCATCGTGCAGGGTTACCAATTCCACCAGTCCTCAGCTGGCAAAATCAGTGTCAGACTCCCTGAATCCGTCTAGAGTCAGTTTATTTTATATGTACATACACTTACTCAATAGGTGATACCGGTTGTGCCAATGAATTTTTATTACAAGGCATATAAATTTTACACCATAGTTACTTTAAGAGATAATGAAGATATTAGGCTGATAATTGTACTAATAAAATGATAGGGCTACTGCTGTAAGGGCCCTCCCTTCCTCTTCTACTAAATGTCTGTCTTGATTCCCCTCTTGTCTATCTCCCTTAACTCTGACTCCAAGGAATCCTCGACCAAGGTTGGCCCTTATTATGAATTCCTCTTAATAATTAAAATGGGTAAATGTGCAGTGCATGATCACTGTGAGGAGGTAATTATAAAGGAAACTCAAATTAGGGACTTACATTACTTACTAACACTAGGAAGGTACGCCGGGAGTCAAAAGTTCTGTTGTGATCCCAGCCATAACATCTCTACCAACTGAGGTTCGAACAACGGTGCTTTGGAAGGAGGGGAGTGCGAGGTGCTGGAGTGGCAGGAGAAGGGGTCAGAGGGAGGGATTCAGTGTCCAGATCCATGAAATGATAAGTAACAAGTATTGCCATGATCCCAATATGATTCAGTGATGAAGTTGGGCTGTGATATTGATGACCTATAATAATATGAGTATGGGCAAGTATTCCATGAGACTGTGGGAACACGTGAACGTCAGCTTTGGAACTCTCGTAGAGATTTCCAGCCTCTTCAGTTCAGTGGCGGAGGAAACGGTGAGGTTAAGCATGTTATAGAACTATCCTGGACCACTACTAATTTCGATGAAAATAAAAAGCTCTGGTTATTTTCTTGTACTCCCCTGTATATCCATCCCTTTCTCTTGCATCTCGATCTCCATTCCACCCATTCTCTCTCTTCCTGTCAACCTCCTACCTCTTTCCTCGCCCTTCCTTACCTCCCTTCGCCCATTATCGCGCTTCCCACCTAATTACTTTCTCCCCTGAGGGTCCACGAACCTCGTGTTTAGACCCAGTGCTACATGTGATGAAAAGTACAGGAAGAACCAATGGGTGATCTAAAAACCAGTGGTAGTGGAAAGTTTTCCCTTTACTACGTGTACCATGACATTCATAGCATAAATATTGTTTAGAGACAGTCTAACCAGCTTTATTTGTAGCCTCTTGATTATCAGGAAAAATACCCATTTTTCAAATCTTCCCTTATTAATCACACAAATCTCTCTCTCTCTCTCTCTCTCTCTCTCTCTCTCTCTCTCTACTGTGTGTGTGTGTATATATATATATATATATATATATATATATATATATATATATCATCGAGACCTCCATTCCCACCCTACACCAAGGTGAAAAGTAGCAACGTTTAGACACCCCAAGCCCGCCCAATCCAATGGGCCACTCTTCCACTCATAATTCAAGCCTCCAGAATCTTGGCTCTACCTGATACGCCAAAAACATTCACCATATCTTCTAGCTTCACATAAATTTATCCGATAGAGTTACACACACACACACACACACACACACACACACATACACACAGAAAGTGAATATTGATGAGATGCAATTTGGGTTTATGTCAGGCAGGGAGACCACTGATGCCATATTGATTGTTCAACAGCTTCAGGAAAAATATATTGGGAAGAAAAGGGATCTGTATTTTGTTTTTGTTGATCTGGAAAAGGCCTTTGACAGAGTCGCTAGCCTGCCCCATCCCGACTGATTTTCCACCACTGACTCCCCCCAATCCCAACCAATTTTGGAAAAATTTTATTTGGCTCAAATCTCCGCTTTTGGTGAGAAACATCCAAAATTCATAGAGTAATCGCTCACCTGAGGTTTTAAATACTCGATACAGGTAGCAGTACCCCTTACCTTACTGGGTTTTCTATCAGGCTGGCTCCAAAGAAAACAAGTTCTATGGAAGGGTAACTATTCCACACCACTCTTAAACGGTATTTATTTATTTATTTAGTACTAGTTTATCCCGCCACGTGCCAGTGCCATTTTAAAACGGTCTGACATACTTCCATGGCCAGTGCCAGTGCCATTTTAAAATGGTTTAAAATAAAAAACTTCACTGTGACCGCACTTTTCAAGATTCGCGGGTAAAAATTGGCAAGCATGTAAGGTGACTGTTCCTCTACCATCCCCCAGGCTCTCAAGGCCATACACTCACTTGGTCCCCCCCTCACGCTCACTCTGCCTGTTTGCCTCACCCAGTGCTGTATATAGTGAAGGCAATTTGTAAATATTTACATGCAAGTATAAGTTGTAAATATTTTCATGTAAGTGTAAGGACTATATAGTGAACTCAAGTTGTAAATAGCTTCTTGTAAGTGCCAGGACTGTACGTAATGAAGTCAGGTTGTACCTATCTTCAAGTAAGTGTAAGATAATGCATTCACAGTGAGAAAAACACGCAAATTGTGATAGATGCTGAAGTAATAAGCAAACAGAAAAGTGTACTGAACATTGCTATACCTTCCCGGCATAAATACCTGAGTATACCTTACATAGAAAACGGCTTTCTCTCACATAGGTGGTGAGCATGAGAGTGGCTATACCTGTACACGAGTATGCAGGACTCAATAAAATCCGTTTCCGAGCCTCGGTGAGCATTTTAATGGTGAAATTCATTATTTTCATATCAAAATCTATCATTTTAGCCAAAAAAAAGGTCCAAAAATGGCCGGCACTGCGGTGACCCATAGCGCTAAATGTAGCCAGCACGTGGCAGGTTAAATGTAGTATGAGAGTATATTGGTTATCTCACAGTAATATAGGCAATATAAGCATTGTTTCACTCACCAAACACATCAACATACCTGACCTTTTTTGGCGACATTACCTGATCATCATTTCTGACTGTTTCTTCCACTAATGCTATGTAAACTTTGTCCTCCACATTGTCATCGATTGAGGAATCACTATGGCCTTGAATTTCGTACCGTGGCACTACATGGCTTCCCTGGCCAGGTCACTGGTAACAGGTGAATTGCCAAGACAATGGCGTGGAGGGGGGAGAGATCACACAGGGTAAGGCATTGACCCTGCCTGGCATCTTGTAGAGGAAGGTGTCCCGTGTATACGTACCCAAAATCATACACGATTTTTGAAAACTGTGCAAATTAGGGACCTTGCAATTGCTGCACATTTATATACGTCAACAGGAGTCGCAGTGACAAAACGTGTGGACATATATATACGTCAGTGGGAGTCAGTGGGCTAGAGAAGTGGTGAAGTGGGCAATGAGAAAGCTTGGCTTGAAGGAGTGGCTGGTTAGGGTGATTATGGCTATGTATGTGGGTGCATGTATGTGGGTGCTCGCACCCAGGTAAAAGTGAATGGAGGTTTGAGTGACGAGTTTTTCATGAACGTTGGTGTGCATCAGGGGTCAGTTTTGAGTCCCATGTTGTTTATCATGGTACTTGAAGCCCTCTCACGTGACTTCAGAAATGGACTCCCTAGGGAGATGCTGTATGCAGATGATTTGGTGTTAATTGCAGAGAAAGAAAAGGAGGCAGGAAAGATTCAGGAAGTGGAGAGATAGCATGGGGCACAAGGGCTTAAGGGTAAATGCGGATAAAACAAAAGTGATGTATCTAGGGTTGGTGGCAGTACTGTCAAAGAGAAGGGAGAGTGGCCATGTGCAGTTTGCCACAAGGACGTGGGAAGTAATTCCATCGTGTGCAGCGTTTGTGATAAATGGGTGCACAAGAGATGTAGTGGTATCAGAGGTAGACTGCGAGATAATGCTGATTTTATGTGTGGGGCATGTCGGGGAGAGTAGGTGGACATTGTCAGGCATGAAAGGACTGAACTTGCTGGTGAGTCTCTTGAGTGTGTGGAAGAGTTTTGTTATTTGGCAGACATGTTGTGTGCTGGAGGTGGGGCTGGAACTAGCTCTGTGGCTAGGGTGAGAAGTGGTTGGAAGAAGTTCAGGGAGCTCTTGCCTCTCCTGACGTTGAGAGGACTCTCCCTACATGCTAAGGGGCCTTTGTATGCAGCATGTGTTAGGGGTGTAATGCTGTATGGTAGTGGGACCTGGGCAGTAAAGGAGGAGGATACTCGCAGGCTAAGACATACAGAAATGGCAATGATTAGGTGGATAAGCAGTGCCTCCCTGCATGCAAGGTCTTGGGGGGCTGGGTTTATGATGGAAGAGTTGAGAGGTAGGATGGGACTGGAGTGTATTGGTGTTATGATGAGGATAGGTAGATTAAGACGGTTTGGGCATGTGGAGAGGATGGGGGATGATAATTGGGTGCAGAAGGTGAGAAGTGTTAATATTAGGGGTGGGGTTATGAGAGGTAGATCGAGAAAGACATGGGACGATGTCATTAAGTGTGACCTCAGGGTTAATGGACTGAACAGGGAGGCTGCAATAGATCGTGCAGCATGGACAGCCGCCATTAGGTGACCAAGGCCCACGCATGCAAGCATGTTGGAGCCTTAAAAAAACGAAACAATATAAATATATATATATATATATATATATATATATATATATATATATATATATATATATATATATATATATATATATATATATATATATATATATATATATATATATATATATATATATATATATATATATATATATATATATATGTAAGAGAGAGAGAGAGAGAGAGAGAAACTTCTGACTCCATGCGAATTGTTTACCAAACACTGCAAGTCATCATGGATAGCAAGAATGTGGCAATGGCAGGAGGGTAAAACCCCATCATAATAAAATGACATGAGTGGTTGTTCAAAACAGAGAGAGAGAGAGAGAGAGAGAGAGAGAGAGAGAGTGGTTTTGAATGTAGAGGAGAGTGGCAGTGCAAGATGGTTTTACCAGTGTTATCGTGCAACATAATAACAATGAACTATGAATAGTCTATGACTACAATACCAACTATTGCATTGTTTTGTATACACTGTAGAAATAGCAGAGAGGCAAGGCAATGCGATGGGTGAAGGGAAGCGTGCAAACGATCCTGAGCATTACCCTCCGTGGCCGCATCATTGGGATGTTGGGAGTGGGAAAATCATCAAGAGAAGTAGCCCTCCTCACAATTGTCTCTGTCAGGACTGTGAATCAATAGATTTGTCAGTAGCAAATGGAGGGTTCAGTGAAGACAAAGCCTCGCAGTACCTCGGGTTCTTGCCATCAAGATGTCGCCCGTATAGCGGACATGGTAAACGAGCAAAGTGTTCAGTAGCTCAGATTACTCGGACTTTACAGGTTCCTTGTGATCAGCGGACGATGAGAAGACGTATTCAGGAGATGGGCATTCACTGTTATAAGACGACCAAGAAATAAAAAGTCTCAAGCCAATAAAGACTGTAGACTAGGCTTTGCTTTACAGTATTAAGGAGCAGACTTAGATTTCTTGAAGAGCAATATTTATTGATGAGAAACATTCACGCCGGTGGAAGCAGGAGCTCGAATGTGCTGGAGAGCAATAAACACACAGTATGAGAAAAAATAAACAGAAGGGAAAAAGTGGATGGGTGAACCTACCATTTCCGGGATGGATGTGAGCCAATGGACCTGGAGAATTGACGAAAATTGATGGACGGTTTTCAGGGCAAAAATACATTGACGTGTTAGAAAACGTTTTATTGCCATCCGTGCTAATTACAGCAATCCCACTTCTTCATCCTATTAGACTTGTTCACGTCAAGAACCCTGTGGATATGTGCACAGTGTTAAAGTACTGGTTAAATCAGCACCCTAAAGTGGAAGTCTCGATTGGCCCTCAAAGGGTTGTGATCTTAACCCAATCGAGATTTTACTGGCCATTATGTGCAAGGAATGGGACGTGGGTGAAGAAAAGCGTGTTCAAGCTGTAGAACGTAAAGTCCTTGAGGTTTGGAAATCTGTGAGGAACCGTCCAAATATTTGTCATAATTTAGTGGCATCCCTACCGAGAAGGGCTGATGAAGTTGTTCAAGCTCAAGGTGGTTGGACCTTGTACTGATGAGTTTGCTTCATCTGAATGTTTGATGATGTAATTTTCTTTGATTCCGTGTGAGATCGCTTTCATAATGAGAAATAATACCGTATTTATTACATATATATATATATATATATATATATATATATATATATACTGTATACATATATATATATATATATATATATATATATATATATATATATATATATACTGTATACATATATATATATATATATATATATATATATATATATATATATATATATAACCCTTATGTTTCCTAGGGTTACCATAAATTAGTGTAATTATATATGAAAATGTTTTCCTTAATACAGTCAAGGTTAGTTGTATATGTAAATAGTAATATTCCAAATTATACTAACTACTTTCTTGTGCCATTAATAGTGTTTGACTGATATAAAAGCATATGTTTAACTCATGTGTTTCAGTTTCCTCTAAATTAAAATTTGCCAAGATATTTGCTACCTTCATCCTGAGCACCTTCTCCCGAAACTGATTGAAATGACCAGGCTATTGCCATAAAGGTCTTCCTTAGCTGAAGAGACTCAGAATAACGGTGTATATCTGTATGTGTGGTATAAATTTTACCTTATTAATTATAAAAGTATGACTATAATATACAGATAAAATCAAATGATAACCAATGACTGGCCCCTCTACAAAGACACCAACGAATCACAGTTACGCGAACGATGATTTCAAAAAATGAAATAGAAAATGATTGCCTCTATGCTGCAAGGACTGAGAAACATCATAGTACTAACCATAATTCTCTAAATCACCTTATAAAAAATTATGTCTAGAGGAGTATATAGTTACCTGTATATCGTCATGCTCACACTTTTTTATTTAATATAATCTTATCAGCGAAACATAATGAGATCATGGCAATACTGGTAACTTATCATCCCATGGATCTGGACATTGAATCCCTTCCTCTGACCCCGTCTCCTGCCACCCTGGCACCTTGCATCCCCCTCCTCCCAAAGCACCTTTGTTCGAACCTCAGTTTGGTAGAGATTCATGATGTGCCTGGGATAATGACAGAACTTTTGACCGCCAGTGTACAGTATAAAATGAGAACAATATACTGAGTACTAAGTACAATATCCACTTATCCTTAACCCCTTAACAGCAGGGTGCCACTTTTGTGATTCTGTGTTATTTTGAATTCGCCTGGGCTTTTAAGTGGTGACTTGTATCATCTATCAGCACTGCCAATGTCCAACAATAGTCAGCACTGCTAATGTCATCTGTACTCCCAGCCATTGTTTACAATTTAGCCATTTTTCCCCATTCTTGACTCCCCTCCCTACCTCCCGTCCATTACCCTCTCCTCTCGCCTGCCCGGACGTGCTGTGGTATGCAAAACTTGCCTGTATTTTTCCACTGATTTCATCAATTGAAATGAGCCCTATGCCCTATTCTGAAACAAAATTATATATATATATATATATATATATAAGAAAAAAGGAATTGATAGTGCCACACACCTAGAATTGGCTAATTATCACCCGGCAACACCCCACATGCACTCGTTCGCTAATTTCATCTGCTTATTTCCCCTTGAAATATGCTCTATGACCTATTCCCGTAATAAAAATATGTATAAGAAAGGAAGGGAGAAGCCTAAGTAATATTTACATTATCTGGAACTACCTAATTTATTTTGTATTGTCTAGATTTCCTGCCAATCATTTCATAGCATATAAATTAGCCACTGTCACCACACTGACATTGTCAACCCTTGCCTGCCCATGTATGTACACGTCATTCAGTTTACTGTCGTCTTTCGAGGTGAAACCATGTCGGATTCGCGCCCCTCCATTTTTGCCGCTTCTGCGCCCACTGCAAAGGCCCTGTGACCTCTACCCCTACTAAACCTCGTGTGGGAAGGGGTAAAGGACTAAGTGACTCTGCTGTTGAATGTGAACTGGCTGATTTATCGATGATAATGATGGATAGTGACTTTGATCTTTCGGATGAATCGTGTGATGAGCCTGGGGAGGAAATGGTAACAGAAACTGCCAGTACAAGTGCCTCAGTGTCCCAGGTTCATCCTGGCTCCAAGGGAAAGGAGCCCTAGTGCAGCAAGGAAGGCATTTGGGAAGGGAGTGAGGAGGCGGCAGGTTACCCCCAGAACAATGGCCCCGTGAGACCCAGCCTGCCATGAGTCCCACAGTGAATCACCTTCCCGCTGTCCCAGCCCCACTTCACTATTATCATCCACCTCTTCAGCCGAAATTTCTCCTGAGTCTTCGTCATCAGAGTCTCCACCAGCACCTGCAATGAAGGCAGGCCGTAGGGGACGAGGTAAATCCCTTACTTTTCGTAAAAGTAGACTAGCTTCTAGAGTAAGGGCTGCTAGTGGTACATGACAACCTAGGTGTCACGAATTCACGCGAGCGTATTTATATAAATTGGTGACATTGTATTGTGATGAGAAAACCATGAACTCTAGTGGAAATCCCACTGGGCATCACTCATTTCAACCGTCCTTGTATGCACTTTGATTGGGATGGTTTTTCAGAACATTTGTCACAGTTTCATAAGTGACCATTCTTATGCACGACATTATTGCCTCCACTGAGTTATTTTATTACATGCGTATATCGTTTGCCCAGCCTCTGTTAGCCGTTGAAGTTAGGCCACGCCCACTTCCGACAAACATACCAATTTCTCACTCCTCAATGCCAAGTGTGGCAGTTGGAGAGGGGCATTCATAAAGGATAGGTGAGCGCCACAGCGAGGATTCCCGGGGATTCGACTACTCCCGAGCTGTGGGCCTATTAGCTCAGTGATGCCACTCCCATCCACTCACTATAGTTGGCAGTTACTGTTGGTCGGCTAAGGGTGAGAAGGATAGCGCGTGTCTCGAGCTGTGGGACGTCTGTAATTCCCGGAGATCGCCCATCTCTCCGTCAGCAGCCCAATGAGTGTGGTCGTTACTGTGGAGGAGCAGACAGGAAGATCGTCTTGCAGTGTCTTAGTGACGACTCCAGTCTTCAGCCCCGTGACTCCACATCTCCAATTATCAGTATTTTTTTTTCCCACTTTTCAAGGCTTAAGATCATTAGCTAGCGTGACTGATTGAGTGAGTGAATTTGCTTTGAGATTCCTGTTATGTAAATTTATTCTATTGTAATTAATAAATTTACAGTCCTCTTTTAGCCCAACTAAATGTAACAATCTTGTTTGATTTCTCCACATTGAGGTTACTTTAATTTGCTACTCCCAGTTAGCACAAACTTCTTATATTAATCACAACTGGTAGTTAAACCAGTTCTTTCATATCAATTTTTATATTGGTTGTGCCAGCCAGGAGTTTGCACCAGCAAGAACCTAGGTCTTTTTAATTATTACTAATGATTGTCAGGGGGCAAGGACACTTTCTCAGACGTCAAAACAGTACTAACCGTACAACATTCCTGAGTGATTAGTCTCCACTGTGTACTGTTGAGAAAGTTTATAAAATTCTCATCTTCAGAGAATCGGCGAAGTAAGGCAGCATAAAGTAAAACCTACTTTATCCATAAGTCGATAGCCCTCGTGTCAGTGGCGATCCACAGATATATATATATATATATATATACGGCCCAGTCTGCTTCACAGCCACCCTCATCCACCCCCACCTAGCCTACACCACTGCGAGAGGGAACCCTGGACTCCTTCGTGTGGACTGAAGGTTCCGATTTCATCCTGGAACAACTCCACTTCGACGAGAGTTCCTCTGGTATACAGCCTGCCTTCACTCTTGACAAGGATGCTGAGTGTGTGGACTACCTTTTGGCCTTCCTTGATGACGAAGTTATGTAACACATATGTGATGAGACCAACAGGTACAAGTCACAACGTGCTGCAAGTGGTGCAGGTGCAGCAAAAATGCAACAGTGGACCGTGCTTGGAGTGCAGGAACTGGATGTGTTCTTCACCCTCATGCTTCTCATGCCCCATTCAAGAAAGCATGAGTTGGAAGATTACTGGTCCATGGACCCTTTACTACCCTCACCCACCTTCAGTAAGTACATGGCCAGAGATCGCTTCTGTAACATCATGGGAAGCCTGCACTTCAACAACGATGTACCTTCCCAGACTGACCTACTCTAGAAGATCCGGGAGATCCTAAACAGAATGAAGGATAAATTTATGTCATTCTTCCACCCATTTTTGAAGGTTGTCATAGATCAGTGGTTCCCAACCTTTTTGGTCCTGTGGCCCCCCGAGAAAATTATGAGAAGCTTCATGGCCCCTATATAACTCAGATCGTATATTTACATATTTTTAATATTTGATGTTGTGCAGAAAACGGTAATTACCCCAATATACTTAAGGCTAAACTAGCACAGTAAGGTATATTTCATACTTGATTTCTGTCAGGTTTTACCCAGACCAAATACCTTATAATATCTTATATTACCAATAAGGCCCATGGCCCCCCAGTTAATGTCCCATGGCCCCCTTGGGGGCCATGGCTCCCAGGTTGGGAACCGCTGTCATAGATGAATCCTTGGTTCTGCTCAGAGGACGTCTGAGGTTCGTACAGTACATTCCAAGCAAACGTCATTGGTTTGGAATCAAGTTCTTTGTACTGTGTGACTGTAAGACGGGGTACATCCTTGACTTCATCATCTATTCAGCCAGCACTGTCGATCTGGACAAAACACACACCCTTGGCTTCTCAGGCTGTGTAGTGAAAGTGCTGCTTGAAAGGTAGTATGGTGGGAATCATGTGCTGTATACTGACAACTATTATACAGCACCGAAACTTGCTAAATACCTTTTAGAGCAGGGCATCGGCTCCTGTGGCACTGTCAAGAGTAATCATGCCCACTTCCCCAAATTCCCCAAGGCAGGAAATTCGCAGCGGGGAGACATGCACCTACACAAGTCTGAGAAGATGCTGGTAATATGGTGGCATGACAAGATGATCGTGCACATACTCACCACCGTACACAAGGGGGAACTGCAAGCAAGTGGGAAGGTTGACCGTAGGACAGGCGAACCTGTTATGAAACTTGATGCTGTCATTGACTACAATATCAACATGCAGCTGGTGGACAAGTGTGACATGATGATTGGAGAGATTGCTTCAGGAAGAATACTAGGTGGTACAGGAAAGTGTTTCTGCATCTCATTGACATGACGATGCTGAATGTCTTCATCCAGTACAAGATGAAGGTAAACCCACCCAAGTCCTTCACCCTGAGGTTGTTCACCAGTACTTGTGTTCAGCAGCTGCTTGAGAGGTATGGTAGGGTGACAGCAACAGCTCCAAGGTGCCATTCTGTTAGACTTCCCGACAGACTTGAGCAGAGGGCGTACATGGATCAGCACAGACTGGTGCAAATGCCTACCACTATGAAAAGGAAGGCTGCAATCCGCAGGTGCCAGGTGTGTGCATATACCACCAGACGGACACCTAAGCACAAACGCACCTCTTGGCAGTGAACTGAGTGCCAGGATCCCCTCTGTGTAACCTGCTTTTTTTCATTACCACAGCCTAAAGCATTTCAAAAACAGTGCAAGTGGAAATGTAAATAATGTGTTAATAGCAAGTGAAAGAAATGGATGTAAATATGACTGAACAGTGGAAAATAGTTTTATAAGATACTGCAAGTGACAGTGCATAACAAACTGTAAATAAAATAGAAATGTAAATAATGTAAATACAATAGAAAATGTAAATAGAAATGTAAATAACTAGTAATATGAGAATATAAATACAAATACTTGGAGTAATGACAGTGAAAGTGAAAGCTTCACTCTCTACGCTAGTTTACTGAACGAGAGAGTGAATGCCTGAGTGAAATGCTGAAGGAAACTTATGGATAAATACTGTTGATATAATTATATAAGTGTAATGAAGCACTAGGAATATAAAATGTGTGCGTTTATGAATAATAAATGACAGAATACCAGCAGGGAACGAGCGCAGGTGGGAAGCTCGTACGCACTCGTAATTTACGTTGCTTTCACAGTGGTTTTTTTTTTAGTATGGATTCCAAACTACTTGAAATTCATAGAATAGTGTTTCTAGTGATAATATCAGGCTGTGGTAATCATGTTAAGGGGTGTTGGAAAGTGTTAAGTGGAGACTTTGTTACCAAACTTCAGAAGTCTCCACAAGTCGTACGGTAGTCGATGAAGGCTCAATAAACATCCCAGGAGAAAACTGAAGGTATGTGCCAGAAGCAAATTTAATTATAATATTGTAGGACTAATAGCTGATTTTTGGCAAATATTTTTAAAAAGTCAGTCGGAGAGCGATTATCCCCGCGGGACTTGCACGAATCGCCTCCGATATCCCCGTGATTAAAGGGTTAACATAGCATCATGAGTCATTGACTTATCCTTAGCATAACACCATGAGTCATTCCCTTATACGTCCTTGCTTGGACCTGGTTCCCTAGGCTGTCCATGACGTAGAAACCGTCTCTGACGACTCTGGGGTCCAAATCTCAGTAAATCTTCTCTAACCCTCGAACCCATTCCTATAAATCCAACATGATACTTAGGAATGTTTAATCCTCAATATTACTTATTGTCTAACCAAATTGGCTTTCCTCTGGATAATAAGAAGCATAAGTTGAGTATTCTTATCTTCCTTTCCTTAACTATTTCAAAGTTAAGTACATCTCTGTGCCATGATACATTCACTGATACTGGTATAAGTAACTTATATAAACAGGTTCCTGTCTTTGTTCCCTTATGAATCTGGAGGCCTCATCTGCGTCACAGACTCCTGAGTGAAAAGAACAAACTTTGTCTACTGTAGTTTTGGGATACTGGCATGATATTTTAACAGTATATATCATAATTCCAACTTCTCATTAGTTTATTTTACTTTAATTCTGGCTATTGAGAATTAATCTTACCTCTAACATTTCAAGAAAAAGTCTAGGCCCAAGCAGCCAGTCTGCAGCGCTCCCAAAGAAAGCTGCTCAAGGCCATCCCAGGCCCAAAACAACCAAAGCCATGGTTCTTTCACACTCCATATTAGGTTTATGTATTAGAAAAATTACGGATTCCTTAGTAAGTAACCCGTGGGAATTTGTCAGATCACATTTTGTCTTAAATGGTGGCAAAATCTTCTTAGTTACTAAGCTAAAAAGGTAAACAATCCCATTCTTCTTGTTAAATGGGGCAACTAAAATATTCTTTCCTTTCACGTACAGTAGTAGATTACAATGAGCATTTTGGAGTTATATATTTCTTAATGACATCAGTTAGGAACCAGCAACTAGGGAAAACACTTATGAGTACACTATGTTTCTCAGAGGGATTTCGGTCATAATATCAGTGAAAAAACCCTTTGGGTCACTACACTGCAATGCTCCACTTCTGGGTTATTAAGAAAAACTTATGTACTTTTGCCAAGGTACTAAGCCTTCATCGGAAAAGAAGTATTCTGAAAAATAATGTCTCTCAGATTTTTTTTTTCCCAATATTGTGTACCTATTTCCTATTTACTTACCTGGATGTTCTTTCACATCACCTACGGGATTAGCTGTTGCACCCTGCTCCTTCTTCAGTTGTTAGCTTGTACTGTTGGATGCATGCAGATTTAGTGTTCTGTATTGCATTATCAAAAAATGTTTATGTTTTATTTATTATCCTTAATTTTTATCATAGTTTCAAAAGCAAACTCATACTCATCTGGCTATCCTAATAGATAGTAATTAGCATCTTTTTTGCAGGTTTCAACCCTGTCTAGGATAAGATGTCTCCTTCAGGACGCATTTTGTACTCCAGCATACTGTTTTCCAGAAGCTGTGACTTTCTTAAGAATGTTTCTGCCTTTTAATCTTTCATTTATTACATTATTTAAAGCAAAAGGGATCGTGCCACCTGCAGTTGCCGAGGGTGACGTGATGACGATGCCATGGCAACACCCACCTACTCACCTCTAGTTCGGACATTCATACACTTCAGCCCGCCCAAGCTATTATTCGTCCTGCCTGCCCTCTCGCAGTCAGGATGCAAACCAATGGCCAGATACTTAAGATTCCTTGTAACTACTTCCAGATCCTGACTAAACTCCATGGTGAGATAGACGAACAGACGCACAAAGCCGTGCCTGGGTATATTTCTGAATGCTCTGAGCTCTTGGATGCCCATATTAAAGTAGAGAGCTTCCATTCAACCGTGGCTGGTAAGTTAGTTCTCTCCTCTGCTCCCCTCTCCTCTCTCTCTCTCTCTCTCTCTCTCTCTCTCTCTCTCTCTCATTCGACAACCTTAGTATAGACATTTTTTTTTGCATTTTTTCAACGTATCCCCAGTACTTCAGTGGTAGGGGAAGATAGTATTATGACCACATACTTTACTCTCTCTTTCTCTCTCTCTTGACAGTAAGTAACCCCTTCATGGACGATGATGCAATGCGAGTCATAATCCTTGCAATCTGAAGAGTAACCAATGATGCAACATGACCCAACTTCCCTAATAAATGGCCGTGGAAACTTTCCCTGGGATGGAATTGCGTCAAATTTGGTTGAGTCAAAGATGAGGGTAGCCACGTCTAGGGGAAATATATGGCAACACCCAGGAGCTTATCAGAGGGCAAGCAACATATATTTAGCTCAGTATTCTCAGTCAGGCTTGAAGGGTGTGTGAGTGCACGGCCGGCCATTTAAACCTGCGTTTCCTACTACTGCACCGTGTATAGTGATATTGTGTTATGTATAGTGCAGTGTGCTTGTGCAGGTGTATAAGTGTTTCTTATATATTTTCAGAGAAAGCCAGATTTAAAAATTCCTAACCAATTTCTACCGTTCCCCTCCTGTTTTACACTAAACCTACAATGTCTCACAAAGGCTTATCAGTGTAAGAGTACTTGACAACTGACACCACTGCCATCACTCCTATGACAACTGACACTACTGCCATCACTCCTATGACAACTGACACCACTGCCATCACTCCTATGACAACTGACACCACTGCCACCACTTCTGTGACAACTGACACTACTGCCATCACTCCACACACACACACACACACACACACACACACACACACACACACACACACACACACACAGGCTGTGATCATACCTGTCCTCCTCTCAGCAACTCCATCTCCTCTCAAGAAACCCTACAACACTTGTAGAGGAGGTAACCAACTTATTTGTCTACTTTTTATACTATTGCATTGTAAGGTATAAAATGTGAGTTTACTATATATTTCTCACAGGGAAAATGTGGTGGATTTCATTGCTATACTCTTAGTCATTATCAGTGCTGGGCAGGTGTGCAAACACTTGCGCAAAGCGCAATTGCGCACCATTGCGCTCTGGTGAATATCATTTGTGTATTGTGCACCGCACGAGACCATGCGCAATATTGAGCTTTCGCACATGAGAAAGGCAGGTGCGCAAGTGTAAATTTTAGTTGTGCTTGCACAGCTATATTTGCACTTGTGCACCTGCCTTGCACATCTGTCCTGTGGATTGCGCACTGTGCAGTCCAAGGGACACGTGGTCTTGGGAACTTTCCGTATGTCTGGACAAGGGATGGCGGAGGCTCGGGCGGGTTGCAAGGGCTACGGGGAGGCGGGAGGGATGGAGGGTAGTAGCATTTTTTAAATGCTTCAACAGAGATAATGTATATTAATAATTTTTAAATTTTTATTATTAGTAAATAATACATTAAAAATACATTATGTATTAAGAGTAGAATATGCAATTCCTTACAAAAAGCATCAAAACATTTTTAAATATTCACAGCCTGATAATTTATTAGGCTGTGGATATTTGATTTAAATAGTATGTTTTAATGATTTTTGTAAGGAATTACATATGCTGTTGTATATCTATACTGAATTATTAAATAAAACGTCTTGCGAAAATGCAGATAAAAGTAAAACTGGCAACATCACAGCCTTTGTTTCCCTGTCCCTCCGCTCAGCAAGTGAAAAAGTTACTACATGACAGTATTGTGATACCAACTCTAATGTATGGAAGTGAAGCTTTGACCTTGTTGGAGGGACACAAGTCAAGAGTGAGAGCTGTGAAAATATATGATTTATTTGAGAGGAGCATGTGGATTTACATGGAGAGACAGACTGACAAATGAGGAAGTGAAGGATCGTTGTAGTGTGGATGTGGATGTGATAGGAAGCATTACGAAAAACACATTGAGATGGTTTGGTTGTATGGAGAGGATGTAGAGTGAGAGACTAACAAGCAGAGTGTATGTGAATGAGGTGGAGGTGGGGGGAGAGAGAGAGGGAGGCCATGGATGAGATGGAGGGATGGAGTGGAGAAGTATATGAGAAGGGGAGGGGGGGTGAGCTGGGAGCAGGGAAGTGAAATGGGGGGGGAGAGGGGGACATGGAGGCGATTTGTTGCTTGTTTGTGGCCAGTGGTCACCACTTACGGGATTAAGGAGTCTGGCAATGGACAGATAGATGGAATAATAATAAATAAAAGTAAGTATGCTAATTTATTTAAATATCAATATTTTACAGTAACTCCTACACATATATGCAAATGGTTTGTGCTAGCGCTTAGTGACATTGCACAAGCTAAATATTAGATTGCACACTTGCGCAAAGTACAATTAATAGAAAACAATACTGTAATAATAAATAAAAGTAAGTATGCTGTTTTATTTAAGTATCAATATTTTACAGTAATTCCCACAAATATATGGAAATGGTTTGAGTTTGTGCTTTGCGACATTGCGCAAGCTAAATATTTGTCAGATTACGCACTTGCGCTTGCACAAGGTAGTGAACTGTGGATTGCGCATTGCGCTTGCACAAGGTCCTTCTTCGTTTGCGCTGCCCACCAATGGTCATTATACTCGTAAAGTATAGGTCGCATCAAGAATTGAAGAAAGCTTGATCAAGTTGATGATTTCTTATGCATCCTTTTGTAAAGCAAAGTAACCTATGCATGAAAATAATTGGGAAAAAGTTATGAAAGACGAACATACTCAGCCTACGTGGCGAAGCATATGTGCTGTCACCTCGTGCAACCCATCATAACTTTTCAAAATTCATTTTCTCCATAACAAGATAGGTTATAACACTGTGAATTCCAGTATATCATGGGCTTCCTTAACCTTTGGGCTACAAAACTGGATAGAATTTACATATTTGCTTGTTACAGTGTCACTAATAGCATACAAAATAATAAACAAATCAGACGTTTTTAGGTGATTTTGGTAGTTTTTCGATTTACTCGAAAACTATTGGACGTATCAACTTGAAACTTTCACAGATGAAAGATCGTGAAGTGCTGTACATAGACATGTCCTTTGCATCTTCGCGTCACAGGAAAAATTTTTCACGGTGATGTTGGGAAGTTATGAGAAGCTAGTATTCACATAAATAAGGTTTATTCAGGCTTCATTGCTGTGCATTTATTCATCTTTTTTTTTTTTTTTCCTTACCTAATAGTATAAACATCACCGAAGATGATGGGAAGCGATTTATAACATTATAAGCACTTTCCAAGGGTAAATTGGACCATATAAATTTTTCCCTTGCCATGCAAATGGAGCCAGCCTGAGCAAGGTTTTGGTTCTGTATGTGGAATCAAAACTTACTGAAAACTTATTGTCCGCGAGGGGGTTAAAACAAAATTCGTCATTCAGAAGAAAGGGTTGATTAATACCAAAGATTGCTACCCTCCTCACAAAAACTTATGCAGGGTTTTGTCCAAATATTGCCCACCCATTTCTTGGCTGCTCTGAGGATGGGACAGTCATGCAGTGCTTAGCCGATATCATTTACTAGTTCCCATTATATCTTTTGTGATTTATATTACCTTTTTCTTACAGTCATGAATTGTATCATTTTTAATAATTTCAGAGAGAAACCAAAGTCACTATTTCCCTCACCAGTAGACTGAGCCATCAACACAACACATGAGAATTATGATACATATGTGAATCACCCTGCACACAGTCATTTCGCATAAAGTGCGTGAATATGGGTGATAGCACGTTACACTTTAAAAATTCGCACTTTGTGAACCATATGATCCCATGCTAAAATGGCTTTATGGGTGTCATATCCTGAATTTTCGTGTACTGATTCATCAGTACCTACCCCTAACCAAAATGCAAAAGGAAAATCTACAATAGAAACATGCAAGAGTACTACCGTATATTTATTATGAAAATTCAAGACCTTACTAGCCCTTTGAGATTCTTATGACAATTTCGATCGTCATTTCAAATACAACCTTAGAGATTCCGATTATGCTTTTCATCGTCATTTTATGAAACTTTTGTAAAATACAATATTCACCATAAGTCGCGTTTACTCATCATAACAAAGAGGCTCGAGCATGATGTCACGGAATGATTGCTCAATGCGTGGCGGTACTGCACAGCTGGTCTGACTCTTGGCTTTGTTTCTTTATAACTTTATTCTTGGTGAATATTTTTCTACAGCAAAGTATAAAATTTTGGGTTTTTGCCTAACTTCAACTCGTCACTTTGACTTTTTATTTTCCTTGTTTTCCTTTTATGAACATACTACGATTAAGTACAATTATTCAGCTTTAAAATAACACCACAACCAGTATCCTATCTTAACTAGTGTACTTACACTGACCGATCAAAGAAAAACATCACAAAGCGAATATGCGGCCGAGACAGAAAATTTTGCATCTCTTTCCTTTCGCTTTACTGCACAATGAAATGCAAGTATTAATTATATATCATTGTAAAGATAATTTATTGTATTTTTGCATGGTTTAAACCAAATTTACATATCTTTACTCGTTATTTTTTTGCCGAATATTTTTCTACAGCAAAGTATTACATTTTTGCTTTTCGCCTAACTTCAACTCATCATTTTGACATTTTATTTTCTTTGTTCTCCTTTTTTGAACATACTGCGATAAAGTACAACTATTCAGCTTTAAAATGACACCAAAACCAACATTCTATAATGAAAAGTGTATTTACACAGAGCGATCAAAGTAAAATATCGGGCCTCGAAGATGTGGGGCAGCGTGAGTGGCTGACTCTAGCACAGACATAATCTGCCCTGCCCAGAAACTTGATAGGGCTAGCATTGTACAGAGGGTAGATAATGTGAACTGTTGTTCTGGTAGCCGAGGCCAAACCCCAGAAACTGAATCGAAACACTCAACGGCTGCTCTGCACTTTCACTCTCATCACAACTGGAGGGATTTTGTCTCTCTTTTGTATTTTTTCCCTTGAAAAGAACGGTTTGTTGGCTCTTAGCCTTTAGTTCCTTCTTTCTTGCATTAAAGGAAAAAAAAAGATAATCCACCGTCTTCACCCTTGGTACACTCATACATGCGAAAAATCCTTTTGGTAATGAATCATTGTGAATCATTACCGATCGAATTTTTGGTAATTAATCATTCTGAATCATTACCGATCAAATTTTTGGTATTTAATCATTCTGGATGATTACCGATCGATTTTTTCAATACCAAATTGCCTCACATTTGGTAATGAAAAGTACCAAATGACAACCCTGGCGATGATTGTGCTGGAAATCAACAAATGCTCCTAAAGCACAATATCTTGTGGCCAGTTTTATGGAATGCACATATTAGTTAGCATCAGGTTAGGTACTGCCTGTTGCTGCTCCAGGAAACCCTCAAAGTCAAGGTCAGACACTACAGACATTACATCATCATCCTCCTGCTGTTGTCACAGCTCACACACCAGCCGCGCCCCACCACACATACTCACCAGCCCCACCCTTACACATCGCACGCTACAAATTATGTTCACGTGTTATGAGAGAATGTTATATTTGCCTCAATTTTTCATGGCCGTCGCACACTGCAAATACCAAATGCACTTTCAAAATAATTAATTATTGTCAGACCCCATTGCTCAATAGGTGAGACGCACTTTGCAAAGGCACACTTTAGGCGAGATGACTGTATCTCCTAAACAAGAGACAATATATTTGTTATAATAATAATAATAACATTATTATTATTATTATTATTATTATCATTATTATTAATATTATTATTATTATCATTGTTATTATTATCATTATTATTACTGATATTATTATTATTATTATTACTATTGCCACTACTACTTCTATTACTACTACTACTGCTGCTGCTGCTGCTACTGGTACTATTACTACTGCCACTACCCCCGTTCATGCATGATGATGCAATACAAGTCAAAGTCCTTGCAACCTGAGGAGTAACCGAAGATGCATTATGACACAATTTTTCCTGTGGCTCAAAGTGCATCACAGGTGAGGGTGGCCAGGTCTGAGAGAAATGTATGGCAACACGCACAAGATTATCACAAGGACAAATGGTCTATTTTTAGGAAAGTGTGTGAGCACGCGGCCAGCAGTCTTATTCCTCATTTTCTATTACATCACCGTCCATACCTTACATGTATTACAGTGATAATATGTTATATATAGTGCAGTGTTCCAGTGAAGAAGGTGTATAAGTGTTTCTTAAATATTTTCAGAGAAATCCAAATTTGAAATCCATAACCGATCGTGATCATTCCCCTGCTATACTGAAGCTAACCACGATGGCAAGCAAGGGCTTATCGGAGGAAGAATACTTGAAATACCTGTTCAGTAAGAAGGAAAATGAGGAAGACAGTGACAAAGAATCTGGACTGACTTGGTACAAAAGTGACTGGGGAGAGGAGGAGAGAGTGAGAGGGAGAGGAAAGGGAGAGCTAAATCCTCCCTCAGGGGATGCAACATACCCAAAGCCATGGTCAATGCCACGGTGATTATCACAACCACAGCCAGTAGCACCATTACTACCAGCACTGGTATCACCACTACCACAACTGCCACCACTGGTATCACCACTGCCACCACCGGTATCACAACTACCACCACTGCCACCATTGACATCACCACTGCCACCACTGGTATCACCACTACCACCACTGGTATCACCACTGCCACCTCTGGGTCCACCACTATCACCACTGGCATCACCACTACCACCACTGGTATCACCACTGCCACCACTGGTATCACCACTACCACCACTGCTGCCATTGGTATCACCACTGCCACCACTGCCACAATTAGTATCACCACTGGTATCACCACTGCCACCACTGGTATCACCACTACCACCACTGGTATCACCACTGCCACCACTGGTATCACCACTGCCACCACTGGTATCACCACTACCACCACTGGTATCACCACTGCTGCCACTGGAATCACCACTACCACCACTGCTGCCATTGGTATCACCACTGCCACCACTGGTATCACCACTGCCATCACTGGTTCCACCACGACCACAGACACTGAGCCGTCTTATCGCCATTCTCTTCCATCCCCCGACCGTAGACAGAGACCTCGTTACCCCCACAGTCACCCTACACTTTCACAACACTCTAACTTGCATGCATTTCACCACCCATCTAAGATATTTCTGTCTCATTTTCCTCTATGAAATCATCAAAGTCACTGTTCCCTTCAGACTTCATTCCCCCTGAATTTCAGGCATCATCATCATCAGCAGCACCACCACCACCACAACCATCTCCACCACAACCACCTCCACCACAACCATCTCCACCACTACCATCTCCACCAAAACCATCTCCACCACTACCATCTCCATCACCATGATCACCTGAAACTTCATCAACCCAACCATCATCAGCACGATTATCATCACCATCTCCCTCCACACCACAAAGACGAGGGTGACGTTGGCCTAGGAGAGGTAGCAGTGGGTGGCCGAGAGGTAGTCATATGGCTCAGGGTCATGTGCGCCACACATGTATGCAGCCGAGCATTTCCCCAGGTGAAGACCGAGAGGCTGGAACCTGGAGTTCTGGGTCATTCACATCCAATGCTGGCCCCTTCACTGAAACTCAAGGTTTGAGAGTGGCAGCACCCAGAACACAACTGGAATACTTTCAACTTTTTTTTTTACCGGGGAGTTGCTGATCTACCTGACGGTTGAAACCAACAATTATGCCAGGTTCATGGGGAGTGCACTAGATGTTTGGTACCTCTGCAATGAAGAGATGGCCAGGTTGCTCAAGCTGTACTTCCTTGTGGGGATTTGCCACCTGCCAACTATAAGACACAATTGGCAGTCCACAGAGGTACATGATTATCCTATATTTCAGCGAACAATGAGTGGAAAGCAATTATTCAGGCCATCCTGAATCACTTTCATGCTTTCAATAGTCTCGCCATACCTGAGGACAATCAAGACTGGCTAAAAAGGATTTGCACAGTGATGCAGTATCTCCTTCAGAGGTTCAAGAAGGTTTACATCACGACTGAACATCTTAGCGTGGATGAGGGATCTCTGGGTTAGAAATGGCGGCTCTCCTTCCATGTATATAACCCTATGAAGCCCAAAAGTATGCCATCAAACTTTACATCTTGGCTAAGACAAAGAGTGGTGGCTACATTTGGAATTTTGAGATATACACTGTGGAGAAAAAATCTCTACAAAACACAGCGTGGGGCCTTGCTGAACCTTTGAGGGACAAAGGATAAAAGTTGTACATGAACAATTATCACAACTTTGTATCACTGTGCGAACACCTCTTCAGTGAAAGTGTATTTGTGTCCCACAGTACAACTGGCAAGGGGAGCACCGAAGGAGCTGCAGGACATCAGCAGTGCTAGACGCCTTCCTGATGATGGAGTGGAAGTTAGGCACAAGGGCAATATAATGGTGTTGCTGTGGAGGGACAGACGTATCGTAAGTATGGTGTCCACCTTCCACAGTGACACCACTGTCCCTAGGCAGGTGCATGAGAAGGTGTAGGATCCAGACAGGAAATTCCATCTCATTACCAAAACCGTGAACAAGCCCGTCATGGTGGAGAACTACAATTGGCACATGGACGGGGTGGATCATTTCAATCAGATGATCCAGTACTACCCCACCTAAAGAAGAATGGTCAAGTGGACAAAAAAAATTTCCTTTATCATTCACATGGCCCTCTTCAATGCCTACACCCTGTACAAAAAGAACATCACCAGGCGTATGACATTCCTAGAACACCAGGAGCACATATGACACAAGCTCCTGGCATTCTGGGGGGAGGAGTGGCCTGCATCGGGTCTTGTCCTTCCCCATGCCCCTGACCTTCCCTCGTGAAGATGACCACCGGTACCTGCAGCAACCATTCCATCAACTGCAGCCTCTGCTTTACCTGCAACAATCGCTTCACCTACTGCAACCATCGCACCACCTCCTGCAGCAGCTGGTCCATCAGAAGTTAACCGGCCAGCTCCTACCACTGCACCTTCAGCAACAGTATGGAGGCGAGGAGATGAAGGAGCACCACCATCCAAGCGTCGTCGATGTGTGGACGACAGGACACGCTTGGACCCAACACTGCACCACGTCCTGAAAAGAATCCCCGACAGGAAAAGGCTGCGGTGTTTGCTGTGCTATTTGCAGTAGCCTTTGATATTTTTAAAGCTTTTGACAGAGTATGGCACCAATCCCTGCTGTCCAATCTCCATTCCTATAGACTAATGTCTTTTGTTCCTTTGATTTCCTCATATCTCACTGACAGAAAAATAAGAGTAAAAGTAGTCGATGTATATTGCAATTTCCACTGAATTAACGCCGGCGTGCCGCAGGCATCAGTTCTGGTGCCAATCCTGTTACTGGTTCAAATTAATTATCTCTTACCTGTCACTCACAATCACATCCACTCATACTGTATGCAGGTGACTCAACACTTTATAGTTCATTCACACTCACACCCATTTACAAAGTCTGATATCTCTAACTCTGAACTCAGTGCAACCATCTCCATAAATTCAAGACTTATCTACAGTACCATCAGTGAATGGGGACAAAACAACATTGTCTCAATAAATGTTAGTAAAACAAAAAATATACAATTTACTAATAGACAGATATTCCCAGATTCACACACACACACACACACACACACACACACACACACACACACACACGCATATATATATATATATATATATATATATATATATATATATATATATATATAAATATATATATATATATATATATGTATATATATATATATATATATATATATATATATATATATATATATATATATATATATATATATATATATATATATATATATATATATATTAACCTTCAATGCTACAAATATTCACATCTTCAAAAGTACTGAAATTGTCGCATGTCACTTAACAGTGCCCTCAGCTGGACCTCTAATTTTAGTTCTCTTGCTGAAACTGCCACAAAGAAACTTAGATTATTGTACAGAGTCCGGAACTTCTTCACTGACGAGCAGTTAGCTATAATTTATAAGAGTCATGTGCACTCTCAGCTTGAATACTGCTCATCCTTGTGGAATAGATGTGGAGAGGTTGCATTAAAAGAACTGGACAAAATTCACAACAAAGCTTGAATTATTAACAACCTTGCTTTTACAAATAAACGACCTCCCCTGTAAGTGAGAAGGAATGTTGCCTCCCTTGCGTTATTTTACAGATATTTTTATGGCAAATGCTCAGACGAAGTTGCGTCCACAGTGCCACCTATCTATGCCTTCCCTCGTGCTACACGGGCATCTGGTAGCACTCATGACTGGAATGTCACTCAGCCATATTGCAGAACATGTGCCTATAAGAATTCTGTCATTCCCAGAACTGCATCTGTCTGGAACTCATTTCCTCAGACTTGTTTCCCTCCAAACTTCAACCTACAGCTATTCAACTCTAACTGTTACAGATATTTTATGAACAGAGGACACCAGAAATCTTGTGTATGGATTATTTTTTTATTGAATTGTTTTTTGTTCCTCTGTTCTGTTATTAACAAAAAAAAAAAAAAAAAAAAAAAGGACGAAGGACACCAGCTATATGTGTCCTGTTTGTGATGTGCTGCTCTGCACAGGACTATGTTTGCATCAGTACCATACTGATGAAAAGATAAAAGATAAAGTTTAGGTTGCATAAAAAATCCGAAGAAAGCATGATCAAGCTGGTGATTTCTTATGTATACTTTTGTAAAGCAAATAACCTATGTGTGCAAATGATAATTTTGGGAAAAGTTCCAAAATACGAACATAGCCTAATGGCTGGAGCGTACGTGCTTTTACCGCACGCAACCCATCATAACTTTTCAAAATTCAGTTTCTCAATAACAATAAGTGTTATAACACTGTGAAATATATCATGGGCTTCCTTAACCTTTGGGCTACTAACTGGTAATAATTTACCTATATGTTTGTTACAGTGCCACTAATAACATACGAAATAATAAACAAATCAGACTTTTTAGACGAGTTTTTAGTTATTTTTCGATTTGGTCAAAAACTATTAGACGTATCAAATCGCTACCGGGATCATTGGAAAGCACGTGAACTTCTGCATATAGACATGTCCTTGCAACTGCTCATCCTGGGAAAAATTTTGTACAGTGAGGTAGTGAAGTTACTGGAAGCTAGTCTACACCTATATAAGGTTTTGTTCTGGCTTCATTTTCGTACGTTTATTCATCTGTTTTATGTTTTTTTTTTTTCTTATTTTTGCTTATAGTATGAACATCAGCGAAGATGACGGGCTACGATTTTACGATTTATAACAATATAAGCATTTTCCGAGGATAAATCTGGCCTTAGATGTTTTTCCTTTCTGGGCGAGTGGAGGCAGCCTAAGCGGGGTTTTAGTTCTGTGAGGGGCACGGAAACTTATTGGAAACTTATGGTGCGCGAGGGAGCTACTATTACTGCTGCTGTTGCTGCTACAATTATTATTATTAATACTTCTGCTGTTGTATTACTGCTGCTTCTGCTGCTGCTGCTGCTGCAACTACTACTACTACTACTGCTTCAAATATTAATGCCGCCCATCAACATAGGTGGAGATATTTGTGTCCGTCAGTATTTATATTATTATTATTATTATTATTTTCATTTTTATTATTATTATTATTATTATTATTATTATTATTATCATCATCATTATTATTACAGTTATTATTATTATTGTTATTATTATTATTATTATTACTATTATTAGTTATAATTATTTAGTGGTAGGTGGGGGTGCTCACCATCCACTCACTCAGTGTAGTGCTGCTTTGGATGTCTGCCTTTTCGTCTCTTCTTTCCTCTTCTATCTTTCTTTTATTTGTTCCTCTTCCTTCTGCCTATGGGTGACTTGACATTCCCTCCTCTGTCTTTCTTTCCTTCACTCTTTCCTTTTCCTTATGCCTATGGGTGACTCTTCACTGAGTGACAAGCCAAATGGTTTTCTGTACACGGGGAAACCATTTATTATGTTGGTTGGTACCCATATAAGCAGATTATGGCGACTGGTGGTTTAGTGGGTAATTAAGGTGCTCCAATCGGATTGAGCCTGCGTACGTTTATATTCAAAGGGTGATTGGGGTTTATTGCTCACGTAATGCCACTTAGGGATGAGTGAGGCTGGTCACTCTCATCGTAAATATCAGGACGAACTTGCCTACCCCAGGGTTCCTACGCTCCTCATGGAGCGGATAATAATGATAATAATAATAATAATAATAATAATTATTATTATTATTATTATTATTCCACCAATTTCCATCTCCGATTTTCATCATATTTGTTGCGGATGTGCTGAACTGAGGATATTTCACTAACTCAGTTTCAGCGACCTTCACCAACTTTCCAAGGTAACAGGTCCGAAAATGACCAAAAATGACAAATTTTCAGCCTCAGTTTACTCCAAAACTAATATAGTAACATGAACATGGAGGGAAATCCATCCATCCATCCATCATCCAATCCTACATTGCCCCATGAGGAGCGTAAGAGCTCGGGGCTAGGCAAGTTGGTCCTGATATTTAAGATGAAAGTGACCAGCCTCACTCTTACCTGAGAAGCATTACGTGAGCAATAAACCCCAACCACCCATTGTATATAAACCGTCTCCAGCTCAATCAGATTGTAGTGCCGTAATTACCCACTAAATCACCAGGCGCCAAAATTTGCTTATATGGCTACCACCTAGCATAGTAAATGGTTTCCTGGTGTGCAGGAAACCTTTTGGCTTGTCACTCAGTGTAGGGTCATCCACAGGCAGAAGGAAGAGGAAAGAAAGAAAGAAAGAAAGACAGAAGAGGGAATGTAAAGCCACCCATAGGCAGAAGAACGAGGAAAGAATGAAGGAAAGGAAGACAGAAAAGGATGGAAGGAAAGAAGGATGGAGGAGAGGAAAGGGCAGACACCTGAGAGCAGCACAACGTCGAATGAGTGGATGGCGAGCGCCCCCACCTACCAAATCCGGTGATATAATCTTTTTCCAAACATTCGTATGGAAAAAATCTATATGTCATTCATGCTTGACAGTACGATATTTTGTACACCCCTTTTCAGCACTTTAAAACTGATCTTTCGAACAGGAAACAACAACATATAAATGATGTACTTCGTGGCCCTGGAAGTGTTGTCTGGTACTCGACATGATCCGCATATTTTTGGTGGCAGTCTTGCCAACGGTCTTGGCAGGCCCGGATTTACCTACCCTCGGGCCCCAGGCCAGACTCATCAGTGGCCCCCAAATTTATAGAAATTTTTGCATATATATATATATATATATATATATATATATATATATATATATATATATATATATATATATATATATATATATATATATATATATATATATATATATATATATATATATATATATATATATATATATATATATATATTCTTACGGAACAGAGAAATATAATGTACACTTTAAGTGAGAATACTAAAAATCACTACTGTCCCGTAAAGTTCCAGGTTCAAAACAAAAGAGTTAGGTAAAATTACAAGTTAAAGTTTAATGCTCAAACTAACAACAAAACATTCAGGATTCATAAGGATAATGTAATGGCAAAAAACAGGTTAAATATATGGTTAATTGCAATAGCCTCTATTAACAAGAAATTAGCATGAGTAAATTTATCTAAGTCAGCCCTGATAAAATGAAAATACTAGATAATACTCAGTGAATGCAAGATATATTATTAGAGATACAAAATATTATTAACAGTGACTTGACATCCAAACTTTACATTAATCACAGAAACCTTACTAGGCCTAAGCATTAACACCTTATGCTATCCAGTACAAGAACAAAATGTAATAACACTTATACTCAAATTACACAGCTGCTAGATGGTTGGAGACTTCCTGAGAACTCACAATAATAACAACTGTAAAGGGGAGGACAGAGATGTGAACAAAATGAGGAGTAGATCTAAGTGGCAATAATGCAGAGACTGAGCTTATTATATAGGGGCCAGCAGAGCTTGATACAACTTGTAAGAAGGACGTGCAAATGAAGCCAGAGGGGACAAAGAGTTGACACTCCTGCTCTGAACAACAGAAAGAACGACTTACTCTACTATAAGGGAGGAGGGGGGGAGTCAGGTAGAACACGCTCGTTATCAAACATGCAGCATACTGTACGTTAGAATTACACAAAGGATGATGAAATCATAGGCTATGTAACACCTCCCCACAAAGAAAAAGAAATTTACAAAGGAAATTTCTTATTATTCTAAACAATCTTTCTAAAGTCTAGATAAGCAATCTGCAATAACATTTTCTTTCCCCTTGACATGTTGTATGTCTAATGAATACTCCTGAAGAAGTAGACTCCATTTTGTCAATCTCTGATTTTTATCTTTAAACTTACTAAGGAATTTCAGTGGGTTATGATCGGTATAAATGACTTTGGGGTCAAAACCAGAACACAAATAAAATGAAAAATGCTGTAAACCCAAAATCAAGGTCAAAAGCTCTTTCTCAATAGTTGAGTAGTTCTTTTGAGGTGGAGTGAACTTCTTACTGTAGTAAGATACAGGGTGTTCAATACCCTAATCATCCTCTTGCAGCAAAACAGCCCCAGCTCCTGTATCACTTGCGTCAACAGCCATCTTAAAAGGCTTAGCAAAATTTGGAGTAGCGAGCACTGGCTGACTTAATAGAATAGCTTTAATTTTGTTGAAAGAGGATTCACAGTTATCGGTCCAGACAAATTTAACTCCCTTTTTCAGTAGGTCTGTAAGTGGCGATACAAGAATTGAAAAGTTAAGAACAAATCTCCTGTAATAACCTACCATTCCCAAAAATCTTTGTAGCTCTTTCCTACTTTTAGGTCTGGGAAGATCACTTATAACCTGAACCTTAGCTGCTGGTGGTGCAACATGTCCATCACCAATTACATACCCAAGGTACTGAACTTTAGCTTGACCAAACTCACACTTTCATAAATTAGCTACAAGTTTAGCCTGAACCAAACGCTCAAGAAATTTACTGACATGGCATAGGTGATCTTTCCAGTTGTCACTGAAGATTAGTACATCATCATATAAACAACACACCCTGCCAAACCCTCTGTTACAACATTCATGTGCTTCTGAAGTGTGGCTGGTGCATTCTTCATACCATATGGCATTACAGAACATGCAGAAGTCTTTCCTAGTGTTACAGAACATGAGATCTCCCTAGCCCGTTCAGTCATAGGTACTTGCCAGTATCTCTTTAACAAATCAAACTTACTTATGTACCTAGCCTTTCCGATCTTGTCTATGCAATCTTCCATGCGAGGGAAAGGGTAAGTGTCTGTTTTGGTTATCTGATTAACACGTCTATAGTCGATGCCAAGCTCCTTCTGGATGAGAGGAACTTTCACTGGGTTCACACGGTAAGGAGGCAGTTAAATTGGCTTTGCGTCTCCAACATCGACATCATGCATCAACACAGTGGTTCTTCCTGGAGTAGCACGGAACACTTGAGGGTAATCCTGCAGTAATGCCGAACACTCCTGCCTTTCTGCCTTTCCTCGGAAGCAAGATGAGAAACCTTAGTCTGGAAATCATTCATGATATCAGGATTCTTCCCCAAACTATCACTCAGGCTCATGCAGCATGGGAGAACTTCACTTGCAGACTCGGGTGGAACAGCTACAGTGCAGACTGGGTTATTTTCGTCCCGCCTGTGATATAACTTTAGCATGTTGATGTGACAAAGTTGCTTGTACTTTCTACGATCTGGTGTGGCGATGACATAGTTGACATCACTGAGTTTCTTCTCCACGAAATAAGGACCACTAAACTTGGCTTGAAGAGGTTGCCCATGCACTGGTAGCAGAATCAAAACCTGATCTCCTGGCTGAAAGTGGCGTAACCTGGACTTCTTATCATACCAAGTCTTCATTTTCTCCTGAGCAGCTCCTAAATTCTCTCTCGCCAGCTGTAAAGCAATGGACAGCCGTTCTTTGAATTTCATCACATACTCCAGCAGGTTAACGTCATCTTCCTCTGACAGCCAGCATTCCTTGAGTAGCTTAAGGGGTCCTCTTACTTCATGGCCAAACACTAGTTCAAAAGGTGAGAAGCCCAGAGATTCATTTGGAGATTCTCTTGCGGCAAATACAACAAATGGAAGACCTTTATCCCAGTCTTTCTGATGTTCCAAACAGTATTTCTTGAGCATTGATTTGAGTGTTTGATGATATCTCTCCAACGCTCCTTGAGGTCTGGGGATGGTAAGCTGAAGACGTGATCTGGGTGATGCCCAACTCTTTCAGAGACTGCTTGAAAACATTTGACGTGAAATTACTTCCCCGGTCTGACTCTACCTCCATGGGCAGACCAAACTTTGTGAAGAACCCTAGCATTTCCTTAACCACGTTCTTTGCTGAGATATTTCTAAGTGGAATGGCTTCAGGATAACGAGTAGCCATATCAATCAGGGTCAACACATAAGAAAATCCTGAAGAAGTCTTAGGAAGAGGGCCCACAATATCCACCAACACACGGGTGAAGGGCGCCTCAAAAGGAGGAATGGGAACTTGAGGTGCAACCTTTTCGGTCTGATTACACTTCCCCACAACTTGACAGGTGTGACAAGACTTACAATACCAGGAAACATCCCTGAAGATACCTGGCCAGTAGAAGTGTTTCAAAATGCGTGCCACAGTCTTCCTCACTCCAAGGTGTCCTGCCAAACTGGAATCATGAGCCACTCTAATGATATCCTGCCTACAAACACGAGGGATGACAACTTGATGTACAACCTCCCACTCACAGTCGGCTGATGCTGTTGGGGGTCTCCACTTCCTCATAAGTACTACTGACTTTATATAATAACAAGTAGAAGCACCAGCTGACTCTTCCTCACTGCAAGTAGAGTTAGCTAGACCTTTCAACTCAGGGTCAGCAACCTGCAACTCAACCAACTCTTGACGAGACAAATTATCAACACTACGGGGTACTGCCTCATCTGGTGAGTGGTCCAAATTAGCAAGAAAAGTGTCAGCTAGGATAACATCATCATCATTATCCTCTAAGTCATCAGTTACTTTAGACTTAGCCCTAGTGACAACACATGCAGAGAACACATCAGGGACATCACAATCCTGGGTCGCAGCCACTGGCTCAATAGACAACTGAGCTGGACACACTTGACTTCCACCAATATCATTTCCAAGTAAGAAAGTTACACCTGACATTGGGAGTGTCTCAACCAACCCAAACATAACGCAACCATTCACAAATCCAGACTCTAAATTCACTCTGCACAGAGGGACAGAGAAGTAATTATTCCCTACACCTTGTAAGATTACAGTTTCATCAGAGGAATTAACATTAGAGCCTAGAACACTGGTCAGCATAAGGGATTGGCAAGCACTTGTATCACGATATATTTTAACTGATTTCCTGTCATTACTGTCCAGAGGACTGACAAAACCATCAGACAGGAAATTAGCACTTGAACTCTTGAGAGTGTCACCCACGTTACTGCTCAAAAGAGGAGCTCCATCATGAGAATTTAGTTTACCCCTCAAAGCAGGTTCAGTTAACTCAGTTAAAGAATTCGGGGAACTCTAAGGGTGGACACTAGACCAATTGACTGAATATTTAAAGACTCCTTTTTGTTTACATCACGCTGTCTCCTGAAACATTTCTCCGTAGTATGACCAAGCTTACTACAATAAGTACATTCACTTTTCTGAATTCTAGAGGTGGAGCTGGTATTTACTTCCTGAGAAACATCATCTTTATTCTCTTTCCTGTTACCTGTAGTCTGAGTAAAGGCAACGTACTTACTCTCAGCTTTCCCTTTTTCTTTAGAATATCTCTTGTGAGTGAGAACATATTCATTAGCTAAAACTGCAGCATCAGACAAATTATCTATTCTTTTCTCATCAAGATATAGGCTTACATCATTACTAAAACACCTTTTGAAGTCCTCCAGCAAAATCATCTGCTTAAGTTTGTCAAAATCAGAATCCATATTCTTAGAATTTAACCACTGCTCTAACAGATCTTCTTTGATTTTTGCATACTCAACATGGGATTGCCTATCTTGCTTATAAGTTATCCTAAATTTTACTCTACAGGCTTCAGGAACAAGCTCATAGGCCTTAAGAATCAAGCTCTTAACTACATCATAATTATCAGATTGATCCTGAGGCAAAGATGCATAAGTTACTTGAGCTTTACCGGTGAGAACAGTTTGAAGGAGTAATGGCCAATATTCTTTGGGCCAATTAAAACCTGTAGCTACCCTCTCAAACAAGTGAAAATACTTTGTTAAATCAGATTCATTAAAAGGAGGGACAAGTTTAACATTTTTAGCCACATCAAAATCATCAGAGCTAGATGATCCAGTTCCACCTTGTTTCATGCGATAGCCTACTCATGGTCTGCCTGAATCCTAGCAAGTTCAACTTGTGCCTGAAACTCAGCCTCCTTAGCACGAGCCTGAAATTCAGCCTCCTTAGCACGAGCCTGAAACTCAGCCTCCTTAGCATTTGCCTGAAATTCAGCCTCCTTAACACGAGCCTCCTTCAGGGCTAGCTGTAACTTAGCTATTTCAATCTGCGTTTGCTCATTTGGAGGAGTTACATTAAACAAGCTTTTATTAACCATGCCAACAATTTGATCTTTAGAATGATGAGAGTGAACTGCAATTCCCAATTGTTCAGCAACAAGCTTAAGTTCATTCTTTGTTCTGTTTTCTACATCCAACACTGTTTGCACATTTGACAAAAAATCTTTGGCTTCATCAAGTGTAGTAATAGTAGACATCAGGAATAAATCACAGTCACAATATATCAAGCAATATCCTTATCATAATATCCTGAATATCCTGAGAAGGGGTCGCCAAATTTATGTTACGGAACAGAGAAAGATAATGTACACTTTAAGTGAGAATACTAAAACTCACTACTGTCCCGTAAAGTTCCAGGTTCAAAACAAAAGAGTTAGGTAAAATTACAAGTTAAAGTTTAATGCTCAAACTAACAACAAAACATTCAGGACTCATAAGGATAATGTAATGGCAAAAAATCAGGTTAAATATATGGTTAATTGCAATAGCCTCTATTAACACGAAATTAGCATGAGTAAATTTATCTAAGTCAGCCCTGATAAAATGAAAATACTAGATAATACTCAGTGAATGCAAGATATATTATTACAGATACAAAATATTATCAAAAAATGACTGACATCCAAACTTTACATTAATCACAAAAACCTTACTATGACTAAGAATTAACACCTTATGCTATACAGTACAAGAACAAAATTTAATAACACTTATACTCAAATTACACAGCTGCTTGATGGTTGGAGACTTCCTGAGCACTCACAATAATAACAACTGTACAGGGGAGGACAGAGATGTGAACAAAATGAGGAGTAGATCTAAGTGGCAATAATGCAGAGACTGAGCTCATTGTATAGGGGCCGGCAGAGCTTGATACAACTTGTAAGAAGGACGCGCAAATGAAGCCAGAGGGGACAAAGAGTTGACACTCCTGCTCTGAACAACAGAAAGAACGACTTACTCTACTATAAGGGAGAAGGGGGGGAGTGAGGTAGAACACGCTCGTGATCAAACATGCAGCATACTGTACGTTAGAATTACACAAAGGGTGATGAAATCATAGGCTATGTAACAATATATATATATATATATATATATATATATATATATATATATATATATATATATATATATATATATATATATATATTACTGCTGTAGTATGTGGGGGTGCTCACCATCCAGTCACTTGATTTAGTGCTGCTCTCGAGTGTGCCCTTTCCTCTCCTTGATCCTTCTTTCTTTTCATCCTCTTCTGTCTTCCTTTTTTTTTAAATTCTTTCTTTGTCCTTCTGCCTTACGTGTACCTTTACACTCCCTCTTCTGTCTTGCTTTCCTTCATGCTTTCCTCTTCCTTCTGCCTGTGGGTGACTCTACACTGAGTGACAAGCCAAAAGGTTTCCTGCACACCTGGAATCCATTTACTACACTGGGTGGTAACCAAATACCCAAATTTTGGCGCCTGGTGGTTTAGTGGGTAATTATTCCGCTCCAATCGGATTGAGCTGGTGAAGGTTTATATCCAAGGGATGGTTGTGGTTTACTGCTCATGTAATGCCACTCATGGATGAGTTGGTCTGGTCACTCTCATCTTAAATGTCGGGACCAACTGCTTAGCCCCGGGCTCCTACGCTCCTCATGGGGCAATGTAGGATTAGATGATGAATGGATGGATGGATGGTAATTATTTTGCAATGGCCAAATGTCATCAAATATTACATGATATAATATTATAAGGTAAGAAATAAAAATTTCAACTCAATGTAACACATCATTTCTTTTAATCAAATTAGTTCTATATCCTGTACATCTTATATATGGGAATAATGAAAGAAATACAATTAACTTGAAGCATAATCAATTCTGCAAGCACATGAAGTACAGCATGTACGTATTTCAAAATAACTTCTTCCTACTTTTTTCATGGAAATTTTGTCAATGATACTGTTTTTGTCAAGCCAAATGTCATCAATTATTACATAATATAATATAACCTTATAAAAAAATAAAAATTTTAACGCAATATAACACATCATTAGTTTTAATCAAATTAATTCTATATCATGTACATCTTTTATTTGGGAATAATGAAGGAAATACAGTTAACTTGTAGCATAATCAGTTAGTTTCAGTGGGCCCCCAGATACAGGTGGGCCCTAGACCAATGGCCTACTTGGCTTATTGGGAAAGCCGGCCCCGTTTTTAAGTAAAAAAAAAAAAAAAACGAAACTCTAGCAATATTCTCATTGGTGGAGATCAGCAACTGTCTCCGACAATTGAAGTCTTCTAGTTGTCATTATTATTATTATTATTATTATTATTATTATTATTATTATCCATCCATCCATCATCCGATCCTACATTGCCCCATGAGGAGCGTAGGAGCCCGGGGCTAGGCAGTTGGTCCCGAAATTTAAGATGAGAGTGACCAGCCTCACTCATCCCTGAGTGGCATTATATGAGCAATCAACCCCAACCATCCCTTGGATAAAACCTTCACCGGCTCAATCCGATTATTATTATTATGATTATTATTATTATTATTATGGCACTTACCCACTCTGATTATCATCATACTTACTGAGGATGTATAACACCATGACACTGTTGCAGTTCAAAGTTTTGTGACCTTGACCGGCTTTTCGAAGTCAGAGGTTAAAAAATGTCCCCAAAACATGATTTTTCAACCTAAGAGTACTCCATAACTACAATAGATAGATGAACATGGAAGGAAATCCCATGATAGAATTGAAGAAAATGATGGCCATTCATGAGTGACATTACGATATTTCGGACACCCCAATTTTCAATTGCTCTTCCATACAGGAAAAAACAAAATATAATAAGTCACTGCTTGTCCCTACAGGTTTTGTCTGCTCATGGGCTAGGTCTGTTTAATTTTTGGATAGAGTTTGCTCAACTTTTTTTAGTTATTGCAAAAAAAGATATGTTGTGCCTCTCAATTGTTCTGTCATAGGTGATCAGTAAATGTTTCTGATAGTTGCAGTCTTCTTTGTTATTAGTACTATTGCACCATTTTTCACCTCTGAATTTCATCATAATTATTGAGGGTTTACAGCACCATGGCTATATTACACTGACTCATTTCCAGTGACAGTGACTCATTTTTAAGATCACTGGTCCAAAAATTTCAGTAATCGTTAATATTAATGTCAACCTTAATTTACTCCATACCTATTACAGCTACATGAACTTGGAAGGAAAACCTGTGATTAAATTATATTTCAGACATTTGACTGTAATAGGAAAAGTTCATGGTAGGACACTAATTGACAGAGTTAGGGAATTAACAGAGGAATCAGTTGGGGAAAAACAGCGAAGATTTAGGAAGGGTGGAGGTTGTATAGATCAGATATTCATTCTTAGATCTTTAGTGGAAAAGTTCCTAGAGAAGGGAATGAAGTTGTATGCGGCCTTCATGGATTGGAAGAAAGCATATGACATGGTGGATAGACAAGGAATGTGGAAAATAATACTGTACTAATATGTGGTGTAAATGGGAAGCTGTTGACTGCCGTGAAGAGTATGTATGATGGGGCCACGACTGCAGTGCATGTGGATATTGAGCTAAGTGATTTTTTTTTTAATCTGAATGTTGGACTAAAACAGGGTTGTGTCATGTCTCCATGCCTGTTCAGTCTGCACATGAATCGGGTTATACAAGAGTTAGAGGGCAGGGCAGTGGATGTTGAAGCCACCCTAATGAGAGGGGGTAGTGTTTGGAAACCTGCAATACTGTTGTTAGCAGGTGATAATATAATGTTGCATGGAGATAAAAGGGAACCGCAAGGCTTGGTGAATGAGTTTGGGAGAGGGTGTAAGAAACGGATTCTAAAGTTGAATGTAGGGATGAGTAAAATTACGGTCTTCATGAGAAATGATGTCACTGAATGTACTATGAGGCTGGATGATGAGAATATGGACAATGTGATTGCATTTAAGTACCTGGGTAGTGTGATGAGCAAGGATGGCATTTTGGAGGGTGATGCACATGAAAGTGTACAACAGGAAAGAAATGATGCTGGTTCTTTGAAAGCAGTGATATGACAAATGAATGTCAGCATGGCAGTTAAAAAGTCGCAGCAAGATAGTACTGTGATACCAACTCTAACGTATGGAAGTGAAGCTTGGACCTTGTTGGAAGGAAAGAAGAGTGAGAGCAGTGGAAATGAGTTGTTCGAGAGGATCATGGTGGAGTTAAATAGAGAGACAGGTTAACCAAATATATAGTGGAGTGTTCCAGTGAAGAAGGTGTATAAGTGTTTCTTACATAATTTCGAGAAATCCAATTTGAAATCCATAACCGATCGTCACCACTCCCCTGCTATACTGAAGCTAACCACGATGGCAGGCAAGGCTTATCGGAGGAGGAATACTTGAAATACCTGTTCAGTAAGATGGAAAGTGAGGAAGACAGTGACAAAGAATCTGGATTGACTTGGTACAAAAGTGACTGGGGAGAGGAGGAGAGAGAGAGAGGGAGAGGAAAGGGAGAGCTAAATCCTCCCTCAGGGGATGCAACATACTCAAAGCCATGGTCAATGCCACGGTATTTATCACAACCACAGCCAGTAGCACCATCACTACCACCACTGGTATCACCACTACCACAACTGCCACCACTGGTATCATCACTGCCACCACTGGTATCACCACTACCACCACTGATTCCACCACTATCACCCCTGGTATCACCACTACCACCACTGGTATCACCACTGCCACCACTGGTTCCACCACTATCACCACTGCTGCCATTGGTATCACCACTGCTACCACTGGTATCACCACTGCTACCACTGCCACCACTGGTTCCACCACTATCGCCACTGGTATCACCACTATCACCACTGGTATCACCACTATCACCACTGGTATCACTACTGCCAACACTGGTATCACCACTACCACCACTGCAGCCATTGGTATCACCAATGCCACCACTGGTATCACCACTGCCACCACTGCCACAATTAGAATCACCACTGCCACCACTGGTATCACCACTACCACCACTGGTATCACCACTGCCACCACTGGTATCACCACTGCCACCACTGGTTTCACCACTGCCACCACAGGTATCACCACTACCACCACTGTCACCATTGGCATCATCACTGCCACCACTGGTATCACCACTACCACCACTGGTATCACCAGTACCACCACTGATTCCACCACTATCACCCCTGGTATCACCACTACCACCACTGGTATCACCACTGCCACCACTGGTTCCACCACTATCACCACTGCTGCCATTGGTATCACCACTGCTACCACTGGTATCACCACTGCCACCACTGGTATCACCACTGCCACCACTGGTTCCACCACTATCACCACTGGTATCACCACTATCACCACTGGTATCACTACTGCCAACACTGGTATCACCACTACCACCACTGCAGCCATTGGTATCACCAATGCCACCACTGGTATCACCACTGCCACCACTGCCACAATTAGAATCACCACTGCCACCACTGGTATCACCATTACCACCACTGGTATCACCACTGCCACCACTGGTATCACCACTGCCACCACTGGTATCACCACTACCACCACTGCTGCCATTGTTATCACCACTGCCACCACTGGTATCACCACTGCCACCACTGGTATCACCACTGCCACCACTGGTTCCACCACTATCACCACTGGTATCACCACTATCACCACTGGTATCACCACTGCCACCACTGGTATCACCACTACCACCACTGCTGCCATTGGTATCACCACTGCCACCAGTGGTATCACCACTGCCACCACTGCCACAATTGGTATCACCACTGGTATCACCACTGCCACCACTGGTATCACCACTACCACCACTGGTATCACCACTGCCACCACTGGTATCACCACTGCCGCCACTGGTATCACCACTACCACCACTGCAGCCATTGGTATCACCACTGCCACCACTGGTATCACCACTGCCATCACTGCCACAATTAGTATCACCACTGGTATCACCACTGACACCACTGGTATCACCACTACCACCACTGGTATCACCACTGCCACCACTGGTATCACCACTGCCACCACTGGTTCCACCACTATCACCACTGGTTCCACCACTATCACCACTGATATCACCACTGCCACCACTGGTATCACCACTACCACCACTGCTGCCATTGGTATCACCACTGCCACCACTGCCACAATTGGTATCACCACTGGTATCACCACTGGTATCACCACTGCCACCACTGGTATCACCACTGCCACCACTGGTATCATCACTGCCACCACTGGTATCACCACTACCACCACTGGTATCACCACTGCCACCACTGGTATCACCACTGCCACCACTGGTATCACCACTGCCACCACTGGTATCACCACTGCCACCATTGGTATCACCACTGCCACCACTGGTTCCACCAGACCACAGACACCGAGCCGTCTTATCGCCATTCTCTTCCATCCCCCGACCGTAGACAGAGACCTCGTTACCCCCACAGTCACCCTACACTTTCACAACACTCTAACTTGCATGCATTTCACCACCCATCTAAGATATTTCTGTCTCATTTTCCCCTATGAAATCATCAAAGTCACTGTTCCCTTCAGACTTCATTCCCCCTGAATTTCAGGCATCATCATCATCATCATCAGCACCACCACCACAACCATCTCCACCACAACCACCTCCACCACAACCATCTCCACCACTACCATCTCCACCAAAACCATCTCCACCACTACCAACTCCATCACCATGATCGCCTGAAACTTCATCAACCCAACCATCATCAGCACGATCATCATCACCATCTCCTTCCCCACCACAAAGACGAGGGTGGCGTTGGCCTAGGAGAGGTAGCAGTGGGTGGCCGAGAGGTAGTCATCTGGCTCAGGGTCGTGTGCACCACACATGTACACAGCCGAGCATTTACCCAGGTGAAAACCGAGAGGGTGGAACCTAGAGTTCTGGGTCATTCACATCCAATGCTGGCCCCTTCACTGAAACTCAAGGTTTGAGAGTGGCAGCACCCAGAACACAACTGCATTACTTTCATTTTTTTTTTTTTTACGAGGGATTTGTTGAAACCAACAACTATGCCAGCTTCATGGGGACTGCACTAGATGTTTGGTACCTCTGCAATGAAGAGAAGATGGCCAGGTTCCTCGAGCTGTGCTTCCTTGTGGGTATTTGCCTCTTGCCAACTATAAGACACAATTGGCAGTCCACGGATGTACACGATTATCCCATATTTCAGAGTGGAAAGCAATTATTCAGGCCATCCTGAAGCACTTTCATGCTTTCAATAGTCTCGCCATACCCGAGGACAATCAAGACTGGCTAATTTGCACAGCAGTGCAGTATCTCCTTCAGAGGTTCAAGAAGGTTTACATCACGACTGAACATCTTAGCGTGGATGAGGGATCTCTGGGTTGGAAATGGCGGCTCTCCTTTCATGTATATAACCCTATGAAGCCCCTAAGTATGCCATCAAACTTTACATCTTGGCTAAGGCAAAGAGTGGTGGCTACATTTGGAATTTTGAGATAAACACTGGGGAGAAGAAATCTCTACAAAACACAGTGTGGGGCCTTGCTGAACTTTTGAAGGACAAAGGATACAAGTTGTACATGAACAATTATCACAACTTTGTATCACTGTGCGAACACCTCTTCAGTGAGAGTGTATTTGTGTGCCACGGTACAACTGGCAAGGGGAGCACCGAGGGAGCAGCAGGACATCAGCAGTGCTAGACACCTTCCTGATGATGGAGTGGAAGCTAGGCACAAGGGCAATATAATGGTGTTGCTGTGGATGGACAGACGTATCGTAAGTAAGGTGTCCACCTTCCACAGTGACACCACTGTCCATAGGTAGGTGCATGAGAAGGTGTAGGATCCAGACAGGAAGTTCCATCACATTACCAAAACCGTGAACAAGCCCGTCATGGTGGAGAACTACAATTGGCACATGGACGGGGTGGATCATTTCAATCAGATGATCCAGTACTACCCCGCCCAAAGGAGAACGGTCAAGTGGACAAAAAAAATGTCTTTTTCATTCACATGGCCCTCTCCAATGCCTACATACTGTACAAAAAGTACACCACCAGCCATATGACATTCCTAGAACTCCAGGAGCACATATGACACAAGCTCCTGGCATTGTGGAGGGAGGAGTGGCCTGCATCGGGTCTTGTCCTTCACCATGCCCCTGACCTTCCCACGTGACGATGACCACAGGTACCTGCAGGAACCACTCCATGAACTGCAGCCTCTGCTTTACCTGCAACAATCGTTTTACCTCCTGCAACCATCGCTCCACCTCCTGCAGTAGCTGGTCTGTCAGAAGTTAACCGGCCAGCTCCTACCACTGCACCTCCTGCAACAGTATGGAGGCGAGGAGATGAAGGAGCACCACCATCCAAGTGTCGTCGATATGTGGACGACAGGACACGCTTGGACCCAACACTGCACCAAGTCCTGGAACGAATCCTCGACAGGAAAAGGCTGCGGTGTTTGCTGTGCTATTTGCAGTAGCCTTTGATATTTCTAAAGCTTTTGACAGAGTTTGGCACCATTCCCAGTAGTCCAAACTCCCTTCCTATGGACTAACGTCTTTTGTTCCTTTGATTTCCTCATATCTCACCGACAGAAAAATAAAAGTAGTTGATGTATATTGCACTTTCCACTCAATTAACGCCGGCGTGCCGCAGGCATCAGTTCTAGTGCCAACCCTGTTACTGGTTCATATTAATTATCTCTTACCTGTCACCCACAATCCCATCCACTCATATGCAGGTGACTCAACACTTCACAGTTCATTCACACTCACACCCATTTACAAAGTCTGATATCCCTAACTCTGAACTCAGTGCAGCCATCTCCATAAATTCAAGATTTATCTACAATCAGTGAATGAGGACAAAACAACATTGTCTCAATTAATGCTGGTAAAACTAAAAATATACAATTTACTAATAGACAGATATTCCCAGATTCACACACACACACACACACACACACACACACACACACACACACACACATATATATATATATATATATATATATATATATATATATATATATATATATATATATATATATATATATACATATATTGCTCATGTAATGCCACTCAGGGATGAGTTGTTCTGGTCACTCTTATCTTAAATGTCGGGACCAACTGCTTAGCCCTGGGCTCCTACGCTCCTCCTGGGGCAATGTAGGATTGGATGATGAATGGATGGATGGGTGGTAATTATTTTGCAATGGCCAAATGTCATCAAATACTGTACAGTATTACATATCATAATATTTTAAGGTAAGAAAAAAATTTCAACACAATGTAACATATCATTTCTTTTAATCAAATTAGTTCTATATCCTGTACAGTCGTCAGCATAAATTCGCTGCATGTCTACTCGTGTGATGTGAGTCCTTTTATCTGGCAACAGTGTAAGGGGGCTAGTTGCCACATAGACTTTTATATACTTTAAAGATGAGTTTTTAAGAAGTGGTACTAGAGACTGCCTAGAGTACAATATTCTGTATACCGTATTTAGTATACAAAAGTGCAAGAACTGACAGAAAAATGTAATGGAACGACGAATGAGCGTAATATTCTGACATTTCTCATTATAACAGTATCTAAGCTCCCTTCCTCTCTCTCCCCCTTACTCCTTCTGTTGTCCTCCCCCTTCCCTCCCTCTCCCTCCTACTCCCCACCCACGTTCATGTCTCTTCACCTTCTCCTCTCCCCACCCTCTCTACCTTCATTCATTTATCCACGGCACTAACCTGACTGGTGCATCTCAATTCTCTTGACTGTTTACTAAACCCAGCCCGTCCTGTTCTCAATTGCTCGCAGTACTTTAATAAAACTAACTGTATCCAAGGCTGATTATCAATATTCCTTTCTGTTCTAGTCCCATTCTTACCCTCCCCGTCTCCTCTCCACTCCTTTTATTCCAGTTGTCATTCTTTTCTCCACCCCTTGTCACTGCCAACAGCCGCTAAATACAGAAACCTTTGAGGTCTCGTTCTTGTGATGTATTGCTTACTTTATTTATTTATTTTTATTTATTTATTTATTTTTTTTGAGAGAGCTTGGCAGTCGGTGGCTATTATTTCAGTAGGAGGAATTAACCAAACATTAGTGTCCAATCGTCCTCCTTGTCTATCTGTCTTTCCAGGGAAAATGTTCCCATTCTTTTCATGTTGTTCACTGAATCATGAAGCAGTATCAGAACCAATAATGTTTCCAATTGCTGCATCATATTTGGAGTAGAGTGTGGAAGAAAAAGACTGTGGCATGGCAAGGATCTCACATATGTAGTGGAGCAAAAAGGTTACAGGAATAGAAATGAAATAGAGAAGAGTGCTGTTCATTACGTAGGTAAGCGCCGTGAATAAAATATGGTAGACAGGGTGCGGAGAGAGGAGAATGGAAGTGAAGGACAGCAGGGGGAGGGAAGTAAGGTGATAGGAAGTGTGGGGAGGGACATGGGATGGATACGGGGAAAAGCGCAGACGTTTCATAATTCCACGACATTCTTCTGTAGTCTTTTGCACATTTTTCTGGAAATTAGATCTAAAGAATATTACATTTTGGGCGATTTATAGTACTAATTCCTACAAACACGTCTTTAAAACGTATAAAAGCCTATGTGGCAACTATTCCCACACACTGTTGCCAGACAAATCGACCCAACTCACACGAGCAGCATTGCAGCGAATTTGTGCTGAGGACTGTACATCTTATATATGGAAATAATGAAAGAAATACAATTAACTTGAAGCATAATCAATTCTGCAAGCACATGAAGTACAGCATGTACTTATTTCAAAATAACTTCTTCCTACTTTTTTCATGGAAATTTTGTCAATGATACTGTTTTAGACAAGCCAAATGTCATCAAATATTACATAATATAATATAACCTTATAAAAAATAAAAATATTAACACAATATCACACATCATTAGTTTCAATCAAATTAGTTCTATATCATGTACATCTTTTATTTGAGAATAATGAAGGAAATACAGTTAACTTGTAGCATAATCAGTTAGTTTCAGTGGGCTCCCAGATACCGGTGGGCCCTAGACCAATGGCCTACTTGGCTTATTGGGAAAGCCGGCCCCGTTTTTAAGTCAAAAAAAAAAAAAAAAACGAAACTCTAGCAATATTCTCATTGGTGGAGATCAGCAACTGTCTCCGACAATTGAAGTCTTCTAGTTGTCATTATTATTATCATTATTATTATTATTATTATTATTATGGCACTTTTCCATTCTGATTATCATCATACTTACTGAGGATGTATAACACCATGACACTGTTACAGTTCAAAGTTTCTGTGACCTTGACCGGCTTTTCGAAGTCAGAGGTTAAAAAATGTCCCCAAAACATGATTTTTCAACCTCAGAGTACTCCATAACTACAATAGATAGATGAACATGGAAGGAAATCCCATGATAGAATTGAAAAAAAAATGATGGCCATTCATGAGTGACATTACGATATTTCGGACACCCCAATTTTCAATTGCTCTTCCATACAGGAAAAAACAAAATATAATAAGTCACTGCTTGTCCCTACAGGTTTTGTCTGCTCATGGGCTAGGTCTGTTTAATTTTTGGATAGAGTTTGCTCAACTTTTTTTAGTTATTACAAAAAAAGATATGTTGTGCCTCTGAACTGTTCTGTCATAGGTGATCAGTTAATGTTTCTGATAGTTGCAGACTTCTGTGTTATTAGTACTATTGCACCGTTTTTCACCTCTGAATTTCATCATAATTATTGAGGGTTTACAGCACCATGGCTATATTACACTGACTCATTTCCAGTGACAGTGACTCATTTTTAAGATCACTGGTCCAAAAATTTCAGTAATCGTTAATATTAATGTCAACCTTAATTTACTCCATACCTATTACAGCTACATGAACTTGGAAGGAAAACCTGTGATTAAATTATATTTCAGACATTTGACTGTAATAGGAAAAGTTCATGGTAGGACACTAATTGACAGAGTTAGGGAATTAACAGAGGAATCAGTTGGGGAAAAACGGCGAAGATTTAGGAAGGGTGGAGCTTGTATAGATCAGATATTCATTCTTAAGTCTTTAGTGGAAAAGTTCCTAGAGAAGGGAAAGAAGTTGTATGCGGCCTTCATGGATTGGGAGAAAGCATATGACATGGTGGATAGACAAGGAATGTGGAAAATAATACTGTACTAATATGTGGTGTAAATGGGAAGCTGTTGACTGCCGTGAAGAGTATGTATGATGGGGCCACGACTGCAGTGCATGTGGATATTGAGCTGAGTGATTTTTTTTCAGTCTGAATGTTGGACTGAAACAGGGTTGTGTCATGTCTCCATGCCTGTATCAATCTGCACGTGAATCGGGTTATAAAAGAGTTACAGGGCAGTGCAGTGGATGTTGAGGCGATCCTAATGAGAGAGGGTAGTGTTTGGAAACCTCCAATACTGTTGTTAGCAGGTGATAATATAATGTTGCATGAAGATAAAAGGGAACTGCAAGGCTTGGTGAATGAGTCTGGGAGGGTTTGTAAGAAACGGATTCTAAAGTTGAATGTAGGGATGAGTAAAATTACGGTCTTCATGAGAAATGATGTCACTGAATGTACTATGAGGCTGGATGATGAGAATATGGACAATGTGATTGCATTTAAGTACCTGGGTAGTGTGATGAGCAAGGATGGCATTTTGGAGGGTGATGCACATGAAAGTGTACAACAGGAAAGAAATGATGCTGGTTCTTTGAAAGCAGTGATATGACAAATGAATGTCAGCATGGCAGTTAAAAAGTCGCAGCAAGATAGTACTGTGATACCAACTCTAAAGTATGGAAGTGAAGCCTGGACCTTGTTGGAAGGAAAGAAGAGTGAGAGCAGTGGAAATGAGTTGTTCGAGAGGATCATGGTGAAGTTAAATAGAGAGACAGGCTGACAAATAAGGAAGTGAAGGATCATTGTGTTGTGGATGTGACAGAAAGCGTGAAGAGAAATACTCTGTGGTGGTTTGCCCATGTGGAGAGAATGGAAAGCGATAGACTAACGAGGAGAGTGTACGTGAGTGAAATGAAGTGGGGGGAGAGGGAGGGGGAGGCCAAGCAAGAGATAGTGGGATGGAATGGAGAAGTATATGAGAGGAGGGGGTGTGAACTTGAGCAGGGCAGCGAAATGGAGGGAGACAGGGCTACATGGAGGCAATTTGTTTGTGGCCACCCTTTACGGGATTAAAGTGTCTGGTGATAGAAAGATAGGCAAACATTTGTAGAGAAAAAAAATGAAGGTCATTCATGAGTGGCAGTACGATATTTCGTGTGTAATGCAAGAATTCTGGTCACCGGTTGTAATGGTCAGAATTTAGAGATTATGAAAAATGGGTAGCGTGATCTTATTGGAGAATTTATGGGAAATTAGGTAGCGTGATCTTATTTGAGTTTATGGGAATGTGATAGCGTTATCTAATTACAGGGTTTATGGGAAATGTGGTAGCGTGCACTTTTGAGGAGAGTGCGTGAGCCGTTAGATATTAAGCACACTTTGCGGGCCACTCAATCTCATCTGCACTATACCCTTTAAGATAACAAAACTCGAATTTCAAAATGACTTAACCTAAGATTAACTAAGCATTAAGAACTATGACAGATTATTCTACTAACTGGGAACGATCAAAGCAGATAAAATATGATCACGGTCTGTAACTCCAGAGTTATGAATATTTACAAACCTAAATTAATACTCGAAGAATACTGATACACCTGGATGTATTGATCCCGTTGTCACAGTTGGACTCGCTGGGAAGATGTAAAGATTACCACCAAGAAATTCCCACGATTTAGCACGTATAATACAAGAATCATGTTCAACTGAATATAATTTTCAAATAGATCAGTAATCAAATGGACAATTATCAAATGGACCAGCC
>NC_136984.1:16830632-16890632 GCF_032717465.1 Coenobita brevimanus
CCTATGATTTCATCATCCTTTGTGTAATTCTAACGTACAGTGTGCTACATGTTTGATCACGAGCGTGTTCTACCTCACTCCCCCCCTCCTCCCTTATAGCAGAGTAAGTCGTTCTTTTTGTTGTTTAGAGCAGGAGTGTCAACTCTTTGTCCCCTCTGGCTTCATTTGCGCGTCCTTCTTACAAGTTGTATCAAGCTCTGCTGGCCCCTGTATAATGAGCTTAGTCTCTGCATTATTGCCACTTAGATCTACTCCTCATTTTGCTCACATCTCTGTCCTCCCCTGTACAGTTGTTATTATTGTGAGTGCTCAGGAAGTCTCCAACCATCTAGCAGCTGTGTAATTTGAGTATAAGTGTTAATACATTTTTTTCTTGTACTGTATAGAATAAGGTGTTGATTTGTAGGCCTAGTGAGGTTTTTGTGATTCATGTGTTTTTATGTCAGTCATTTTTTGATAATATTTTGTATCTGTAATAATATATCTTGCGTTAACTGAGCATTATCCAGTGTTTTCTCATTTATCAGGGCTGACGTAGATAAATTTACTATTGCTAGTTTCTTGTTAATAGAGGCTATTGCAGTTACCATATATTTAACCTGTTTTTTGCCATTACATTATCCTTATGAGTCCTGAATGTTTTGTTGTTAGTTTGAGCATTAAACTTCAACTTGTAATTTTACCTAACTCTTTTGTTTTGAACCTGGAACTTTACGGGACAGTAGTGATTTTTAGTATTCTCACTTAAAGTGTACATTATCTTTCTCTGTTCCGTAACATAAATTTGGCGACCTCATATCAGGATATTCAGGATATTATCATAAGGATATTGCTTGATATTTTGTGACTGTGATTTATTCATGATGTCTACTATTACTACGCTTGATGAAGCCAAAGATTTTTTGTCAAATGTGCAAACAGTGTGTGATGTAGAAAACAGAACAAAGAATGAACTTAAGCTTGTTGCTCAACAATTGGGAATTGCTGTTCGCTTTCATCATTCTAAAGATCAAATTGTTGACATGATTAATGAAAGCTTGTTTAATGTAACTCCTCCAAATGAGCAAAAGCAGATTGAATTAGCTAAGTTACAGCTAGCCCTGCAGGAGGCTCGTGTTAAGGAGGCTGAATTTCAGGCAAATGCTAAGGAGGCTGAGTTTCAGGCTCGTGCTAAGGAGGCTGAGTTTCAGGCACAAGTTGAACTTGCTAGGATTTAGGCAGACCATGAGTATCGCATGAAACAAGGTGGAACTGGATCATCTAGCTCTGATGATTTTGATGTGGCTAAAAATGTTAAACTTGTCCCTCCTTTTAATGAATCTGATTTAACAAAGTATTTTCAGTTGTTTGAGAGGGTAGCTACAGGTTTTAATTGGCCCAAAAAGTATTGGCCAGTACTCCTTCAAACTGTTCTCTCCGGTAAAGCTCAAGTAACTTATGCATCTTTGCCTCAGGATCAATCTCATAATTATGATGTAGTTAAGAGCTTGATTCTTAAGGCCTATGAGCTTGTTCCTGAAGCCTATAGAGTAAAATTTAGGACAACTTATAAGCAAGATAAGCAGTCCCATGTTGAGTATGCAAAAATCAAAGAAGATCTGTTAGAGCAGTGGTTAAATTCTAAGAATGTAGATTCTGAGTTTGACAAATTTAAGCAGATGATTTTGCTGGAGGACTTCAAAAGGTGTATTTGCAAAGATGTAAGCCTATATCTTGATGAGAGAAGAATAGATAATTTGTCTGATGCTGCAGTTTCAGCTGATGAATATGTTCTCACTCACAAGAAATATTCTAGAGAAAGAAGGAAAGCTGAGAGTAAGTACGTTACTTCAAATCAGAGTACAGGTAACAAGAAAGAGAATAAGGATGATGTTTCTCAGGAAGTAAATACCAGCTCCACCTCTAGATTTCAGAAAAGTAAATGTACTTATTGTAGTAAGCTTGGTCATACTACGGAGAAATGTTTCAGGAGACAGCGTGATGTGAACAACAAGGAGTCTTTAAATATTCAGTCAATTGGTCTAGTGTCCACCCTTGAGAGTTCCCAGAATTCTTTAACTGAGTTAACTGAACCTGCTTTGAGGGGTAAATTAAATTCTCATGATAAAGCTCCTCTTTTGAGCAGTAACGTGGGTGACACTCTCGAGAATTCATGTGCTAATTTCCTGTCTGATGGTTTTGTCAGTCCTCTGGACAGTAATGACAGGAAATCAGTTAAATTATATCGTGATACAGGTGCTTGCCAATCACTTATGCTGACCAGTGTTCGAGGCTGTAATCTTACAAGGTGTAGGGAATAATTACTTCTCTGTCCAACTGTGCAGAGTGAATTTAGAGTCTGGTTTTGTTAATGGTCCCGTTATGGTTGGGTTGGTTGAGACACTCCCAATGTCAGGTGTAACTTTCTTACTTGGAAATGATATTGGTGTAAGTCAAGTGTGTCCAGCTCCTCATTTGTCTGGTGAGCCAGTGGCTGCGACCCAGGATTGTGGTGTCCCTAATGTGTTCTCTGCATGTGCTGTCACTAGGGCTAAGTCTAAAGTTACTGGTGACTTAGAGGATAATGATGGTGATGATGTTATCCTAGCTGACACTTTTCTTGCTAATTTGGACCACTCACCAGATGAGGCAGTACCCCGTAGTGTTGATAATTTGTCTCGTCAAGAGTTGGTTGAGTTGCAGGTTGCTGACCCTGAGTTGAAAGGTCTAGCTAACTCTGCTTGCAGTGAGGAAGAGTCAGCCGGTGCTTCTACTTGTTATTATATAAAGTCGGGAGTACTTATGAGCAAGTGGAGACCCCCAACAGCATCAGCCGACTGTGAATGGGAGGTTGTACATCAAGTTGTCATCCCTCGTGTTTGTAGGCAGGATATCATTAGAGTGGCTCATGATTCCAGTTTGGCAGGACACCTTGGAGTGAGGAAGACTTTGGCACGCATTTTGAAACACTTCTACTGGCCAGGTATCTTCAGGGATGTTTCCTGGTATTGTAAGTCTTGTCACACCTGTCAAGTTGTGGGGAAGTGTAATCAGACCGAAAAGGTTGCACCTCTAGTTCCCATTCCTCCTTTTGAGGCGCCCTTCACCCGTGTGTTGGTGGATATTGTGGGCCCTCTTCCTAAAACTTCTTCAGGATTTTCTTATGTGTTGACCCTGATTGATATGGCTACTAGTTATCCTGAAGCCATTCCACTTAGAAATATCTCAGCAAAGAACGTGGTTAAGGAAATGCTAGGGTTCTTCTTAAAGTTTGGTCTGCCCAAGGAGGTACAGTCAGACCGGGGAAGTAATTTCATGTCAAATGTTTTCAAGCAGTCTCTGAAAGAGTTGGGCATCACCCAGATCACGTCTTCAGCTTACCATCCCCAGACCCAAGGAGCGTTGGAGATATATCATCAAACACTCAAATCGATGCTCAAGAAATACCGTTTGGAACATCGGAAAGACTGGGATAAAGGTCTTCCATTCGTTGTGTTTACCGCAAGAGAATCTCCAAATGAATCACTGGGCTTCTCACCTTTTGAACTTGTGTTTGGCCATGAAGTAAGAGGACCCCTTAAGCTACTCAAGGAATGCTGGCTGTCGGAGGAAGATGACGTCAACCTGCTGGAGTATGTGATGAAGTTCAAAGAACGGCTGTCCACTGCTTTACAGCTGGCGAGAGAGAATTTAGGAGCTGCTCAGGAGAAGATGAAGACTTGGTATGATAAGAAGTCCAGGTTACGCCACTTTCAGCCAGGAGATCAGGTTTTGATTCTGCTACCTGTGCATGGGCAACCTCTTCAAGCCAAGTTTAGTGGTCCTTATTTCGTGGAGAAGAAACTCAGTGATGTCAACTATGTCATCGCCACACCAGATCGTAGAAAGAACAAACAACTTTGTCACATCAACATGCTAAAGTTATATCACAGACAGGACGAAAATAATCCAGTCTGCACTGTAGCTGTTCCACCCAAGTCTGCAAGTGAAGTTCTCCCATGCAGCATGAGCCTGAGTGATAGTTTGGGGAAGAATCCTGATATCATGAATGATCTCCAGAGTAAGCTTTCTCATCTACCTCCTGAGGAAAGGCAGGAGTTTTCAGCATTACTGCAGGAGTACCCGCAAGTGTTCCTTGCCACTCCAGGAAGAACCACTGTGTTGATGCATGATGTCGATGTTGGAGACGCAAAGCCAATTAAACTGCCTCCTTACCGTGTGAACCCAGTGAAAATTCCTCTCATCCAGAAGGAGCTTGGCTACCTGTTGGACCACAAGATGATTGAGCCATGTCAGAGCGAGTGGAGTTCTCCTGTCACTCTAGTCCCTAAGCCAGGTGGGTCACAGCGGCTTTGCATCGACTATAGACGAGTTACTCAGATAACCAAAACAGACACTTACCCTCTCCCTCGCGTGGAAGATTGCATAGACAAGATCGGAAAGGCTAGGTACATAATTAAGTTTGATTTGTTAAAGGGATACTGGCAAGTACCTATGACTGAACGTGCTAGGGAGATCTCATGTTTTGTAACACTAGGAAAGACTTTTGCATGTTCTGTAATGCCATATGATATAAAGAATGCACCAGCCACATTTCAGAAGCTCATGAATGTTGTAACAGAAGGTTTGGCAGGGTGTGTTGTTTATATTGATGATGTATTAATCTTCAGTGACAAATGGAAAGATCACCTATGCCATGTCAGTAAATTTCTTCAGCGTTTGGTTCAGGCTAATCTCGTAGCTAATTTATCAAAGCGTGAGTTTGGTCAAGCTAAAGTTCAGTACCTTGGGTGCGTAATTGGCGATGGACACGTTGCACCACCAGGAGCAAAGGTTCAGGTTATAAGTGATCTTCCCAGACCTAAAAGTAGGAAAGAGCTACAAAGATTTTTGGGAATGGTAGGTTATTACAGGTTATTTGTTCTTAATTTTCAATTATTATATCACCACTTACAGACCTACTGAAAAAGGGAGTTAAATTTGTCTGGACCGATAACTGTGAATCCTCTTTCAGCAAACTTAAAGCTATCCTATTAAGTCAGCCAGTGCTCGCTACTCCAAATTTTGCTAAGCCTTTTAAGATGGCTGTTGATGCAAGTGATACAGGAGCTGGGGCTGTTTTGCTGCAAGAGGATGATCAGGGTATTGAACACCCTGTATCTTATTACAGTAAGAAGTTCACTCCACCTCAAGAGAACTACTCAACTATTGAGAAAGAGCTTTTGGCCTTGATTTTGGGTTTACAGCATTTTTCATTTTATTTGTGTTCTGGTTTTGACCCCATAGTCATTTATACCGATCATAACCCACTGAAATTCCTTAGTAAGTTTAAAGATAAAAATCAGAGATTGACAAGATGGAGTCTACTTCTTCAGGAGTATTCATTAGATATACAACATGTCAAAGGGAAAGAAAATAATATTGCAGATTGCTTATGTAGACTTTAGACAGATTGTTTTAGAGTAATAAGAAATTTCCTTTGTAAATTTCTTTTTCTTTGTGGGGAGGTGTTACATAGCCTATGATTTCATCATCCTTTGTGTAATTCTAACGTACAGTATGCTGCATGTTTGATCACGAGCGTGTTCTACCTCACTCCCCCCCACCTCCCTTATAGTAGAGTAAGTCGTTCTTTCTGTTGTTCAGAGCAGGAGTGTCAACTCTTTGTCCCCTCTGGCTTCATTTGCGCGTCCTTCTTACAAGTTGTATCAAGCTCTGCTGGCCCTTATATAATGAGCTCAGTCTCTGCATTATTGCCACTTAGATCTACTCCTCATTTTGCTCACATCTCTGTCCTCCCCTGTACAGTTGTTATTATTGTGAGTGCTCAAGAAGTCTCCAACCATCTAGCAGCTGTGTAATTTGAGTATAAGTGTTATTACATTTTTTCCTTGTACTGTATAGAATAAGGTGTTGATTTGTAGGCCTAGTGAGGTTTATTCATGTGTTTTTATGTCAGTCATTTTTTGATAATATTTTGCATCTGTAATAATATATCTTGCGTTAACTGAGCATTATCCAGTGTTTTCTCATTTATCAGGGCTGACTTAGATAAATTTACTATTGCTAATTTCGTGTTAATAGAGGCTATTGCAGTTACCATATATTTAACCTGTTTTTTGCCATTACATTATCCTTATGAGTCCTGAATGTTTTGTTGTTAGTTTGAGCATTAAACTTCAACTTGTAATTTTACCTAACTCTTTTGTTTTGAACCTGGAACTTTACGGGACAGTAGCGATTTTTAGTATTCTCACTTAAAGTGTACATTATCTTTCTCTGTTCCGTAACAATATATATATATATATATATATATATATATATATATATATATATATATATATATATATATATATATATATATATATATATATATGGAAAATGTGAGTAAGTTTAAGTACTTGGGTAGTGTGATGAGTATGGATGGAGGTTTGGAGGGTGATGTGCTTGAAAGGGTACAGTAGGGAAGAAAGGTTTTATATATATATATATATATATATATATATATATATATATATATATATATATATATAGATATAATATTTTATTGTATTAATTTTTTTATTTGTATTCTTATTTTTTAGATTTTTTATTTTTTAAACCTTACGTTATGTAACAGAAAAAAAAAATAATTAACCTAAAACTAATAACCTAACAGACAAATTGCTAACCTATACTAAATCCTAAAAAGAGAAATAGCTAAACCTACAGTAATGATAAAAAGAATAATACCTCGACCAAGAGAACTCCATTGACTACAGATATGTAATGCCTTTCTACATTACATACCTGGATTCATCACCTGGCGACTGTCAGTCGAGGCACAACCTAATATAGGGGACATCAATATATGAAAGGGGAGTAGACGAGTCAGGAACATTTCCATATACGTCAGCTGTCGTCCCTAATTAGAATAACTTAAGCAAAATGGTATAATGTATTTACATAATATGAAAAAAAACTGAAGGACTTCGCCCAACAGAGCACCATCGACTGCAACTGCCCAATACCTTTCTATATTGCACTTGCATTCATCAGCTGGTGACTGTCAGGCGAGGAACAGGGTTTAATGTAGGGGACATCAATATTAGAAATAGATCAGTGGGAGGAGGACCTATTTCAAATACGTCAACTGTCAACCCTACTTAACAGTACAGTATATTCATATTTACAGTTGATAAAAAAAACAAAATCATACAGTAAAAAAGTCACATCACTCTGATCAGTCCGGTCTCTCTCAAGAAAGCCATCAATTTATCAGTCATAACAATATCCCCATCACCCAGGATGGTGGAAAGGGTGAAGGGGACGTCTACTGCGGCACAGTAATTTAAAAGTGAAGCACGTTCACGAAAAAATCGCCGACAACGCAGAATGATATGAATGATAGCTAACACCGCATCACAGATGTCAGTGCGGTGGAAAGCGTCTTTCCATGTACGGTTTCATGTGTGTTACCAAAGTGGCATTGAGCCATAATTGCGCCAGGACTTTCTCCTCAAGACGACTGGGACGGTTGGCAGTATCCCAGTCGCCCAGGTAAGGCTTACAGGTTGGAATATTAAGTCTGGTCCACTGACTTTCCCACAGAAGATTTATTGATTTCTTTCCGAGAGAGAGACTCGACCATAGATCACGAAGAACGTCCCAAATCTCCTCAAGCTCTCCAGCCGACTTTGCAAGTAAGTCAGCCTACTCATTGCCGTAAATACGACAATGACCAGGCACCCAGATCAGCATGAAGGACTTGTTGCACGAATGCAATTTGGTAACCCTTTGAGATTTCAAAGACGCGATTTCGAGTCATCGTAAATCCAACTGATGAGATTCTGATGACTCGAATTCAAGTCATATGAAACAACATTTGTTTTTTGCATGTTTTCCATATCCTACCTGGGCTTGTTTTATATACACTATCCTGTTTATCCTTTTCCAACTATTTAGTTTTACACTGACAAGTACATCAGACAGACATGCATAATAAATTCGCTTTTACCATGGATAATATCAGTATTACAAGCATGGATATTTGCCTGTGTGACAGCGAGAGTTTTCGCTTTTCTCTGTGAAAACTAACGTAAATTGCCATAACCTATATATCAACGGAAAGGTAATTTACTGTAGATTGATATGGTGCAATCAAATTTCATGTAACTCTAATACTTTTTTTTTTTTACAAGTATTTTTCTACAGAAGGGTGTGCAATTTTTCCTTTTCGGCTAACTTCTACTCGTTCTATTGGCCTTTTACCTACCGTATTTACCTTTTTCAACCATACTACAATAAAGAGCAACTATTCAGCTTTAAAATGGTACCATATTCATTAGTCTACCATAAAAAGTTAGTGTACAGTGGCCGATTAAGTACAAATATCACTACACGACGGTGCACTGTATGTGCAAAAGGCTGAATCTGGCACAGACACAATCGGCGGAGGGCCGAAAATCCCAAAGGGTTAATAATGCGGACGTGGATCTCATCAGAGTCCGTAGTACAAGAAGCAATTGCCTGGAGAACTGATTTTGAATCCAAAAATATGACAAATGAGTCATGCCGAGAAGTGAGAGCATAGTCTATGGCTCTGTCAATAGCAAAAAGTTCGGAGGTAAACACAGATGTATGAGTCGGCAATCAATACCTTAGGGCACATTCAGTCAACCACACACTAGCACCCACACATGCACTCGACTTGGAGCCGTCAGTGTGTAATTGGTGGGACCCCAAGTGATGAACGATGATGGATCTCCATCTCTGGCGCCTCGGTCTTTGGTGCTGGGAGCCATGATACATCAACTGTAAAGCCGGGTGGCTCCCAAGGCACTATATTTTTAAACACCAACTTGTCACAGTCTTTGAGGTCCACACAAAGCTCCTGAGTTAGTATGTGGAGGCAGACGACAAGTGGCTGATGCACACTCACATAAGATGGTGGTATTGACACAGGAGGGTACAGGCCACATTGCCGATATTACTTTTCCATGATGTTCTGAACTCATACGATAATGCCAAGTGGTCACAGAGAATACGGAGGGGAGGCACATTTGCCTCCACTTCCATACAAGCTACACGGGTACACCGGACAGCTCCAAGACACATTCGCAGACATTTATTCTGCAACACATCCAATCCTTTCAGCGTGGCATCGGATGCCGATCCATACACCTGTGCACTATAGTCTAGCTTCGATTGAATAACGGACTTACACACCATTAATAAAAACTTTCTGTTGGCACCCCATGTAGTACCCACTAGGTACTTGAGGACATTTAATGGCTTATCACAAAGAGCAAGAAAATTATTAACATGAATTTTGAAGTTCAAATGACGATCAAAATGTATTCCCCAAAACTTTACAGAATTTTGAAAAGGTAGTGCCTGATTATCCGAAGTTAAGCACAAATTAGGTACGTTACAATAAATGGAGACTACAGCAGCATACTTAGGGATCATTCGTTTTGTTTCGTTTTTAAAGGCTCCAACATGCTTGCATGTGTCCGCCTTGGTCACCTAATGGCGGCTCTCCACGCTGCACGGTCCATTGCAGCCTCCCTGTTCAGTCCCTTAACCCTAAGGTCACACTTAATGACCTCGTCCCGTGTCTTTCTCGGTCTACCCCTCATAACCCCACCCCCAATAATAACACTTCTCACCTTCCTCACCCAGTTATCATCCCCCATCCTCTCCACATGTCCAAACCACCTCAATCTACCTCTCCTGATCACAACACCAATACACTCCAGTCCCATCCTACCTCTCAACTCTTCCATTGTAAACCCAGCCCCTCCAGGCCTTGGACGCAGGGACGCACTGCACATCCACCTAATTATTGTCATTTCTGTACGTCTGAGCCGGCGAATATCTTCCTCCTTCACTGCCCAGGTCTCACTGCCATACAGCATTACACTCCTAACACATGCTGCATACAAAGACCCCTTAGCACGTAGGGAGAGCCCTCTCAATGTCAGGAGAGGCAAGAGCTCCCTGAACTTCTTCCAACCACTTCTCACCCTACCCACAGAGCTAGCTCCAGCCCCACCTCCAGCACACAACATGTCTCCCAAATAACAAAACTTTTCCACACACTCAAGAGATTCACCAGCAAGTTCAATCCTTTCACACCTGACAATCTCCACCTGCTCACCCCGGCACGCCGTACACATAAAATCAGCATTATCTCGCAGTCTACCTCTGATACCACTACATCTCTTATGCACCCATTTATCACACACACCGCACAAGATGGAATTACTTCCCACGCCCTTGTGGCAAACTGCACATGGCCACTCTCCCTCGTCTTTGACAGTACCGCCACCAACCCTAGATATCATTACTTTTGTTTTATCTGCATTAACCCTTAAACCCTTTTGCCCCATACCATCTCTCCACTTCCTAAACCTTTCCTCCACCTCCCTTTCATTCTCTGCAATCAACACCAAATCATCAGCATACAACAACTCCCACGGGAGTCCGTTTCTAAAGTCACTTGAAAGGGCTTCAAGTACGATGATAAACAACATGGGACTCAAAACTGACCCCTGATGCACACCAACATTCACGGAAAACTCATCACTCAAATCTCCATTCACTCTCACCTGGGTGTGAGCACCCACATACATGGCCACAACCACCCTAACCAGCCACTCCCCCAAGCCAAGCTTTCTCATTGCCCACTTCACCACCTCTCCAGGGACTCTGTCGAAGGCCTTTTCCAAATCAACAAAAACAAAATAAAGATCCCTTCTCCTACCAATATATTTTTCCTGAAGCTGTCGAACAATGAATATGGCATCAGTGGTCCCCCTACCTGGCATAAACGCAAACTGCATCTCATCAATATTCACCCTTTCTCTAATCATACCTTCTAAAACTCTCTCCATTACCTTCATTATCTGATCTAAAAGCTTTATACCTTTATAATTTCCTCTTTCCAGGGCATCACCCTTCCCTTTATACGCATTTACAATTACACTCTTCAGCCAATCATCTGGGACAACATACTCATAAATAATCCTATTTATCGGGTCAGTGACTAAACTCACCCCTATATTGCCTGAGGCCTTCAACATTTCGGGATGGAAAACTTTAATCCCCACTGCAAGGCCCATTGGTGGACGGAGTCAAGGGCTGCTTGAATCTGCCCAGCCGAAAATTGTGCATTATGGGAAGAGTGCCATATTGCACAATCGTCAGCATAGAGTGAGTATTTAAGATTCATCGGGATGGGAGCTGATGACAGAATATCATTGAGTATAATGCTAAATAAAGTGGGACTAAGCACACTTCCTTGCAGCACCCCGTTTTCCTGGATAAATATGTCCAAGGTTACATTACGGAGCAATTTGACAGAGAAATTCCTGTCCCTTAAGAAATTTGAAATAACAATAGGCAAATTTCCTCTTAAACCATAAGCATAGAGCTTCATTAGTATACCGTGTCACCATGCCATGTCATAGGCTTTATGGATGTCCAAAAACACCCCAATACAATGCTCCAAATTCATTAAAGTATCTGGTGAACCTCTGTATTTACAGAAGCCACATTGTTGATCATTTAACAAAGTCTTCGACTCTAAAACAAAAGAAGCCTATGTTTACCATGTGTTCCATGATCTTACATAGACAAGAAGTCAACACAATAGAACGAAATGAAGTGGGATTCATAAGACAACCAGCCTCTTTGGGTATCAGTATGACGTGCGCAAAAGCGCAAAGTGCCATGAGTTTGGGAACGTTCAAGACGCCCAAATCTCATTGTACAATGCTAACATCTTAACCCCTTAACCGCGGGGCGTCACTTTCGTGACGCTTGGGAGCAAGGGATCATACCGCGGGGCGTCGCTTTTGTGATTCTGTGTTATTTTGAATTCACCCGGGCTTTCAAGTGGGGGCTTGTATCATCTATCAGTACTGACAATGTCCAACACTAGTCAGCACTCCTAATCTCATCTGTACTCCCATCCATTGTTGACAATTTAGCCATTTCTCCCCGTTCTTGACTCCCCTCCCTACCCCCACTCCATTACCCTATCCTCTCGCCTGCCCGGCCATGCTACGCTTGTCATAAAGACTTTGTAGTTAATTGTAGAGAAGTATTTTTTAGACTTGTGGTCGAGCGGCTTTTATATCTTGTAGTAGTTTCCCCACCAGATGTCATGTAGTGACGGGAGAGGTAAAGAATAGTATGGGACTATTTTTATTTGTCTTGGAAATATTAAACAGGTATAATAGTATAAGTCCTGGGTAGCTACCTCCCTGTCTCGCTATCTCTCTCTCTCTCTCTCTGTTCTCAAGCTAATCTCCGTCTCGACCTCTCTCTAGGGTCGCTTGTCTCCTTCTCAACTCTCTTTCCTAAAATCTCGTGTAGTAGGGTGTGTGTGTCCCGCACCTTCCTCATGGCAACAGAACCTTCTCACGAGAGGACTGCTGACAGCTATGAATCATCTCCTTACTGGCCGCTGTCGTCAGCTTTCCCCCGTGTAAGCGTTTAGCGCTGCTCGCTTCTCGCAAACACAACACCTTCTCATCATTTGACTTCCTGCTTCTATCTGTCTCTCTATCTATCTATTTATCTATCTATCTATTATGTAGTCTGTCCAGATATACCACCATCTCATACATCAGCCTCAGGATTATACATAGCACCAGACTACTGTGCGGTATTTACACCATCCATGTCTACTTTTTCCACCATCAATCACTACGCCATCCTCAATCATACACACAAACATTTCTCTAGTGATTTATTCGGTGTGGGATGAAGACCGCCGCTACTTGTAGGTGCGTGTAGAAGATTATACAGACGACGTAGAGTTGTTAATTGTAGTTGATTGTAGATGGCTGTAGTTGATTGTAGATGGCTGTAGTTGATTGTAGATGGCTGTAGACTTTGTAGAACTGAAGCTAACCTTGTAGTCTCGGTTGCTTTTGTAGAAATTTGCTTTTAATTCGGAGACGCTGTCCGCAGATTTGCTGATTTGTCGTTAAGCTACTTGCAAGGCGTCGAGTGATCTCTTGACCTCTGCATCAGCGTAATGATCTGGGAGACGGAGGGGGCAGGAGCTGATATTGTTGGTTGTTGTCAATCTTGATATTTTGTAGGAATTTAATGTTGATTCGTAGACGAGGTTCGTATACGTTCGCTGCCACCAAATGTCATAAAGACTTTGTAGTTAATTGTAGAGAAGTATTTTTTAGACTTGTGGTCGAGCGGCTTTTATATCTTGTAGTAGTTTCCCCACCAGATGTCATGTAGTGACGGGAGAGGTAAAGAATAGTATGGGACTATTTTTATTTGTCTTGGAAATATTAAACAGGTATAATAGTATAAGTCCTGGGTAGCTACCTCCCTGTCTCGCTATCTCTCTCTCTCTCTCTGTTCTCAAGCTAATCTCCGTCTCGACCTCTCTCTAGGGTCGCTTGTCTCCTTCTAAACTCTCTTTCCTAAAATCTCGTGTAGTAGGGTGTGTGTGTCCCGCACCTTCCTCATGGCAACAGAACCTTCTCACGAGAGGACTGCTGACAGCTATGAATCATCTCCTTACTGGCCGCTGTCGTCAGCTTTCCCCCGTGTAAGCGTTTAGCGCTGCTCGCTTCTCGCAAACACAACACCTTCTCATCATTTGACTTCCTGCTTCTATCTGTCTCTCTATCTATCTATTTATCTATCTATCTATTATGTAGTCCTATACGCTAAGTAAATCTTCCCTGGAATTTTTCACTGATTTCATCCATTGATATAAGCCCTATGTCGTATTCTTATACCAAATAATATATACAAGAAAGAAATCAGGTAAGTGAGAGTGCCATACACCTGGAATTGGCTAATTATCACCTGACAACACCTCACGTGCACTCGTTCGCTAATTTTCGCTGTTTTTTTCCCCTTGAAATATGCCGTATAATCTATTTTCGTAATAAATATACATGTAAGGAGAGAAGGGAGAACCCTAAGTGATATTTACATTCACCTGGAACTACCTAATTTATAATGTATTGTCTACATTTCCTGCCAATCATATCAGTGCTACACAAAGCTGTTTCAAGATTTAACATTGGTAGCTCTGATTATATATCTCCTAAGTAGGCCTCTAATCTATTTTCGTAATAAATATACATGTAAGAAGGAAGGAGAAGCCTAAATGATATTTACATTCACCTGGAACTACCAAATTTATAATGTATTGTCTAGATTTCCTGCCAATCATATCAGTGCTAGGCTTAGCTGTTTCAAGAGCTACGTTGGTAGTGCTGAATAACCCTCAAGTAGGCCTCTCAACCCGGGCCGGCCCTCCTAGCAGTTCTCTCTCAGATTCCGAAGAGGAGGTACGGCTCATCCTCTTGCTGACTTCAGGGCCTTTTTTCACCCCCATGCAAGGGCCCTGTGACCTTTACCCCCTACTAAACCTCGTGTGGAAAGAGGTAAAGGGCTGACAATTGATAAAAGAGTGACTACGATCTTTCTATTGAGTAAAACAGTGCAAGTGGAATTGTAAATAATGTGTAAATAATGTGTAAACAGCAAGTGAAAGTAATGAATGTAAATATACGTGAACAATGGAAAATAGTTTTATAAGTTATTTCAAGTGACAGTGCACAACACAGTGTAAATAAAATAGAAATGTAAATAACGTAAATAAAATAGAGAACGTAAATAGAAATGTAAATGAGTAGTATTATAAGAATACGAGTATATACCCTAGGAGTAATGAAAGTGAAAGTTTCACTCTAGCATGTCTGAATGCTATGAGTTATGAGAGTGAAGATGAAAGTGACATTCACTCTCAGTGCCAGTATACAGGACGAGAAAGTGAATGCTACGTATTTTACTGAAAGAAATTAGAATCCCTACAGTGACAATAAACTAATACTACTGAAGGAAACTTATGGATAAAGACTGTAGATATATATAAGCGTTATATAGTAATAGAAATATAAAGTGTGAGGGGTTTTATGAATAATAAATGACAGACTACCATGAGCGAACTAGTGCCAGTGCGACGATCAGACGCGCTCGTAATTTCCATTGCTTTCACAGTGGTTTTTTTTTGAGTATGGATCCCAAACTACTTGAAAATTGTAGAATAGTGTTTATAGTGTTTGTATCTGGCTGTGGTAATCATATTACGGGTTGTCGGGAAGTGTAAAGTGGAGACTTCGTTACCCTACTTCAGAGGTCTCCACAAGTCCTACGGTAACCGACGAAGGCTCAACAATCATTCCAGGAGAAAGCTGAAGGTATGTGCCATAAGCATATGTAATTTTATTATTCTAGGACTAATAACTGATTTTTGACAAATATTTTTTGAGAGTCTGTCGGAGCCCAAATAACCCCGCGGCACACGCAAGTCATTGGTAAACAAGCCCGCGGTGTAGGGGTTAAGCAGGTTGTCCTGATTAAGATGATGGATCATACCGTACGTGATGGTGTCTGGTCCAGGGCTGGTGTCTTTACAGGATATAAGGGCAAGGAGCAGTTCATATAGAGTAAACTCTTGGTTGTACGGGAAGTCTATCTCTTCTGTGGCAAAGTCTATTATCTGTAGCTCAGCCATGCGTTTATGATGTTGGAAACGATGGTCATAATTGGCTGAGCTACTTACATGAGAAAAACTCCTGGCGAGGATGTTAGCAACGTCCATGGGATCGTCATAGATGGAGTTCTTCACCTGCAGGGTGGTCACAGGGAAGTATAGGCTTTTATTATGTAATATTCTAATAGTGGACCAGACTTTACTTAATGGTGTACTACGAGTAACTATGGACACAAAGGACCTCCAGAAGTCACGTTTGGCCCTTCTGATTATTCTCCTTGCCTTAGCCCATGCCTGTTTGTATGCAATAAAATTTTCCTCGGTGGGCTGACTATAAAAAGTTCTGTATCTTCTATTGTGTTTCCTTATTGCTTGTCGGCAATCCGGCATCCACCAATGTGCTCTATGCTTCGCATGAACTGTGAAGTCTTGGGAATAGCAGTCTCAGCTGCGTGTTTTATGGAATTGGTTAGATTATCGACCTTAACATCTATGGTCTCCCCAGATATATCTAAATTGGCGATCCTTAAGAAGGATCGCCAATCTGCTTTCTTATAGTTGAATTTTGGGGGTGGAGGGTCCGAATCAATGTTGGGTGTATAAGAAAGACAGATGGGTAAATGATCACATCTCAAGGAGTCATCATAATGGTCCCACGAGAAGTCTTGATGTATACCAAGGGAGGCCAAAGATAAGTCAATGGCCGACAAGTTACCAGTATGATCATCTACACAAGTCGCCCTACCATCGTTCAGAAGACAGAGGTTGGACTGTAGTATTAGGTCAGCTACTTGCTTCCCACAACCATCGACCCTCAAGCTACCCCATTGATAGTGATGGGCGTTAAAGTCGCCCAACACTACCTTATTCCCCGGAAGATATTCAAATAGTGAATTTAAGGCATCACTATCAATGGGGCCGTGTGGAGGACAGTACAGGGAGCAAATAGACAGATACGTGTTATTAAATTTTACTCTGCACACGACCGCTTCCAGAGTAAAATTTAGAATCACTTCCGTTTGTGGGTGTGATTTGTGTGTGTATATGGCAACTCCACAACCTTCATATCTTCTATACAAGTGGTGGCGTTTGGACTGTGGAGGATCAGGATGATCCTCCAGGCGCGTCTCCTGTAAACAAACAACGTCTGGCCTGTGTATTGAAAGAAAGATTGCTATATTTTGTAATTTATTCCCAACACCTCTACAATTCCTCTGAAATATAGTGAAAGTGATGGTTTAAGATTTATGTTGGGGGCCAGTGTGCTTAGTCTTTTTTGTCGCCCACCAGCGGGCAAGCGACTACCACGGGACCTATCCCGGTGCTTGTTTACAGCAAACTCCATATTTTCATCAATAACTAGGCTCCCAGACTCCCCTGAGGAAGAGCTAACCTTTCTCACCCTCGCTGGAGTAGGAACTGGAAGAACATGAGGACATGCCTGTTTTGTGAGGGTGGTCATGTTACTCTTACTAGGCTTGTCAGAGTTCGGTTTAGGGCATACTGATGGAGAGGCAGCAGAAGCCTGAGAATATGTTGAAGCCCTAGGGATGTCAGTGTGAGTTGGAGCGGACAGGAGGCCGAGATGGAGAGGTACGGTGAGTGGCAGGAGGGAGAAGGACAAGGTCAGTCTGCGTCTCTACAGAGCGTATCACGGGACGGGACATTACCGCCGAAGCATAGGACCTATTCGGCGTGGGAGTTGCATGCAACTCCTTCACCTTTTTCCTAGCTTCGTATTAGGAAATACCTTCAGTTGCCTTCACCGTGCAGACCTCCTTCTCCTCCTCTCACTTGGGACAGTCCCTAGAGGAAGTGGAGTGATTGCCCTTGCAGTGAAAGCAACATATTGTCTCACATGTGCAACGTTCTGCATCATGACCCTGGCTTGCACACCTGCCACACACTGGCTGGGAAGCCTGACAAGTCTTGGTACCATGCCCATACAACTGGCATTTCAAACAACACAGAGGGTTAGGGATATACGGCCGCACATATTTCATTACCAATTTTTACATGGCTAGGAAGTAATACTGTACCAAAAGACAAAACGATAGTAGCAGTCTTTGTCCTGACACCTTCCATAAATCTGGTTTTAAATCTAGCATTGATGACACCATGCTAAGCAAGTTCCTCTATGATCTCTCCCTCATTCACCTCCATGAGATCCCTGCAAGTGATAACACTCTTGCAGGAATTCATGGAGGTTGGGATCTTGGCCTCGACATCATAGGAGTGAAACTAACTCAGCTTCAGCAAGTCCTTAACTTGGGATGAATTACAAGTCTTTACAAGGAGGTCTCCATTCGCAAGTTTTTTAACTTGTTCCACCTCCCCCACTTCAGGGGGGGAGGTGGAAAGGGCGTCCACAATAGGTACCACTCCCCCCTGACGGGGGAAGTGGGAAGAAAGAGAAGAGCAAGCAAGGGACAGTCAACCTGGGACCAAACATCTAAGTCTGAGGTTGCCCTCTCAAACCACTCCAGGGAGGCCTGACTGTATTTATTCACACCCCAGAGCGATCAGTGGGGGGGACCCTCCGTGGGGGAGTAAGCAAAGGTAAACTCAGGAATAGATACAAACACCTATTGTATCTCTAATCAGGGAAGGGAGGTAAATGAGTACTAGCTAGCCTAACAATAAATACGCCCTAGTGGCGAAAAACAAAAGAAGACTAATGCCGATGGTGGAGCCCTATAACTACAGGAGAGCTCAGAAATATGTCCTTACTCCCCACAACCATGCATAAAAGTCCCTTGGCGGTTGTCGCCGCCTTGTGCCTTTTTATACTAAACCAAGACAGTGTCCTGGAATATGTAAAAACTTTAACCAAGTACTGTATACTATTATTGACTCTCTAGGATCATCAAAGAATCCAAAAGATATGTTTGCACTTAACATACGTAGATAAATGACTTACGATGTTTAAAATTTTTTTGTACTAAGTATAAAGGAACTTTAACCATAACGAAGCCAAATTAATTAAGAATCAGATCAGTTTTATTATACGCATCGGTTTATGGCCTACATGACTGATGACACAACTTCAATAACATGAATTTCGCTCATCACTAATGATTACCTTCAACAGTTTTACTTCAGATATTACACACACCACAAACTCAGCCAGGAGACAGGGCATGTGTGCTGGGCAATCCCCAGGCCCTGTCTTCCCCCTTACCCTACTCAAGCCAACCACCGCCAACCGGGCTACAGCAAGGCCCGGTCTCCTCTAATGAGGAGAGAATCAACAACAACTTCAGACATTTTCAATTCACCACTGCATAGTACAAAAGGGGAACTCTATTAACTTCGGCAGGTAAATCTCTAGATTAGAATACGAAGACAGACATTCGCGATTTTTAATTTCTACGAAACATCCGCGGTTATACTTCTTTGTTGGCAAGCGCTGGTCCATTATGTATAAACATTCACATCAACACTTGACTTGATACTATCAATGACAGAATCATGCTCACATTATGAATATCAACTAAGACTAGACTTAAATATAAGATTTAACGATTAAATCATGCACTGTACAGACTATATTTATAATAATGCTTAAGATTACATTTCCAATACTAGCTTATACTAATACTTAAAATTATGGTATTACACGTGCACCCCAGTTTTCAACAATTTTTTTTTTTAATTCATCTTCCATCAAAAAAAAAAAAAAAAAAAAAAAAAAAAGCACTACTTGGCCAAAGAAGTTTCGTTTGGTCCTGGACCAGATACTTATATTTTTGGTGGTTGTTTCTAGGAATGTGATAGGAAGATTGTTGGATGTGAGAGTTCTGAGAGGGGAGGGTGGAGGTATGTCTGACCACTACCTGGTGGAGGGAAAGTTAAGAGTAGGTAAAACATGGGTGAGAGCTAGGAGGGTTAGGTGTGACAGGGAGGTTTTGAAACTGAGTTGGATAAAAGACAGAAAACGATAGAGTATCAGGAGAAATTGAAAGATGAGTGGAACGCAGTGAAAGATCAGGAAAATGGCAGTGTGGAGGAGGAATTGCAGTTGTTTAAGAGTGCTGTGGTGGGGCATGCAGAAGAGGTGTGTGGTGTGAGACTTGTGGGTGGTGGTATAGGAAAAGGAAGTGAATGGTGATGCGAGGAAGTAAGTATAGCTGTGGCTGAGAAGAGAAGTGCATATGAAGTGTGGCTGCAGAGGAAAGATGAAGTGTCATATGAGAGGTATAAGGAAAAGAGGAATAGGGCGAGAAGGGCTGTGCACGATGCTAAAGTGGCAGCAGATGAGAGGTGGGGTAGGCGGCTGACTGAAATTTTTCAGCAGAATAAGAAAATGTTCTGGAAGGAGGTTTAAAGGGTGCGAAAGGGAGAGTCTGGGAAGGAAGAGCGAGTAAAAGCAGAGGATGGAAGGATATTAATTGAGATGGACGCAGTAAGGAAGAGATGGGCAGAGTATTTTGAAAGATTGTTAAATGTAGAGGAGGGAAGTGTGGTTGAGACTGTGGCGGATGGAAGGGTGCAAGGAATAAATGTGTTGGGAGAGTTGAATAATTCTTTGATCATGAAGGAGGAAATGGAGAAGGCAGTAAAGGTGATGAAAACAGGGAAAGCTGCAGGTATGGATGGGTGTGCTGTGGAATGCCTGAAAGGTGGTGGAGTGACTACTGTTGACTGGTTAGTAAGATTGTTGAACGTGTGCTTTGTGAAAGGTATGGTGCCAATTGACTGGGCAAGTGCTTGTGTGGTCCCGTTGTATAAAGGCAAGGGTGATAAGTATGAATGTACTAGCTTTAGGGGTATAAGTCTGTTGAGTGTTGTAGGTAAGGTGTATGGTAGAGTGTTAATTATGAGAGTTAGAGAGGGTACAGAGGGAGTGATTGCTGATGAGCAGTGTGGCTTTAGGAGAGGGAGGGGATGCGTGGATCAGGTGTTCGTTGTGAGATATGTGTGTTAAATGTATTTAACGAAAGGCAAGGATGTGTTTTGGGCATTCATGGATTTAGAGAAAGCGTACGATAGAATTGATAGGGAGGCTTTGTGGACTATTTTAAGATTGTATGGACTTGATGGTAGGTTACTAAAAGGGGTGAAAAGTTTTATGTAAATTGTAGAGCGTGTGTAAGAGTGGGAAATACTGTAAGTGATTGGTTTCCCGTGAGAGTGGGGCTGCGACAGGGATGTGTGATGTAGCCTTGGTTGTTTAATATTTATATGGATGGTGTTGCAAGGAAGGTGAATGCAAGAGTTTTAGGTGGAGGTCTGAGTCTGGTGAATGTTGATGGTGGAGAGTGGAATCTGAAGCAGCTGCTGTTTGCAGATGATACTGCACTGGTGGCTGATTCAGAGGAGAGATTGAGACAGTTGGATGAGGAGTTTGGAATGGTGTGTGATATGAGGAAGTTGAAAGTAAATGAGAATAAGAGTAAAGTGATGAAGTGTACGAGGTTGGTAGGCGGTAGGGGGATGAATATAGTTTTGAATGGTGAGTTGCTTGAGGAGGTAGAATGTTTTAAATATCTAGGGTCACATGTAGCTGTGGATGGAAGAATAGATGCAGAAGTGAAGTTTAGAATAAATGAAGTAGGTAAGGTGCTGGGAGGAACAAAAAAAGTGTTTAAATGTCGTTCGCTTAGAATGGATGTAAAGCGAAGACTGTATGAGGGTGTTGTGGTAACGACTGCATTATATGGGGCTGAAATATGGAATATGGGTGTAGCAGAGAGGAAAAATTTGAATGTAATGGAGATGAGGTGTCTGAGGAGTATGTGTGGAGTGACGCGTATGGGTCGAGTGCGACATGATGAAGTGCGAAGGAGAACTGGAGTTGTTCGGAAGATGGCTGGTAGAATTGAGCAGAGGGTGTTGCGATGGTTTGGGCATATGGAGAGAATGGAAAATGAGCAATTGGTGAAAAAGATAACTAGATCTGATGAGAGAGGTGTAAGGCTGATAGGGAGACCACGAATAGGATGGATGGACAGTGTGAAGAGAGCACTGGATGCAAGAGGGTTGTCTGTTGAACAAGGAAGAGGGGCTGTGCGTGACAGAAATAAATGGAGAGAAATTGTGAATGAATAGATGATGACGCAGCCCAGAGGGGATATTCTCCCGCGTTCGGTCTGATCAGCTAGTCAGGTCAGGTGCACATAAGGGGATGGGTCTATTATGATGTGGCAGGGATAAACCAGCTCTGCTGTCGGGCCCTGCTGCTGATGTCACTGATTGCACTGTGCAGTTGACCCTTGTGCGGTGTGGTGCGATGAGGATCTGTCCCTTCTCCCCTTTGGGGCTAAGATGCAAATGAATGAGTTTGACTGGATGAGTAAATGGGGAGTGTGTCGTCCTGTCTCGGCTACCTCCTTTTCTTTGGGGGAAGCAGCCTAGGTATATAGATAGATACATAGATAGTTTGGCCATCGTTTTATGAGTCATAAATTTAAAGTTCAACAACATTTTCATAGGTGGATAGCAGTAACTGTCTTTGGCAGTTAAAGTCTTCTAGTTGACCTTCATCTATTACCTTTGGTGGAGATCCTTGTATCCTTCAATATTTTTATTATTATTGTTCTCCACCTCTTAACCTGGATGGAGATCTTTGTACCTGTCATTATTTTTATAACCATTATTACTTCATCACTTTCTTCCACCGATTTTCATCATATGTGCTGTGCACACTCAGCACCACGGCCCTGTTACGATGACCTAATTTCAGTGATTTATTAACTGCTTATTAACCTGCCATGTCCCAGCAGATTTTTCATCAATGACCTTCTCCAATCCTGGCAGATCGTCGATTTTTTTTATTTTTTGGCAGAAACCTCCGCTTTTTATAAGAAACATCGAAAATTCGGAAAGAAATTGCTCATCTGAGCTTAGAAATGTCTGGTACAGGTGACCCTACCTTCACCGGGTACTGTTTTCTATCGAGCTCGGCTCCAGAGAAGATGCTTTCTATGGAAAAAGTAATTATTCCAAACCACTCAGAACAGGTAGGTATTTATTCATTTTGTACGAGTATATATGTAGTACAAGAGTATAATGGTTTTCACACAGTAATATAGATATATAAGCATTGTTTCACTCACCAAACACATCAACATATCGCACCTTTTTTTGCAACGTTACCTTCTCATCATTTCTGCACATTTCTTCCTCTAATGCCACATAAATTTTGTCCTCCACATTGTCATCGATTGGAGAATCTCTCTAGCCTTGAATTTCGTATTGTGGTGCGACATGTCTTTACTGGCCAGGCCATTGGTAACAGGTGAGTTGCTGAGACAATGGCGTGGAGGGGGAGATCACGTGGGGTAAAGCATTGTCCCCGCCTGGCCTTGGGTAGAGGAAGGTGTCCCTAAAATACATACCGGTACTAAAATTCATGAGCGAAATTGAAAAATATGCAAATGACGGACCTTGAAACGGGAGTCAGTGAGAAAACGTTTGGGTGCATATGTACATCAGCGGGATGCAGAGGGTTAAATACAAGGAAAAACTAGTGGTGCAACTGCGAAGGCCATATACCACCAGACAAAAAGGTAAAAGATGCCATGAAAAATACAATTTTCATACTAGAAGAAAGTTGATATCCCGATGTAGAAATGAAATAAAAATGACAACAGAATAATTCGTTATACACCAATTGGAATATGAAAGTGGTAGGAAGCTCTCCCCATAAAGAAAACTAGAAACATCGGTGAAAGAGCCCTTAGCTCCTCCAAGTTTCTAGGGCTGGCAGTATGCATCCCCACCCCAACATTTATGCCTATAGAGGAATTTCTGACGTAGATCCCTTAGACATCAACTAATAGACGGCGAGGGGAACAAGGCTATTATCACGATACGGCTGAGTCCCACCACACATCAGTGAGTGCTCATTGCGAAGATGGGTAACGGACACCTTCAATCGCCAAGGCATATACAAGAACGGTGCCTCTGTGAACGGATGATTGATCTAAAAACAGCTGATACAGAGCTAGAGAAGCGATAGAAGACTTGGTACATTCAATATCCCTGCACACTTCCATCTTTGGAAGGAACCGTGGAGCGATCTTTGGGAGTTGGACAGGAGAGACAGGCATTGCAAGCAGACCTATATCACCCATAATCTGCCATACTGTATAGCCAAAGTGATGTAGAATGCGAGGATGCAGAACATAATACTGAAAAAAATACTATTGTGACACATAAACAGTCGTGAGTCTGGCATACGTCTCACACGGTTGCAGCACTGAATGATTGATGACTTGCACTGTAGATCTAGGGGAGCCAGCCTCAGCCAAAAACTAGGAAAAGGGAATGATATGAAAGCATCAATTGGAAGACGCAAACCAGGATTATGCAGAGGATCGAGAATATGAAGTGGCAGCACAGTAGCAGAGGAGTACAAAATGCAACTGTAGTCATGATTAGTTTCCACTAAGGCTTGATACAGGTGTACAAGTGTCTTATGATCATCCCCCCACGAGATGTAAGATGGTACACTCAACAAACTCATTGCTGGCAAACAAGATACCCATAGAAGTTTCCAGTGCAAAACTCAGCTAAGTCAACAGTTAAATGTTAAGCCAAGAAACTTGCACTGTAGCTGGTGCCCACTTAGAAATAAAACACGATCTGGGTAAACCTCCCTTATTATATAAAAATGCATTGCCATAGTTTTGCTTCAAGAAAATTGGAAACCTTTGAGTTTCGCCCAGTTGGGGAACCTGTCCAGTGCTAACTGCAATCTCCTCTCAACTGCACACATGCGGGATCCAGCAAACCATATCACTAGGTCATCCACATAGAGGGAAGAAGACACCCCCCGAGGCAGGGAACCTATTTCGCTGTTTATGACAACAGCAATTAAAGGAACACTGAGCACACTCCCCTGTGGAACATCCCCTCCTGAACTCAAAGGACAGACATTGAAGAGCCCACACAGATTTGAAACTTGCGATCTGACAAGAATTCCCTCCCAGATAATCTCAGAATTGTGAAGCTGACTCAGAATGCCATGGTGCCATGCCATAGCATATTTTTTTTCTCCAAAGCAAATAACACAGCCACAAATGTTGTTGAGATGCAGAAGCCTCACATATTGCTGACTGTATGTCTGATGACGTTGTCTGATGTACGTTGCATTGTACAAAACTCACTTTCTGGTGGAAAGAAGAAAGTATTATTCTCTAGATACCAAACGAGCCTCACATTAACATCTTCTCAAGTAGTCTACACATACTAGATGTAAAAAAAAAACTGGATGATAATTAATGACCTGGCTTACTGTAGGAAATGGGAGGTAGGTGGGGACGTCCATCATCCACCCACTTAGTGTAGCCATACACTATTTTAGGTTAGCTCTCACGAGTGGCAAGCCAAATAATTTCCTGTAAACCAGAAAATCATTTACAACGCTTGGTGGTAACTTTATAACTAACCAACACGTGTTCCCTACGTGACAAGATGTGGGTTGGTGAAGGGTTAGTGCCCCACCCCTGAAAATAACAAACTAAAAACACAAACAAAAAGCCTCGGAGAAGGACAGACTAACAGGTGACGACTAATGACCGAACAAAGGACATAGTACGGATTGCAATATGGAATGTAAGAAGTGGGGATGATGAGGTGACAGAGGCGGTGGCTGAATCGGTAGAGAGGCGGCTTGCAGTCCTAATGGACCCAGGATCGAATCTCGGCTGGGGCAGGGAACAGTTTAAGGATTTGAATTTCCTAAAAGCAGACTTTCCTGATCTACCAGATGACCCGCCGACATGTCGTAAAAGTACCCCCGCTAATACCAATACACCAGTCCTGTATGAGACAGCCCTAGCATGTATTCAATATGGACGGTGGGTGTTAGCGCCGAAGTGGTGACATGTGGAGGTGTAGGAGGACTACTGGGCCTTGGGTTGGCAACTGCCCCCAAGAAATAGGCCCTGAGCCTTTGCCCAGAGTCGGACACATAAAAAAAAAAAAAAAAAAAAAAAAAAAAGATGAGAATGAGAGGGCAAAATGAGTAATTCGAATTATTGTGTGCAAAAGATGGAAGGAGAATCTAAGACAGTACGGATCCCTTGGCTCAAGGATTGTGTTGGTAAGATTGAATGTTGGACTACAAATATGGGCGATTGTGTATGTGTATGCGCCAACGCAAAATTGTGCAAAAATAATGAAAGAAGAGTTCTGGACACATGTGGAAGTGTGGATGGAAATGTTTGAAAGGAATGAGAAAGTGTTTTTGACTGGCGATATGAATGGAAATGTCAGGAATCTGAAGGTGGATAGACTAGTTGGAGAGTGGCATGTGCCTGCAGAAGTGGAAGAGAATGGCAGTACTCTGGTGGACGTTTGCACAGGGAGGGGGTTGGTGATAGCCAATACCCTCTATAGACACATAATGATCCATAGATATACTTGGCAAGTGATGAAATGGGTGAGTCGATAACTGAATAAATGGAAGGCAATGATTGGTTATGTGAGTGTGGATGATAGAGTGAGAAAGTGTGAAATGGATGCAAGAACATACAGAGGCTGGAGGAGTTGATTTTCTGACCACTAAATGGTGCTCGTGGGATGTAGGGGTAGGGGAAGGGAAGGACAAGAGGAAGTAGTCCATAAATGGAGGGTACAAAGATTGAAAGAGGATGGAAAAAAGGCAGAATATAAGAGATAAGTGGTGGAACGTTTGGGTAAATATGATTTGGTGCAGATGGGGAACATGGAAGGTAAGTTCAAGATACTCACAGAAGTCTGTGCAGAATGTGAGGTGGTATGTGGGGTGAAGGGAAGACGAAAGGGGGTGCAAGGAACAGCATGGTGGAATGAAGTGGTGAGACTGGTTGTGGCACAAAAAAAGAAAGAATGCGGTGAGTGGATGAGAAACCGGGGCATGGAGGAAGTTGAGAGACAGATGAGAGAGAGAGAAAGAAGAGAGTGGATGAGGAATTTGGAGGGAATTTTGGTATAAAGTGGAGGGAATGAAAGAAAATGTTCTGGAAAGAGGTAAAGAGAGTTAGACAGGGAGATAAAGAAATAAGTATGGGAACGAAAGATCAAAATGGTAGATTGCTGGTGGAGAAGGAAGAAAAAGTGAGCAGATGGAGAGAACACATTAAGGAATCATTGAACATAAGAGAATGAAAGCGATGCAAGTGAAAGTGGCTGGGAAATGGCTGGGAGAAGGAGGGAGGTAAGAGAGGAAAAAATCAGTAGAATAGAAGTAGTTCAAGCAATTAAGAGAGTCAAAATTTAAAAGTCCGAGGAACTGATGAAGTGTATTTTTTTTTATAAATAAATAACAGAACGGAGGAAGGAAAAACAAATGGGTAAAAAAAAATAATCCATACACCAGATTAGTGGTGTCCTCTGTTCATAAAATATCTGTAACAGTTAGACTTGAACAGTTGTAGGTTGAAATTTGGAGGAAAACAACTCTGGGGAAGCGAGTTCCAGAGAGATGCAGTTCGGGGAATGAAAGAATTCTGATAGGCAGAAGTTCTGCAATATGGTTGAGTGACATTCCAGTCATGAGCGCTACCAGTTGCCCGTGTAGCACGAGGGAAGGCATGGAGAGGTGGCACCATGGACGCAACTTCGTCTGAGCATTTGCCAAAAAAATATCTGTAAAATAATGCAAGGGAGGCAACATTCCTTCTTACTTGCAGGGGAGGTAGTTTATATGTAATGGCAGGGTTGTTAATGATTCTAACAGCTTTATTCTGAATTTTGTCTAGTTGTCTTAATGCAACCTCTCCACAACCATTCCACAAGGGTGAGCAATATTCAAGCTGAGAGCACACATGACTCTTATAAATTATAGCCAACTGCTCATCGGCGAAGAAGTTACGGACTCTGTACAATAATCCAAGTTTCTTTGAGGCGGTTTTAGCAAGTGATCTGACATGAGAGGTCCAGCTGAGGGCACTGTTAAGTGAGACACCAAGAATTTCAATACTTTTGGAGATGGGAATATTAGTAGCACTGAAGGTAATGTACGAATCTGGCAATATCTGTCTATTAGTAAACTGTATATATTTAGTTTTACTAGCATTAAAAGAGACAAGGTTGTTTTGTCCCCATTCACTGATTGTAGATAGATCTTGATTTATGGAGATGGCTGTACTGAGTTGAAAGGTAGAGATATTAGATTTTGTAAATGGATGTCTGAGTGTGAATGAACTATGTAGTGTTGAGTCATCTGCATATGAGTGAATGGGATTGTGAGTGACAGATAAGAGATCATTAATATGAACCAGAAATAGGGTTGGCGCCAGAACTGATCCCTGCGGCACGCCTGCGTTAATTGAGTGGAAATTCGAATATACATCATCAACTTTTACTCTTATTTTCCTGTCACTAAGATAAGAAGAAATCAAAGGAACAAAAGACGTTAGTCCATTGCAAGGGAGTTTGGACAGCAAGGAACGGTGCCATACTCTGTCGAAAGCTTTAGAGATATCAAGAGCTACTGTATGAGTTTCTCCAAAAAGATCAATTGATTGATGGATGGTATGAGTTAAGAGATTGAGTATGTCAATGGTGGATCTTTCGCGGCGTAAACCGTATTGTCTATCACTAATTAAGTTGTTGGATTCAAGATGTTTAACAATATGCTTATTAATTAAAATTTCAAATACCTTACCAAGAGAAGATATGACAGCTATTGGTCTGTAATTGGAGGGGTCAGACGAACTCCCTTTCTTCGGAACTGGGTGGATATTGGCTTCTTTCCATGAATTTGGGAATAAAGAAGTATGTATGCATAGTCGCATAGTCTGAATAATTTAGCTAGGACAGAGGCAAGTTCAGGGGAACACTTTTTCAAAACAATTGGTGGAGGTGAGATAGTAGTAGAATGGATATGAAAACTGTGCATATTGGCTTTGGAGAAAGGTAGAGTCTCGGAGGGCTGGAAGTAAAGTATAATCATTCCCCTGTACGAAGGAAATGGGGAATCGTAGGGGCATTTGTCTTCTTAGTGTAACAGGAAAAGTAATGGTTTGATATTTGTTGGCAGAGTTAGAGAGAAGAACAAGGTGGTTTCGATAGGGAAGAGGTTTTGTGGATCTGATATTCATTCTTAGGTTTTTAGTGGAAATGTTTCTAGAAAAGGGGAACAAATTGTATGCAACCTCTAAGGATTTGGAGAAAGCATATGGCAGGATGAATAGACAAGGAATGTGGAATGTATTATGAATACATGGTGTAAATGGGAATTTGTTCTATGCTGTAAAGAGTATTTATGACAGGGCTAAGGCTGCAGTGCGTGTGGATAGTGAACTGAGTGAAATTTTCTATTTGAATGTTGGATTGAAACAGGGATATGTCATGTCTTCATGGTTGGTCAATCTGTATATGGATCGGGTTATAAAAGAGATACAAGGTAGGGCAGTGGATGTTGGAGGGACCCTATTGAGAGACCGCAGTGTTCGGAAACTCCCAGCACTGTTGTTTGCAGATGATACTGTATTGTTAAATGAAGACAAAGGGGAACTGCAGGGCTTCGGGAATGAGTTCGGGAGAATGTGTAACAAACGAAATATATAGAGTAGGTGTATGTAGGGAAGAGTAAAGTTATGGTCTTCGAGAGTAATGAAGCCACTGGACGTACAGTCAAGCTGGATGAGGAGGAAATGGAAAATATGAGTGTGTTTAAATACATGCCTAGTGTGATCAGTAAGGATGGAAGTTTAGAGGGTGAAGTGCTTGAAAGGGTACAACATGAAAGAAAGGTTGCTGGTTCTTTGGAAGCAGCGATATGGAACAGGAGAGTGAGCATGGAAGTAAAAAAGTCACTGCATGACAGTATTGTAATACAAACTCTAATGTATGGAAGTGAAGAAGGACACAAATAATAAGTGAGAGCAGCGGGAATGAGTTATTTGAGAGGACCATATGGAGTTGCGTGGAGAGACACTGACAAATGAGGAAGTGTTAGAGCATTGTGGTGTGGATGTGGATGTGACAGAAAGCGTTAGGAGAAATACGCTCAGGTGGTTTGGCCATGTGCAGAGGATGGAGAGCAAGAATCAAACGAGGAGAGTGTATGTAAGCGAGGTGGAGGGGGGGAGAGGAAGGGGGAGGCAAGACCGAGATGGAGGGATGGAGTGGAAAGGTATATGAGAGAGGGGGGGGGGAGAGCTCAAAGGAGGGCAGTGAAATGGCGTTATACAGGGCCACAAGGAGGCGATTTTTTGTGGCCACCCCTTACGGGATTGAGGTGTCTTGTAATAGATAAATTATGATCATTACTGAGCTTATGAAATGGGAGGACTATAACCATCTTCTAATTACTGAAGATTATACCTTCCTCCCCTATCCTATAATAAAGGTAAAGAAATAGAAAACTGAATGATAAATGGTGAATCATAGCATAATGAATGTCATCAGATCCAAGAGCAGAGTCACTACACTGCTGGAGAACAGCACACACTTCACATAGAATGGAGAAAGCACCATAAGGTTTTCCTTCATTAGATATAAAGGAAATACCTATTCTTTCCTGCTGATGGCAAAAGAAGCTAAATGGCATTGTGAGATCTGATTTGGAAACATTAGAAAAGTGACCGCCAGGGCTGAAGCTACGTCAGAGGCAATGGATATAAAAGATCACTGGAGAGTACAAGGGGAGGAGAAGGTGAGTACTTGCCCTTTATATTCTTCACCTTCTTCCAGATTAATGGTAAAGGAGTCGACGAGGAGACACAAGAGACATAGGTTCTCTATAAGGTATGATGTAAATTTTTCAAAACCCTGCGATAACGAACTTTCTTAAACCAAAAAAAAAAAAATCCGTATCTCCTACCAGCAACATTGTACACATTTTCGGCCAAAGCACACACCTCATTCTACCAAGGCACGGGCCTCCTACAAAACTTTCCAGACATTCGAGGAATACCGGAAAAACTAACCTGATATACATTAGATGCAAATTACTGTTCTGCATCATCACCACTCTGAAAGTCAGGAACGCTTTAGCCAATATTACAGTGTTCTGCAAACTGCCCAGTTAGTTTTACTCAAACACGAGCAAGGAACAAGTTAAACTAGCACTGATATGCATGACTTAATCATAATAGGGTAATGATCAGCACCGTGCAAACCAGGCAAAGTTTGAAAAGAAAAGTCCATTGAACTATCAGGGGAGACAAATGTAAGGTTGATAAAAGAAAAAGTACCATTTTGTTCCTAAAAATTCTTCAGCTTGCCAGTAGTCGAAAGAACCAGATCCAAATTCTGAATCCAAAATGCCAGATCACCATGGGAATTACACAGCTTTTCGCCCCACAAAGCGTGATGCCTCATTAGGTCACTAAGGAGTACAAGTGGCCTAGGAAGCTGACGTATAAGCTGATCAAGATCGGCACGTGAGATAAGTACAGAATGTGGTAAGTAAAAGGAACAGATTAGTTAAGTCCTTTCCAGGTGTATCTGACCTCCTACAACCGTTAGGGGGGACTGTACATAAAAGAGAAGTGAATGGAATATCTGTGTGGCACAGAATAGCACTGACACCTCGAGAACCACAGGCTACTAGAGGTGGCGAGCAGAAAGCTGTATATCATCAAGGAGCAGGAAGAGGCCTTTCTCCAACCATAGTTCCCTGAAGGCACACACAGGAGGGGTGAAACTCAAACTGGAGAAGTTTTAGGGCCTCCCAATTGGCTCTATCACCTCTGCAGTTTCACTGCACAGCAATATTCTCGGATCAGGTATAGTTGATTACTGTAATCCCTTAGAGGTGCAGGACTGCACAGTCCATCACAAGTGAAATAGGTTTGGACTGATGCTTAGGAAGACCCCTAAAAAAGGACTGCCCCGCACCCAGAAGCCACACATTATGCCGACCATCTGAAAGGAAACATTGGGACGAAGATGAAGGAAGTTCTAGCACATCCCTTTCCTAAGTAGGAAGAATCAATTACTTGGAAGGTGGCTTACAGGTCAGCATAGGTCAAGTAGGACAGCCAGCACCACCAGTAGAAGCCTTAGAAGTAGAAGCAGAGTTCACTGAACCAAAATCCTGTGAGGCTGATATCCAATGTGGTGGAACTGACGCACCAATAACCCGTGCAACTCCATCCCCAAGTGGGAGCCAGACCATTGGCAAAACACTAACTTCACTCTATACGTGACTAGGTTCCAGAAACTCCATGATAACAGGAACAGCAGAGAGGTGCTCAAAAGGTTCCACAACAGAGCCTTTTGGTGGACAGTCTTCAGCCTCAAAAGACTCTGAGTATAAACAGTGACGCTTACAAGGTACAGATGGAACTTCCGCATGCCAGACAAGGCCGGACAAAGACACACATCAGCAGAGACCTGCCACCACCAATGAAGGGGGCAAACCCTCCGCCACCAATGTGGGGCAGAAACAATCTGAGAATAGCATGAGCGATCACCAGTCACATCCAGTTCTGGTCTCAATGACAGCATTCTGCAAATCACCAGATAGAAAATGAGGAATGGAACGTCTTGAGGCAACTTCTGAGACACTGAATGGTGCACAGGTGTACAAGAAAGGACAGAAACATAAGTAATCCCAGGCTGAAAAAGTGAGTCCGGGCCCTCCTCTTCGTTTCAGGAAATAATTCCTTCTCCTGTGTATGAATGGTCAATATCTCCTTCTCCAGACATTGGCAAGGATAGATTCGACAAGATACAGCACTGAAGGTGCCCTGGACAGTCGTCATATGGCTTAGTTTGCCACAGGAGACACAGACATCAGGAAGACCAGCCTGTAACGGCGGCAACAGCGGCTAATATGTCCACATCCAAGACAGTGGAAACGCCACTTAGAAGTTGGCATGTACGGCTTCACAGTAAGTGACAGCCAAGTGAGTTTCACAGAAGCAGGCTAGGTTAACCTGTGAAATGTGAGGAGCAAGGTCGGAGTTGGGGTCATACTACTACCTGTTTTCTTCCATAGGCACTCAACAGTCCTCACAACAGAAGACATCAGTTCCTCCAACAGCCATGCCTTTAAGTATCGGAGGAGGTCAGGGAGAAAGTGACACCCTTATATTGGTTTAACCCCTTAACCCCGGGGATGTCGGGAGCGTGCCGTGCCCATCCCACGGGGATAATGGCGCTCCGACTGACTTTTTAAAAATATTTGCCAAAAATCAGTTATCAGTCCTAGAATATTATAGTTATATATGCCTATTGTACATACGTTCAGCTTTCTCCTGGGATGTTTGTTCAGCTTTCGTTGACTACCATAGGACTTATGGAGACTTCTGAAGTTGGGTAACGAAGTCTCCACTTTACACTTTCCGATACCCCGTAATATGGTTACCACTGCCTGATTTTATCGCTACAGACACTATGAATTTCAAATAGTTTGGAATCCATATTCCAAAAAAAGACATTGTGAAATCAATGTAAATTATGAGTGCGTATGAGCTTTCCACCCGTGCTCATTTCCCGCTGGTATTCTGAGGTGGAGCTGTCATTTATTATTCATTAACACACTCACACTTTATATTCCTAGTACTTTATACACTTATTTATATATAAAATGTTTATCCATAAGTTTCCTGCAGTACTGCTAGTTTATTTTCACTCCAGGCATTCACTTTCTCGTTCAGTAAACTAGCCTAGAGAGCGATGCTTTCACTTTCACTGTCATAACTCCAAGTATTTATACTCATATCCTTATATTACTAAGTATTTAAATTTCTATTTACATTGTCTATTTTATTTACATTATTTACATTTCTATTTCATTTACACTATGTTATGCACTGTCACTTGTAGTACCTTATATAACTATTTTCCACTGTTCAGTTATATTTACATTCATTGCTTTCAGTTGCTATTTTCACATTATTTACACATTATTTACATTTCCATTTGCACTGTTTTAGCACTTGGGATACAGAAGCACTCGTACTGAGGGTTTCCATCACCATTTCCTCCACTGCCTCATCCCACGAGTCACCAGAAAGATCGTAGTCACTGTCCATCATAATCATTGATAAATTAGCCAGTTCACGTTCCACGGCAGAGTCACTTAGCCCTTTATCCCTTCCCACACGAGGTTTAGTAGGGGTGGAGGTCACAGGGCCCTTTGCAGTGGGCTCAGAAGCGGTGGAAGTGGACGGGAGCGAATTAGACATGGTTTCACCTCGAAAGACGACAGTAAACTGAATAATGTGGCATATATGGGCAGGGAAGGGTTGACAGTGTCAGTGTGGTGACAGCTGCTAGTTTATATGCTATGAAATGATTGGCAGTAAACCTAGACAATACCGTACCTAATAAATTAGGTAGTTCCAGGTGAATGTGAATATCACTTAGGCTTCTCCCTTCCTTTCTTCTATATACATATTTTATTACGAGAACAGGTCATCCTGCATATTTCAAGGGAAATAAACAGGGAAAATCAGCGAACAAGTGCACTTGGGGGTGTTGCAATGTGATAATTAGCCCATTCCAGATGTATGGCAGTATCAATTACCTTGTCTCCTTCTTTTATATATTATTTTGTATAAGAATAGGGCATAGAGTACATTTCAATGGATAAAATGAGTGGAAAAATCCATCCAGTGCAGTGTGGCTGGGCAGGTGGGAGGAGAGGGTAATGGAGGGGAGGGAAGGAGGGGAGTCAAGGACAGGGGAAAAAACGGCTAAATTGTCAACAATGGACGTGAGTGCAGATGACATTAGCAGTGCTGACTATAGCTGGACACTGGTAGTACTGATAGATGATACAAGCCACCACTTGAAAGCCTGGGCAATTCAAAATAACACAGAATCACAAAAGTGACGCCCCACGGTATGATCCTTTGCACCCGAGCATCATACATGTGATGCCCCACGGTTAAGGGGTTAAGGTAGCATGAGGAATGAATGAAACATTTGCACCAGAACCAAAGGTCAGAGCCAGTAATTGTGAGCTCTCTTCTGTGGAGGAAACCTCAATAAGGATGCTTCCATTCCCCTGAGAAAAGATTTTAGGTTCTCAGCCACAAGCTGCAACAATGGCACAGTGTAAATAAAAAATATCAATACCCAGCACTGATCTACCCACAGAGGATTTCAGCACTAGACATTTTGCATACGACTTCTCCACCGTTTCTTCTGGGCATATTCCAATAGTTGAACCAACCCAATGAACGCCTCCCAGTCCCAGTTCAGTGCTTGGACAAAGGAGGATAATCCCCAGTGGCCTGATAAGGCTCCAGAGTGGCAATATGAGATGGAGTTTCTGAATAGCTAGGGATAGATGCAAGATTGTCAACATTAATGCAATATATGGAAGCCATATACAGCAAATGCCACTTCATTCCCTTACCCCTCCACCCACCACAGATCCCAACAATGGGAGGTGACATGTCAGGGATAACACTGGTGGCAACCCCAGAGGTAATGATGAAATAGGTGTAGGTAACCACCAATGTGTCTACTCCACGATGATAGGATCCACCAGACCCCCCCCCCCACTGCCCACTTGACCCAAACCAACAAGTAACCAGCCGATTGACCTGCTTCTCCAAGCCAAGCCGCTCATCTAGCCAGAATAGGGCACATTCTGTAGCATGCCTTAACACCCAGGACTCCCGTTTCCCAGCATTATGGGACTCAACATGTTACAAACACATGAGGAAGCAAAAACCACACCCAAAATGTAAGACGGGTAGGGACAAGCAACATCACCAGCAGGCCTTCTCTACCAGTGATGCAGGGGGTGGGGGTGCTTGGTCCATGAGGCTGACTGATCCCAAGCCCTACGAAGGTTGGCACGCCTCCAGAATAGGTGGCACTGCTATCCATGTGTCAAGCCTCACCGCCATGTCAAGGCGACCCCCGTCAGCATGGCCAGTTTCAGTGACTTTGACTTATTTTTCAAGGTCTCAAATCCAGAAATGTCCAAAAGTCATGAATGTTCAACCTCATTTTACTCCCAACCTATTAAAGATACATGAATGGCCAAGGAAATCCAGTGACAATTGTTTTTTTCCAAAAATGAGATTTTGGATATCCCACTTCTCAACTGCATTTCCATACAGGAAAAAACAAAACATGTATGAGATGCTTCTTGGTCCTGAAAGGTTTATTTGGTTCTAGGCCAGAACTGTATTCTTTTTCGTGGCAGTTTGACCAACTGTTTATGAATTATACCAAAAAACAGTATTCTCATAGGTGGAGATAAATAACTGTCTCTGACAATTACAGTTTTCTGATTATTGTTATTATTACTTTTTCATCACTTTTCGTCTCCAATTTTTATCATACTTATGGAGGATGTACAGCATCATGACTATATTGCAATGGTGCAGTATCAATGACCTTAATATATTTTTCACAATCACGGGTCAAAACATTTCCAAAATCATGAATTTTCAAGCTTATTCTAAAACTATCATAGTTTGGTGAACATGGAAGGAAATCATGATAATTTTTTTTCCCAACATTTGTATGGAAAAAAAATGAAGGTGGTTCATGAGTAACATTATGAAATTTGTGATACCACACTTGTCAACAATTCTCAGTTGTTTTTCCATACAGGAAAAAAACAAACATAAGTGAGGTACTTCTTTACATTTAGAAGTTTGGTCCAGGACCACCTCTACGTACTTTTGGTGGCAGTTTGACGAATGATTTTTTTAGTTATTACAAAAAACAAAATTTTCACGAGTTGACGTAACTCTCTCTGACAGTTACGGCCTATTGGTAATTATTATTATTATTATTATTATTATTATTATTATTATTATTATTACTATTGTTGTTGTTGTTGTTGATGATGATGTATGCCATTTCCCACTCATCACTACCATCTACACTCCACGTCAGTCACCACCAAATCCTCCACATGACCCCCATCGAACACAGAATCACCATTACTCAGTACGAATAATGCTCCACCACAGCTCTCACAGTTTCTCACCAACCCCTTCACCTCCCCTCCCCCATCACTCCTCCCCCCACCATCACTCCTCCATTCAGCACCCTAGTCTCCCCTTGCATCATTATCACCATCACCATTTCGCTGTCCTTCACTGTCACCATCTTCTCCCCTCCACCTTGCACCATCATCCCTTCTCTCTTCACCACCACCATCTCTCCCAGCATCACTCACCACCACCATCTCCCCCTACATCACTCACCAAAACCATCTCACCCTTCATCTCTACCGCCATAACCATCTCCCTTTCTATCACTCTCATCACCATCATCTCTCCCTCCCTCATTTTCACCACCACCATCAACCCCTCCAACACTGTCACCATCACCAACTCCTCCTACATCACTATCATCACCACCATCTCCCCCTCACTGTTACCACCACCATCTTCCTCTCCATCATTGTCACCACCACCTTCCTCACACGACCTTTCCTAGAAAGTCTAAGACCCACCACCCACCATTCCACCACCAACTTACACCACCTCCAACTTCCACCACCTTTAACTTCTGCTACAACTAATTTCCACCACCTCTAACTTCCACTACCTTTACCTTTCACCGTCAATGTCTTCCACTACCTCCAACTTCCACCACCTCTAACTTCCACCACCTCCAACTTCCACCACCACTAACTTCCATCACCACAAACTTCAACCACCTCTAGCTTTAACCACCTCTAGCTTCAACCACCTCTAGCTTCAACCACCTCTAGCTTCAACCACCTCTAACTTCAACCACCTCTAACTTCAACCACCTCTAACTTCAACCACCTCTAACTTCAGTCAGTTTAACTTCTGCCACCTCTTACTTCCACTGCCTCTAACCTCCATCACCACTTGCTAACACCACATCTAACTTCCACCACCACCCCAATAACCATTACCACTTGCCCGGGCGACTGAAGCCACTCCCAGGTTTTCGGGCCCCGTGAGGGGCCGGGTGGGGGGGGTTTGCGGTGGTTTGGCCACCATGCTGTTCTCCCCTTCTGCTTCGACAGCCTCTGGGAGGTAGACCCACCTGCACCAACAACACAACAAGCACTCTTTGAGAGCTCTGTGGGAAAGCCCGGTCTCAGCCATGGCCTTCCTTAGGGACTCGGGGCTGTTCGGCCAGACTGCCTAGTGAACAACAACTACTACTACTACTACCATCACCACTACTACCACCACCACCATCCACCACCACTACCACCACCACCATCCACAATCACTACCACCACCACCATCCACCATCACTACCACCACCACCATTCACTGCCACCACTATCCACCACCACCACCAACACCACCACAATCTCCCTTCACAATCCTCCACAGATTCTCAGGTCTCTTCTATGTCCAGCCAGATAATGTTTCGTAATGTTTCTTTACCAGAATACAAGGAACGGTGCTTCACTTTGGACGAGGAGTCCAATATGGGCTTTACCATGATGAACTACTTTCCTTTGTACAGATGTTATGCCTACAAACTGGACCAGGTAATACCTCTTGGTTCTGTCTGTCTTTGCTGGACTGTCGCTTTTTATTCAATATTATGTCTCCTAGATTATTATTGTGTCACTTTTTATTTTACTCCATGGCTATATTTTCACCTCATGGCTATTTTAAGTGTTTCACTCATGACTATTTTTTTTCCCATTACTGTATTTTTTATCCCATGCCTATAGTATCTTTTTACGCCATAACTTCATAACTATATGTTTACTCAGTGACTATTTTTACCCCATGACTCCTTCGTTACGTCATGACTATTTTTTTTTTTCCAGTTACTTTTTTATCCCAAACCTATTCTGTCTTTTAATCCCTTGACTATTTTTTACCCTATGACTTTTTCATTTTTCATCCCAAGACATTTTTTTTTCAGTTTAGGAAAGAGTTCTGCCACCATCATACTGGACAGCATTTTTTTAAAATTAGCTCTTCCTGTACAATTTGTTTTATACTTTCGTGCTGCACAGTAACCTATGATTTAATCCCGTCTCTTTTATTCTCTTTCCTAAACTGGATCGAATTTTGTTTAGGTATACAAAAATAATGAAATGTCATTGTACTGGAGAAAACCTCATCAGATTCACCGAAGAGTATTTTAACTCTTTCAGTAAAAAAAAAAAAATCTGACCTGTATATCAGCGCTCTTTTTATATTAACTTGACCCAAAATTACCATCTCTTCAGCTTGAGTATTGATTTATAACAATTGATTATCACCAGAATATGATGCTAGCCATGAAGAAGCGCTATGGAAAGGATGTCTAACCATAGCATTGTCTTTTTCTGCCACTGAGCTCTGTGAAATAAGCTGAAAAAGGATCAACATCTGGGCCAAGTTAAGATGAAAGGATGTTAGTGGTGATGGAATTAATGAAGGCTACAGTATATCTAACCTCATTTAGTGCGGAAATCTCCCAATCTGCTAAATATCGTCTAAATAAAAAAACGAAATTTAGTGAAAAATTTATATATAGTCACGAAGATATTAATGAGGATGTCTTAAGAACCAGATACTTAATATATCCAGCCAAACATACTAACCTATTTACTAGTCTTGTGAGGTCTAGACGGCCTTAGCAACCTAAGAATGGATTTTTCGAACAGCAAGATGTCGGCGTGGGTTTCTAATATCATTGTGGTTTTTATTTTATTTTATTTTCGTTTACTTTCCTTCCCTAACCGTTGGGTACCAAAGCTGAAAAAGAAACGTTTATTGTACTAAAAAGAAAGGCTGTTCATCGTAGCTCATAACAGGTGAGGATTGCACCCAAGTTAATGCTGCATTTTTTTTTTTTCGATATTAGCCCAAGAAATTTATTACAATTCTTCCCCCCCCCCTTTCTATAGCTGTACTGAATTGTTGATAATTGCCAAATCCTTCTACCTGCAGAGTCCAGCCTACTAATGCATTATTCTCCGAGTCACTCACTGTAACCAAGAGGAAACTAGGCCAGAACAGAGTCCCCCGGGCAGCTCCAACATTCTTCCCTGTGTTTAAATGCATCCTAGGAGACATGTTCTCGCGATCTGAATCATATTAAGAAAGATTTTTCAATTGAGATTTTGAAATAAATACTTTAAGATTCTTTGTGAATACGAAGTTAATTTCTTGAAATAATCTCCATAGGATTGTCTTAAGCCATTCTTGTTCCATTCAAGACCAAGACTCAAAAAGGGTCAGGCAATACGCAGCTTGGCTTTCCCAGTTAGAGGGATGAAATAAACAGCCACAGTGTAAGCTTCTTTATTAACCACATTATTTATAGTATACATTTTTTATCATTATTTTTCCAGGATCAGATGGATCGTTTCACAGCCTGCATCAATGGACTGGAATAATTAAGGACAAGAGTAACACCTTCAGTCCGATGACGTATTTTGCTGTGTATTCTCGGTGTCTTCAGACGATTTTATTCAGCTGAGGTTGACTTATTTTGTGACAGGGTTTATGGAGTATGTTTAACATTGACATAAGTGATGGTTTATTCTGAGTTGAGGTGATTGTTTGAAGGTGGCAAAGATACACACACACACACACACACACACACACACACACACACACACACACACACACACACACACACACACACACACAGTACGTCCGGACACAGGGTGTTCAAAATCGTCTCTCCCTGGAAGACCTTCGACTGGATTCAACATAGTCCCCTGCACATCCACCCCTTCCCCTTCACTACCACTAGGTCATATTTTATTCTTGACACCTCCAGACGATTTTACTTAATTTGGGAAGGACGTGTCTTAAGGAAGGAGTTAGAGAAAACTAAGATCTAACTCTCCTTCCGTTTAAACAGTCTCTCCAAAAAGGATATAAAATCGTGTGGAGAGAGCAAGAAGAAATATGGATGACCTCTTCTTTTGTGAAGTGGGTGAGGTTATAGGGTAGTTGTTAGGTATATACAATTTTTTAATATTATAACCAACTTTTTTTCCTCTCTTTTGCTTCTCTAGAAGTATATTATGATTAAATAATTTGCATGCCTCCTCTTTGCTTATTATTAGATCCTAACTCACCCTTTCCTTACGACGGAAGAAAAGAGTTAGGGTGATAATGATGATGATTTGCCAGAATTCATTGAATATTGGTCAATTGAAATGTAGAAAGAAGGGAGGTTCAATAGTAATACTACTACTACTACTACTACTACTACTACTACTACTACTAGTAATAATAATAATAATAATTATTATTATTATTATTATAATAATAGTAATATAATGATGATGATTAGGATAAGGATGAAGAATCCCCTGCACACACTACGCAGATCTGTTAATTTCTTCATCGGCTCCTCCGTGTTACTTCCCAGACAGAACTACCTAATCACGTCCCTCATTCTAATGGCGTTCCATATTTCTAAACGTATTTTAGCTAATTTTGTACAATGTTCTTCATCTTAAGGGGAGAAATAAGATTGCGAGGGGGCTAAGAAAACTGAATACAATCCCTTCACTAGGAATGTTTTCTCCAAAGTTAACAAAATCGCTTAGATGTTAACAGGAACCAAGTAAAAAAATTTGAAATTACATTCAAGGATAAAGACGAACCAAATCTATGATAAAATTCTACAGATAAGGTAAAGCATAATGGTCTGTTGATTATCACCTTGAATCTGTGTGTGTGGCTGCTGCATTCTTCTGTTGTTTTGCTTGGAGGCTCCCAATGTGCTTTATCAAATATAATCTTATTGCAATGCTCATGTGCGTATTATTTCCCTTATTGAGATTGCACGCGCCCGCGAGCTCGCGCGTGTACGTATGTATGTATGTATGAATGTATGTATGTATATATGTATATAATTGTGGGTAGGTGAGGGCGCACAACATCCACTCACTCGATGTAATGCTGCTCTAGAGTGTCTGCCCTTTCCTCTCCTCCATCCTTTTATCCTTCCATCCTCTTCTGTCTGTCTTTCCTTCATTCTTTCCTCTTCCTTCTGCCAACGGGTGAGTTTACACTCCCTCTTCTGTCTTTCTTTCCTTCATTTTTTCCTTTATTTCTGCCTGTGGGTGACTCTACACTGAGTGACATGCCAACTGGTTTCCTGTACACCAGGAAACCATTTACTACACTGGGTGGTAACCATATAACCAAATTATGGCGCCTGTTGGTTTAGTGGGCAATTACAGCGCTCCAATCGGATTGAGCCGGTAAAGGTTTATATCCAAGGGTTGGTTGGGGTTTATTGTTCACGTAATGCCACTCAGGGATGAGTGAGGCTGGTCACTCTTATCTTAAATGTCAGGACCAACTTGCCTAGCCTCGGCATCTTACTGTCCTCATGGGGCAATGTAGGATTTAATGATGAATGATTGAATATATATATATAAATATATATATATATATATATATATATATATATATATATATATATATATATATATACTGTATATATATATATATACTGTATATCTTCTATCTATCTATATATACATATATTTTATATATATGCTGTATATCTATCTATATATCTATCTATCTATCTATATATATATATATTTATATATAAATATTTATGCTGTATCTCTCTCTCTCTCTCTCTCTCTCTCTCTCTCTCTCTCTCTCTCTCTCTCTCTCTCTCTCTCTCTCTATATGTATATATATATATATATATATATATATATATATATATATATATTATTATGTATATATATATATATATATATATATATATATATATATATATATATATATATATATATATATATATATATATATATATATATATATATATATATATGTGTGTGTGTGTGTGTGGGTGTGCGTGCTCAAGAAGATAAATTTTGCTGCGTTTTGTACAGAATAATCAAGACACGTAATTCAGAAATGAACAGGAGGAACTAAATACAAAGGAGCCATGACTCGTACTGTATTACTAAAATTGACGATGACTCTGTGGACAAGTCATCAGTTTTGGACAAAAACCTGTAATGCACACTATAATGATACAGTGTCTAACCATTCTGTGTTGTTGCTGAATGCACTCTGTAATGTGGGATCCAGGTATGTCACATCTAGCATTTACAGTGTTCCATAATAGCTGTCAATGACTGAGGATTTGTTTGAATCTCCGCATACAGTATTAATCCCTCAGAACCGAGTAATTTGTTTGGGGGTTATTCATCCTCCTACGAGACATTTATTACATTCATATGGGTTTCTCATGCTGGAGCTCTTCACGGAGGTTATATTTAGGTTTTGCAGGTCAAAAAATCATCTGAAACTAAATAAAATCTTCCGAGAATGGCAAGAAAAACACGAAAATGGCGCATTCATTCTTATGTGTTAACGATAGGGCCGTGAATGTCCTTGGGAATGTTATGGTCAAATGGCTACAGGTATACAATGCTGAGTGTAAGATTTATTTGATATAGATGTCATGTTCTCAGGACTCGCCAGTGCTCAGTGATCCCTTTGTATCAGTACGCATAAGACACGATAGAGGGAGGACCGTGCACGATCCTTCATCTAACCAAAACAACATGACCTGACCTAACCTATCCTGACCTAACCTATCCTGACCTGCCTAAAATTAACCTAACCATGCCTAAAATAGCCTAACCTAACCTAACTGAAACTATCCCAACCTATCCAAATCTCAGCTAAATTTGTTAACCAAGCCAAAAATGACCCAACAACCTTACCGAAACTCTCCTAACTTAACCAAAACTAACCAAACCTAAAATAACCTAACCTAACCTAACTTAACTCTCCCTGTAATTATGCCTTCTAAAAACTGTCAGTGACCCTCTCCCTCTCTCTCTCTCTCTCTCTCTCTCTCTCTCTCTCTCTCTCTCGTCCGCTTTCTGTGTACAGGGTGGCCCATGAATAGTGCTTCACTAAAAACTCACATGGCAGTATCTTGTGTGTTGCTAGGACGGCTCAGTCGGCTGGTGAGGGCGTGGTTGTGGCAGTGGGATTAGGAAATGAATAAATGATGCAGGGTAGGTAAAGATAACACTGAGCCGTCCCCACAACACACGAGAAATCACCCGACGGAGTGGAAATGGAGCGTTATACATGGATTACCCTGCCTTTCTGTCTCTAGTTTAGGGCAGCCGGGTGTGTATTGGTTAGCACATCTAGACTGAAACTGGACCAACCTGAGTTTGCTTCTTTGGCTGGTGAGATTCTTGCATAATGTTTGTTTCCCCTTGACGGTGTTCATTATGTCAGTGTTTTTAGGGACGTGGATGTGACTTCGATTGTTGCGTCGATTTTGTGAGGAAGATTAAGACTTCCATTAAGTGAATTATCTGCCTCTATGACCCCAACGAAGTTGATAGGCGTTCTACTAACTTTTATTTTTATTTACTTTCCTCGTGGATCATACCTACGTCATTTATGACAGAGATAACACAGGAAGGATGGTGATGATGATGGTGATGATCTTGTGTGAGCTTTCATCGTTCTTTTCATTTCCTTTTTCTTCCTCCTGGATCATCCCTACCTGATGTGTGATAGAAGAAACAAAGTGATGATGATGATGATGATGATGATGATGATAATGATGATGATGATGATGATGATGATGATGATGATGATGATGATGATGATGATAATGATAATGATGATGATGATGATGATGATGATGATGATGATGATAATGATGATGATGATGATAATGATGATAGTGATGATAATGATGACGACGGCAAAGACAATGATGATGACTGGGATGATAATGGTGATGATGATGGTGATGCTGCTGCTGCTGCTGAATATGATGATAATGATGATGAGGAGGATGTTCTCGTCATCAAATTGTGCCTCTTTTTCCAGTTTTCAAAATAATTAGGAGTTGCATCAAAATCAGAATTTAAAAATACTGAATGTCATAAAAAACTGGAATATGTCTGGTTCAGGTGTCTTTAATTGTTTCCTTAATGTTCGTTTAATTTCCAGTGCATCTCTCTCTCTCTCTCTCTCTCTCTCTCTCTCTCTCTCTCTCTCTCTCTCTCTCTCTCTCTCTCTCTCTCTCTCTCTCTCCACAATAGATAAATAGACTGATAGATAACAGACAAAGTAGATGGATCAAAATAGATATAGATAAAATAAACTCAAATAGTTAGATAGGCAGATAATACATAGACACAAAAAGATAAACAGACTGATAATAGATAGAGAGAGACAAATAGATAAGTAGATAGATAGAGTATTAAATTTTCCAGACCACATTATTACCTTTGAGCAGATCTCTGGCAGTAAAGGGGTTAATGAAGGCGATAATAATTCCCTGTCAAAGTCTGAAGAAAGTCGTCTGACGGCAGCAAGAGTATAATACAAAGGAGAGGTGGCTGAGTTACTGTAATGCTGGGTGCATCCATATGTAAGCCACCTGATTCCTAGAACTGCAGCCACTATGTATTTTTTTGTTGACCGATTTGAGCCCAGTGTCCTTAACATTGGACGGAACTGGGCATTTTCAAGATATAATGAAGGAGGGAACCCCGGGGTAGGGACTCATGAGCATCGCGACTATGAGACGACAGGCGGAGGGCGGTACGCCTAGCACCCTTCCAGCAAAATCCCTCGCACAGGAACTTTTGGAGCTAATGCGTTAAGGTGATTTTCTCTGTATGTGTGTGCGAATAATATGACGTTAGTTACAATGACAGGAAAATTTTTAGACCCACCCATATATTGTCATCTATTCTATTATACCCTACAAGGGGTTTTGCTCATGTTGGGAAAGAATGTTCAAACTACAGAGGTTAGATACAGTTTTCATTGACCTCTTTACTACCAGTTGGTTCTACTAAATTGGGTGTTGCTGAGGAAGAGAGTGCACGTGGTGGTGATATGCGTCTTTCACAAAGCCAAACCTCCTCATACTTACCTGTACCATCTCCCTGGAAGAGATCCTAGTTCAATCCTGGTGAGGTGCTGTCTGCTGAAAGGAGTGCCAGATCCCTCCACAGTTTATGTACTGTACTGTACCTGAAGGACGGCCTTGCAGCAGCAGTAGCTTACTTTTGGTCGATGGATCTGCTCGGCCAATCATCCAGGGATAAAGCAACAAGAACAACTAAACTGAATGAAACCGTGTGTCACCAGCAAGAATGTAATGTAAAAAGACGTTACTGTACAGAAGGTGTTAAGAGAGTGGCAGAGGAGTTGGTACCGACCCTAAGCTGATGCTCGGGGGCCGGATACCATCCATGCCATTAACTCTTCTTGTTCGACCAGTACTACTACTACTACTATTACTACTGCTACTACTACTACTACTACTACTATACTACGACTACTACTACAACTACTACTGTTGTGCAGGAAGCAGCTAAGACTGCAACAGTATACACGGAGAAAGGCCAAAAGGCGAGTACAGGATCCAGTTTATTTCAACTTTTCGCCCACCAGAGCTTCTTCAGCAATAACACAGTGGACAACAATCCACTCCACAAATAGTCCCCAGCCTGGCTGGTGATCAAAACACAACATGTAAACAATCTTACACTACGTGGTTAACCTGCTGTCTGCTCGTTAAGAGGTATCCCAATGGCTTCGCTAACCGAAAGAACCCATTATTTTGGTTATTACATATATTTGCACATGGCGGACTCATAAAATCTACGTTTCATGGTACTATCAACATAATCATTCTAGAATCTTTTCAGTCGACATTGTGGGCTATGTCAATCCTGTGTTTTACAATCACATTATTTATATTGAAACACTTCATGCCATATTTGTGTTCCATCACTCGTTTCTCTAAACCTCGAAATGTTTCTCCAACATATACTTTTCTGCATCCTAAACAAGGTGCACGGTAAACTCCTGCTTGGCGTACATCCTGTCTACTCATTTTCATTTTTTAGAAAATTGCCCACTGTCACAGAAGCTATTCTCGCAATACTGATATCATCTTTATTAAGGAGTGGGGAAACATTACTAGCTGCTGAGGTACTAGGCAACATGATCCTCTTTTCACATTTCTCACTTTTCTCTTTTCTTGTGTGTATATTTCCAGCGTTATTCCTAGCCTTCATGATAAAGTAGGGAGGGAATTTCAGTTCAGTGAAGGCATTAAAAACATTCATTTAATCTTCCTCTAGATATTCTCTCAAACATATCCTCCAGGCTCAAAGATAAAATTCAATGTGTTACGACTCTGAAGTGGCGCAAGGGATATCTGACTGCGTTATAAAAGAATATTATATATATATATATATATATATATATATATATATATATATATATATATATATATATATATATATATATATATATATTAGATGAAAAAGAAATTTGAAGCAAAGAAAGACACACTTCAGAGCAATAACTCAGGTTCTCATCCCACGACCAATAACATAAATATACTAATGGGGAACTGGGGAATAAAAAAAAAAAAGAAACAAGAAAATATAGTTAATACAATAACAAATTAAACTTTTCAAAGAGATAATGAATGGACAATAATGAACAACTAATTTAGAAAAATAATTACTAGAAATGTCACAAAGAGAATGACTATCAAAACAAATATTTTATGCACGATAATACCCTGAAACCCTAAAAATAAGTAAACAACAGATACAATGCTGGGCAGGATATGAGAGGTCTGAAACCCATAAAAACACAGATAATAATAATAATAATAATAATAATAATAATAATAATAATAATAATGAGTAATAGTAATAACAACAACAATAATAATTCCTAACTATGATACACGAACTAAGACTTATCTGAGTTACGGGTGTATGGGTGTGCGGGTGTGGATGCGGTTCAACAGTGGAGCTTACATAACAGGAATGAAAAAAAATATTAAGGTACTCCCTCAACAGACCCTGCTCACGTAAATTTCAGCCCTCAATTGACTTATACATGGCAACAGTGGCGTTTGTATGACAACAGTGCGGGCGCAAAAGTAATGATTGTGGACGCTCTTTCACAATTTAGCTTAAGGGCACAAAACATTCCCAATGTGCTAATAGTTATAACACAAAGATCTTGAATACGGAAACACTGGCGCCCAAAGCTGTCTGAACGGGATTCACAATGCTTTTATAATAACGATACTTCAAAACACATGTCCACACCCCCAACACTATAGGAAAAATGGTAACTCTTTTTAAATGAGGGGTACGTGGGAAAAGACAATAGGTTTTCACAAGTCTTTCACACGTGCTTACACTGTTAATCTTTTCTCTCCGCTGGCTCCTCCAATCACAACCTTATCACCTTAACCTGTCTTTTCGCTCCGGTACGGCCTGCGGACCCTCCAAAGAAACGTCATCTGTTGCACTTTGGAACTGCAGATTGCGAGGCCCTCAGACAGTACTTCTTTGATTTTCCCTGGAATGATTATTGCTTCTATGGCCGGGAGCCATCTGGGTGTGCCTTGTGCATTATGGTGGCTTTTCTCTCGGGCATGGGAGCATACATTCCTTTCTCATATTCTTTAACTAATGCAAGGAAGCCTTGGTTTAATCACGCTTGTTCTAATGCTGTCCGCAACAAGGAGAGGGCCTATAAAAGGTACTGGAGCCAACCCACCCCTGAATCACATCATTTTTACGTTTCTGCCCAGAATCGTGCTAAGTCTGTTCTTCGCTCTGCTAAAAATCATTTCATCCATACAAAATGCTCTCAACTCTCTAACTCGAATTCTTCCCACTCCTTGTGGCACCCTGCCAAAAACCTTTCTAACAACTTCGCCTCATCATCCTTCCCTCCTCTTTTCTACTCTGATGGCTCTGTAGCTATTTCTTCTACTGATAAAGCAGATCTCTTCGCTCAGACTTTCTCCTCCAATTCCACCTTAGATGATTCCGGTGCTATTCCTCAATCACTTTCTCCCTCTGACTTCCTCATGGCTGACATCAAAATTTCTTCAGCTTATGTATTTTCTGCCATCACAGGCCTCAATACTAATAAGGCATATGGGCCTGATGGAGTCCCTCCTTTTGTTCTCAAGAACTGTGCTTTTGTGCTTATACCCTGCCTAGGCAAACTCTTTCGTCTTTGTCTATCAACTTGTACCTTTCCTTCTTGCTAGAACTTTGCTCTCATTCAACCAGTCCCAAAGAAGGGTGACCATTCCCAACCCTCTAACTATCGTCCAATTGCTTTAACATCCTGTATCTCAAAAGTTTTCGAGTCAATTCTTAATAGAAAAATTTTAAAACATCTTTCCTATCACAACCTTCTTTCTGATCGCCAGTACGGGTTCCATCAGAGATGCTCCACTGGCGAACTTCTCACCTACCTTTCAGACTCTTGGTCATCCTCCTTTCGGGACTTTGGCGAAAGCTTTGCCATTCCAATTGACATCTTAAAGGCTTTCAATCGAGTCTGGCATAAATCTTTATTTTCCAAACTGCCCTCTTACGGTTTCTATTCTTCAATCTGTGCTTTCATCTCTAGCTTCCTTTCTGATCGTTCTGTAGCCGCGTTGTAGACGGCCATCGATCTTCTCCTAGATCTATTAACAGTGGTGTTCCTCGGGGCTCTGTTCTATCACCAACTCTCTTCCTCTTATTCATCAATGACCTAAGCTGTACATCTAACCCTATCCACTCATACGCTGATGACTCCACCCTTCACCTTTCCATTCAGTCCCTGCAACGTCTATCTCAGCAGTTACTTCAACAAACAAGGGATGAGGCTATGACAAACCCAATGTCTGACTTGACTCGTATCTCTGACTGGCGTAAAAATAATCTGGTTGTTTTTAATGCATCAAAGACTCAGTTTTTACACCTATCAACCTGACACAATCTTCCACAGATATACCTATTTATGTGTAATAATATTCGGCTTAATCATGCATCATCCTTGAACATGCCTGGGGTCACATTTACTTGGGACTTATCTTGGAAAGATCATATTACGTCTCATCTAAAATCTGCTTCTAAGAGATTAGGTGTGCTAGGCCAACTCCATTCCTTCTTTACCCCTGCACAATTGTTGACTCTATACAGGGGTTTTACCCACCCTTCTGTGGAGTACAACTCTCATGTGTGGGAAGGCACCCCACATACAGCTCTTCTCAATAGGGTGGAGTCAAAGGCATTTTGTCTCATTAACTCTCCTCCTTGGAGAGTGGAAAGGTTACAAGAGGATGAGAAAAAGGCAGAATATAAGAGAGAAGTGGAGGAACAATTGGGCAAATATGAATTGGAGCAGATGGGGGACGTAGAATGTGTGTGCAGGATATTCACAGAAGAAATATGTGCAGCATGTGATGTGGTGTGTGGGAGGAAGAGAAGATGGAGGGGGGTCCAAGGAACAGCTTGGTGGAATAAAGAGGTGAGACAGGCTGTGGCACAAAAGAAGAAAGCATACAATGAATGGATGAGAAATAGGGGCGTGGAAGAAGATGACAGGCGGAAGAGAGTTATATGTAGAAAGAAAGGGAGAGGTGAAAAGATTAGTAAGAGAGAGTAAGAAGAGAGTGGATGAGGAATTTGGAAGGAATTTGAGTGTAAAGTGGAGGGACTGTAAGAAAATGTTCTGGAAAGAGGTGAAGAGAGTAAGACAGGGCGGAAGTGAAGTTAGCAGGGGAGTGAAAGATAAAAATGGTAGATTACTAGTGGAGAAGGGAGAAAAAGTGAGTAGATGAAGAGAACACTTTAACCCGTCACATCTTGAGCTATTTCACACCTCTGACACCCCCCAATCCTGAGGTATTTTCAATCTTTTTTTTTTTTTTTTATGGCTAACACTTCCGCTTTTGGTGAGAAACGTAGAAATTTCATAAAGAAATCGCTCACCTGAGGTTTAAAATATTCGATCCAGGTAGCAGTACCTCCTTACCTGACTGGGTTTTCTAACAGGCTGGCACCAAAGAAAATGAGTTCTATGGGAGGGTAACTATTTCACACCACTCATAAACGGTATTTATTTATTTACTTGGTACAAAGTTAAATGTAGTATGAGAGTATACTGGTTTTCAAACAGTAATACAGGCATTATAAGCATTGTTTCACTCACTAACTCATCACCATACCTGACCTTCTTTTGCCACATTACCTGATCATCTTTTCTGACTGTTTCTTCCTCTAATGCTATGAACTCTGTCCTCCACATTGTCATCAATTGGGGACTCACTCTGCGTCTGAATGTCTTTACTGGCCAGGTCACTGATAACAGGTGAATTGCTGAGACAATGGCGTGCGGGGGGGGGGGCCGAGAGGTTATGCGGCATTGTCCCTGCTTGGCATCTTGTAGAGGAAGGTGTCCCGTGTATACGTACGAAAAATCAAGCGCAAAAATAGACAATTGTGCAAATTAGGGACCTTGCAATTGCATGGCGAACCAGTACGTCGTCGGGACTTGCATATGTAAAATATTGCATCGTACCCATACGTTGACAGGACGGGGTGGGTTAAGGAATTGTTGAACATAGAGGATGGAAGTAATGCGAGTATAAGTGGCTGGGGAAAGGCTGGGAGAAGGAGGGAGGTGAGAAGACAAGAAGAAATCAGTAGGATAGAAGTTCTGGAAGCAATTAAGAAAGTTAACGTGGGGAAAGCCCCAGGCATTGATGGAGCGTGTGGTGAAATGCTGAAGCATGGGGGAGAGATAGTAGTAGAATAGATGTGGAAGATATGCAGAGTAGCCCGGGAGGAGGGTAGTGTCCCAGAGGATTGGAAGTCAGGTATAATTATTCCTTTGTACAAAGGAAAAGGGGAAAAAGGAGTGTGTGGTAATCATAGGGGCATTTGTCTTCTTAGTATAATAGGAAAAGTGTATGGTAGGATACTTACTGACAGAGTTAGAGAAAGAACAGAGGAATTAGTTGGAGAAGAACAGGGAGACTTTAGGAAGGGAAGAGGTTGTGTAGATTAGATATTCATTCTTACATCTTTAGTGAAGAAGTTTCTAGAGAAGGGAAAGAAGTTGTATATGGCTTTCATGGATTTGGAGAAACCATATGACAGGGTGGATAGACAAGGATTGTGGAATGTATTAAGAATATATGGAGTAGATGGAAAGTAGTTGAATGCTGTCAAGAGTATGTATGATGGTGCTAAGGTTGCAGTGCGTGTGGATGGTGAACTGAGTGAATTTTTCTCTTTGAAGGTTGGGTTGAAACAGGGATGTGTCATGTGTCCATGGTTGTTCAATCTGTACATGGATGGGGTAATAAAAGAGGTACAAGGTAGGGTAGTGGATGTTGGAGTGACCCTGGTGAGAGAGGGTAGTGTTTGGAAACTCCCTGTACTGTTGTTTGCAGATGATACTGTGTTTTTGAGTGAAGACGAAGGGGAGCTGCAGGGCTTGGTGGATGAGTTTGGGAAAGTGTGTAAGAAACAGAATCTAAAGGTGAATGTAGGGAAGAGTTAAGTGATGGTCTTTGAGAATGATGAAGTCAGTGAATGTACAGCGAGGTTGGATGGTGAGGAATTGGAAAATGTGAGTACGTTTAAGTACTTGGGTAGTGTGATGAGTAAAGATGGAGGTTTGGAGGGTGAAGTGCTTAAAAGGGTACAGCAGGGAAGAAAGGTTGCTGGTTCCTTGAAAGCAGTGATAAGAAACAGGGAAGTGAGCATGGAAGTGAAAAAGTTACTACATGACAGTATTGTGATACCAACTCTAACGTACGGAAGTGAAGCTTGGGCTTTGTTGGAAGAACACAAGTCAAGAGTGAGAGCAGTGGAAATGAGTTATTTTTAAGGAGCCTGTGGAGTCACATGGAGAGACAGGCTTACAAATGAGGATGTAAAGGAGCATTGTGGTGTGGATGTGGATGTGACAGGAAGCGTAGGAGGAATACACTGAGGTGGTTTGGCCATGAGGAGAGGATGGAGGGTGAAAGACTGACGAGGAGAGTGTATGTGAGTGAGGTGGAGGGGGGAGTGGGAGGGGGAGGCAGAGGATGAGATGGAGGGATGGGGTGGAGAGGTATATGAGAGAGGGGGGTGTGAGTTGGGAGCAGGGCATTAAAATGGCGGGGGACAGGGCGATGTGGAGGCGATTTGTTTGTGGCCACCCCGAACAGGATTGAGGCGTCTGGCAATAGATAGATAGACACATGGAGAACTCTCCTCCTCTTACCGACTTCCTTCAACCTCTGTCTCTTCGCTGCACTGTTGCATCTTTATCTCTTTTCTATCGTTACTTCAATGGTCAGTGCTCCTCTGAACTGTCTGCTTGCATTCCTCCACCTCTACGATGGGCGCGTAGCACCCGTCTAGCAGCAAACCCTCATCCCTTTTGTGTCCAACTCTCTAATGCAAGAGTTGACCGTTACTTCTAGTCCTTCATTTATGCAACAGGTCAACGCTTGACCTGTCTCACTCTGTCTGTATTTCCTGCTTCCTATGATCTCCAGTCTTTCAAAAGCAGTGTGTCCAGGCATCTAGAAATGATCGGTTCTTGAATATTTGGCTCTATCTTGTATTCTGTTTTTCTCTTGGAAGGAGCAATTTTGCGGGATTCGCGGCCCTTGGTTCCTTCTTCCTCACATAAAAAAAAAACATACGACTTACACACACACACACACACACACACACACACACACACACACACACACACACACACACACACACACACACACACACACACACACACAAATATATATATATATATATATATATATATATATATATATATATATATATATATATGATAGCTAAACAATCACTTGTGATTAAAAAGGCAATGAAATGATTATTTCATACATGAGAACATATAAAATTATACTAAAGAGTATTACATAATGTCAGGCACACGTCACAAATGACAGTCCCTAGTTTAGTCCCGTTATCCGTAGCAGAATGAAAATTTACATAATCATCTTGTAGGTGGTAGGAAGGGACGTTCATCATTGATTCATTCGATGTAGTGTTGCTTTGGTTGTCTGCCCTTTCCTCTCTTCCTTCCTTCCTCTTCTGTCTTTCCTTCATTCTTCCCTCTTCCTTCTGCCTAAGAATGACTTTACACTCCCTCTTCTGTATTTCTTTCCTTCATTCTTTCCTCTTCCTTCCGCCTATGGGTGACTCTACACAGAGTGTCAAACCAAGTAGTTTCCTGTACATCAGGAAACCACTGACTACGCTGGGTGGTAACCACATAACCAAATTATTGTGCTTGGTGGTTTAGAAGGTAATGAAGGCGCTCCTAACGGATTGAACCTATGCACGTTTATATCCAAGGAGTGGTTGGGATTTATTGCTCACGTAATGCCACTCAGGGATGAGTTAGGCTGATTGCTCTCATCTTAAATGTCAGGAACAACTTGCCTAGCCCCGGGCTCCTACGCTCCTTATGGGGCAACATAGGACTGGATGATGGATGGATGGATGGTTGGATCATTCTTAGAAGTATTTTTCTTTAAAACTTTAAACTTCAACCTGTTTTTATCCATTAATAAAAGTACATCAAACAAAAGCAACCTATTTACATTTTCATACTCTTTCGTAAATTATACATTATTTTCAACATTATTTACTGTTCTAAAAGCTTGTTCAAATTTAACCTGCGAGGAGCTATCACAAGTACATCGTCTACGTACCTAATTCAAACTACCTCCCTAGGAACTATGTCGTTAAATCTAGTATTTCTAAAAATAAGTTAGCTATAACTGGGCTGAGGGGGGACCCCATTGCCATCCCTGCACTTTGTTTATAGTATTTATCATTAAAAGTGAAGCAACAGTTAGAAACACAGAGGTTAACTAAACTAATAAAATCATTCACGGGCACAGGTAGATCATTATCATCAGATAGAGTATTACTCAGTGCATTTATGGCCTTACCAGCTGGTACATTCACGAACACTAACAAGGGGACAAGGTAGTTTGCTACCAGAGGGCAGGTTAATGGCACGCGTTCACTCCCAAACTCCCCCTCCTTACCCCCACAAAACGACCGCATTGTTAGGCTGATGGGATCGGGAATCTAAAGCTTTGCTGTGCCTCACGTCTTGCCTCATGTAACATAAGTAAACTTGTAATTTATTCTAACATTAGGTCGATTATTCTGCGTATACATCCACCTTCAGTTCAGTGACCAGTAGGCTAATTATACTGAAGTTTTAGCAGTTTTCACTAAGATGATCCTGCAGTATAGAGATTCATTCCAAGTATTTGTTCAGCATTTTCTAAACGATATACTTATACTTAAATCTAAGTAACAGTGACAAGTTATATAAATACTGGCCATTAAAGTCCTCCTGCCTTATCATCTGGGAAGCCACATATTCATTCACCCACTCATCCTCCTACTCACTCAACCCATCCAACACTTACCCTTCTCAGCCACCAGTGAGACTGTCCAAGCTCACCTATCGCGGCCATCCACCCTGCCCACCCACGAATGCCACCCACCAAGTTCGTCTATCAATGCCACCCAACACATCTACCCACTCACCTACCCACCCTGAACCCACCCACCCACCAAACGACCAACCCAACCACCCACGCAGAGCAACCTGGCCACGCAATCTTCTCAGCCACCCTAGTGACCCACCGTGCCCACAAACCCTGGTGACCCACACATTCCGATGACTCATCTTGCCCACCACTTACTGTCACCCACCCTCCCCACCCATGAATGCAACCCACCCTGCTCACCCAACAATGCCATCCAGCACATCAACACACTCAGCCCTCCCACCGTACCCACCCATCTTTCCCTGATTACTCACCCACCCTGACCACCCACCTCACCCTGGGAACCCATCCATCCTCTCCAACCACTCCTCCCACCGACACACTTTCTTATTCACATTCCCAACCACCCTTCTTACCCAAACCCATTCACCCTGCCATCCCATCCACCCATTCGAACCCCATTCGTCCACCAAACTCATCCCATTGAAACCTAAATTACCAACCCCTCTCCTACCCCCAACCGATCTAGCCACTCACCCAGCCCGCACCACGCAATCACAACCCTTTTACTCCTACAACCAACCCCAAGCCACTCCACACATCCCACCCAACCAATCAGCCCCACGCAACCAACCATCCTGTCCACCCAACCTGGTGATACACCGAACCACGAATCTCACCAATCAAACCTCACCCACCCCAACCACCCACCTATCTGACTCCAGCACCCCCTCCCACACACACAGAAAGACAGACGGACAGACAGACATATAGACAGACAGACATTAAGCAACACGCATTTTTAGGCAGACACACGGACACACAGAGACACACACAAACACACTGACACACACACACACACACACACACACACACACACACACACACACACACACACACACACACACACACACACACACACACACACACACACACACACACACACACACACACACACACACACAGACACACACACACACACACACAGACACACACACAGACACAAACACACTGACACACAGACACACACACACACACACACACACACACACACACACACACACAGACCCACCAGTATACACACAGACATGCATAAACACTCAGTCATACTCACTCACAGACACCCGCACACACAGACACACACACACACAGACACCCGCACATAGACATCTCCATAAACACAGAGGCAGACATACGCACGCATCGAGCAAAGTAATATTTCGTTCGTGCTTTAGCTTCTGTACGGAATATCACGAGCAAATGGATTATACGTGGAGAGCTGTGTTAGTAACTTAGTGTGTGGAAAAGGAAAACAGCTTCTGTGGTCAGTGCTACAGGTTATAATCAAGTGTGCGCTTAACTGCTACCATACTGGACATTATTTTGTAGGAATTAGCCTCAGTTATCCGTTGAATTTCTACTGTCATGTCATCTCTTATACATTGCTGGGATAGTTTCGCATTCCAGTGATTTGACAGGAAGGTTATACAAACTTACCTAAATTTATGCTAATATATGGTTAAACTTATAAAAGGTGTCCACACTGACAGTACTGAAAATCCTACATCATAAAGGGTGGTCGGTTTGTGACATGCAAGACTGCTGGGCCCCAGGCAAAAAAATTAGTCTATACTGAAAGTTGGAAATATATAAATAAAATCCACTTTTAAAACATTGATTATGTATGGCATACATGAGAGGGCATTAATTAGCATAATTGTCAGTGACTGATTCATACAACACTGTTGCTTCCCTATGGAAGGCAGGAATGGAAACATGATAGTATTTAAAGAGCGTGAAGACATTCAGTAGCACCATGTTCTGTGGGAAGAGTTCAGACAGAGATGATGCAGGCAAGACCAAGGGATGTGGTGGGAAAGGAGGGAAGGAGTAGTCGGCAGGCCAAGACCCTTAAAAAAACTTTTGATGGTATTTCTTATTCAAAGCTGTCAACCATGCTAGAAAGTATCACTATGGTATAAAATTTTAGAAACACACGGTTGCCAAAATGGCATTTGACCTTTAAGGTCAAATGGTCAAATAAGGTCAAATTTTGTGTTTTCCCTCATTTGTCGTGTACTTCCAAATAATGTAAGGTTTGGCAAGAAACACTGAAGAATTAATGAGAGACAAGGGTTTTAAGCTGCGAAATGATAGGTAACTGTGAAGGAAATTAGCATTTAAAATGCTCGTTACTCCATTATGGATCGGATTACACACAAAGCAAAGATCCGTTCATTTAACGTCACTTCTTCCTGAAAATATATCAGTTTCTTCATCAAGAAGGCACTACGATGGTTGAATATCATTTTCCTTGTGTCCCATTACCTTTGACAATGTTGCTGTTGAAATCATTAAGATTTATCCAGACCATGTCCACTGCCTGTGTCACAGGGTTTCGGGAGTATACTATATTAAAAAATAATATTCAATAATGCTTGACAACAGGACAAAGCATTGACTTGTGAAAATCAAGCAATGATTACTTTATGCCGGCTTACTTCTCCGATTCTCTAAGGACGAGAATTTATAAACTTTCTCAGCAGTACACAGCAGAGACTAATTATTCACACATGCTGTTTATTAGTCCTGTTGGCCTCTGGAGAAAGTGACTCCACCCCTGACAATCAATAACTAATGCTATTAATGATAAACAGGTTCTTGCTGGTGCAATTAACTCATAGATGGCACAATGGATTTAAGTTAATACAAAAGGACTGGCCTAAGTACCAGTTGTGAATAATGCAAAACGTTTATGCAAACTAAGAGCTGTAACTAGAATAAGCTTAATATGGAAAATAAAACACGAGTTTACATTACATTAAGCTCAAGAAAAAGAACTGTTAAATTTATTGATTACAATGAAATAAATTTAAGTTACATGTTTCAAAATGAATTCAAAATAAGAAGATCACACTCACCCGCTCACTCAAAAGCAAAACTCTCAAACCTAGGAAAACGAAAAGAAAATGCTGGTCAGAAAAGTGGACTAAGCGGATGACTGGGCGTCGTTGCTGAGGAAGGACGCTTCACACGCTGAGCCTCTCACCAAATCATGCTAGGTGGGAATTCAGGAACTGGACAACGGTGGCACTGCTACACACTGGGCCCAACCTGCTTCCACGGCGCTCAAATCTTGACTGAGTTCAAACAAGCGAGGCGAGGACTGAGGCCAGCCGCCAAATAGTAACGGCTAGAAGTGAGCGAAACACGCCCATAACAAATCACTCAGCAGAGGTGCTAACATCGCGCACAAGGACGATCACTTATGAAACAGTGAAAAATATCCTGAAAACATTCCTGATCGACTGAATACGTGGCGGTTGACTGAGTGATAAATACTGGGATTCCACTCGAATTTGCGGTTTTCCACCAAAGTTTAATGTTACGAGTTTGTTTGGATATATGATCGCACCAACTCTTGACAGCCTGTGATATTAAGGCATCTGTCTACATCACAACCGCATGGAGATATACATGGTTGCCCCATCCGATGACAAACTCAGGCTTGTGTGCAGCACTTGGTTTTGCATCCACAAGTAACCAACTCTAAACAGCTGCTTAGAACAGATGGCTTCCATAACCACACTACTTCTAACCGTTTGTCCAGTAGCTGCCAACCTCCTGTCTCCTGAGGGCTTAGGATAATGACGTCAGGTTTGTTTGCCTGCAGCCACATTTTGGCCTGGTGGTTGGCACGTGAGTGATGTAACACTCGTTGGTGGCAACATTTCAATTGCCTTTTTTGCTTTCTGGAACAAGTCATGTTTGGCCCTAACAACACCTGAAGTAGAGCACGGTGCCTTGTACAGCATACATATGAACTCTTCAACTTTGCCTAACGGACAATCCCTACCAGCACCTTGCAACAGCTTTGGATGTTGCAAATGCACACTCCAACACGGTTTCTTTCCATGCCCAGCAAAGGACGAGACAGTATCGCAGCCAGTTAGGGCATGGAAGCAAGGCACATTCTCCACTACTCTCGAGGGAGATTCTCGTTGATGGCGTGCACTGGAAAACATTCCTGTTCCTTGGAGGTGGCGCTCATCATCCACACTTGGCGTGGTTTGTCCCTGGTAAAGTGAATGAGCAAGAGGAGAACGTCTGTATCACGACAATTCACGATTATGTTTTCAAATCCAGCATTAATGGCTTCATGGGCATGGAGGACGATCCTTGTGTCCGCCTCCTCGTGGTTTGCCTGTAGTGTTGGGATGACTCCCCATTTTGTTGAATATCCGTATTGTTTGCTGCCACCAGCAACTATCTCCTTGTCTCTGTCATCGTGCTTGCCAAGTCTGCCATTCAGAAACATGGCAAGGTCTTCCTTGTTTTCATCTAAAGCGATGATGTTCTTCCATGCATGGGGAAGTGGAAGATTCTCCCGGTCATTCACCTTTCAGGATCTCCCCAGCTCTTTTGATCCTCGTAGCTGACTTTCACAGATAAAGGCCGGTACTGGTCAAACACAACGTCAGTCCTGAAAACCATGCCACTCTGGTGGCTTCTCTGGGGACTGAATCAATGCATGGCAACTGATGATGATGCATGTTTTTCCTATTGTATCCGGTGTTACAAAAAGAGTTGAGTTGTGGTCTTGACAACAAATTAGGGCCAAGATTGGCCTGGAGCCCTCACGTCAGTATCAGTAAAGATAGGGTATCCCAACTTCCTGAAAAACCAATTCATTAATGAGAATTTGAAATTTATATTCAAAGATCTCTTCACATTTGCCTACTATTATGGAATTTAAAACCCTTATATCTCATTATTTCCTTAATATTTCATACCAGACCTAACATTATTTGAAAGTACAAGATAAAAGAGGGAAACACAAAATTTGACCTTTTTTGACCTTTTGTCCTCCAAGTTTGACCTTATAGGTCAAATGCCATTTTGGTAACCTGGTGATTCTAAATGCCTGGACCATAGTGATACTTTCTAGCACGGTTGCTAGCTTTGAGAAAAAAATGCCATCAAAAGCTTTTTTTAGGCATATTTCCTGGGGTTGGCCTGCCGACTACAGAAGGGACAGGAGTTAGGGACGGTGAAGTGGAAGGATGAGAGGTGTGAGTGTCGGATATTGCTCTAATTGCAGATTTCACAATTACTGACTCTCGCCTCTTCGACTTACACCCTTTATTGGAGCTATGTTATGGGAATATTTCCATTTGATTCCATGATATGTAATCCAATAGATAATAGTATTAATAAACGAATAATTTGGTGAAATAAGAAGTATCATAACTATATTAGTTTCATTGGTGTTTGCTCTTCATACTGTCAATAATTACACAGTCAACCATCAAATAGTAATTCGT
>NC_136984.1:16893132-16981005 GCF_032717465.1 Coenobita brevimanus
AGAGAGAGAGAGAGAGAGAGGTCACAACACCATTTAGAAGGCATAATTAGTGGGAGAGTTAGGTTAGGTTATTTTAGGTTTGGTTAGTTTTGGTTAAGTTAGGAGTTTGAGTTTGGTTCTTAGGTCATTTTGGGCTTGGTTAAGTTAAGAAAGTTAGCTGAGGTCTGGTTAGGTTGGGATAGTTTCAGTTAGGTTAGGTTAGGCTGTTTTGTGCTTGGTTAGGTTAATTTTAGACAGGTCAGGATAGGTTAGGTCAGGTCAGGTTATTTTGGTTAGATGAAGCATCGTGCCCGGTCCTCCCTCTACCGTGTCTTATGCGTACTGATACAAAGGGATCACTGAGCACTGGCGAGTCCTGAGAACATGACATCTATATCAAATAAATCTTACACTCAGCATTCTATACCTGTAGCCATTTGACCATAACATTCCCAAGGACATTCACGGCCCTATCGTTAACACATGAGAGAGGATGCGCCTTTTTCGTTTTTTTTCTTGCCATTTCAGGAAGATTTTATTTAGTTTCAGATGACTTGTTGACCTGCAAAACCTAAATATAACCTCAATGAAGAGCTCCATTATGAGAAATCCATATGAGTGTAATAAATGTCTCGTAGCAGGAAGAATAGAACCAAAAATAAGCCACTTGATTCTAAGGGGTTAAAACTGTTTGCGGAGATTCAAACAAATCCTCTGTCACTGACAGCTATTATGGAACACTGCAACTCCTAAATGCAGTAAACCTGCATCGCATATTAAAGAGTGCATTCAGCAACAACACAGAATAGTTAGACCCTGTATCGTTAATGTATGCATTAGAGTTTTTTTGTCCAAAACAAGACCACAGTGTCATCATCAGTTTTAGTAAAACAGTACGAGTCATGGCTCCTTTGTATTTAGATCCTCTCGTTTACACACACACACACACACACACACACATTATATATACCGTATATATATATATATATATATATATATATATATATATATATATATATATATATATATATATATATATACACACACACATACACACACACACACGCTCGAGCGAGCGCGTGCAATCTCAATAATTTTTTATAAGAGTTTAAGTCAGTGAAGGAAATAATACGCACATGAGCATTGCAATAAGATTATATTTGATAAAGCACACAGGGACCCTCCATACAAAGCAGCAGAAGAATGCAACAGCCACACACACAAATTCAAAGTGATAATCAACAGACCATTATGTTTTACCTTATCTGTGTCCTTGAGCAGAAATTTATCATAGATTTGGTTCATCTTTTTCCTTCAGTGTAATTTCAGATCTTTTTACTTGGTTCCTGTTAACATCTAAGCGATTTTGTTAACGTTGGAGAAAACATTCCTAGTGAAGGGATTGTATTCAGTCTTCTTAGCCCCTTCCCAATCTTATTTCTCCTCTTAAGATGAATATTATGGTATAAAAGTAGCGAAGATACGTTTAGAAATATGGAACGCCATTAGAATGAGGGACGTGATTAGGTAGTTCTGGCTGGGAAGTAACACGGAGGAGCCGATGAAGAAATTAACAAATTTGCGTAGTGTGTGCAGGGGATTCTTCAGCCTTATCCTAATCGTCATCATTAGTTTATTAATATTATTATTATTATTATTATTATTATTATTATTATCATTATTATTATTATTATTATTATTATTATTATTATTATTATTATTATTATTATTATTACTATTGAACCTCCCTTCTTTCCTACATTTCAGATGACAAATATACGATAAATTCTGGCAAATCGTCATCATTATCACCCTAACTCTTTTCTTCCGTCGAAATGAAAGGGTGAGTCAGGATCTACTAATAACCAAAGAGGTGGCACGGAAGTGGGAAAATTACTTAAAATATTCTTCTAGGGAAGCAAAAAAGAAAAAAAAAAAAGTTGGTTATAATATCAAAGAATAATTGTGTATACTGACAACTATCCTAATACCTCACCCACTTCACAAAAGATGTCATCCATATTTCCTCTTGCTCTCTCCACACGATTTTATATCCATTTTTGGAGAGACTGTTCAAACGGAAGGAGAGTTAGATCTTAGTTTTCTCTAACTCCTTCCTTAAGACACGTCCTTCCCAAATTAAGTAAAATCGTCTGGAGGTGTCAAGAATAAAATATGACCTAGTGGTAGTGAAGGGGAAGGGGTGGATGTGCAGGGGACTATGTTGAATCCAGTCGAAGGTCTTCCAGGGAGAGACGATTTTCAACACCCTGTATCCGGACGTACTGTGTGTGTGTGTGTGTGTGTGTGTGTGTGTGTGTGTGTGTGTGTGTGTGTGTGTGTGTGTGTGTGTGTGTGTGGTAGGTCTCCATATTATAATTGCAAATCATACTAGATAGATAGATAAATAGATAGATAGAGAGACAGATAGAAGCAGGAAGTCAAATGATGAGAAGGTGTTGTGTCTGCGAGAATCGAGCAGTGCTAAGCATGCTTACACACTCTTAACACTGAGGAAAGCTGACGACAGCGGCCAGTAAGGAGATGATGCAGTTAGCTGTCAGCAGTCCTCTCGTGAACAAAGATCTAGTCCACCCCTGCTATACCAGAATTTAGGAAAGAGAGCTCAGACGGAGATTAGCCACCGAACAGGCTAGACAGAAGGAGACAAGCGACCCTAGAGAGAGGTCGAGACGGAGATTAGCCACCGAACAGGCTAGACAGAAGGAGACAAGCGACCCTAGAGAGAGGTCGAGACGGAGATTAGCCTTAGAACAGAAAGAGAGAGAGATAGCGAGACAGGGAGGTAGCTACCCGGGACTTATACTGTTATACCTGTTAAATATTTCCAAGACAAATAAAAATAGTCCCATACTATTCTTTACCTCTCCCGTCACTACATGACATCTGGTGGGGAAACTACTACAAGATATAAAAGCCGCTCGACCACAAGTCTAAAATATACTTCTCTACAAGTAACTACAAAGTCTTTATGACATGTGTGTGTGTGTATCCTTGCCACCTTCAAACAATCACCTCAACTCAGAATAAACCATCACTAATGTCAGGGTTAAATATATACTCCATAAACCCCGGCACAACCTAAGTCAACCTCAGCTGAATAAAATCGTCTGAAGGCAACGAGAATACACTGCAAAATACGTCATCGGACTGAAGGTGTTACTCTTGTCTTTAATTATTCCAGTCCATTGATGCAGGCTGTGAAACGATCCATCTGATCCTGGAAAAATGTATACTATAAATAATGTGGTTAATAATGAAGCTTACACTGTGGCTGTTTCTCTCATCCCTCTAACTAGAAAAGCCAAGCTGTGTATTGCCTGACCCTTTGGTGCGTTTGGCCTTGAAAGGAACAAGAATGACTGAAGACGATCCTATAGAGATTACTTCAAGAATTTGACTTCCTATCCGCAAAGAATCTTAAGGGGTTATTTAAAAGCCTTAACTGAGAATTTCTCTGAATATGGTTCAGATCCCTAGATCACATAGCCTAGCATCCAGTTAGACACAGGGAAGGATTGTTGGAGCCGCCCTCTGGGCTCCAGTCTGGCCCAGTTCTCTCCTCGTTATAATGAGTGACTCAGAGACTAATACATCAGTAGGCTGGACTCTGCTGGTAGATGGGTTTGGCGATTATCAGCAGTACAGTACAGCTATAGGAGGAGGGGGGGATTATAATTAATTTCTTGGGCTACTTTTGAGAAAAAATGCGGCATCAACGTAGGTGCAATCCTCACTCGTTACGAGCTACGATGAACAGTGTTCCTATTAATGTAATAAACTTTTTTTTTCAGGTTGGCTCCAATACTCAACCGTAAGGGAAATGAAAATAAATGATAATAAAAGAAAATAAAAACCATGATGATATTTGAAACCCACGTCAGTCACCTTCCTGTTCGAAAAATCCATTCTGAGGTTGGTAAGGCCGTCTAGACCTGGCAAGAAGAGCATATAATATACGTTATTAGACTGAAGTAATTAGGTTAGTATGTTTGGCTGGATATATTAAGTATCTGGCTCTTCAGACATCACCATTAACATCGCTTCTATAAATGTTTCAAATGAATTTCGTTTGTCTTTTATTTAGACGATGTTTTTCAGATTGGAGAATTTCCAAACTAAAAAGGGTTAGATATAGCCTTCATTAACTCCAACACCACTACAGTTCCATCACCTTAACTTGGGCCAGATATTGGTCCTTTTCAGTTTATTTCACGTAGCTCAGTGGCAGAAAAAGTTAAAGCTATGGCTACGCATTCTTTCCATAGCACTTCTTAATGGCTAGCATCATATTCTGTTGATAATCCAGTGTTGTAAATCAATACTCAGGCTGGAGAGGTGGTAATACTAGGCCAAGATAATGTGAAATGAGTGTAGGGGTAAAAATCATCTTACAGCAAAAAAAAAAATAAATAAATAAATTAAATTGCATTTTTTTTTTTACTAAGGGAGTTAAAATACTCTATGGTGAAATTCATGAGATTTTCTGCAGTACAATGACAATTTTTATTGTAATTTTTGTATACCTAAAAAAAAAATTATTCAATTTCGGAAAGAGAATTAAAGAGACGGGGTTAAAGAATAGATTACTGTAGTGCATAAAAGTATATAAAAAATTATACAGGTAGAGCTAATTTATATCATGCTGTCCAATGGCGGTGACAGAACTCTCCTATATTGAAAAAAAAAAAAAAAAAAAGTCCTGGGAAGAGTAATAAAATCGTCACAGGGTAAAAAATAGTCATGGGATGAAAAAAGTAATTGGTTAAAAAAAAATGGTCATGATGTAAACAAATAGTCATGGGGTAAAAAAACAGTACCGAGGTAAACATATAGTTAAGGGGTTATGGGATCAAGAAAATAAAATCGGCATGGAGTAAGGAAATAAAGTAGTGAGGGGTATAGCAAATAAAACAGTCTATCTATCTATCTATTGCCAGACGCCTCAATCCCGTAAGGGGTGGCCACAAACAAATTGCCTCCACGTCGCTCTGTCTCCCACCATTTCACTGCCCTGCTCCCAACTCACATTCCTCTCTCATATACCTCTCCACTACATCCCTCCATTTCATCCTCGGCCTCCCGCTCCCTCTTCCCCCCTCCACCTCACTCACATTCATTCTCCTCGTGGGTCTCTCACCCTCCATCCTCTCCACATGGCCAAACCACCTCAGTGTGTTGCTCCTAACGCTTCCTATCACATCCACATCCACGTCACAACGCTCCTTTATATTCTCATTTGTCAGCTTGTCTCTCCATGTGACTCAACAGGCTCCTCTTAAATAACTTATTTCCACTGCTCTCACTCTTGACTTGTGTCCTTCCAAAAACGTCCAAGCTTCACTTCCATACGTTAGAGTTGATATAACAGTACTGTCATGTAGTAATTTTTTCACTTCCATGCTCACTTCCGTGTTTCTTATCACTGCTTTCAAGAACCCGCAACCTTTCCACCTTGTTGTACCTTTTCAAACACTTCACCCTCCAAACTTCCATCCTTACTCGTCACACTGCCCAAGTACTTAAACATACTCACATTTTCCATTTCCTCACCATCCAACTTCACTGTACATTCGTTGACTTCACCTCCCTCAAAGACCATCACTTTACTCTTCCCTACATTCACTTTTAGATTCCGTTTCTTACACACTTTCCCAAACTCATCCACCAAGCCTTGCAGCTCCCCTTCGACTTCACTTAATAATACAGTATCATCTGCAAACAACAGTACAAGGAGTTTCCAAACACTACCCTCTCTCACTAGGGCCACTCCAACATCCACTGCCCTACATTGTACCTCTTTTATTACCCCATCCATGTAGAGATTGAACAACAATGGAGACATGACACATCCCTGTTTCAACCCAACCTTCAAAGAGAAAAATTCACTCAGTTCACCATCCACACGTACTGCAGCCTTAGCACCATCATACATACTTTTCACAACTTTCAGGAACTTCCCATCTACTCCATAATATGGAGTCTATTCACCCTGTCATATGCTTTCTCCAAATCCATGAAGTCCTCATACAACTTCTTTCCCTTCTCTAGAAACTTTTCCACTAAAGATCTAAGAATGAATACTTGATCTACACAACCTTTTCCCTTCCTAAAGCTTCCCTGTTTCTTCTCCAACTAATTCCTCTGTTATTTCCCTAACTCTGTCAATAAGTATCCTACCATACACTTTTCCTATTACACTAATATGACAAATGCCCCTATGTTTACCACACACTTCTTTATCCCCTTTTCCTTTGTAAAAGGGAATAATTATACCTGACTTCCAATCCTCCGGGACTCTACCTTCCTCCCAGGCCAATCTGCATATCTTCCACATCCGTTCTACCACTATCTCTCCCCCATGCTTCAGCATTTCACCACACACTCCATCAATCCCTGGGGCTTTCCCTAGTTTGACTTTCTTCATTGCTTCCACAATTTCTATCCTACTGATTTCTTCCTGTCTTCTCACCTCCCTCCTTCTCCCAGCCATTCCCCAGACACTTATACTCACATTACTTCCATTCTCTATGTTCAACAATTCCTTAAAGTTTTCTCTCCATCTGCTCATTTTTTCTCCCTTCTCCACTAGTAATCTACCATTTTTATCTTTCACTCCCCTACTAACTTCCTTGCCACCCTGTCTTACTCTCTTCACCTCTTTCCAGAACATTTTCTTACAATCCCTCCACTTTACACTCAAATTCCTTCCAAATTCCTCATCCACTCTCTTCTTACTCTCTCTTACTAATCTTTTCATCTCTCTCTTCCTTTCTACATATATCTCTCTTTTCCGCCTCTCAGCTTCTTCCACACCCCCTATTTCTCATTTATTGATTGTATGCTTTCTTCTTTTGTGCCACAGCTTGTCTCACCTCTTCATTCCACAATGCTGTTCCTTGCACCCACGTCCGTCTTCTCTTCACGCCACACACCACATCACATGCTGCACATATTTTTTCTGTGAATATCTTGCACACACCTTCCACGTCCCCTATCTGCTCCAATTCATATTTACCCAATCGTTCCTCCACTTCTCTCTTATATTCTGCCTTTTTCTCAACCTCTTGTAACCTTTCCACTCTCCTTGCAACTACTCCTTCCTCACGTCCTTCCCTTCTTCTATTTCTCCATGTTACTTAGATCTTGATTCTGGCCACCACCAAATAGTGGTCAGAAAGTCGACTCCCCCAACCTCTATAAGCTCTTGCATCCATTACACATCTTTGCATCCTTTCATCCACACACACATAATCAATCATTGCCTTCCTTTCATTCAGTTCACCACCCACTCTTCTCATCACTGACCATGTATACCTGTGGATCATTTTGTGCATGAAGGGGGTATTGGCTATCACCAACCCCCTCCCGGCACAAATGTCCACTAACGCACTGCCATTCCCATCTATCTCAGCAGGCACACCCCACACACCAACTATTCCATCCACCTTCACATTCCCTACTTTACCATTCATATCACCAATCAAAAACACTCTCTCATTCCTTCCAAACTTTTCCATGCACACTTCCACATTTGTCCAGAACACTTCTCTCACTCTCACGAGCTTGAGTGGTGCATACACGCACACAGTCACCCACATTTGGATCCCAACTTTCAATAGTCATGAGGTGAAAAAAAAAAAAAAAGGTCATTGGATAAAAAAGAAAAAAACAGATAAAAATTCTAGGATATATAATGATGAATAAAAAGCGTCCATCCAGCAGACAGACAGAACCAAGAGGTCTTACCTGGTCCAGTTTGAGGGCAACACATCTGTACCAAGGAAAGAGGTTCATCCTGCTTAAGCCCATACTGACGTACTCGTCCAGAGTTAAGCACCGTTCCAGGAGTTCTAGTTAAGGAACATTATGGAACATTACCTGGCTGGACTTTGAGGAGACCTGAGAGGCTGTGGAGGATTGGAGAGGGACATTGTGGTGATTGTGGTAGTGGATGATGGTGATGATAGTGAGGGTGATGGCTGGTGTGCTGATGAAAGGTGGTGGTGATGGTGGTTGGTATTGGGTGGTGGAAGTTAGTGGTGGCGGAAATCAATGGTGGGAATGAGTAATGGTGAAACTTGGTGGTGGTTGTGGTGGAGGTTAGTGGTGGCGGAAATCAATGGTGGGAATGAGTAATGGTGAAACTTGGTGGTGGTGGTGGTGGAAGTTAGTGGTGGTGGAAGTTAGTGGTGGTGGAAGTTAGTGGTGATGGAAGTTAATGGTGGTGGAAGTTAGTGGTGGTGGGAGTTAGTGGTGGTGGATGTTAGAAGTGATGGAAGTTAGTGGTGATGGAAGTTAGTGGTGGTGGAAGTTAGTGGTCATAGAAGTTAGTGGTGATGGTAGTGGTGGTGGAAGTTAGTGGAGGTGGAAATTAGTGGTGGGTGGTGGGTCTTAGAATTTTTAGGAAAGGTCGTGTGGGGGAGGTAATGGTGACAGTGATGGAGAGGGAAATGGTTGTGGTGACAGTGATGGACGGGGAGATCATGGTGGTGAGAGTGATGGAGGGGGAGATGGTGGTAGTTACAGTGGAGGGAGAGATGGTGGTGGTGACAATGATGGAGGGTGGGATGGTGGTGGTGACAGTGATGGAGAGGGAGATGGTTATGGTAACAGTGATGCAGGGGAAGATTGTGGTAGTGAATGTAAGGGTCATAGTTGTGTAAGGTGGGTGGAGGGACAAGGTGAAGGGGTTGGTGAGGAGCTGAGATGTGGTGGTGATTTATTCATATGGTGCATGGTGAATGTGTATGGTGGGGGTCATGTGGTGGATTTGGTGGTAAATGAGTTCGAGTTTAGATGGTAGTGGTGGTGATGAGGGATGAGGCGGCTTTAATAATAATAATTATTATTATTATTATTATTATTATTATTATAATAATAACAATAATGATGATGATGATGATGACTAGAAGACTGTAACTGTCAGAGACAGTTACTGATCTCAGCCTATAAGATTTATTTTTTTTAACTCTCCCAGGCACATTGACGTGAATCGCATTCTTTGTGGTTTGGCATGTAAACACAGTTTGACACGAATTGCGTGAAAAAGCAGAAAAAACGCCGTCAAAAGAAAGGTTTTTGGCCAATTTGTGTCAAATTTGGACGTGTTCTAGCAGGAGCGTCCCTCTTCCAAGGTAAACATTTGGCATTGCTGTAGAGCCTCCTCGAAGCCTGCCCGTAGTGGGAAACCTCAGTACCTCTGAAGGAATCAGGCTGTAAGGCCATGTCACATGTCTTGTCCCTTTTTAATCACCCTAATTCTCCCCCTCCCACTTAAGTCAAAACCCCTATGGACTGAGTGTGATAATATATTATTTCTGAGCATAATCTGAAGCGATTTTGTCAATGGAACATAGATATATATCTTGAGAAGAAATGGTGCCTGTTATCAGTTGTTAGGCCTTGGGGCAAGACGCGTGTTCACTGTAACAGGGGTTCACCATTCCACCTTCCCTGGGCCCTATGCTGTGACTACACATACGTATATAGAAAAGCCAATGCCTAAACTGTGTAGCGTGTGAAAGCTATAGTGGCTTGCTTTGTGATATATTGGAACTAACATGCGTTATGTATGCCATAGCCATAGTGTGGAAAGGGGCAGGTGTTACCTGTATGCCGTAGTTGGGAAAGGATTATTAGAGTGTGTAGGGATGGATATTTTGATTGTGATACTGTATATGCATATAAATTTGTGTGAAATATAAGGCCAACATGCCGCAAGTGTTCATGAAGGAGTGTGGTGTGTGCCAAAATAGCTGTGCGTTGTAAATCTTGATGTGAAAATGCTGTGTCACGGTCATGTTGTACCATACCGGTAGTAAGGAACGTAAATAATTGCGGAGGTAGGGGCGGAATCATTGTGGTAGTCATGTATTTGCACATGATTTAGTGTAAAGTGTACGTGACCTGAGTTGCGAGTGTTTGTGATGGGATAATTTTACGGTGCGTAGCATATGTTAGCAATACCTTAGCTCCAGGTGTGCGGGGACGTAAGGACGCCTAGGAACCACGGACGTCAATGAACAGGTATTGTAACTTGCTAAGACATTTAATGAGAAGTTATACTTTATGTACAATGAACGTAAATGTGGAGCAAGTGACAATTGTGTGATATTGTAGGTGCATAGCATAGGTTAGCGATACCTTAGCGGCAGGTGTGCGGGGATGTAAGGACGCTGGGCAACGACGGATGTCATTGAATAGGTATTGTAACTTGCTAAGACATTTAGTGAGAAGTTACACTTTATGTACAATGAACGTGAAATGTGCAGTGAGTGTCCGTGAAGGAATTCTGTGGGTGCGTAGCGTAGCTTAACGGTACCTTAGCGGCAGGTGTATGGGGACATAAGGATGCCAGGCAACCACGTGCGTCGTTGAAGAGGTACTGTAACTTGCTAAGACATTTAGTGAGAAGTTGTACTTTATGTACAATGAAAGTGAAATGTGCAGTGAGTGTCCGTGAAAAAATTCTGTGGGTGCGTAGTGTAGGTTAGCGATACCTTAGTGGCAGGTGTGTGGGGACGTAAGGATGCCTAAGAACCACGGATGTCATTGAGAAGGTACTGTAACTTGCTAAGACATTTAGTGAGAAGTTATACTTTATATACATGAACGTGAAATATGCAGCGAGTGTTCATGAAGGAATTCTGTGGGTGCGTAGCATAGGTTAACGATACCTTAGTTGCTGGTGCGCAGTGACATAAGGATACCTAGGAACCACAGACGTCATTGAACAGGTACTAGTACTTGCTAAGACATATGATGATTTTTTTATGATTTATATAGAATGTTTGTGATATGTGTCACGAGTGTTCGTTGTTGGATATTAACGGCAGGTGTGCAGGTGACATAAGGACACCGGGCAATGACGGACGTCAGTGGACAGGTACTGTACCTTGCTAAGACATTTGTTATTATTTATGATTTATATAAAAATGTTTGTGATATGTGTCATGAGAGTTCATTGTGGGATGTGGGTGTGTAGCGTATGTCAGGAATACTTTAGTATCAGGTGTGCAGGTGATGTAAGGATGCCGGGCAATGATGGACATCAGTGGACAGGTACTGTACCTTGCTGAGACATAATATTATATTATTAAATATAGATAGATAGATGTTTTTCCTCCTTTCCCCAATGTTCCCCCAACACATGATGCTATCTCTCGATGAGCACTCGTGACACATATCACTAACAATTTATTATAAATCATAAATAATCAACAACTGTCTTCACAAGGTCCAGTACCTGTCCACTGATGTCCATCGTTGACCGGTGTGCCACACACCCACGGACGACAGTGGACAGGTATTACACCGTGCAAAGACACTGAAAAGTTATCGTTTATATGAACTGTTTCTAAATGGTGCAGCGATTGGCCATACGGAAAGATATAACATCGCTTGTGTAGTGCTACTCTCAATGGAAGGTGTTGCATGACAGTGAATAATATCTCTTGTTTTTCAGTTGAGAACCTAAACAGCACATGCTGGACTTTCTGTGTGTCAGTGCTTGCCACAGTGGAGAAGAAGGGTTTGTCTTCTGAGGAGTGGGAGAAGGTTCTCTTCGAGGAGGAGACTGAGAGCGAGGAGGAGGAGCAGCTGAGTGATGCTTCAGGTGAGGAGGACTGGGACAATGTCCAACGCAGATCCCGTTCGGAGACTTTGCCCTGACCCCTACCACTACGGGAGCAGACACCACCACCACCAATGTCGGGACCATCAGCCTAACCATCGTCTTCACTTGGATGACATGCATCGCCTTTGCTCGGACCTCTCGCTCCAGCAGCCATCGCAGTCTCTCCACCTCTAACCTCCAGTACCCCCCTTGGCTGAGCTCATGCCACCGGTGGCAGGGCCTAGTTACATGTCACTGGCACCTGCATGTGGTGCAGTGTCTGCGGTTTAACTGGTGCAGGATGTGACTGTGTCCTCGTCCCCTGCCTGGTCGACAAGGGTGCTGTCTCCGACAGCATTCATCCTCCCCCTCCCACGTTTTACAGCAGCAGGAGGCAGCCTCATCATTGTCATTGTTGGAGCTATCATCACCTCAATGAGGCCGGCGTGATCCACGGCCCGGCTATGGGGGGTGGCCAAGGGGTGGCTGAGGAGGCAGAATGGTGTTGGTAGGCCGACCCACTGCCACCACTGCGGGAGGTGTTGCCGCAGAGGATCCAGGGTGGAGCAGTGGCCCATTCACACCAGCTAATGGGCCCTTCACAGGATCCCCAGGAATGAAGGTGGATCTGCCGACAATGCCTCTTCAGTTCTTCCAGCTGTTTTTCACTAGCTCCTTAACCACGGGGCGTCACTTTTGTGATGCTTGGGAGCAAGGGATCATACCGCAGGGCGTCACTTTTGTGATTCTGTGTTATTTTGAATTCGCCAGGGCTTTCAAGTGGTGGCTTGTATCATCTATCAGTACTGCCAATGTCCGACACTAGTCAGCACTCCTAATCTCATCTGTACTCCCATCCATTGTTGACAATTTAGCCATTTCTCCCCATTCTTGACTCCCCTCCCTACCTCCCCTCCATTACCCTCTCCTCTCGCCTGCCTGGTCGTGCTATGCTAAGTAAATCTTCCCTGGAATTTTCCACTGATTTCATCCATTGAAATAAGCCCTATGCCCTATTCTTATACTAAATATATACAAGAAAGAAATAAGGTAAGTGATAGTGCCATAGACCTGGAACTGGCTAATTATCACCTGACAACACCTCACGTTGATTCATTCGTTAATTTTCGCTGTTTATTTCCCCTTGAAATATGCCGTATAATCTATTCTCGTAATAAAAATATATATAAGAAAAGAGGGGAGACGCCTAAGTGATATTTACATTCACCTAGAACTACCTAATTTATTATGTACTGTCTAGATTTCCTGCCAATCATTTCATACCGTATATATTAGCAGCTGTCACCCTGCTGACATTGGCAGCTCCCCTAGGCAGGCCACCACACTCTATTCAGTTTACTGTTGTCTTTCAAGGTGAAAGCACGTCGGATTCGAGCCTGCCCAATTCCGCCATTTTTTAGCCCCATGCAAAGGGCCCTGTGACCTCTACCCCCTACTAACCTCGTGTGGAAAGAGATAAAGGGCTAAGTGACTGCTGTGGAACGTGAACTGGCTAATTTGTCAATGAAAATGATAGACAGTGACTACAATCTATCTGATGAGTAAAACAGTGCAAGTGGAAATGTAAATAATGTGTAAACAGCAAGTGAAAGCAATGAATGTAAATATAAGTGAACAGTGGAAAATAGTTTTATAAGTTACTGCAAGTGACTGGATAACACAGTGTAAATAAAATAGAAATGTAAATAATGTAAATAAAATAGAGAATGTAAATAGAAATGTAAATGAGTAGTAATATAAGAATATGAGTATATATACTAGGAGTAGTGAAAGTGAAAGTTCCACTCTAACATGTATGAATACTGTGAGTTATGAAAGTGAAAATGAAAGTGACAGATTCTCTCTCAACACTAGTATACAGGACGAGAAAGTGAATGCTACATATTTTACTGAAAGAGAAACTGAATGCCTACAGTGACAATAAACTACTATTATTGATGGAAACTTATGGATAAAGACTGTAGATATATATAAGTGTTATATAATAATAGAAATAAAAACTGTGAGTGTTTTTATGAATAATAAATGACAGAACACCAGCGGCGAACGATCGCAAGTGGGAAGGTCATATGTGCTCGTAATTTTCATTGCTTTTACAGTGTTTTTTTTTTTGGGGGGGAGTATGGATTCCAAACCATTTGAGAATCATAGAATAGTGTTTCTAGTGATAATATCAGGCTGTGGTAATCATATTATGGGTTGTCAGGAAGTGTAGAAGTGGAGACTTCGTTACCCAACTTCAGAGGTCTCCACAAGTCCTACGGTACTTGACGAAGGTTCAACAAACATCCCAGGAGAAAGCTGAAGGTATGTGTCATAAGCATATAATTATAATATTCTAGGACTAATAACTGATTTTTGGCAAATATTTTTAGAAAGTCTGTCGGAGCATGAATATGCCCGCGAGACACACAAGTCAGGCAAAAAAAACCCGCAGTTTAGGGGCTAGGGAGTTGTTGACGTATTTCATCCGAGAGACCAACAGCTACACGTCATTCCTGGGGACTGTATTGGATGCAAGGTTTATCTGTAATGAAGAGGAGATGGCCAAGTTCCAGGAGCTGAACTTCATCATGGGGGTGGTGAAAATGCTGACCATCAAGCATTACTGGAGGAGATCCTGTCTCCATAACTACCCCCTTTGGCAGCAAGTGATGAGTGGGAGGCATTTCAGGGCCATCCTGAAACACTTCCACTTCTTCAACTCACTCACTATACCCCAGGGCAATCGTGACAGGCTCATCAGGGTTCACACAGTGATGGAGTACCTCTTTCAGTGGTTCAAGGACACCTACCTACCCGAGGAGCACCTCAGCCTGGACGAGGGCTTGCTGGCGTGGAAGGGGTGCTTCAGCTTCCGAATCTACAACCCCATAAAGCCCTCGAAGTACTCCATCATGTTTTATATTCTGGTTGAGGATTCCTCAGGGTACATGTGGAACTTCAAGGTGTATGCGTGGCAGAAGAAGGCGCTGGAGACCACCTTTTGGAGTCTCGTAGAACGGCTGAAGGATCAGGGATACAAAGTTTACAAGGACAACTATTATAAGTCTGTGTCCCTGTGCAAATGTCTCTTCAGTGCAGGCACCTATGTGTGTGGGACCCTACGCCTGGCAAGAGGAGCACGAAAGTGGCTGCAGGATATTGCCAGGACCAAGAACCTGGCAGAGGGGGGGGATGGCAGCAATGCACAAGGACAACGTGATGGTGTTGGTGTGGAAGGACAAGCGCATCATCAACATGGTCTCCATCTTCCACAGCACAAGCACCATCAAGAAGTAGGTTCAAGGGAAGACCAGGGGTCCTGACGGGAGGACAGCCTATGTCCAGAATACCGTGGAGAATTCCGTCGTGGTGTAGGACTACAATCGACACATGGGTGGGGTGGACCACCGTGACCAGATAGTCCAGTATTATCCCATCAAGTGGCGCACAATTAAATGGACCAAGATGATCACTTTTTATTTCATCCAGATGGCCATTTTCAATGCATTCGCCCTGTACAAGAAGTGCTTGCTTGAGTCAGTCAGTCTGCTAGAATTTGAGGAGGAGATAGTTGACAAGCTCCTCCACTTTGATGATGCAGAGTGGCCCGCATCAGGGCACATCATCCACCATGCTCCTGACCTTGCAATCCGATGGGCAACAGGACCTACAGCACTTGCGGAACCTGCAGGAGCAGCAGCACAGGTGCTATCATCACCATCTCCTAGGCCAGCACTGTCTCCTGGACCAGCACCAGCACAGGTGCCAACACCACCATCTCCAGGAGGAGGACCAGTCCAGGAGCCGGCACCACCATCGCCTGCAGGACCAACACGGGTGCCAAGACGACCATCTGCAGCAGTTTCTGGTCCGTTGGAAGAACCAGCTGCCGTTGCCATGCACGGCCCTGCAGCTGCACCTCCAGGACGACAGGACCAGGGAAGACCAGGAGGACATCCAACCAAGCGTCGGAGAGTCATCAATGGCAGAGTGCAGTTGGATCACATGCTGGGCCATCGATGGGAGAGGATCCCCAACCGGAGGAGGCTCCGCTGCACCCTGTGTGCCCTGGCAAAGATGAGGAGGGACACAAGTCACATGTGTCCTGTTTGTGATGTGCCTCTTTGCATGGGTGATTGCTTCGAACGGTACCATACTGAGCGAAGTATTCCCTAGGGGAGTGTACACACACACACACACACACACACACACACACACACACACACACACACACACACACACACACACACACACACATACCACATAACTCCTCATCTTCAAATCCCACAGGGTTCTGCAGGCAGCTCAACATCCCTTGAGGAAGTGAGTCTGAATTATGTTGATATGTATACTGACCTATTAACAATACCCCCATATTTTTCACACAAATATCCATTTTCTTCTAAACATTGCACATATGACAGAGTATACCTTCATTAGCAGTAAATAGAAAAAAGTAGTGTTCATGTCTAGTAGGTTATAACACTGAAAAAAACCCTTGAAGATTTTACAGTCTATAGATAAGAAAAAGAAAAGAAAAAAAGGCTTTGGGAGCATAGTCTTCAGGCAAAAGAGGGGGGGGAAAGTGTGTATTTTTTTTTCACTTGCAGTAAAACTAGGTAGCGATTGGAAGAGTATTCTAGCTTTGTCGTCCTATTACTCGAAAACTATTGGATGTATCGACTTCCTGTGAGAACCATGATAAAGATCAGTGAATTATACGTATGTGCACTACCAAAATAAAAGCTTTTGGGAGCATATTTTGTAGGAAAAAGTAGGGGAACAGAGTGTGTTTTTTTTCTCGCTTTCAGTAAAAGTAACCAGCGCTCGGAGGAGTAATCTCACTTTGTCATCCAGTTACTTGAAAACTATTGGACGTATCGATTTCCTGTAAGAACCATGACAATGAGCAGTAAATTCTATGTATGTTCATTACCAGAATATAAGCGTTTGTGAGTTTATTCCGTAGGAAAAGGCGAGAGAACAAAGTGTGTTTTTTTTTTCTTGCTTGTGGTTATAGGTGCAAGTGCTCAGAGGCGTGATTCACTTTGTCGGCCAATTACTCGCAAACTATTGGACGTATGAATTTCCTGTCAAAACCTTGGTAAAGAACAGTAAATTCTACAGTATGTATGTACAGGAAATAACAATGTAATATCTCTGATAAAACGTTGTTGTTACGTAGGTGGGAAAATAGGATTTGCTGTGTGCGCATGACGCAAGTGACGCACGGCTGGGAGTACCCTGTCGTTTTTTGCGATTTACTCGGAAACTACGAGGCCTATCAAAAAACGGCGGGTACCATGAAAAAGCTCATGGAATTCTACACAATATTATGCAATAAAAACATAAGGTGTGTGAAATGTGTGAGTTAGAGTTTAGTGCCCCCAAGAAACCACTGACACCCTTAGAGTTTAGTACCCCCGAGAAACCACCGACACCCCCACATGGACCCCACAGAGTAGCTGCAGCCAAACACCGAACGTCCAGGCAAAAATGACACAAGTCAGCCTGGACCGTGCGCCCCTATAACACCCAGCAGTCCCACCGCCATCCCAGCAGGAAAAAGACATGACCTTTGAGGAGTGGGGTAGCCAAGTCAGTCTGGGGTGGAGCTGAGATTTCAGCTCCTGACAGCGCCCCTCTGGAGACGGCCGATTGCCGCTTCCGCCTTTGTCAGTCGGCACAGCGTCGTACTGAAAGTGCTTCTTCTGAGACGGCCTATTGCCACTCTACTCTTCTGCAGGAGACGGCCTAATGCTGTTCCTCCCCCCTGCCGAAGGAGACTGCCTACTGCCGCTCTGAAGGCGCTGCCCCTGAGATGGCCTACTGCTGATCCTCCCTCCTGCCGAAGAAGACTGCTTACTGCCGCTCTGAAGGCGCTGCCCCTGAGACGGCCGATGCCGCTCCTCCCTCCTGCCGAAGGAGACACCCTACTGTCACTCTAGGGGTGCCGCCCCAGAGACGGCCTACTGCCTCTCTTCCCTCCTGCCGAAGGAGACGTCCTACTGCCCCTTTAGAGGCACTGCCCCTGAGATGGCCTACTACCGCTCCTCCCTCCTGCAGAAGAAGACGGTTCACTGCTGCTCAGGAAGTGACTAGAGGCATCCTGACCCTCTTGCTCAGGCCACGGCCTGTTGCCGGGCCTTGATGCAGACTAGTTGCGCCCTTGGGCAGCCACGGCCGATTGCCGGGCCCCACGACCTGCAGGAGGTGTCTTCCACATCACCACTCCAGTGTGAGGCGAGAGCCGGGCCCTCCAGTCCCTGGGAACCCGTCAGGCCCCACGGCCTCCCCTGGTCTCCGTTCCCTACGCCTGGCCCTGGAGCAGACGCACCTGACAGACCCTAGTCCAGACTGGTGCCGCAGCCCTCCCCTGACGACGCCCTTCGACGCTAGGGACTGCAGCCCGCTGTCCCTCTAGGCCCTCCCCAGGACGCCCGGGCGTGACCTCTCCACGCCGCCTAGACGGTCTAAGGCCTCCACCTCAGGCCGGGACCTACACCAGCAGTTCCGGGAGTTATTCGGCCCCAGTCCTGAGGGCCATACTCCTGAGCCCAGTCCGGAGACCGCCGGCTCTTCCGCCCTCTGCAGCCCTTGATATGAGAGGACACCCCTGCTCACAGTCCAGTGCCCTCGTGGCACGCCCTCTCATGACGGTGCCCTTTCCCCGGCCTAATTCACGCCGGCTTGCTGCCCTGTCACCCACCACAGATAAGTGAACTGTGTAAAGTGTTGCCCTTAGTATAAGTGAAGTGACTTAGGTTAAGTAGACAGTACCCTCAGACAAGTGGTACAGTGATTGGGAATAAGTGATGTCGTACGAGTGAGATCACGGGCAAATACTTGCAGGCGGATACAGAGACTAAGTAAAATCACGAGTGACGCCCTTATAGAAAACAGCCAGAGAGTTACCTTACAAATCGTACCATTGAGAAACTGGTAAATATCATTTATTGTGAGGGAACAGTGAAGAGGAAGTGTTTAGAATACTCCTATACAAGTATTACTATAATGAGTGTAAATTCCCAGTGTGTCCCCTCCACCCTTCCTTGTCCGGCCCTCCCTTCAGGAATCTCCTCCCCGACAGCCTATGTGAATATAATAACTTGAATGAGAGATAGAGTCAATTGCCAAAACCCTTGTACTATCAGAAAGTAGTAAATCTGCAACAGTAATACCCTCCCCTTCTCGATATTACCATAAATACGTTCTAGCTCTACGCGCATCATCCCTTGCTCCCTCCGCTCTCTCTCCCCTGCAATACTCACCCCCCTCCGCACGCCCCAGTCCTGTATTCCCTTGTACATCGGGATCATTACTTATTGTGTTGGCATTAATATTGTTAAGCCAGTATGCTGTGAGATACTAATATCCTAGTTAAGGTATTGTTTTTGTCACATACTGTGTTGTATTATCTGCTGAATTTGTCCTGTGTCTGACTGTGGTAATATACGTGTAAAGGTTATTGCCTGGAGTTTTTGTGCCCTACCTCTCATTGCACCATTCCCCGGTCTTGAAAGAGAACCCCGCTACACGTTAGGTGATTTAGGACCGAGAAGTCGGGCCTTTTTCACTTAGCATTACACTGGTGGCCAGCGGTGGTTCTTGACCCAAGCGTAGAAGAGAGGTAGCAGGGAAATATTGACAAGATGGCAACTAAACCACATGTACAGTTACCCAAGTTTGACCCCGACCAGTACGATATACAGATGTATCTGGCAATAATCAAGCCCTTACTGGATATTGGCTTTGAAAATGACAAACAAAGAATTGCCATCACACTTCCACTATTGGGCAAAGCAGCGGCGAGCATAACACCAAAAATCACCCCGGAGCTCACCTGGCTGAACTTCACAAAGTTCGTGATTCAAGCCATCACCCCATCATTAGGGAGAGTGGTGGCTCTATCCCAATTGGATAGTTTCTCATTCGACGGGGATTTCGATAATACCCTGACGTCTAGTTATTGCTGCATACCCAGAGGTAGATGAAGAAACCCGGGATCAGCATACATTTAACACTCTGCTTGGAGTGCTGCCGAGTGTTGTCAAACAACACTTCACTATCCATGACCCAACTGGGGACATGGATAGAGATGTCCAGCTCATACGGCGCCTCCTGACCGCCTGCCCTACTCCCCAACAAATAAACGTGGTAAAGAAATTTCCCACTCAACCCCTGGCTTCCCCAACCATGCCATCTCCACCTCTGCCTCGCACCAGCCCTACCCCGGCACCCAGCCCACCTAGGGCACACCCTTCCCACCGGCGCCCCACCCCGCAAGAAAACCCGAACCTAATCTTGGTGAATCCATGGGAATTCACCGCCTGCAGCTCCTGCTGTCCCCTACATGACATACCGGATCAACTTAAAGCTGCCCGCCGCAGAACCACGGCCCCGGGTTCAGGTATCCTCCTTAGAAAGTGAAGCCCCCGAGGATGAACTAGCACCCCCGGATGAGCCCCCGCCGGGAGAACAGGAGCAGGAAAAGGAGAATGAAAGCCCTAGACAGCTGAATTTTTAGGCTCGCCCCCACACCAACCCACGGTGGCAGGGGCCATTATCCCTCAGTATCGCCCCCCAGTGTACTACAAAATGAAATTAAACGGCATGAAGGCCAGACTGCCAGTCGATACAGGAGCCGTCAGATCCTGCCTTTACAGCCACTATTTCTTCCATCACAAATCGACCTTTGGCCCACTCCGCCCCACCGCCACTCACTTTGTGGATGCGGGGGATGGCCCCTGCCCATCCGTGGGGAAACTCAGGCCCTACGGGTTGACACTCGCCAGCCAGTGTCCACCCAACACAAATTTATTATTTTCGACTCCTCCTGTCGGAGCTACGACGGGTACTTGGGACTAGATTTGCTCCAAAAACTCAGAGCTACTATCGACTGTCGCTACCGGCAGCTCCAGTTCCGCCATTCATCTCGCCCCACTCAGGCCGTCTGCACTTGCACGCCACGGCCACGGGTGGAAGATTCGCCCCCTTCCCCCGACCCATATTCCCCTCCTCCCCCTCCTCCGCCCTCTCCTCCTTTTCTTCCAGAGCCCCTCCCCTGCGCCACCCCTCTCCCTTCCTTCCCCGCTACTGTCTCCGCCGGTGTTACCATTCCCTCTCACCACGAGGCCTGGGTGCCTCTTAACCAGCCCTCTGGCCCCTCTGTCTTGTTTTCCCCCCTCCTCCCACGTGGGTCCCTTTCTATCTGCCTCTTATCTCCCAGTTTCCTCCCTCCGCACCACACTGCCGTCCGCATAGCCAACCTCGCCCCTTCCCCCCTGACCGTCCCCAAAGGGCTCGTTATTGGAGAGATGGAAGAAGCTGAGCCCTGGTCCCCACCCTCCTCCCACTTCCCTGCCCCCCTACCCCCCATTCCTGACCATCTCTCTGCCCAACAGTCAGACACACTATGTCGCATTCTCCTAGATTTCCAGGACCTGTTTGTGACCGGACCAGCAGACATAGGGCATACCACGTACATGTCCCATCAAATTCATATGACAGGCCCACCTATCAGGCAACCTTCCCGACAGAAGAACCCCTGACAAATGGAGGAAGAGGACCGCCAGGTACATGAAATGATAGAGGCAGGCGTTATTTCCCCTTCTACTAGCCCTTGGTCCTCTCCCGTCGTTCTCGTAAAAAAGAAGGACGGCACAATGCGATTTTGCATCGACTACCAGCGACTGAACGACATCACCATCAAGGATGCCACCACCCTCCCATGAATTGACGATTCCTTAGACTCCCTCCACAGGGCGTCTTGGTTTTCTACCCTCAACCTCCAGTCTGGATACTGGCAGGTCCCCGTCCATCTAGAACACCGAGGGAAGATGGCCTTTTCCACCAGTAATGGCAAGCATTATGAATTTACTGTTCTGCCATTCGGCCTCTGCAACGCCCCTGCCACTTTCTCCAGGCTAATGGAATCTGTTCTGAGCTGCCTCATTTGGGAAATATGTTTGGCCTATCTGGATGATGTCATCATTTTCAGCCAGACCTGGTCTGATCACTTGCAGCGCCTCCGCCGAGTCTTCACTAGGATTCGCCAGGCAGGCCTCAAGCTCCATCCCTTTAAACGCGTCCTGGCCGCCAGGACTGTCGCATTCCTGGGGCATGTGATATCCCAAGCAGGGATCTCCCCAGATCCTGACAAACTCTGCGCCATAGCGGACATACCGCCATCACAGGACGTCCACGGCATCCGTGCTTTCCTAGGGCTCACGCCTGACTATCGTCGCTTCGTAAAAGGGTTCTCCCAAATTGCAAAACTTCTTCACGATCTCACCAGGAAGGGGGAGTCATTTGTCTGGACTGAAGAAAGATGAGCTGCTTTCCAACAGCTGAAAGACAAGCTCGTCTCGGCTCCCATAGTGGCATTTCCTGATTATGCCCTCCCCTTTTGCCTCTACACCGATATTTCCCTCACTGCTATTGGCGCCATGCTAGCCCAGGTACAAGCCGGTCAGGAACACATCATTGCCTGCACCAGTCGCATTCTAAATCCGGCTGAGAAAAATTATGCCACAACTAAGCGAGAATGCCTCGGCATAATATGGGCCCTCCAGCATTTTAGGGCTTACCTTTCCGGGACCCAGGTCTCAATTATCACTGATCACCAATCACTTCAGTGGTTAAGCCAATCTGACTCGCACAACGCACAACTCGTCAGGTGGCACGAGACCCTGGAAGAGTTTCAATATGAAATCTCCTACAGGCCCGGGAAACTCCACACTAATGCCGATGCTCTTTCCTGCCTCCCCATCTATGCGGTACAGCCAGACCCCGACCTCCTACGACATTGGCACCTGAAGGAACGGCCCCCCTGGATTCCCACCCACCTTTTCCCTAAACTCTGCCGGCAAGGTGATTGCCTTCTAATCCCATCTGGGCATATCCTCCTGACCCCCGACACGGCGCGTGACACCCTGCACCACCTTCATGCCCATAACAGCATCCACCTGGGCACCAAGAAATTATTACTGGTGTTTAACGACACCTACTGGGTGCCCAACCCTTCCACCCTTGCCAAGGAAATCATTCAAGGTTGCCGCGCCTGCGCCCTGGGGAAAGATGTCACCCGGACTGCCGGACCCTCCGGCCACATCACCGCCCACAAGCCCTGGCAGCTCCTGGCGATAGATGTAGTAGGCCCCCTCCCTCCCAAATCTGGATACAAATATGTGATCACTTTTGTAGACACCTATTCAAAATTTGTAGTAGCCTGTCCAGCTAAAGAGCATCATGCCATCGCCATCACTGATGCCCTCCTCCGACACGTATTCCCGTATTATGGCATCCCTCAAGCCATCCATTTCGATAATGCCCCAGAATTCTCTGGAAAAGCCTGGGAGGAGCTAGCCAGAATTTTTGGGTTTAAGATCTCCCACTCCTCTCCATACTGGCCACAGGGAAATGTAGTGTGTGAACGTAGCCATTGTACTCTTATGAACCAGCTACATACACGCATCGAGGCTATGAAAAATGATGACTAGACTGCTCACGTGAAGATCGTCCAGTAGGGCATGAATTCTTGCCCCCGAGAAGACGGAGTTTCTCCACACGAAAGGGTATTCGCTGAAACCCCCCTTTTGCTGCCACTACGCCAACACCTGCAGCCACCCACCCCTGCTCCCACTATGGACCTGCTGCACCTATTGAAAGGCCGACTACACCACCTACAAAAAACCTTAGACCTCGGCCCCGACACAGCCAACAACCCTTTTCGACTGGGCGACACCGTTGTTATCGCCCAACTCCCTACCCCTCACAAACTCGCCCCCTGCTTCATGGGGCCCCACACTATCACCTGCATCCCCAATCCATACCAGATCACTGTGGATTACCACGGCACCCTCCGCACCCTCAGAAACCGCCATGTGCGCCCTTTCCGCGTGCCCGCCCCAGCCACCCCACCCCCACACCCCCAGACCCCCCCTGCTCCTCCACCGCCTTCCACTTCCACATACAAGTGTTACATTTCCTCCTCGCCCTCCCCTTCTACCCCCCCTACTGCCTCCGCCTCCCCAGCCGCCATCACCCCCTACACCACACCTGACACCTCACCCGCCACACCAGGCTCCCCCCTCTCACCCTCCCCTACCCCCTCCACCACCCCGCCCTCCCCACCCAACCCCACATGTCCCACCCGCACTGCCCCACCCTCACCCCAGCCCACTTCCACTTCCCACCGCCCTTGCATACACCCACTCCAACAACCTCGCCCCCAACCACACACCCCACTCGCACGACAGCCCGCACTGCCAGACCCCACCGACCATGCCCACCCACTTCCCCACCCACCCCCATCCTCAAAACCACCACCACCCGCTCAGGCCGCCTCTTATGCCCACCCGCCTGATACACCCATTCTCCTACACCACCCGCCTCCTCGCAACTTAACACTATCATGCTACATCAGGCCCAAATCCCCTCCACCAACATTCCCCAGAGACTCAATGCCGCATTACCACGGCACAAAATCCGACCCCGACCCTCAGTCTCCAGCATAAAGCACCCTACCACACCAGCAACAACACCAGCCAGCATGAAGGTCTGACGAGTGGTACTCACACCCACCCTCAGCAAGAACCGCCGACTCTGAGGGCCACACCACCTGCTAACCCTCCTCCGGTCCTGCCCCACCACCTCCACGCTCTTCCTGACCCGCGATGCAGAGCAAGAAGAGGACCGATACACCATTGCATGGGAAGCCCTACTGAAACACCTACAGCTGGTATATGCCATGCATGACACCTGCGTATACCACCTCCAGCCACAGGGATATGACTTTTTCCAAGAGGAGGGTGGTGAAATGCGTGAGTCAGAGTTTAGTGCTCCCGAGAAACCACCGACACCCTTAGAGTTTAGTACCCCCGAGAAACCACCGACACCCCCACATGGACCCCACGGAGTAGCTGCAGCCGAACACAGAACGTCCAGGCAACAAAGACACAAGTCAGCCCGGGCAGTGGGCCCCTATAACACCCAGCCACCCCACCGCCATCCCAGCAGGAAAAAGACACGGCCTTCGAGGAGTGGGGTAGCCAAGTCAGCCTGGGGTGGAGCTGAGATTTCAGCTCCTGACAGCGCCCCTCTGGAGACGGCCGATTGCCGCTCCCGCCTTCGTCAGTTGGCCCAGCGTCGTACTGAAAGTGCTTCTTCTGAGACAGCCTATTGCCACTCTACTCTTCTGCAGGAGACGGCCTAATGCTGCTCCTCCCCCCTGCCGAAGGAGACTGCCTACTGCCGCTCTGAAGGCGCTGCCCATGAGATGGCCTACTGCTGATCCTCCCTCCTGCCGAAGAAGACAGCCTACTGCCGCTCTGAAGGCACTGCCCCTGAGACGGCCTACTGCTGCTCTGAAGGTACTGCCCTTGAGACGGCCAATTGCCGTTCCTCCCTCCTGCCGAAGGAGACGGCCTACTGCCGTTCTTGAGGCACCGCCCCAGAGATGGCCTACTGCCGCTCTTCCCTCCTGCTGAAGGAGACGGCCTACTGCCGCTCCTCCTTCCTGCTGAAGAAGACTGCTTACTGCCGCTCTGAAGGCGCTGCCCCTGACACGGCCTACTGCCACTCTAGAGGCGCTGCCCCAGAGACGGCCTACTGCCGCTCTGCCCTCCTGCCAAAGGAGATGGCCTACTGCCACTCTGAAGGCGCTGCCCCGGAGACAGCCTACTACTGCTCCTCCCTCCTGTAGAAGAAGACGGCTCACTGCCGCTCAGGAAGTGACCAGAGGCGTCCTGACCCTCTCGCTCAGGCCACGGCCAGTTGCCAGGCCTTAACGCAGACTAGTCGCGCCCTTGGGCAGCCATGGCCGATTCCCGGGCCCCACACGACCTGCAGGAGGTGTCACCCACATCATCGCCCCAGTGTGAGGCGAGAGCCAGGCCCTCCAGCCCCTAAGAACCCTGTCAGGTCAAACGGCCTCCCCTGGTCTCCGTTCCCTGCGCCTGGCCCTGGAGCAGACGCACCTGACGGACCCTAGTCCGGACCGTTGCCACAGCCCTCCCCTGACGGCGCCCTTCGACGCTAGGGGCCACAGCCTGCTGTCCCTCCAGGCCCTCCCCAGGACGCCTGGGCGCAACCTCTCCACGCCGCCTAGACGGTCTAAGGCCTCCACCTCAGTCCGGGACCTACATCAGCGGTTCTGGGAGTTATTCGGACCCAGTCCTGAGGGCCATACTCCTGAGCCCAGTCCGGAGACCGCCGGCTCTTCCGCCCCTTGTAGCCCTGGATGTGAGAGGACACCCCTGCGCATAGTCCAGTGCCCTCACGGCACGTCCTCTAACGATGGTGCCCTTTCCCCGGTCTAATTCACGCCGGCTTGCCGCCCTGTTGCCCACCACAGATAAATGAACTGTGTAATGTGTTGCCCGCAGTATAAATGAAGTGACTTAGGTTAAGTAGACAGTGCCCTCAGACAAGTGGTACAGTGATTGGGAATAAGTGATGTCGGACGAGTGAGATCACAGGCAAATACTTGCAGGCGGATACAGAGACAAAGTAAAATCATGAGTGTTGCCCTTATAGAAAATAACCAGAGTGTTACCTTACAAATCGTCCCATTGAGAAACTGGTAAATATCATTTATTGTGAGGGAACAGTGAAGAGGAAGTGTTTAGAATACTCCTGTACAAGTATTACTATAACGAGTGTAAATTCCCAGTGTGTCCCCCCCCCTTCCTTGTCCAGTCCTCCCTTCAGGAATCTCCTCCCCGACAGCCTGTGTGAATATTATAACTTGAATAAGAGATAGAGTCAATCACCAAAACTCTTGTACTATCAGAAAGTAGCAAATCTCCAACAGTAATACCCTCCCCCTCTCGATACTTCCATAAAAACATACCAGCTCTACGCGTGTCATCCCTTGCTCCCTCCGCTCTCTCTCCCCTGCAATACTCACCCCCCTCTGCCCGCCCAGGTCCTGTATTCCCTTGTACATCGGGATCATTACTTATTGTGTTGGCATTAGTATTAAGCCAGTATCCTGCGAGATACTAATATCCTAATTAAGGTATTGTTTTTATCACATACTGTGTTGTATTATCTGCTGAATTTATCCTGTGTCTGACTGTGGTAATATACGTGTAAAGGTTATTGCCTGGAGTTTTTGTGCCCTACCTCTCTTTATTGCACCACGCCCTGATCTTGAAAGGGAACCCCGCTACACGTTAGGTGTTTTAGGACCGAGAAGTCGGGCCTTTTTCACCTAGCATTACAGTGTGCAAGAAAAGTTTTGCAGTAGAGCTCCCTGTACAAAAATCAGCTTTTTTTTTATGGCTTTCAGTTTTTGGCTATTTTCTCGAAAACTACAAATCTTCTCACAACCCGATATTTTCATTAGAAAGCTGATGAAATTTTCTATCATAACTTCTAATAACATTTTCCTGTATGATGGAAAGCATTCTAATGGTGATGTTGGGAAGTGAGACTGACATTGCAAAATGTTTATTCAGGGCTTCCTAATGTAGTTTTTTTTTTCTGTTTTTCTTTTTGTGTGTTTATCAGCTAGAACAAACATCGATGAATAAGATTACATAGGTTTCATGGCAGTATATTGAGGTTTGGGTGGCGAAAATAAGGCGAGAATACGTGTTTTCAGCAGCGTGTGGGCAGGCTGGGTGGGTGGCCTGTTGAGTAAAATCGTGTGCCGTGAAACTTACTGAAACTTATGCTTGTGCGAGAGGGTTAACCTGTCACGTCCCGAGCTATTTCGCACCTCCGACACTCCCCAACCCCAAGGTATTTTCGAAAAATTTTTTTTTGGCTAAAACCTCCGCTTTTGGTGAGAAACATCAAAATTTCATAGAGAAATCGCTCACCTGAGGTTTAAAATACTCGATCCAGGTAGCAGTACCTCCTTACCTGACTGGGTTTTCTAACAGGCTGGCACCAAAGAAAACGAGTTTTATGGGAGGGTAACTATTTCACACCACTCATAAACGGTATTTATTTAATTACTTGGTACGAATTTATATGTAGTACGAGAGTACTGTATATTGGTTTTCAAACAGTAATATAGGCATTATAAACACTGTTTCACTCACTAACTCATCACCATACCTGACCTTCTTTTGCCACATTACCTGATCATCATTTCTGACTGTTTCTTCCTCTAATGCTATGTAAACTTTGTCCTCCACATTGTCATCGATTGGGGAATCACTCTGGCCCTAAATGTCTTTATTGGCCAGGTCACTGGTAACAGGTGAATTGCTGAGACAATGGCGTATGGGGGGGGGAGGTTATGTGGTGTAAGGCACTGTCCCTGCTTGGCATCGTGTAGAGGAATAGAGGAAGGTGTCCCGTCTATACGTACGAAAAATCATGCGCGAAAATTGAAAATTGTGCAAATTAGGGACCTTGCAATTGCACGACGTACCAGTACATCGTCGGGACTGGCAAATGCAAAATGTTGCAACGTACCCATACATCGACAGGACTGGGCGGGTTAAATAACTCAAAGACCCTCTCTCAGACTGCACCATAAAGAATACAGACATGGTCCAGGACCAAGAAGTGCCTTATTTTTTATATGTTTTTTTCCTGTACAGAAGAGTAATTGAAAATTTTTTTAAAATGGGGTTTGCCAAATATGGAAAGGTCAAGCATGAATGACCTTTATTATTCCCATACAATTGTTTAGAAAATAATTTTATGAGATGTCCATCCATGTTCCTGTATCTGTAGTAGTTATGTAGTAAACTGAGATTGAAAATTTTTACTTTTTGGAAATTTTTGAACCTGCGACCTTGAAAGGTAGGTCAAGATCACAGGAACAGGGTCAGTGTAATGGTATCATGGTGCTGTACATCCTCAATACAGTAAGTATGAGGAAAATCGGAGATAAGAAGTGACCTAATAAAAGTAATAAAAATAGTGATGGATACAAAGATCTCCACCTGTGGTAATAGATGGAGATCAACTAGAAGACTGTAATAGTAAGGGACAGTTATTGGTCTCCACAAATGAGAATAATTCTGATCTTACAATTTTTGTAATAACTAAAAAACTGTTGGTATAACTGCCATCAAAAAGCACAGACACCTGGTTCAGTACCGGGCAAAATTTATCGGCGAGGAAGTGCCCCTTTTATGTTTTAGGGTTTCCTGTATAAAAGAACAATTGGAAAGTGTTGAAAAGTGGTATGTCCAAAATATACTAATGTCTTGCATGAATAACCTTCAATTTGTCCATTCAAATGTTTGGAAAATAACTTTGTCACAGGAATTCCTTCCATGTTCATCTATCCATAATAGTTTTCGAGTAAAATTAGGTTCGAAATTGATACTCTTTGGACACTTTTGGACCTGTGACCTTGAAAAGAAGGTCAAAGTTGTTGAAAGTGGGTCAGTGTACTATGGTTATAGTGCTGTACGTCCTCGAAGTGTATGATGGAAATCAGAGAGTGAAAGTGATGGCATAATAATGACAATAATAGTAACAACTAGAAAGTGCTCAGAGATCGCATACCCCCGCCAATGCCATTAAAAAGGATCCGGATCTTGATCAGGATCTGCCCCCAAATTTAACCAATTCTTTCTTGGTCCACGACTCACCTTTCCACAAAAGTTCATCCATATTCATTCATAGCTTTTTGAGTAATCCAGGATCCGGATCCGGATCCAATATCCGCGGATCCGGATCCGGATCTGGATCAGCCCCAAAACTTAATCAATTCTTTGTTGGTCAATGGCGCACCTGTCCACAAAATTTCATTGAATTCCATTGAGAACTTTTGGAGATATTGTGCAGGATACTCAGGGTCTGGGTCTGGATCCTCCCCAAAATTCAATAATTTTTTCCTTGACCCATGGCCCGCCCATCCACAAAATTTCATCAAAATTCGTTCATAACTTTTTGAGTAATCCTGCTAAAAGACAGAGAGACAGACAGACAGATGAACAACCTAACAAACCAACGAGGGGTAAAACATATTCCTCCCTGTGGAGGATGTGAAGGAGCATTGTTGTGTGGATGTGGATATGATAGGAAGCGTTAGGAGAAACACACTGAGGTGGTTTGGCCATGTGGAGAGGATGGAGAGTGAGAGACTGACGAGGAGAGTGTATGTGATTGAGGTGGAGGAGAGAGGGAGGGGGAGGCCAAGGATGAGATGGAGGGATGGAGTGGAGAGGTATATGAGAGAGAGGGGTGTGAGTTGGGAGCAGGGCAGTGAAACGGTGGGGGACAGGGTGACATGGAGGCGATTTGTTTGTGGCCACCCCATATGGGATTAAGGCATCTGGCAATAATAATAATAATAATAATAATAATAATAATAATAAGTTGGAGACTGAAACTGTCATAGTTACTGATCTCCACCTATAAGAATATTGCTGAACTTACTGTTTATGTAAGAACTAAAAAAAAAATTTGGTCAAACTGCTACTAGAAAATTATACAGATCTGGTCCAGGATCAGACAAAATTTCTCGGGCCATGAAGCACCTCATTCATATCTTTTTTTTTTTTTTTTTTTTTTTTTTTTTTTATGAAAGAGCAATTGAAAACTGTTTAACCCCTTAACCGCGGTGCGTCACTTTCGTGACGCATGGGTGCAATGGATCATACCACGGGGTGTCACTTTTGTGATTCTGTGTTATTTTGAATTCGCCCGGGCTTTCAAGTGATGGCTTGTATCATCTATTAGTACTGCCAGTGTCCAACAATAGTCACCACTGCTAATGTCATCTGTACTCCCATCCATTGTTGACGGTTTAGCTATTTATCCCTTTTCTCGACTCCCCTCCCTACCTCCCCTCCATTACCCTCGCCTCTTGCCTGCCTGGCTGCGCCACGCTAAGCACATCTTCCCCGGAATTTTCCACTGATTTCATCCATTGAAATAAGCCCTATGCCCTATTCTTATACAAAACAATATATTCCCCCAAAAATAAGGTAACTGATAGTGCCATACACCTGGAGTTGGCTAATTATCACCTGGCAACACCCCACTTGCACTTGTTCGCTAATTTTCCCTTGTAATTTCCCCTTGAAATATGCTGTATAATCTATTCTCGTAAAAAAATATATATATAAGAAAAGAAGGGAGAAGCCTAAGTGATATTTTCATTCACCTGGAACTACCTAATTTCCTGCCAATCATTTCACAGCATATAAATTAGCAGCTGTCACCTTGCTGACGTTATCAACCCTTGGCAGCCCCATATCCGCCTTGTCATTTAGTTCAGTGTTGTATCTTGAGATGAATGCATGTAGCACTCATGACCCTCCATTTCTACCGGTTCTAGAGGGCCCTGTGACCTCTACCCCTACAACCTCGTGTGGGAAGGGGTAAAGGTCTAAATGACTCTGCTGTGGGGCATGAACTGGTTATGATAATGATGGACAAAGACTACAATCTTTCTGGTGAATCATGTGATGAGCCAGTGGAGGAAATGGTGATAAACAACGAGTGCCTCAGTGTCCCAAGTTCATCCTGGCTCCAAGGGAAAGGAGCCCTTATTTACTGGAAGTGACAGTGTATAACATAGTGTAAATAAAATTGAAATGTAAATAATTACTAATATAAGAATATGAGTACAAATACTTGGAGTAATGACAGTCAAAACTTTGCTCTCTAGGCTAGTTTACTGAACAAGAAAGGGCCTGGAGTGAAAATAAAATACTGTTACTGAAGGAAACTTATGGATAAATACTGTATAATATATTATTTATACTGTATAAGTGCAATAAAGTAATAGGAATATAAAGTGTGAGTGTCTTTATGAATAATAAATGACAGAATACCAGCAGGGAATGAGCGCAAATGTACGCGCTCATAATTTTCATTGCTTTCACAGTGTTTTTTTTTTTTGGTGTATGGATTCCAAACTACTTGAAAATCATAGAATAGTGTTTATAGTGACAATATCAGGCTGTGGTAATCATAATACGGGGTGTCGGGAAGTATAAAGTAGAGAATTCGTTATCCAACTTCAGAAGTCTCCACAAGTCCTACGGTACTCGACGAAAGTTCAACAAACATCCCAGGGGAAAACTGAAGGTATGTACCATAAGCACATTTAGTTAAAATATTCTAGGACTAATTACTGATTTTTGGCAAATATTTTTAAAAAGTCAGTTGGAGCATGAATATCCCCGCGGGACAGGCAAGGAGAGCAAAAACATGCCCGCGCTTAAGGGGTTAAAAAAATGGAATGGCCGAAATGTCATAATGTCATGCATGAATAACTTGCGATTATTTCCTTACAAATGTTTGGAAAATTATTTTATCATGGGATTTCTTTCTATGTCCATTTTTGTTAACCAGTCATGTCCCGAGCTATTTCGCATCTCCGACACTCCCCAATCCTGAGCTATTTGGAAAACTGTTTTTTTTTTTTTGGCTAAAATCTCTGCTTTTGTTGAGAAACAAAGGAAAATCACCAAAAAAGGGCTTACTATAGTCCATAAGTGGTCGGAACAGGTGACGTCCCCCGCACCAGGTATCGTATTCTGTCACTGACATGTGAGGCGCTCACGTTTTCAATGGTAGGTAATTTTGAGAGAAACAGCAAAGAACACCTCTACATTTATTGAATTTGAACTAATAAACAGTAAAAATAACAATATAATGGTTTTCAATGGCATATATATGATAAATAAGCATAGTACCTTCGTGCGAGCATGGCGAGTTTGGTCAGAGTGGTAACACGTTATGTGCTAAGTTTCTTGTTTCAGTCAACATATCATTTTTTTCTACTTGTATAATACTGTTTCATTGCCATTTTATCATTTTGTACTGTATGTGAAGGTTTCAGCTGTTTTCATTCATTATGATGACATGTAGCATAATTATAGCACACATCTACTTACTCAGCGCACTCACTATGACTCGTATCTCAGCATACCATATTTTTTATCACTTTCATAGTATTGCTTTCTTTACATTGAACCTTTCCTCCACCACTGTAAATGTTTTCAATTACTTACATTCATTACTAGGGCATTTAGTGAAATGCTAGCGCATATTCACGTAGCAAGCACACTCTCTACCACTCGTGTTTCAACTTCTACCTTATTTCTTCACTCCCAATATACTTCCCCACTTACATTACACCCGTTTCCACCTTATACTACACTTTACATATTTACGGGCCTTATTTATTCTACTGAGCGTCAGAATATTGCACTAAAATACCCTCGCAAAGAATGTTTCAACTAAGATAATATTCATACACTTACATACTAATTTTCCGCTTATATTACACCCGTTTCCACTTGTATACTCCTATTTACATATTTACGGGCCTTATTTATTCCACTGAGCATCAGAAAATCGCATCTATATACACTTGCGAGGAATATTTTGACTTAGAATAAATTTCTGCACTTACAAAACTTTCAACTTATATTACACCCGTTTGCAATTTTCATACTAATATTGACATATTTACGAGCCTTATTTATTCCACTGAGCGTCAGAATAGCGCATCCACATACACTTGCTAGGAAGGTTTCCACTTAGAAAATATTTATGGCCTTATAGATTTTCCCACTTATAATACACCCGTTTCCACTTCCATACTACTATTTACAGATCTACGGGCCTTATAATTACACCGAGCGTCTGTTTGTCACATTTCTTTCTGAGTATCAGCATCATATCACATTCACACCATATCAAAAATGCATCAAGGTGTGATACTCACTGAAACAAGGGTGAATGCAGAGACCCACATCACACTCAATGTACTCATAGCTGGTGTCTTTTCTCTGAGTGGTGGGTCTCACACGGGAATTGCTACACACATGACACCTGCGTTGGGGCCTAGGTCTATTTGACTGGGGAGGTATAGGAGTGGGGAAATGGCGGGCAGATATTCTCAGGGGAGTTTAAGCGGTAGGGGCAGTGCATGTGAGGTGTTGGGGCCTTTCAACCGCATACCGGGCAAAAATCTCACGTGTAAGCTCCCTCACAAACCCTTCAAAGGTTTTCTGAACTCTTGTTGTCATGGGATGCAGGTGGTGGCAATTCAGGGCAGTTATATCTAGCAGGTGAAAGAAGAGCTTCTTGTGTCACTTCATCGTGGTCCTGGCGCATGTTGATGTTGTAATCGAGGACACACTCAGGTTTCCATATATGGCGCCTGTTCTCGCTCCAGTAATCCACGGACTCTGTATGGTGCATCAAGGGGCAGTGAACCATGGACAAGAGGCTGACTTCTCTATTGTGGTTCCACACTGTTGCTAGTATATTGTTCGCCTGGAAGAACGCAATCTCATTTCTGTCAAGTTTCCACCCCACCTTGACCATGTGACACTGGTTGACCTTGACGGTACCACAGATTCCCGTGTCATGCCTGTGTAGATAATGAGTGAGAAGAGGGCTAGTGTACCAGTTATCCAGGTAAAGGACGTGACCACGATGAAGGTAGTCTTCTATCATTGTCTTTACCACTGCTCCAGACAGTCCAATACTCCGATCTTCTATTATATCTGTCTGTGCACCGGTGTACAAGACTATGTCGTACACATAACCAATCCTGCAGTCACACATAACAAAGATCTTGAACCCAAACAGTGCCTTTTGCTGGGTATGTACTTCCGAAATGAATTATTGCCTCTCCACAACACGAGACTCTCGTCTATGACAAGGTCTCTATAGAGATAAAATGAGGAATGGAATGTTTGCCTTAGGTGATCAAAAACCAACCTAATTCACGTCATCTTATCAGTGTCATTTGCATTGGCAGGATCATCAGCATCGTAAAAGTGGAGCCAGAAGAACACTTTTGGAGCGGCTACAGGCCGTCTGGCGAAGGTGGGAGTGGCTACAAGCCATATCCTTATTACCCTCAGGTCGGCTACTGGCCGATTCCTTAGCGAGGCTACTGGCCGATTCCTTAGCGAGGGGTGTGCCCCCTGGAACACCCAGCCATCCCCACAAGGAATATGGCATAGTGCCTCCATGAACTCCTGGACACCCCCACAAGGAGCCCATGGAGGAGCAGCAGCTGCGTGCCGGGACTCGGTACAACAACGACCTAAGTCAGCCAGGGCCGCGCGCCCCTATGACCCGGAGCCTGCCCACTGTCGCCATAGCAGAAATACTGCACTACATTCCAGGTGAGCCTTCACCAACCACCTAAGGGGTGGAGCTGTCTATCCAGCTCCTGCCAGCACCCCAAAGGAGATGGCCTGTAGCCGCTCCTGCCTTCCTAAGGCGACGGCCTGTAGCCACTCTGAAGGTGCCTTCCTCTTTGACACGGCCTGTAGCCACTCTGAAGGTGTCTTCCTCTTTGACACGGCCTGTAGCCACTTGCCCCTCACTAAGGAATCGGCCAGAAGCTGACCTGAGGGTAATAAGGAGATGGCCTATAGCTGCTCCCACCTTCGCCAAACGGCCTGTAGCCGCTCCGAAGGTGTTCTTCCGGAGATGGCCTGTAGCCACTCCAAACCCCTCTTGCAGGAGATGGCCTGTAACTACTCCCACCTTAGCCAGATGGCCTGTAGCCACTCTGAGGGCATTCCCCCGGAGACTGCCAGTAGCTTCTCACCCCTCGCTGAGGAGATGGCCTGTAGCTGCTCCTGCCTTCGTCAGATGGTCTGTAGCCGCTCCGAAGGCGTTCCCCTTGAGACGGCCTGTAGCTGCTCTAACATCCTCCTGAAGGAAATGGCCTGTAGCTGCTCCATAGGCATTCCCCCAGAGAAGGCCTGTAGCTGCTCGCCCCTTGCTAAGGAGACGGCATGTAGCCGCTCTGAGGGTAATGAGGAGACGGCCTGTAGCCACTCCCACCTTCGTCAGGTGGCCTGTAGCCGCTCTGAAGGTGTTCCCCTTAAGATGGCCTCTAGCTGCTCTACACTCCTCCTGCAGGAGACGGCATGTAGCAGCTCCCACCTTCGTCAGACAGCCTGTAATCGCTCCAAAGGTGTAGCTGGGACTACTGGCAGACACACACCCTCTCAGGCCACGGCCAGTAGCCGTGCCCCTAGGAAGCTACGGCCAATAGGCAGGCCCTACGGCAGGAGGTGGTCGAGAGTCACCCCGTCACCCAAGTTTGATGCCCGTTCCCCGACCCCCAGCACAGAAGGCATAGAGGAGTATTGGAGAGGCCCCCTAGTCTCCCCGGGCCTCCGCTCCCTACGACTAGCTCTGGAGGAGATCCACCTGACGAACCCTGATGCAGGCCGGTGCTGCGGCCCCCTCCTGTCGGCGCCACCCAGCCCTGGGGACCGCAGTCCTTGGGAACTCCAGACCCTCCCCAGAACACCCGGGCGGGAACTCCCTACACCTCGACGGCAGAAGACCTCCCCCTCCGTCAGGAGCCTGAACGACAGATTCAGGCAATTGTTCAGCCCTAGCTCTGAGGGCCGCACTCTGGTCCTGAGTCTCGAGAGTTCGGGCCCCTTTGCCACCAACAGCCCCGGACGAAAGCAGACACCCCTGCGCGTGATCCCGTGTCCCCTGGGCACGGGGACTCCTGGTGGTCCCCAGCCCCATCAGTAGTGGAGCTGCGTGGCCCCTCAGCCACACCCTTGGAGCCAGGAGAGTTATAGAGACTGTACTGTGCAATAATAGTGATCCAATAGTGCCGAGGCGGAATAGTGATCTTACAGTGATAGACCAAAAGTCGGAAAGAGAGATAGATGCAGTGAAGGGCTATACGGTAATAAGACTAACACCAGGGCCGTGGAGTAAGTAACGATAATTGACCAAAAGTGACCCTGAGGCAGAAAATAACAAAGTGAACACGTTATTGTCAAACCCTGCCTCACAATACTATAATTACAATTAGACCCCAAGTACCTTACACCCCCCCCTTGTGAGAGATAGCCCTAGCCCCTCCAGGGACATAAAGACCCTGGACTATACTAAATTGGAATATTCTGCCTCGATCATTATTTTAATATATTTTGCCAACAATATCCTGCGAGATACTATTCACCCAATTTAGTTGTAAGAGTTTATGATCCTCAAGAATATCGTGTTTGTAACATCTGCTGTTTCCCTTTGTCTGACTGAGTAATACACGTTTCATGTTATTGCCTGAGTTTTTGTGTCCTGCCTCTCTCCTATTTGTCTAAGCCCCAGTCTCGAAAGAGGACTCCGCTACACGATAGGTGCTTTAAGTGCGGGAAGCCGAATTTAAAACACCTAGCATTACCCTAGTGGACAGCGGTGGTTCTTGACCCGGGCATACAATAGAGGTAGTCAGGAATACCGGAAAAATGGCAACCAAACCGCACGTGCAATTGCCTAAGTTCGACCCCGAACAGTACGACGTTCACACATATCTGGCGATCATCAGACCTTTACTAGATATCGGTTTTGAAAATGACCAACAAAAGATTGCAGTCACACTCTCACTGTTGGGCAAAGCGGCGGCTAATATAGCACCAAAAATTGTTCCAGAGCTCACCTGGTAGAATTTCACGAGACTCATGATCCAAGCCATCACCTCATCACTAGGGAAAGTGGTGGCACTATCCCAACTGGATAGTTTGACTTTCGATGGGAATCTAGATGATACCCTAATCCGGGCAAGATGCCTGGTTACTGCTGCCTACCCAGAGGCACATGATGAAACCCGGGAACAACTCATGTTTCACACACTCCTCAGGATTCTCCCTGGTTTCATTAAAGAACATTTTATAATGTATGAACCGACGGGAGACCTGAATAAAGAAATCAATTTAATGAGGTGCCTTCTAGCCGTCCAGGCCATCCCTCAACACATCGGTGAAATCAATCAATTCCCCACGAACCTCATCGCCGTCAACCCGTGGGAATATTCTCCTTGCTGCCACGAATGCCCAATCCACGACATCCGTGAGCAGCTAAAAGCTGCCCGGCGCAGCAAAACGACACTAGGGTGCCTACAAACCTCCCCACCATATGCCGATTGCCGCGAGCCTCAGGGAAAGAAAATACCAAGGAGAAGGCACAGAAGGTGCCCCCCCACTGCCCCCGCATCCCACCATAATGATGGGGGCCACCTCACATCTACCCCAGCCTATGACAGGGGGAAACGTCATGTTTCCTTTTCCTCTCCTCTCACTATCTATTCTGTTTTACCTTCCCCTATTCCTGACCTTCCCACCTCACACACCACTTTCTCCACTACTATCGCCTCCACCCTTCTTATCCCCCCTCAAGACAAAGCCTGCCTCCCCCTTCACAGGCCTCCTAGAACCCTTACCTCATCTTCCCCTAACCTACTTCCTAAAACCACCTCCTTCTGTCTACTGCCTTCCACCTACCACCCGGCACCACCCTCCACCATCACTTCACCACTCGCCTTCCCCGCCAACACGGTCAACTCATGCACCTTCCCTATCACACCCTCCTCCTCCTGATCCTCACCCACGTCTCTTTCCTCGCTCACCTCCCCTACCCCACCCTCAACCACACCATCCCCATGGACCCCCAGCTTGTCCCCAATGACCTCACCAGATGCCTCGCTGCCCACCACACCCCGCACCTCATAACCCACCACTCTATCACGAGCTCAGCCACTTGCTTCTGCTTGCACCGCCCCATCACTGAACATCCAGACAACAGCACGAGGCCGCACCTCCCCACCTCCACTGGCTCCTTCTTCCCCCACACCTCACCCCACCTTTCCTCGCCTAAAACAACACACACCACCCACCACACCCCATTCCTCAGCCCCTGCCAAGCCACCACTGTTGCAGCACCGCACACCGCCCGCCACCGCCCCCACACCTGCACCATCCCCTGGCTTCGCACCCACCGCCCACCCCACACCGCTAGCTGTATGGGCACCGTCACTCGGACGCAACCGACGAGTCCAAGGACCACACCACCTCCTCCAACTCCTCCGCTCCTCCACCACCACGTCCACCTTCTTCCTCACCTGTGACGCAGAGGAGGACAAGAACACCGCCACCACAGCCTGTCACACCCTCCTCTGACACCTACAACCGATCTACGCCACCCATGATACACAAGTCTACCACCTCCAGTCAGGAGGACGTGACTTTCCCAGTGGACGGTGGTAAAATGCAGCATAGTGCCCCCCTGGAACACCCAGCTACCCCCACAAGGAATAAAGCATAGTGTCCCCATGAACTCCCGGAGACTCCCACAAGGAGCCCACGGAGGACCAGCAGCCGCGTGCCGGGACTCTGTGCGACAGTGGCCTAAGTCAGCCCGGGATGTGCTCCCCTATGACCCGGAGCCCGCCGGCCGTCGCCATAGCAGGAATACTGCACTATTTTCCAGGCGAGCCTTCACCAACCACCTAAGGGGTGGAGCTGTCTGTATGGCTCCTGCCAGCACCCCAAAGGAGACGGCCTGTAGCCGCTCCCGCCTTCCTAAGGAGCTGGCCTGTAGCCGCTCTGAAGGTGTCTTCCTCTTTGAGACGGCTACAGGCGGGCTCCTTTGGGGTGCTGGCAGAAGCTGGATAGACAGCTCCACCCCTTAGCTGGTTGGTGAAGGCTCGCCTGGAAGGTAGTGCAGTATTCCTTCTATGGCGATGGTGGGCAGGCTCTGGGTCATAGGGGCGCACGGCCCAGGCTGACTTAGGCCGTTATCACACCGAGTCCCGGCACGTGGCTGCTGCTCCTCTGTGGGCTCATTGTGGGGGTGTCGGGGAGTTCATGGGGGCACTATGCTGTATTCCTTGTGGGGGTGGCTGTGGGGGTGGCTGGGTGTTCCAGGGGGCACTATGCTGCATTTTAGAAACTGAGGTTGAAAAATCGTGATTATAGATCAACTAGAAGACTTTAATTCCCAGAGACAGTTACTGATCACCTATCAGTATATTGCTGAATTTATGTTTTTTGTAATAGCTTGAAAAATGATGGTCAAACTGCCACCAAACTGTTTACATATTTATGTCCAGAACTAGACAAAACTTCTTGTGTCAAGGAGTGTCTCATATATATATATATATATATATATATATATATATATATATATATATATGTCAAGGAGTGTCTCATATATATATATAAATATATATATATATATATATATATATATATATATATATATGTCAAGGAGTGTCTCATATATATATATATATATATATATATATATATATATATATATATTCGTGTTTGGGAGAGAAATTGAAAACTTTTAACCCCTTAAGTGCTAATCTCATCGATCGGGCTTTTTGTGCAATTTCTTAAGAGGACGAGCAACACCGATCGTACAACATCCACAAAAACTGGCGGCAGCTGGCTCCACCCCAGCTGTGACGTAGATGGCTTCTAACCAATCAGAACTAGGTGTTGGACACACCGGAGGGGGGACCCAGGCCCGTAACCAGGTGGTGGGGGGTGTGCCCCTCACCTCCCTCTCACCACGTCCTTCTACTCCACTACCTTGTTACTACCCTACCTCCCACCGTTCTTACCACCACAACCCCTCCCACCCCCTCTTCATGCATCCCCCCCTCCCATGTGGATCCCCCCCACGTCCCCCTCCCCAGTCAACTGAGGGGAGGGTATTTCCCCCCTACCCTTCCTCCATGTCTCTGTACTCCACTTTGCCCCTTCCTTTGTGTCTTGTGGTGGTCTCCTCCCATCCCTCGATCCCCATCCACCCCCTCCTGGCCTTACCAGCTCCCACTACCCCCCAACCCCTACCCGCACCCCCTAGCACCTCCCCGGCCTCGAATATTTTGTGTATTTTTTACGCTTTATGGCACGTGTTTTTGAATCATTACCTGTAATTTATTGGTGTCTGCATACAGATATACACACCACAATTACTATAGCTGTCTTTAGTCGAAACCCACTTGAAAAAGATTTTATTTTATGCCGACGCATGGAAGCATGTTGGAGCCTCCAAACGAAACGAAACGAAACGAAAACTAGATTTGACAGCTCGGAGGGGAGGGGAGGGGGGAGGGGAGGTTGGGCGAAGGGAGGGGAGGGAAGGAGAGGAGAGAGGAGGGGAGGGAAGGGAAGGGGATGGAGGGGACTGGAGGTTTGAAGAGGGGAGAGAAGGGGAGGATGATTTTTACTATTTCTCATATTTTTATTGGGGGGTTCATGACCTATTTCCCTTGCTAGATTTGACAGCTCGGCAAGGAGGGAAGGGGGAAGAGGAAAGGGGAGGGGAGGTTAGACGAGCGGAAGGGAAGGGAAGGGAAGAGAAGGGGAGGGAAGGGATTGGAGGTATGAGGGGAGGAGAAGAGGGAAGGATAATTTTTATTTATCATATTTATTTAGGGGGTTTGTTACTATTTTATTATTTTCTAAGAACATTACAATGGTTTATAAAATCTATATACACCAAAAACAATTTGATTTTGGTGATTTTTGTACGTATTGTTGTGAAGAAAACAGGTGCGAGCGACGTATTTTCTTTTTCGTCGGGGCCGCGACGGGTAACTATTATAAACTTTGACAGACCATAGCTCAGTCACTATTGGGTCTAGGAGGGTGGGGTTTGCATTTTCAGGTTTGTAAATTCAAGCCCTATAAATCGGGCATAAAACTTTTAACCTATGAGGAAGTTGAAAAATTGGCCTGTTTTTGCGTCCTGGGGGACAGTCGAGGCTGGAGAATTGCGTACCCAAGGGGTTAAAAGGTAGGGTGTCCGAATTATCGTCATGTCATGCATGAATGACCTTCAAATTTCTCCCACACAACTGTTTGGAAAGTAATTCTATCACGGGATTTCCTTTCATGTTCATGCAAATATAATTGTTTTAGAGTAAACTGAGGTTGATTCTTTTTATATTTTTGTACATTTTTGGACCTCTTACCTTGGAAGGGAAGTCCGGGTCACTGAAACTGGGTAGGGGTAATAGGGTCAATATGCTATACCTACTCAACAAGTATGATGAAAATCGGAGACGAAAGTGACATAATACTTTAAAAAAACTGTTACGTCCTGGTCCCTACACTGCCACAGGCTCCAACAGCAGTAGTCCAGTATAGGAAGGACATTGCCCAGTGAATTGTTCTTCCTATGGTCTGCCCTAAGTGTACAGTATACAAGATCAGGTGAGGCGAAAATAAACACTGGCTTCTTAAAGTTTATTTTCCAAGTAATTCCACTTAATGCTTTTCAATTTCAATATTGTCACAAACACTGGAGCTATACACACTATACTGACTGCTGTTACACTTAATGTTTAACAACACTTCACAGTTAGTACACTTAATGCTTGCCAACACTTCACTTATTACACAAGTACTGAAAATAATCTTCACTGACAGTAATTACACTTAATACACTTCACTGTCTTCTCAAGTTCCATTGATATACAAACTTCAATATCCCGTCACTGTTTGCCACTTTTTTCACAAGTACCAAAAATATACAACCTTCACTGACACTGACACTGCACTACACTGAATCAAAACCGACTGCACTTCACACAAACTGACCTGAAACCCAACTAGACTTGTAATGATCTCTACCCCATCTTATATAAGCTTGCATTACTCTCGAAACTTCTACATTCTACGAGTATACTCTTGATGGGCAACAGTCGCCAACTCGGAAACAGCCCAAAACATGCCAATGCTGTCTTACATTACATAACACTCTAAATCATTAGCCATACGAACTTAAACTACATTTTATAACAAGCAATCACTCAAATAAAACACTACTGAGAAAAAGAGCATAAAAGTTAATGTACAACTTACGAAATAACTACGCTCTCAAACAGCAGGCAAACTGGCAACTCTGATGACTTGTACAGGAACTTATGGTACCAGAAACGTCTCGAAGGTACGAGACTACCTAACTGGCAAATCTCGTTTCATAACACTACCCCCTCCCTAGTTCTTTGTTGTCCAGACAAAATTACACAACACACACGAAGATTAACCCCAGTCCCAATGAAACATCTAACTCTACACAAAATAATCCTTCAACTTGTCAGGTATTCTTCTACACCGATTCTGACGATGTCCTTGCTCCTCCACACAGTTCACCCTTCCTGGAAGATCTTGGTCCTCTTTTTGATTCACTTCTTCGCTTGGGGAACTGTTACCATCCTCTTGCACTTCAGCTCCTTGGTCCTCCTCAACATCCTCGGCTGTGGGTGAGCGCAACTCCTCAGAGACGTCCCAGCTGAACTGTCCTGGACCATGGTACTGCCACAGACGATTCACGTGCACCAGCTTTGGGCGAGACATCCTGCCTCCATGAATCCGATACATTACGTCTGATAGGCAGCTCAGCACAGAGTAAGGCCCATCCCATGGGCTTTGCAGCTTCGGTGACTGTCCCTTCTTACGCTGAGGATTGTATAACCAGACTTGGTCACCATCCTTGAAGCTCACTTCACTTGCCTTGGCATCATATTTGCACTTCATCACTTCTCCTGAAAACTTCAGGGCTCCTCGCACTTGATGATGTACCTCAGCCAGCTTTTCCTGAAGGTGCTTCGCATAGCCAGTGGTGTTTGTAGGCAGCTCTTCACCAGGTGGTCTTCCCATTAACAAGTTGACAGGTAAACGTAACTTGTGGCCCAACATCAGTTTTGCAGGAGTGTAGCCAGTCGACTCATGGGCAGACCAACATGCCATCAGCAACACAGGTAATTTCTGGTCCCACTCTGTTTGTGCATCAATGCAGTACTTGGCCAGTTTTTGTCCTAGGGTCAAGTTGAATTTCTCCACCATTCCATCTGACTGTGGCCTTAATGGGGTCGTCCTGGTCTTCTTGATCCCCAGTAACTTGCAGCACTCACGGAACACAGCAGACTCGAAATTTCTACCCTGGTTTGAATGTAGCTCTTGTGGCATCCCAAAACGACAGAAGAACTGATCAACCAACACCTGAGCAACAGTCGCAGCCTCATGATCGGGGATGGCATAGGCTTCTGGCCACTTTGTGAAGTAGTCCATGGCGACACATAAATACTGGTTTCCTCTCTCAGTGAGTGGCAAAGGTCCAGCAATGTCCACTGGAACTCTTTCCATTGGTGCACCCACTTGGTACAGCTGGAAAGGGGCACACCACGTTTCTTGGGTCCCTTCTTGGCACAGCACACATCACAGGTCCCACACCACTCTTCAACATCCCAGTGCATGCCAATCCAGTAGAACCCCTGTCGCAGCCTGCTTAAAGTTTTCTTCACTCCCAGGTGCCCACTAGTGATCTGGTTATGGGGCTCATCCAAGATCTCGGACCTCATCTTCTTCGGAACCACCAGTTGCCAATACTTGCTGAGGCCATTGCGTGTCTCCCATTGATGCTCCAGTAGCCCATTGTTCAAACAAAGAAGGTCCCACTGACTCCAGTAGCTCTTGTTCGCAGGGCTTAACCTGGAAACTTCTTCACAAGATGGGCGCACTGTACTCTGCTGCAGCCACTCTAGCACTGGCTGTAATTCTGCATCCTCCATCTGCATCCTCTTCAGGTCTTCATCGGACGCTGGCCCTGTCATTGTAGTACAGCTGCATTTCTTTCCATGATCTTCCTTTTCACTACACTGCCGGCACTCTGGATCACAAGGCCGATGACTCAGGCTGTCAGCATTGCCATGTACCGGCCCAGGACGGTGTTGCACCTCATAATTGTGCTGGTCTAGCTTCCCGAGCCAGCATGCCAGCTGTCCTGCTGGATTCTTTAGTATTTTCAGCCACTTGAGTGCCGCATGGTCTGTCCTGATGATGAAGTTTGACACATACAGGTGGGGATAGAGGAAATCAAGGCTCTTCATCACTGCCAAGAGCTCCTTACGAGTCACACAGTAGTTCCGCTCCTGTGGGCTGAGCTTCTTGCTGTAATATGCAACAACATACTCTTTGTCATCCTTCTTCTGTGACAGGACTCCACCAATACCATGGTCACTAGCATCACAGTCCAAGATAAATGGCTGATTCTGGTCTGGATATGGCAATACTGGAGAGCTTGCCAATGCATGCTTGAGTTCATCGAAGACTTTCTGAGTCTCTGCTGTCCATTCAAACTTCTGCCTTTTTCTCAACAACTTGTGAAGAGGCGCAGCTATCGTTGCAAAGTCTTTGACAAAATGCCGATAGTAGGTGCACAAGCCCAGGAAACTCTGTAGCTCTCTCACACAAGTTGGAACTGGCCAGTTTTCCACAGCTGCCACCTTCTCTGGGTCAGTATAGACGCCACCTTCACCTACAGTGTGTCCCAGGTACTTTACTTCCTTTTGAAACAAGTAGCATTTCTTGGGGTTCAGCTTGAGGTGCGCAATGTGGATCCTGTTCAACACCTCCGACAACCTCTCCAGTTCCTGGTCGAAAGTCTGTCCAAACACAGTTATATCGTCCAGCTAGATCAAAGCCGTCTGCCAGTGCAGGCCTTCAAGTATGCGGTCCATGAGGCATTCAAAGAGTAGCTGGGGCATTGCATAGGCCAAATGGCATCACTTTAAACTACCATAAACCCCACCCATATGAAAGGGCTGTCTTCTTTTTGTTCTTCTCTGCAACCTTGACCTGGTGGTATCCTGCCTTCATGTCTAGGGTGGGGAACCATTTTGCTCCTGACAGAGCATCCAGGGTGTCATCAGTTCTTGGGAAGGGGTATGCATCCTTCACACTCACTTCATTCAGGGCTCGATAGTCTATACAGCACCTTACTGAGCCATCCTTTTTCCCCACAAGAACCACTGCTGATGCCCAAGGACTACTTGACTTTTCTATTACTCCTTGACTATGGAGATTCTCCATCACCTCCATTTCTTGCCGTTGGGCTGGCGCCATCCTCCATGCTGACTGTTTAATCGGGCATTGATCCCCAGTGTCTATAATATGCTCCACCAGATCAGTGCACCCCAGGTCTAGGTCTCCCGTGGAAAAGACATCAGCATATTCTGTCAGCAGCTGCCTCAACTTTAGCACTTGTGAACCATCCAGGCATTGACAACTCCTTAAGAAGAGGTCTTGTAGGTGGTCTGGCACGTACACGTCTTCCTTGACTATGCTCCTCTTACAGGCCTTCCTCTGATGCCACTCAGGGCCCACACTCTGGCACAGTCCCACAATTTCTCCCTTGTTGATCTTCCGTGGCTCATGGGAGAAATTGGCCAACACAACTGGCACCTCATCTGCACCTGCCTCCACCAGCGTTCTCCCCACCATCACCCCGGCCTTCGTCTTGCACTGTACATCAGGCTCCACTATGCCTATACAGCTCTCAAAAGAGCCATTCACCTTACACTGAAGCAACAGTTCTGATTTTGGGGGTATCACTGTAGTACGGAGTGCTCTCACCTCGCAACCAGAACTGGTGTGTTTCACTGCTGTAACGGGAACCAACCTTCCCCGAACCTTCATCTTCATGGAGCAGAAGTCCAGCTCACATCCCATGAACATAAGGTAGTCCAGACCCAGACGGCAAGGATCTTTCATGTCAGCCACGTAGACTGGTAGAGTAGCCTCTTGCCCTGCCACTTCAGTCTGGACATCCAGGGGTCCTCTCAGTTCTGCACAGTGCCCAGTTATGCCACACAGTTGTTCTGATGACTTAGGCAGACACCGATGATGTAACACATCAGGCCTCACAAAAGTCTGCTCTGAGGCCGAATCAATCACCAGGGAACAACTTTTCTGTCTTTTCGCACGCTATCAATTGCCGTTCTCTTGCATTTTCTCGGTGGTGGGGCTACTTGGGAAGAGCTGGCTGGTGGTTGCCCCTTCACACCAGCCTCCACTAGTTTCCCGCTTCTTTCTGGTCTTCTGCAACCTTCTTCTTATCGTCGTTTTTCTTCTTCGGACACTCTGAACTGAAGTGTCCCACCTCACTACACGTCCAACATTCTCTTGTTACAGCTAAAGATTTCCTCACACTGCTCTGTTCTTGCTCTTTCTTCCATTTGTGACAACCCTCCTTCTTGTGGTCTGACTTCCCACAGTACCAGCAGCCTCCTCTGGTCTTCTCCTGTTCCCTCTTCCACTTGTAGCAGTCCTCTTTTCTGTGTCCTGGCTTTTCACGGTACCAGCAACTTCCCACAATTTTTCCTTTTCATATACCTGCCCCTTTCTTGCCTTGACTCCTGCACTATGACCTGCCTGAGTGGTGGATGTACTGGACCTGATGTAGGACTCAAATTCTAGAGCCCTAACTAGTGCTTCTTGCATGCTTCTTGGTTGTGTCTGCTTCACTTGCACTTTCAACTCTGCACTATCAAGAGCATCAATGAACTGGTCCCTCAGTAGAATAGCCAATAGGTTAGGTGCTGCTCCATGGTACGCCTTATATTCCATACTCTCCAGGTCATGAGCAAGCTGCTGTAGGGATTCTCCTCGAGACTGTACACAGCTCCGAAATTTTGCTCTATAAACCTCAATCTGGTACATGGTTCCATATCTGCACTCCAGCACATCTAATAGGGACTGATAATTGTTCCTCTCCATGACTGACATCTGGCTCAGAATTTCCATTGCGGCACCCTTAATCCGAGATGTCCCGTCGACGTATGGGTACATTGCAACATTTTACATTTGCCAGTCCTGACGACGTACTGGTACGTCGTGCAATTGCAAGGGCCCTAATTTGCACAATTTTCATTTTTCGCGCGTGATTTTTCGTACGTATACACAGGACACCTTCCTCTATTCCTCTACAAGATGCCAAGCAGGGACAATGCCTTACACCACATAAACTACCCCCCCCCACATGCCACTGTCTCAGCAATTCACCTGTTACCAGAGACCTGGCCAATAAAGACATTCACGGCCAGAGTGATTCCCCAATCGATGACAACGTGGAGGACAAAGTTTACATAGCATCAGAGGAAGAAACAGTCAGAAATGATCAGGTAATGTGACAAAAGAAGGTCAGGTATGGTGATGAATTAGTGAGTGAAACAATGCTTACAATGCCTATATTACTGTTTGAAAACCAATATACTCTCGTACTAGATATAAATTCGTACCAAGTAAATAAATAAATACCATTTATGAGTGGTGTGAAATAGTTACCCTCCCATAGAACTCGTTTTCTTTGGTGCCAGCCTGTTAGAAAACCCAGTCAGGTAAGGAGGTCCTGCTACCTGGATCGAGTATTTTAAACCTCAGGTGAGCGATTTCTCTATGAAATTTCGATGTTTCTCACCAAAAGCGGAGGTCTGACTTCCCACAATACCTCGGGATTGGGGGGTGTCGGAGGTGCGAAATAGCTCTGGACGTGACGGGTTACGGCTAGTAGCAAGCTGCACTGCCCTCTGCCTATCATCTCAACCATGCTGATCCACAGGTAACTCAAACTGTGCATGGTAAGCTTCCCAAGATACTCTACCATCAAATTCCTGAAGTTTCTTTTTAATTGGACCCCCATTATAGCCATGCACTTCACTAGTTTGGGGCCTAAAAACTGGGACATCATAATTAAGGGCAGAACCCCCCCTACCCCCTGGGGGTAGGGGGGGTTTTCAAGAATACTCCCCCAGTATCCCTGCTTGTCGTAAAAGGCGACTAAAAAGGTTGACGGAGGGTTAGTGCCCCTCCCCGGAAAACAACTAACTAGAAAAACAAACAAGAAGCCTCGGACAAGGACTGACCAAATGATGACGACCCAGGACCGGACAAAGGACTTGGTAATGGCTACATGGAATGTAAGTGGAGCGAATGATGACGTGAAAGAGAGAGAGATTGTCCAGGTGCTTGAGGGTGCGAAAGTGGATGTATCTGAAATAACTGAAACAAAATGGAGAGGAGAAAGTGTGAGAGAATGGGAGTATGGATGGGGTATATGTGCAGGAGTAGGTGAGAATGAAAGGGCAAAGGAAGGAGTATGTATAGTTGTGAGTAAAAGATGGAAGAAGAGCATAAGACAGTATGGATCAATTGGGTCAAGGATTGTGTGGGTAATGTTGAAAGTTGGAATACAAATGTGGGCGACTGTGTGTGTGTGTATGCGCCAACGCAAGATTGTGCTAGCAGAGTGAGAGAAGTGTTCTGGACAAATGTGGAAGAGTGCATGGAAAAGTTTGGAAGGAATGAGAGTGTTTTTGATCGGTGATATGAATGATAAAGTAGGGAATGTGATGGTGGATGGAATAGTTGGTGAATGGGGTTTGCCTGCTGAGATAGATGAGAATGGCAGTGCGTTAGTGGACATTTGTGCTGGGAAGGGGTTGGTGATAACCAATACCCTCTTCAGGCATAAAATGATCCACAGGTATACATGGCGAGTGATGAGAAGGGTGAGTGGTGACCTGAACGAAACAAAGGCAATGATTGATTATGTGTGTGTGGATGAAAGGATGCAAAGATGTGTAATGGATGCAAGAGCTTATAGAGGTTGGGGGAGTGGACTTTCTGACCACTACTTGGTGGTGGCCAGAATTAGGATCCAAGTAAGATGGAGGAAGAGAAGAAGGGAAAGACGTGAGGAAGGACTAGTTGCAAGGAGAGTGGAAAGGTTACAAGAGGATGAGAAAAAGGCAGAGTATAAGAGAGAAGTGGAGGAACGATTGGTCAAATATGAATTGGAGCAGATGGGGGACGTGGAAGGTGTGTGCAGGATATTTACAGAATAAATATGTGCAGCATGTGATGTGGTGTGTGGGAGGAAGAAAAGACGGAGGGGGGTGCAAGGAACAGCGTGGTGGAATGAAGAGGTGAGACAGGCTGTGGCACAAAACAAGAAAGTATGCAATGAATGGATGAGAAATATGGGCGTGGAAGAAGTTGAGAGGCGGAAGGGAGAGTTATATGTAGAAAGAAAGAAAGAGGTGAAAAGATTAGTAAGTGACAGTAAGAAGAGAGTGGATGAGGAATTTGGAAGGAATTTGAGTGTAAAGTGGAGGGACTGTAAGAAAATGTTCTGGAAAGAGGTGAAGAGCGTAAGACAGGGTGGAAGTGAGGTTAGCAGGGGAGTGAAAGATGAAAATGGTATATTACTAGTGGAGAAGGGAGAAAAAGTGAGCAGATGGAGAAAACACTTTAAGGAATTGTTGAACATAGAGGATGGAAGTAATGTGAGTATAAGTGGCTGGGGAATGGTTGGGGGAAGGAGGGAGGTGAGAAGACAGGAAGAAATCAGTAGGATAGAAGTTGTGGAAGCAATGAAGAAAGTTAAATTGGGGAAAGCCCCAGAAATTGATGGAGTGTGTGGTGAAATGCTGAAGCATGGGGGAAAGATAGTAGTAGAATGGATATGAAAGATGTGCAGATTGGCCTGAGAGGAAGGTAGAGTCCCGGAGGATTGGAAGTCAGGTATAATTATTCCCTTGTACCAAGGAAAAGGGGAAAAAGAAGTGTGTGGTAATCATAGGGGCATTTGTCTTCTTAGTATAATAGGAAAAGTGTATGGTATGATAGTTATTGACAGAGTTAGAGAAAGGACAGAGGAATTAGTTGGAGAAGAACAGGGAGGCTTTAGGAAGGGAAGAGGTTGTGTAGATCAGATATTCATTCTTAGATCTTTAGTAGAAAAGTTACTAGAGAAGGGAAAGAAGTTGTGTGCGGCTATCATGGATTTGGAGAAAGCATATGACAGGGTGGATAGACAAGGATTGTGGAAAGTATTAAGAATATAATGAGTAGATGGAAAGTTGTTGAATGCTGTGAAGAGTATGTATGATGGTGCTAAGGCTGCAGTGCGTGTGGATGGTGAACTAAGTAAATTTTTCTCTTTGAAGGTTGGATTGAAACAGGGATGTGTCATGTCTCCATAGTTGTTCAATCTGTACATGGATGGGGTAATTAAAGAGGTACAAGGTAGGGTAGTGGATGTTGGAGTGGCCCTGGTGAGAGATGATAGTGTTTGGAAACTCCCTGTACTGTTGTTTGCAGATGATGCTGTGTTGTTGAGTGAAGACGAAGGGGAGTTGCAAGGCTTGGTGGATGAGTTTGGGAGAGTGTGTAAGAAACGGAATCTAAAGGTGAATGTAGGGAAGAGTAAAGTGATGGTCTTTGAGAGAGGTGAAGTCAGTGAATGTACAGCGAGGTTGGATGATGGGGAATTGGATAATGTGAGTACATTTAAGTACTTGGGTAGTGTGATGAGTAAGGATGGAGGTTTAGAGGGTGAAGTGCTTGAAAGAGTACAGCAGGGAAGAAAGGTTGCTGGTTCCTTGAAAGCAGTGATAAGAAACAGGGAAGTGAGCATGGAAGTGAAAAAGTGTCTACATGACAGTATTGTGATACCAACTCTAACGTATGGAAGTGAAGCTTGGACGTTGTTGGAAGGACACAAGTCAAGAGTGAGAGCAGTGGAAATTAGTTATTTAAGAGGAGCCTGTGGAGTCACATGGAGAGACAGGCTGAGTAATGAGGATATAAAGGAGCGTTGTTGTTTGGATGTGGATGTGATAGGAAGCATTAGGAGGAACACACTGAGGTGGTTTGGCCATGTGGAGAGGATGGAGGGTGAGAGACTGACGAAGAGAGTGTATGTGAGTGAGGTGGAAAGGGGAAGAGGGAGGGGGAGGCCGATGATGAGATGGAGGGTGGGGTGGAGAGGTATATGAGAGAGGGGGGTGTGAGTTGGGAGCAGGGCAGTGAAATTTCGGGGAACAGGGAGACGTGGAGGCGATTTGTTTGTGGCCTACCCAAACGGGATTGAGGCGTCTGGCAGTAGATAGATAGATAGACTTAAAATTTCTGCACTCTGACTATTCAACCCTGTAATGCTACCTTTAGATGCCTGGGATCCGTCAAGATTCACCATACACTGTCCATTCCCTTCATATGCTACCTGTACACTAACCTGAGGCTCAGCAATGCAATATTTCTCTACAACCTCAATTTTCTCACTAATTATTTTCACATGATTGACTACATGCTTCAACTGGTTATCTACATGCTGTCTGCACTCTATCACGATTCCCTCACTACTATTCAGCTGGTTGTCCACATGCTGTTTGCACTCTGCCACTATTTCCTCACTAACTGACTTGAACTAGTTGTCTACATGCTGTTTGCACTCAGTCACATTATTGCTTACCTCAGACTTCTGCTGCCGTAGCTCAGCGTATACTTCCTCCTTCAATTGTTCCTGTTCTTCCTTCACTTCCTGCATGAAAGCATCTAGCTGTCCTTGCATCCTCAATTGTAGTTCCCTCTGTTACTCCTGTAATGCCTCCTGAAGCTGTTCCTATCTTTCTTTCTGTTCTTCGTTCAGTGCCTGGAAATGTTCTTTGATTTCTTGCTTTTGTGCCTGTAATTGTTCTTTTTGTTCTTCACTTTGGGCCTGTAATTGTGCTTGGAGTTTCTCCTTTCCTTCACTCTGTGCTTGTAATTGTACTTAGAGTTTTTTCTGTCCTTCACTCTGTGCCTCTAGTTTTTCATTCTGTGCCTGCATTAGCTTCACGATTGTCACCAGGGAAATTTCCTCCTCCTGCCCAGCTCGAGACCTTGTCTTCACACCTTTTCCTTCCATGTCGAAAGTTAGACTCACTGCAGCCCTGAAATTATAATCCCACACTCCTGACACCAGTGTTACGTCCCGGTCCCCACACTGCCACAGGCTCCAACAGCAGTAGTCCAGTATAGGAAAGACATTGCCCAGTGAGTGGTTCTTCCTATGGTCAGCTTTACTGTAGGTGTACAGTATACAAGTTCAGCTGAAGCGAAGATAAACACTGGGTTCTTAAAGTTCACAGTCTTTATTTTCCAAGTAATTCCACCTAATGCTTTTCAATTTCACTTTTCTCACAAGCACTGGAGCTCTACACACTTTACTGATTGCAGTTACACTTAACGTTTAACAACACTTCACAGTTAGTACACTTAATGCTTGCCAACACCTCACTTATTACACAAGTACTGAAAATAATCTTCACTGACAGTAATTACACTTAATACACTTCACTGTCTTCTCAAGTTCCATTGATATACAAACTTCAATATCCCGTCACTGTTTGCCACTGTTTTCACAAGCACCAAAAATATACAACCTTCACTGGCACTGACACTGCACTACACTGAATCAAAACCGACTGCACTTCACACAAACTGACCTGAAACCCAACTAGACTTGTAATGATCTCTACCCCATCTTATATAAGCTTGCATTACTCTCGAAACTTCTACATTCTACGAGTATACTCTTGATGGGCAACAGTCGCCAACTCGGAAACAGCCCAAAACATGCCAATGCTGTCTTACATTACATAACACTCTAAATCATTAGCCATACAAACTTAAACTACATTTTATAACAAGCAATCACTCAAATAAAACACTACTGAGAAAAAGAGCATAAAAGTTAATGTACAACTTACGAAATAACTACGCTCTCAAACAGCAGGCAAACTGGCTACTCTGATGACTCGTACAGGAACTTATGGTACCAGAAACGTCTCGGAGGTACGAGACTACCTAACTGGCAAATCTCCCTTCATAACAAAACATTAAATAACAACAACAACAACAATGACAACAACAATAAGAACAACAACAATATAATAATAATAATAATAATAATAATAATAATAATAATTACAACAATAATAATAATAGTAATAATGTTAAGAAGTGAGATATGCCAGTTAGCTAGCCGAGATGTTTCTCGACGTTTCCCATACCGTAGGTTTCGGCATGAGTCAGAGTTGCCAGTTTGCCTGCTGTTTGTGAGCGTAACTGTCTCGTAAGTTATGCATTAATTATTATGCTCTTTTTCTCAATAATGTTTTATTCATGTAATTGCTTGTTAAATTATGTAATTTGAATTATGTTTGTATGGTAAACAATTTACAGTGTTATTCATGTAAGAAAACTCTTGCATGTTTTGGTTGTCTCCGAGTTGGTAACAGTTCTCTCTCTCTCTCTCTCTCTCTCTCTCTCTCTCTGGAATACACCAGAATTGTGGAAAAACATAAAACTTTCTAGACCAATGAAAGCTTATATAAGGATGGAGAGGAGACTAGAGCAAGTTTGGCCGGTTTTCTGTTCAGTTTGAGTGTAGTGCAGTGAAGTTGGTATAGTTTCGGTATTTGTGAAAACAGTGAAGTGTTGGCAGTGAATTGTCATTGAAGTTAGTATATCATAGGTACTCGTGAAAATAGTGAAGTGTTTCCAAGCATTAAGTGTAATTGCAGTTAGTAAAGTCTGTACAGCTCCAGTGCTTGTAAGAATAGTGGAGTGAAGTTGGAAGGCATTAAGTGGAATTATTTGGAAAATAAAGACAGTGAACTAATTTTCGCCTCAGCTGATCTTGTGTGCTGTACACCGAAAGGCTGATCATAGGAAGAACAACTCACTGGGCAATGTCCATCCTGGACTGTACTACGGCTGTTGGGGCCTGTGGCAGTGTACGGTGGGGATATAACACTGGTGTCAGGAGTTAAATTATTTAGGAGTGTAGTGAGTCTAACTTTCAACACGGAAGCAGGTGTGCAGACATGGTCTCGAGCTGGGCAGGAGGACGAAGTGTCCCTGGCAACAATTGTGAAGCTATTACAGGCGCAGAAATAGAACTCAAAGAACAATTACAAGCGCAAATTGCTCAACTACAGGTACAGAATGAAGGATAGAAAGAACTCCAAGCACAATAACATGCCAAAAGTGAAGAGCAGAAAGAGCTCAGGAACGAAATCAAAGAACAATTATCGACACAGAATGAAGGAACTGAAAGAACAACTTCAAGCAGAGTGAACAACTAAAGGTACAAAGTGAAGAACAAAAAGAACAATATGAACAGTGTCAAGAGGCATTACAGGAGCAACAGAGAGAATTACAACTGAGGATGCAAGGACAACTGGGTGCGTTCATGGAGGAAATGAAGGAAGAACAGGAACAACTGAAGGAGGAGGTATACACTGAGCTATGGCAGCAGAAGTATGAGGTAACCACTAATGTGACTGAATGCAAACAGCATGTAGACGACCAGTTGAATTCAGTTAGTGAGGAAATAGTGACGGAGTGCAAACGGCGTGTGAACAACCAGCTGAAGATTAGTGAAGGAATAGTGAGGGAGTGCAGACAGCATGTAGATAACCAGTTGAAGCATGTAGTGGACCGTGTGAAGATAATTAGTGAGAAAACTGAGGTTGTAAAGAGATATTGCACTGCTAAGGCTCAGCTTAGTGTACAGGGAGCATATGAAAGGATTGGACAGCGTATGGTGAATCATGATGGATCCAATGCATCTAGAGGTAGCATTATAGGGTTGAATAATCAGAATGCAGAAGTTTTAAGTCCTGGCCTTAATTATGATGTCCCAGTTTTTAGGCCCCAAACTAGTGAAGTGCATGGCTATAATGGGGGTCCAACTGAAACGACACCTCAGGAATTTGATGGTAGAGTATCTCGGGAAGCTCACCGTGTACAGTTTGAGTTACTTGCGGATCAGAATGGTTGGGATGATAGGCAGAGGGCAGTGCAGCTTGATACTAGCCTTAAGGATGCCACAATGGAAATTCTGGGCCAGATGTCAGTGATGGAGAAGAACAGTTATCAGTCCCTAGTAGAAGTGCCGGAACACAGATATGGAACCATGTACCAGACTGAGGTTTATAGAGCAAAGTTCCGGAGCCATGTATGGGCTCGAGGACAATCCCTACAGCAGCTTGCTCATGACCTGGAGAGTATGGCATATAAGGCATACCTTGGAGCAGCACCTAACCTGTTGGCTATTCTTCTGAGGGACCAGTTCATCGATGCTCTTGACAATGCAGAGTTGAAAGCGCAAGTGAAGCAGACACAACTAAGAAGCATGCAAGAAGCACTAGCCAGGGCTCTAGAATTTGAGTCCTATGTCAAGTCCAATACATTCACTTTTCAGACAGGTCATAGTGCAGGATTCAAGACAAGAAAGGTGCAGGTATGGGAAGTGGAAAATATTGAAGGAAGGTGCTGGTACTGTGAAAAGCCAGGACATTGAAAAGTGGATTGCAAGAAGTGGAAGAGAGAACAGAAGATCAGAGGAGGTTGCTGGTTCTGTGGGAAGCCGGGACACAAGAAGGTGGATTGTTACAGATGGAAGAAGGAGCAAGAACGGAAAAGTGCAAGGAAATCTCAGATTGCAACAATCGGGTGTTGGACATGTGGTGAGGTGGGACACTTCAGCTATGAGTGTCCAACTAAGAAGGATGAGGGTAAATTAATGAAGGCTGGTGACGAGTGGCTACAACCAGCCAGTTTTTCCAGACGCCCCACCTCTGAAGAAATGAAGGAGATCCTTGATGAATAGTGTGCGAGAAGATGGAGGAACAGATGGCAAGGAGTGCAGTAGGAATGCGAATCTTGGCAAGAATGCCGCTATACCGTTGTGACAGGGCCAGCGTCAGATGCAGAAGACCCAAAGAGGATGCAGATGGAGGATGCAAATATACAACCAGTGCTAAAGTGGCTGCAGGGGAGTGCAGTGCGACTATCTTGGGAAGAAGTTTCCCTGTGACCAAGAGCTACTTGAGTCAGTGGGACCTTCTTTGTTTGAATAATGGACTACTGGAGCATCAGTGGGAGACACCCAATGGCCTCGGCAAGTATTCGCAATTGGTGGTTCCGAAGAAGATGAGGTCTAAGATCTTGGATGAGTCTCATAACCAGATCACTAGTGGGCATCTGGGAGAGAAGAAAACACTAAGCCGGCTGCGACAGAGGTTCTACTGCATTGGCATGTCAGGATGTTGATGAGTGGTGTCGGGCCTGTGATGTGTGCTGTGCCAAGAAAGGCCCCAAGAAATGTGGTTGTGCCCCTCTTCAGTTGTACCAACTGGGTGCACCGATGGAAAGAGTCGCGGCATTGCTGGACCTCTGCCACTCACTGAAAGAGGAAATGGGTATATATGTGTCGCCATGGACTACTTCACAAAGTGGCCAGAAGCCTATGCCATCCCAGATCATGAGGCTGCGACTGTTGCTCAGATGTTGGTTGACCAGTTTCTTTGTTGTTTTGGGATGCCACAAGAGTTACATTCAGACCAGGGTAGAAACTTCGAGTCTGCTGTGTTCCGTGAGTGCTACAGGTTACTGGGATCAAGAAGACCAAGACGACTCCCCTAAGGCCACAGTCAGATGGGATTGTGGAGAAATCAACTGGACCCTGGGACAAGATCTGGCCAGGTACTGCATAGAGGGACAAAACGAATGGGACCAGAAATTATCTGCTTTGTTGATGACATACCAGTCTGCATCCCGTGAGTCTACCGGCTACACCCCTGCAAAACTGATGTTGGGCCATGAGTTACGTTTACCCATTGACTTATTATTGGGAAGACCACCTGGTGAAGAGCTGCCTACAGACACCTCCAGCTATGCAAAGCATATTCAGGAAAGGCTGCCTGAGGTACATCATCAAGTGTGAGGAGCCCTCAAGTTTTCAGGAGTTGTGATGAAGTGCAAGTATGATGCCAAAGCAAGTGAGGTGAGCATTGAGGATGGTGACCAAGTTTTGTTATACAATCCTCAGCAAAAGAAGGGACAGTCGCCAAAGCTGCAGGGCCTGTGGGACAGGCCTTACACTGTGTTGGACCACCTATCAGACGTGATGTATCAGATGTGGGGAGGTGGGAAGTCTCGCCCAAAGGTGGTACACGTGAATCGTCTGTGGCAGTACTTTCGGCTAGGACAGTACAGCTGGGACGTCTCCAAGGAATCGTGCTCTCCTGCAGTCGAGGATGTTGAGGAGGACCATGGAGCTGAAGTGCAAGAGGATGGCGACAGTTTTCCAAGAGAAGATATGAATCACGAAGATGACAGAGACCTTCCAAGAGGAGTGGACTGTGTGGAGGAACAAGGACGTCATCGGAACTGGCACAGAAGAAAACTTGATAAGTTGAAGGATTATTTTGTGTATAGCTCGATGTTCCATTAGGATTAATTATGTTTGTATATATTGTGTAGTTTTGTCGGGACGACAAAGAACTAGGGAGGGGGTAGTGTTAGGAAGCAAGAATTTCCAGTTAGGTAGCCGAGATGTTTCTTGACGTTTTTCATACCGTAGGTTTTGGTACGAGTCAGAGTTGCCAGTTTGCCTGCTGTTTGTGAGCATAGTTGTTTCATTAGTTATGCATCATGTTTTATCCTCTTCTTCTCAAAAATGTTTTATTTACGTGATTGTTTGTTAAATTATGTAATTGGAATTAAGTTGTATGGTAAATAATTTACAGTGTTATGTAATGTAAGAAAACTCTTGCATGTTTTGGTTGTCTCTGAGTTGGTAACTGTGCCGTCTCTCTGGAATACGCCAGAACTGTGGAAAAATGTAGAAGTCTCTAGAACAATGCAAGCTTATATAAGGATGGAGAAGAGACTAGAGCAAGTTTGGTCAGTTTTCAGTTCAGTTTGTGTGTAGTGCAGTGGCAGTGAAATGAAGTCTGTATATTTTCGGTATTTGTGAAAACAGTGAAGTGTAATTGAATTTCGTGTATCATCTTACTCGTGAAAACAGTGAAGTGTTGTCAAACATTAAGTGTAATTGCAGTTAGTAAAGTATGTACAACTCCAGTGCTTGTGAGAATAGTGAAGTTGGAAAGCATTAAGTGGAATTATTTAGAAAATAAAGACTGTGAACTTTAAGAAGCCAGTGTTTATTGTCGGCTCAGCTAATCTTGTGTGCTGTATACCGAAAGGCTGACCATAATAGGAAGAATAACTTACTGGGCAACGTCCTTCCTGTACTGTACTACAGCTGTTGGAGCCTGTGGCAGTGTGGGGTGGGGCTGTAACAATAATAATAATAATAATAATAATAATAATAGCAATGAGTAATAATAATAATAATAATAATAATAATAATAATAATAATAGTAATGAGTAATAATAATAATAATAATAATAATAATAATAACAATAATAATAATAATAATAATAATAATTATTATTATTATTATAGTAATGCTAATAATAATAATAATAATAATAATAATAATAATAACTCAAAGTCTAAAGCTGTTGAAGCAACATTCAATCATCTCCACAGTCCAGATACAAATAGTTTTGTTATCATTGTAAACCGGAGTTCTGGTTTGGCTCAAAATTTTTTACGGATCTTTACAGGTGACCTTGAGATTAAAGTCAAGGTTATTTCTACTGTGCAGATCATGTTCGCTCATGACCCACTACATTTCCACGGAGTTTGGTAAAAATCGGCCAAACACTTTCCAATATAGCACTTTCAGGCATAAGGCGGCTATTTTGGTTCTCCTTATATCTCAAAAAATATTTGTTGGATCTCAGTATCAATACCCAGGTGTACTAGTATATGTAGACGACTACATGCTGCAGTGTTTGCAAAGCAATCGATTCAATAGTTCTTATTGTACAGAAGGGCAAGAGTTGAAAAACTAACATAGAGGATGATGGAACGGAGCTGTGCTAAAAAAAAAAAAATGTTCCAAAAGAAGCTTGCAGCCAAGATACATCACTCCTGAAAATGCCGTCTCTATCTCGAAAGGTCTTGGAGTGCCAGCCTTCTAGATCTTCCCCTCCTCCCCCTCCAAGAAAAAAAAATATCCACAATATCAATAAGAACTCTACAGAATGTGGAGTTCTTAGTAATAATAATAATGATGATAATAATAATAATAATAATAATATTAATTATTATTATTATGATTATAATGCGGTGTGGTGCGGTGTGGTGCGGTGAGGATCTGTCCGTTCTCCCCTTTGGGGCTAAGATGCGAATGAATGTGTTTGAATGGATGAGTAAATGGGGAGTGTGTCGTCCTGTCTCGGCTACCTCCCTTTCCTTGGGGGAAGCAGCCTAGGTATATAGATAGATAGATTATTATTATAACAAGAACTCAGGAATTCTGAAATTGCCGGAGCAGTATTAACTGAGCTCCACATTCCAGATGAAAATACTTTTATTATCACTGAAGACCTAATATTAAGAGGCTTTTGGTATGACTGAAAGATTTTTACGAATTTAGACAAGTGACCTTGATATCAAGGGCAAGGTCATTCATACAATGAAAATGATGTTCACTCATGACTCACTACATTCCCACCTAGTTAGGTCAAAATTCTTCCAATTACTTTCCGATTTAACACTTTCAGGCATGGGGTGGCCATTTGATTTTCCTCAATATCTCAAAAAGTATTTGCTGAATCTCTGTATCAGTACCCAGGTGCACTAGTATATGTTGACAACTACATACTGGAACACTTGCAGTGCAATAGATTCAGTAGTTTTTGTTGCGCTGTGAGGGCAAAAATTTAAAAAAAAAAAAAAAAAAAAAAGGAACATAAAAGGCGTTTGCGCATTGCTAGTGCAAGGAAAACAATTTTGTGCCAAAAGAAGCGTCAAACAAGACACATCATTCGTGAAAATTTCAGGTTTCTCTTAAACGGTCTTGGAATGCCAGCCCTGTAGATCTTCCAAAAAATATTAATAATATCTACAATATCAATAAGAACTCCACAGAATGTGGAGTTGCTGTTGTTGTTGTTGTTAACAGTAGGAATAGTAGTAGTAGTAGTAGTAGTAGTAGTAGTAGTAGTGATAGTAGTAGTAGTAGTAGTAGTAGTAGTGGTGGTATTAGTATTAGTAGTAGTAGTAGTAGTAATAATAATAATAATAATAATAATAATACCGGAAACGAAGATCTTCACCTACGGTAATAGGTGGAGATTAATAGTAACTACAATACTGTATATATCTGTCAAAGAGAGAGTTACTGATGTCCAGCAATGAGGATTTTTTTTGACAGGCACAACTTACGTTTTTTGTAATAACAAAAAAAAAAAAAAAGTTCGTCAAACTGCCATCAAAAAGTATACCAATCTGGTCCTGGGCTAGACAAAACTTGTAGGACCAAGAAGTGCCTCACTTTTGCTTTGCTTTTTCCTGTATGGAAGTCCAATTGAAAAATGTCGAAAAGTGGGGTGTACGAAATATCGTAATGTTACGCATGATCGACTTTAAAAAATTTTTCCATACAAAAATTTGGAAAATTTTTTGATCACGGGACTTCCTTCTCTGTTAATGTATATAGAGAAGTTTTGGAGTAAACTGAAGTTGAAAAATCGTGATTTTTGGACATTTGTGGACCTGTGACTTGGAAAAATAGGTCAAGGTCATACAAAATAGTTCAGTAAAATAATGTCTTGGTGCAGTACATCCTCAAAAGTATGATAAAAATCGAGACGAGAAGTAAAGGAATAATAATAATAATAATAATAATAATAATTATTATTATTATTATTATAAAAATAATGAAAATACTGTCGTATACAAAGATCTCCACCTATTAACATAGGTGGAGATGAGTAATAGGAACAGTAGTAGCAATATGGCAAGCTACGAGCACAGAAATTCACTTAGGCTCATCAATTCCATGTCACAGAAGATCTGCACCCAGGTTGAGACGAGTAAGATCGACCACCAAAGGCAGAAAAATATAAAGACACAGATAAGCAAAGAGAGTGAAGCAAGACAAAAGGACCAGCTGCAGCACATACCCGAACATCTAACACCAGACTCGTGCAGAAGAGTTCAGATGGCACAGGAGTTTGGGACATCGAACTGGCTGACAATGGCAAAAGTCTTCCACTTCAACAATCGAGAATTTATTGATGCCATAACCTTGAGATATGGGTGGCCAATTTAGAACCTGCCTCAACACTGTGCCTGTGGCACTGTTTTTGATGCAACCCATGCAATGGTTTGTAAGAAGGGAGGTTCTCTTTGCATTGGCCATGATGAAGTACGCGACTTCACTGTCTAAATGCTGCATGAAATATGCCATCATGTCACCATAGAGCCAACTCTGCTACCCCTATACAGCTGGCACTTTATCCACAGAACAGTAAATACATCAAATGATGCAAGAGTGGATGTCAGTGCTCGAAGTTTCTGGATACGTGGGCAGAGGGAGTTCTTCGACATTAAGATATCTGATCCTATGATGGCATGTAATCGTGAACTGTCTCTCGTGGCTGCACACAAAAGGAATGAAGAAAAAAAAAAAACTATCAAGAAAGCATCCAATATGTGGACAACGGTGGATTCACTCTCCTTGTGTTCACAACATCAGGAGGAATGGGTCCAGAGACAATGAGATTCTACATGAGACTGGCAGAGGTTGTTGCTGAGAAGCGTCAACCCCAGGGTTCTGTTATGGCCTAGATGAGATGTGAACTGTCATTCTCCATCGTGAGGTCTTTTTTTTTTATGCAAGAAAGAAGGAACCAAAGGCCAGGAGCCCACAAACCGTTCCTTCCAAGAAAAAAAAAAAAAAAAAAAAAGAGAGCCAAATTCAAGATCCGTTCATTTCAAGATGCCTGGACACACTGCATTTGAAAGACTGGAGATCATACGAAGTAGAAAATACAGACAGAGGGAGACAGCACCGGAGTTGGTCTGTTGCATAAATGAAGGACTGGGAGTAATGGTTAACTTTTGCATTAGAGAGATTGACAGAAAAGCGATGAGATTTTTTGTTTATGTGTCCGACTCTGGGCATAGGCTTCACAGCCTGCTTTCAAGGCCCAGTAGTCCTCCTACGTACCGCATACCTCTACATGTCACCACTTTGGGGCGAACACCCACCGTCCATATTGAATCCATCCTTGGGCTGTCTCATACAGGACTGGTGTATCGGTATTAGCAAGGGTATTTTTACGACATATCGGCAGGTCTTATGGTAGGTCAGTAAAGTCTGTTGCTAGACGGGTGCTACGTGCTCGTCGTAAAGGTGTGGGGATGCAAGCAGTCCGTTCAGAGAAGCAGTGACCATTGAAGTAGCGATAGAAAAGAGATAAAGATGCACCAGTGCAGGGAAGAGCAGAGGTTGAAGGGAGCCAGTAAGAGAAGGAGAGTTGATGAAACAAAAAACCTTGACTTCACCCTAGTGAGAAGAGCTGTATGTGGGGAGCCTCCCCACATATGAGAGTTGTACTCTATACAGGGGCGAGTAAAACCCGTGTATAAAGTCAACAACTGTGCAAGGGTAAAGAAGACACAGAGTCGGCCTAGCACACCAAATTTCCTGGAAGCAGATTTTACAAGAGATGTAATATGATCTTTCCAAGATAAGTCCCGAGTAAATGAAACCCCAAGCATGTTCAAGGATGATGCAGGGTTGAGCTGGATATTATTAAACATTAGTGGGTACTCCTGTGGAAGATTGTCTGGTTGATGGGTGTAAAAACAGAGCTTATGATGCATTACAAACAACAAGATTATTTTTACCCCAGTCAGAAATACGACCCAAGTCAGACATTAGGTTTGCCATACCCTCATCCCTTGTTTGTTGAAGTAAGTAACTGCTGAGATGGACGTTGCAGGAACCGAATGGAAAGGTGAAGGGTGAAATCATCGGCGTACTAGTGGATAGGGTTAGATGTACAGCTTAGAAGGTCACTGATGAATAAAAGAGAGTTGGTGATATGACAGAGCCCTAAGAACACCACTGTTGATAGATCTAGAAGATTGATGGCCGTCTACAACAGCGGCTATAGAACGACCAGAAAGGAATCTATAGATGAAGGCACAGACAGAAGGATAGAAACCATAAGAAGGCAGTTTGGAAACAAAAAAAATTATGCCAGATTTGATCGAAAACCTTTGAGATGTCAAGTGCGATGGCAAAGATTTCACTAAAGTCCCGAAAGGAGGATGACCGGGAGACTTAAAGGTAGGTGAGAAGATCGCCAGTGGAGCGTCCCTGACGGAACCCATACTGACGATCAGAAAGAAGGTTGTGATAGGAAAGAGGCTTTAAAAATTTTCTGTAAAGAATTGACTCAAAAACTTTTGAGACACAGGATGTTAAAGCAAATGGACGATAGTTAGAGGGTTGGGAATGGTCATCCTTCTTTGGGACTGGCTGAATGAGAGCAAATTTCTACCAAGAAGGAAAGGTACAAGTTGACAGACAAAGGTGAAAGGGTTTACCTAGGCAGGGTGTAAGCACAGAAGCACAGTTCTCGAGGACAACAGGAGGGACTCCATCAGGCCCATATGCCTTGTCAGTATTAAAGCCAGTGATAGCAGAAAATAAATCAGCTGAAGAAATTTTAATATCAGCCATGGGGATGTTAGAGCGAGGGAATGATTAAGGAACAGCACAGGAATCGTCTAAGGTGGAACTGGAGGAGAAAATCTGAGCAAAAAGATCTGCTTTATCAGTAGAAGAAATAGCTACAGAGTCATCAGAATAGAAAAGAGGAGGGAAGGATGATGAGGTAAAATTGTTAGAAAGGTTATTGGCAAGGTGCCAGAAGGAGTGGGAAGAATTTGAGTTGGAGAGTTGAGAGCATTTAGTATGGATGAAATTTTTTTTAGCAGAGTGAAGAACAGACTTAGCACGATTCCGGGCAGAAACATAAGCAAGATGTGATTCAGGGGTGGGTTGGTTCTGGTACCTTTTATAGGCTCTCTCCTTGTTGTGGACAGCATTAGAACAAGCGTAATTAAACCAAGGTTTTCTTGCATTAGTCCAAGGATATGAGAAGGGAATGTATGCTTCCATGCCCGAGAGAATAACCTCCGTAATGCTCAATGCACACTCAGATGGCTCCTTGCCTTGGAAACAATAATCATTCCAGGGAAAATCAAAGAAGTACTTCCTGAGGGCTTCCTAATCTGCAGCTCCAAAGTGCCACAGTTGACGTTTCTTTGGAGGGTCTGCAGGCCGTACCGGAGCAATAGGTCAGGTCAAGGTAACAAGGTTGTGATAGGAGAAGCCCAACAGAGAGGAAAGATTACCAGTGTAAGTACAAGGGTTAGTTGCAAGGAAGAGGTCAAGTATGTTGGAGCCCTCTCCAAGGTGGTCAGGGATGCGAGTAGGGTGCTGTACAAGCTGGTCTGGGTCATTAAGAATAGAAAAAATGTAGGCTTGTTCACCAGGTGGATCAGTGAAGGAGAGGAGAGCCAAAGGTGGTGGTGAACATTGAAATCTAGAATGGAGATTTCAGAGAAAGGAGAAATGAATAGAATGTGTTCCATTGTAGAAGTAAGATAGTCGAAGAATTTTTCATAGTCAGCAGAATTAGGAGATAAGTAAACCGCGTAGATATATTTAGTCAGAGAATGACAAGAAAGCCGAAGCCAGAGAGAGTAGAGAATTCAGAAGAATCAAGCTCAGGAACACGAGAACAAGATAAATCTTGCGTACATATACACAACGGCCACCTTTGGCTTTGAAATGAGTATAGAGAAAGTAGGTGGAAATAAAAAAGGGTTTGCTGTCAGTTGCCTCAGACAGCTGAGACTCAGACGGGAAGAGAAGGTGAGGTTTAGAGGAGAAGAGGTGATATTCGACAGAGAGAAAGTTAGAGGAAAGGCCTCAAATGTTGCAGAAATGAAGAAGAAGTGAGTCAGACAGTGGTTCCAGGCATCTCTCTGAGTCGTCACCGGGAGAAGGGCAGATGGTGGGGGAATTTATGGTTCCCCCCCGCCCCCGGGGACTCCGAGGCCAGATTTGATTGCGCCATTTTCTTTTTAATTTTGAAAAGGAAATGTAGTGTGTACTGTGCATGTAGTTTGATGTTGGCAATTAGAGAAACTTGTATTGGAGAGCATGCTGGCTTACTCTCTGTGTTATTGAGACACTGATAAAGTTCAGCAAAGGGGGATGGTCTGGAACTAGTCCCGAGGACTGATGAAACGGGAGCTGCAGCTCTCCCTGTCATCAGCTTTCCATCCACCTTGGGAGTACTGCCCTGCTCGACTGGTGCTACAGTCTACTCCTGCACTGCTATGCCTCAGGGGCACAAGATCATCAGTTCTCAGGCCTGTCTCTCTGGCGGGTATGAATTACAATGTTACTGTGGTCAAGAGTCGCATAAACCAGCGACTCCAATAGCTTAATGTCTATATTGACACTGCGATGTTAATGAATTTAAAATAAAGTAATATATGTATGGTATTAGTAGATGGTTGGTAACCACAGCCGTTGGCGTGCTTGGGGCCAACGGACTGTAATATGAGGGTTAATGTTAACCTTCACATTTCAATTCAAGATGGTGAACTTTATCATGAAGGCTGGCGCTGATCTTCACAATATAATTTCCAAACAGATGGAGGTGATCTTGAATTAAGTAGTAGTAGTAGTAGTAGTAACAGCAGTTGTAGCAGTGGCAGTATTAGTAGTAGTAATAGTAGTAGTAATAGTAGCAACAGAAAATAATAATAATAATAATAATAATACTAATATATATATATATATATATATATATATATATATATATATATATATATATATATATATATATATATATATATATATTTTGTCCTGGGGATATACAAAATGGTTGAGATGTGTATCATAATCCTCGTGTGTTGTGGGGACGGCTCTGTCTCCTGGTGTGGGAAACAGACTTTGGTTTCTCTGTGAAATTGGTAACAGCGATACAAATCATAAATGTAAAAAAAGAAACGGTAATATAAATCACAAAAGGCATAATGGGAAGTAGAAAACTGCACTGGATAAACACTGCATGGTAACGCCGACTGAACCATCCCCGGGGCAGCCGAAAAATGGATGTGCAATGTTTGGACAACCCCATATGAGAGTTTGTGCAGATGGCGATCGTTAGTATTAACCGTACGAGGCATATTATGTCTGTGCTAAGGTCAGTCACTCACACACCTTTGCGGTGCAATATATATATATATATATTTTTAATCGCTCTGTGTAAATAAACTGTTCATGATAGAATGTTGACTTTGGTTTCATTTTAAAGATTAGTTGTAGTTTACTGCTGTATGTTCAAAAAAGGAGAACAAAGAAAATAGAAAGTCAAAATGACTAGATGATGTTAGGGAAAAACCAAAAATTTTATGCCTTGTCATTGACAAATATTCGGTCCCCCCCCCCAAAAAAAAAGATATTTAAATCTGGTGGAAACCTTGCAAAACTACAATAAATTACCTTCCCAATGATGCATAGATTGTGGTTATTTCTGCACTTCATTAAGCGGCAACGCAAAAGGAAAAATATACACAATTTCTTATGGGTCTCGGCCGCATATTCACTTCGCAATCTTTTTCATCGATCGGTCAGTGTAAATACACTTTTCATGACAGGATGCTGCTTGAGGTGTTATTTTCAAGCTGAATAGGTGTACTTTATCGTAGCAAGTTCAAAAAAGGAAAAAAAGAATATAAAAAGTCAAAATGACGAGTTGAAGTTAGGTGAAAACCAAAAACTTTATACCTTGCCACAGAAAAATGTTGAGCCAAAAAAAAAAAAATAATATGGATAATAATAAAGACATAAATTTCGTTTAAACCATGCAAAACTACAAAACTACTGCCCACCGAGCACAGATCAAGCATTGTGCGACATCATGCCCAAGTCTCTTTGTCATGACACGTAAACGCGATTTATGGTGAATAGTTTACAAAAGTATCTTAAAATAATGCAAAAACTCGTCATCGGAAACTCTGAGGATGGATTAACAATGATGCGAAAAACGCGTCATCTGAATCTAAAAGGATTAATCAACCATTTTTCCTCAATGATGGATTTTGTTTTTACGACCTAGTGAACGAAACGAGCGAGCTAGCGAAACGAGCGAGCAATGTTTACTCTCGGTTAAGCTCGGAAATGAGCGGCCCGGCCACACCTGGTCCGACCCGACCGTCACGCTAATATGTTAATAACTTTACCTCTAAGTGAAGTAGAGATAAAATTCTTTCTGCATGTTATACATTCTTGCAATAAATGTTGTTATCGACTAAAACTCACCAATTAACTTGAAGGAACCCCTTAGGATCTCGAGTTTTCCAGTGGAGTGTTCGGCTCTAATCGGTGAACACCTCAATTACGAAATAAAATTTTAAAAGATTTTCCGTCGTAACATTATTTTTTGGCATCAGCTCTAGCAATTATTTACGGGTGATTCCGCCTATAATTTCATACCAAAGGGAAATCGTGAAAAAACGACGCTTGCTTGCTCGTCACGTGCTCAAGCACTTTACTGGTTTTATTCCTGCTGAGAGAGAGAGAGAGAGAGAGAGAGAGAGAGAGAGAGAGAGAGACAGACAGACAGACAGACAGACAAACAAACAGACAGACAGACAGAGTGAACTAACTTACCAACCAGTACTGAGGGGCAGTTTTCCTTATTAAAATAGGTGTTGAAGAGCTCATAACATTCATAAAAATAACCAGGCACGGCTTTCAAGGTCTGGTCGTCCATCTCATCGTGGAGTGTACTCAGAATCTGTGGAAATAGTTATAATCTTAAGTATTTGACCATAAGGGTGCGTTTTGACTGCGAACGCACAGGCAGGGACAAGGGAAAAAGGGAAGAGTGGGGGCTGGAGCATTTGAATGTCTGCATTAAAGGTAAGTAGGCAGATGTTGCCATGGCAACGTCATCAGGTCTCCCTCAACAAGTGCAGGCTGCACGATCCCTGGCGCTAAAAGATGAAGAAAGGTGGCTTTCCTAAGAAAGTCACAGCTGCTGGAAAACAGTATAATGGAGAACAAACTGCCTCCTGAAAGACACATCTTACCCTAGACAGGGTTTAAACTAGCAAAAAGACCGAAGGGTCGGAGGATCAAATCCACCCAAGGGTCACTGGTAGACATCAGGAAGGGCATCCGGTCATAAAATGCTACACGCTCCAATCCAAAATCCTCTACCCAGGGGCAACGCCTTAGCCCTTCGGGGATACCTGGCTTAAAACCAAAATAATATATAATATAAAAATGCAGTAGTACCGATCACCAAATCTGCATGCATCCTACAGTACAACATGATTACTGAAGAAGGAACAGGGTGCAACAGCTAGTTCCTTAGGTGATGTGAGAGAATATCCTGGTAATGTGTGGTTTTCCAGCTGAACAGATAAAAACTATGCAGTAATGGAAAAAAGTGTGAGAGACATTTGCAGAGTACTTCTCTTCATATCAAGGTTCAGTACCTTGGCAAAAGCACCTAACTATTGTTTAAATACCCATAAGTAGAGCTTTACAATAATCATTTTAATTTATTGATGCAATTTTCTGCCTAATATCTTCATAATTCTCACAGTAACTTTAAATTCTGATTTGCATTGTAATTGAAATACATTAATTAAAAGACTACCACCACATGAGTATAATTATGTATATACATCAAAACGAACTGAGTGGACACATTTTTTTCCCCTCCACTCCTCATTCTCTTCTATGGAATAAATGCTCTGTCACTGTATTTTATGGTATGTCTCCCATACACATGGTGTTAATGAAACCTCATTATTTAGCTGCTCTTCATCCATCCCGCCCACGTGGGTTCAAGCGACAAAAGTCCACTGTCAACTCTTCCCGCTTGAACCCATGCGGGCTTGCACTAGTATCTGCTCGCAGCTGCTGGCAATTCGGCCACATGTATGAGTTACTGAGGTGAGTTACTGTAGTTTTAAACCTCCTGACTCAACCCGCTCTTGCTCGCAACCGTCTGCCCGTTCTCAGTCTGGACGCACACTAATACAGCCTACTCCCCCTGGACCAAAATGGCGATATATAAAGAAAATAAGAAAGAGGTGTTAGTAAGCTTCCTAACCGCATGAGAATACCATCCACAGAACTAACAAGATAGTTTCTATCCCATCCGCCTTTCATAATCAGACTGAGTAACCTTATTGTATTACAGTACTACTAGAGGTCACATGGTAAAAAATAAAAAATAATAAAAATATCCCCCACTAGTTTACTCCTACAACAGGTCTTGCAGGGTGGGTCTGGCCGGAATATCTCTTCTTGTTTTATACATGAGAAAATAAGATCATAAGAAGTTAACTGCAGTAGGCCTGTTGGCTCATGTTAGGCAGCTCCTACAAGAGTGTGACTAAACTACTAGAATAAAACAGGGATAGCAAAGAAGAAGGCTCTCCTCCGCCCACGAAACCCTCCTGCCAAAACTGACAGGAATACTTGAGAAAGAATACCACGCAGTATAGAAAACTGCCATGGAAATTTTATAACAAGGTCAGAAAGGAGATTCATGGAGGTAGAGTAACTCTCCTAATCACCAGAGCATAAAGATTTAACTCACTCAGAGTCCATCTAACAAGCCAGATCTGACTGAGGCAAAGTAAATGCAACCTGATTTATTAGAGATCGAAACCACTATGCTATTATTCTTTTCAGTTTACGGTACGTTGGTGCTTGAGAGGAACCCCTTCACTTGGTGGCACCGATATGACTAGGTAGATCCACTGCATGGCTATTCAAACCTCCCTTAACTCACAAACTATCCCCTAAAAGAAGGATGGTGGTTTGTAGGACAAGGGTAACTTCAGCCTGCAGTCCCTGGCTTCAGGTTCCATTGAGCCTCGTGCTGCAGCTACTACTACTACTACTACTACTACTATTACTACTACTACTACTACTGCTGCTGCTGCTGCGGCTGCTGCTGCTGCTGCGGCTGCTGCTCCTGCTGCTGCTGCTACTACTACTACTACTAATGCTACTACTGGTACTACTACTACTACTACTACTACTGTATGGTTTGTCTGTCGAGAGGGTGTGGCGATATTCATCCATACTTAATATATTTTACAAACTCTCATTCACAACATTAATTATAAATGTCATGGCTTTGATATTCTTTTTCTCATTACTCACTCGACTTTCACTGTGCAGCATCTTAAAACTGTAGTGAAGAAAAAAGTATATGCAGTCAGCCTTATGTACAACTGAACCCTTCAGTACAAAGATGTTATGTATGTACTTGTAAATGTCTAGTGCAATAGTAAATGCTACACAGAAAATCCAAAAAAAAGTATGGACAAGAGTCAGAAACAAATGCAAGTAAATAAATAAACAAATAAATTCATTTGTTAAAAATCGCCAGTTGGGCATCCCTGACTGAATCCATATCGATGGTCAGAGAAAAGTTTACGAATGGAAAGAGGCTTCAGAATCATTATATTTAAGACAGATTCAAAGGCTTTAGAAACATGAAAGATGAGACTGTTTTGTTGATTAGAACAGGATTGATTGATGGATAAATGGAAGAAATTTTCCCGGCTGTGCGCAGGTAGGCCTACATTTAAATGCTGCCAGATTTCAATGACTATGACCAAAAATAAACTAGAAATAGACACAGTGATAAGACTAAAGTAAAACCTAAAAAGCAATGAAGGCATTAAACATTAATCCCTCCATGGCCACCGGTGTCGATTGACGATTAGCTATAAATGGCCGCAGGCAGGCATCGTTTGAGTGCAGCCTATAATAAACGCCGAAAATTTTTGGAAAGTGAACGAACATTCTGTCTTGAGACTGACCTGCCCTACACTCCCATACATCCCACACGTCAGTACACCGCGCACTTCGTGATGAGTGGACGTCCGAGTTCCGCCTCTCTCCGGTCCCGTAGGCCACACACCAGCATGAGATCAGGGCGGAGCTGTTTCCCCGTGGTAGGGAAAGCGACGAGGACCAAATTTGGTCTGACCTGGAGGTGAAGAATGTGGTGTGGAGTAGTGACGAGAGTGGTGATGAGTGGTATCACTCTCCTACTACCAAGGAGGACGACAGCAACATCTCAGAGAGTGAGGAGAAGCCACCACCACCCCGTCGTACAGCTCCACCACCACCACCCCGTCGTACAGCTCCACCACCACCAAAAGGACACGGACGGTGGTGAAGCGGCTTTTCACTGAGGATAGGAAGGGGAGGAAGGGAAGGCTGGAATGCAGGTGCACCCAGCTTGCACCACCACCACCCCACACCACCTCTCACACCACCTCACCATTTCTTCATGGGCCACTTCACTGCCCCCCACCACCGCCTGTGCTACTTCTCCACCCACCACCACCTCCCCGGCCACCTCACCACCCACCACCATCAAGGGCGCCACTGCATCACCGCGCACCACCTCTAGTGCCACCTCATCACTGCCAAGCACCTCTTGTGTCCCATCACCACTTCGCAGCACCTCCTGTGCCCCCAAACCACCACCCAGAACCTCCTGTGCCCCTCAACACTGCCCAGCACCTCCTGCGCCCCCTCACCACCACACCATGCCCTGGGGACCTCCTCCTTGGAACCAGAGGTCAAGTTTGTGCAGCGGCAAGCACGGATAGTGTGCAAGACTGCCTCACAGACTGGGAGGCCGCAGAGAACATTGCAACTCTCCCCTTCACATGCCGCCTACAGGTGGAAAGAGATGATGGCTTTTCGACCCAGGATGTTTAAGGATTTGAATTTCATAAAAGCAGACTTTCCTGATCTACCAGAAGACCCGCCGACATGTCGTAAAAATACCCCCTCTAATACCAATACGAGTACACCAGTCCTGTATGAGACAGCCGTAGCATGTATTCAATATGGACGGTGGGTGTTAGCACCGAAGTGGTGACATGTAGAAAGGTGTATGGTAGGTAGGAGGACTACTGGGCCTCGAGAGCAGGCTGTGAAGCCTATGCCCAGAGTCGGACACAAAAAAAAAAAAAAATATTGCCATCTTCTCCAAGCTGGCAGGGTCACAATATATCACAAAGCTCAATTTGGCAAAGGGATTCTTTCAGATTCCCCTTCACCCCGAGAGCCGTCAGTTCACTGCCTTTGCTACTCCTAGGGGGTTGTACCAGTATAAAGTCCTCCCATTTGGACTTACCAATTCCCCAGCAGTATTCAATCGTGCCATGAGACAAGTGCTCCATGGTATTGTAGGAGTAGAGATGTTCGTTGATGATGTCCTTGTTCATTCTGCCACGTTGGAGGAGCATCTCAGACTCTTAGAATTGTCCTCAGTAGACTCCAGAGTTTCAACATGACTGTGAAGCCTAGCACGTGTAAAATTGCTCACAGTGAGGTGGAGTTCCTCGGACATATTGTTGGCAACAATTGCTGCAGGTGTCAGGGTGACAAGATTAGAAAAGTTAGAGAAGCCCCGAGACCCGTGACCAAGAAACAGGTTAGGACATTCCTTGGTCTAGTGGGGTATTATAGGATCTTTATCCCGAACTTTGCTTTTATTGCCCAATCGTTCTACAAGGTGCAACAAAAACATGCTCCAAACACCATTGAATGGGGAGAAGCGCAAGACAGATCTTTTGCCGCCTTTAAAAATATGCTGTGTAAGGAGCCTATCTTGCAGTTGCCTGATTCCAACAAACCTTTCATACTGCGCACTGATGCTTCACAAGATGGAGTAGGTGCCGTATTAATGCAGGAATCAGAAGCTGGAATTTTCCCAGTGGCATACCACAGCCATAAGCTAAAACCCGCTGAGAGGAATTACAGTACTGCTGAGAATGAACTCTTGGCCGTGGTTGATGGTGTTAAGAAATATAATTATTATTTATATGGGGCACCATTCACTCTGGAAACTGATCATATGCCACTCACTAGTCTTAGCATGACCAAGACGGCTAATGCAAGATTGACACGCTGGACACTGTATTTGCAGCAGTTTAACCTTGTTGTGAGATACATCAAGGGAAGTGACAATGTAGGCGCAGACCTGATGTCCCGCCTGCTAGCTGATAACTAACATGGGTCCCATTAGCAAATTGCAGTGTTTGATGTCCTGCACAAACGCCCAGTCTTTTCGCTAATTAGGTATAAGGTTTAACCAGTAAACTGGGTTCCATTACCGAATCGCAGCGTTTGATGTCCTGCACAGACACCCTGTCTTTTCGCTCATGACCACATTCCCTGGTTAATTTAGTGAATTACAGCTTTTGATGTCCTGCGCAAACGCCCAGTCTTTTCGCTAATTAGGTATAAGGTTTAACCAGGAAACTGGGTTCCATCAGAGAATCACAGCGTTTGATGTCCTGCACAGACGCCCATGACCACGTTCTCTGGTTAATTTTTGTAACATAAGTACTGATTGCTAGGCAGAGAGAGAGAAATGACACTTTTGATGCTCCACCTTGATTGCTTTTGCAGGTGCAGCTGGCGGGTGCAGCATTGCCGTGCAGGACAGCTGATTGTCCCTGACGCATGCTGCCACCTCTTCTCTTCTGCCTCGTCCTCATCATTTACTATTGATTTGCATTATGTAATTTTACATGTAAGTACAGTTACACCACAATTGTCACACCTACACCATGTATTAAATACATCACACTACATTACAATTAGTTGTTAATGTAAATGTAACGAACTTTTCGCTCAGTTTGACCTGAGTACAGGATTTTTCACCGTCATCACGGAGTTTACTCCTAAAGCTTGCTTCTTTTAACGTAAATACGAGTTTTTTTTTCGCTCACTGGTGACTGTGACTTTCTCCTGCAGGAGGATAGCACACACACCACAGTGTGAATCTAGTGTGACTGAGTTAGGATTTATATGTATTTATACTGAATATTTGTTTTTTTCCTGAAGGAAAAAAAATTTTGATTTTGATGGGGCATAATGTCACGAATTGGCACGATTCTCTATCCAAATAAACTCGTGACATTGAATTTTGGTGAGAAACTGTGAATTCTAGTGAATTCCCAATAAGTATCGCTCAGTCAACCATCCCTGTATTCACCCAATTGGGAGTGTTTTCAGAATATTTTTCACTGTTTCATAAGTGATTGTCCTTGCGTGCGACATTGGGACTTTCACTGAGTGATTTGTTATGGGTATGTATCCCTCGCATTAATTCCATTAGCCGTTACCAAGAGCGCGGGTGACACTCGCCCTTCTCTCATAATTTGAACCAGTCAGGATTAAAACGCCGATGAGTGCAAGTTCGTTTGGGCCCAGTGTAGAGCGGTGCCGCCGTTGTTCAGCAAGTTCCTAAATCTCCACTTAGACAGTGATTTGGTGTAGAGGTTCAGCGTGTGTGGCAGCGTCCTTCCTAAGTAACGACGTCCAGTTCATTCCGCTCAGCCCCCTTTTCTGACCAGTATTTTCCTTTTGTTTTTTCTAGGCTTAAGAGTTTTGCTTTTGAGTGAGTGAGTGAGTGTGTTCTCCTTATTTTTTAATTCATTTGAGACTCATGTAACGTAAAATTTGTTTCATTGTAATTAATAAATTCACAGTTCTTTTCTCCTGAGCTTAATGTAATGTAAACTTGTGATTTATTTTTCCACATTAAGTTTATTTTACTTACCGCTCCTAGTTTGCATAACGCTTTGCATTATTCATAACTGGTACTTAGGCCAGTCCTTTTTCATCAAATTTAAATCCGTTGTGCCGACTTGGAGTTAATGCATCAGCAAAAACACTGAGGTGGTTTGGACATGTGGAGAGGAAGGAGAATGAAAGACTGACTAAGAGGGTGTATGTAGGTGAGGTGGAGGGAGGGAGAGGGAGGGGTAGACCGAGGATGAGGTGGAGGGATGGAGTTGAGAGGTATATGAGGGAGGGGGGGGTGAGCTGGGGGGAGGGGAGTCAAATGGTGGGTGACAGAGTGACTTGGAGGCGTTTTGTCTGCGGCCACCCTTTGCGGGATTAGGGCGTCGGGCTATAGATAGATAGATAGAAAAACCTGTTTATCATTCATAGCATTATTTATTGATTGTCAGGGGTGGAGTCACTTTCTCTAGAGGCTAGCAGTACTAATAAACAGCATTTGTGAGTAATTAGTCTCTGCTGTGTACTGCTGAGCAAGTAAATAAATTCTCGTCCTTAAAGAATCAGCGAAGTAAGCTGGCATAAAGTAATCGTTGCTTGATTTTCACAAGTCAATTCTTTGTCCCTGTTCTCAACACATTTAAAGTATTATTGAATATTATTCTTTAATATTGTATATTCACAAAAACCCCGTGACAGTCAGAGAGAGGGAAGTGATGGAGGAACAGCACCGGAATCGTCTAAGGTGGAACTGAGGAGAAAGCCTCAATGAGTGTTCTGTTCTATCAATATAGTAGAAGAAATAGATACAGATACAACAGTGTGGAAAAGAGGAGAGAAGGATGATGAGGTAAAGCTGTTAGAAAGGTTTTTGGCAAGGTGCCAGAAGGAGCAGAAAGAATTCGAGTTGGAGAGTTCAGAGCATTTACTACGAATAAAATTATTTTTAGCGGAGCAATGATCACACTTAGCACGATTCCGGGCAAAAACAACATTAGGGTTGAGATTCAGGAGCGGGTTTTTTCCCGGTCTTCTTGTGGACAGCATTAGAACAGGCGTGATTAAACCATTTTTTTTTTTTCATTAGTCAAAGGATATGAGAAGGGAATGTATGCTTCCACGCTCGAAAGAATAGCCTCCGTAAATGAACAAGGCACACTCAGATGGCTCTCGGCCATGTAAACAATAATTATTCCACAGAAAGTCAAAGAAGTACTGTCTGAGGGCCTCCCAATAAGCAGCTCCAAAGTGCCACAGTCGCAGCTTCTTTGATGTACAGCTTAGAAGGTCATTGAAGAATAGAAAGAAATGAGTTGGTGATATGACAGAGCCCTGAGGAACACCAGTATTGATAGCTCTAAGAGAAGAACAGTGGCTGCCTATGACAGCAGCTAAAGAACGATCAGAAAGGAAGCTAGAGATGAAAACATGGATAGAACGATAGAAACCGTGAGAGGGCAGCTTGGAAATTAAAGATTTATGCCAGACTTGATCAAAAGCCATTGAGATGTCAAATGCAATGGCAAGCTTTCTCCAAAGTCTCGAAAGGAGGATGACCAGGAGCCTGAAGGGAAAATGAGATGATTGCCAGTTGAGCCTTCCTGGCGGAACCCATACTGACAATCGAAAAGAAGGCTATGATAAGAAGAGTGCTTTTTTTTTTTTTTTGGTTAAGAATAGATTAAAAAATTTAAGAGTTACAAAATGTTAAAGCAATGGGGCGATAGTTCGAGAGCTGGGAATGATCACTCTTCTTTAGGAGGGGATGAATGAGAACTAACTACATGCAAGAAGGAAGTGTACAAGTTGACAGACAAAGGTGAAAGAGTTTACCTAGGCAGGATGTAAGCACAGCAGCTCAGTTTTTGAGGACAACTATAGGGACCTCATTAGGCTCATATTCTTTGTTAGCACTGAGGTCAGTGACGGCAGAAAGCACATGAACTGAAGAACTTTTGATGTTAGCTAAAAGGAAGTCGGAGAGGGAAAGTGATGGAGGAACAACACCGAAATCGTCTAACGTGGAATTGGTGGAGGAAGTCTGAGCGAACAGTTCTGCTTTATCAGTAGAAGAAACAGCTACAGACTCATCAAAGCGCATATGAGGAGGAGGATGAAATAAATTTGTTAGAAATTTTTTTCACACGATGCCAGAAGGAGTGGAAAGAATTTGCATTAGAGAATTCAGAGCATTTAATACAAATTAAATTATTTTTTGGCAGAGCGAAGGACAGACTCAGCACGATTCTGGGCAGAAACAAATGAGATGAGTTTCAGGGGTGGGTTGCCTATGGTGCCTTTTGAAGACCCTCTCTTTGTTGTGGACAGCATTGGAACAAATGTATTTAAACCATTTTTCTTTTTTTTTTCATTCATCAAAGTAGAGAGGAATGTATGTTTCCATGCCTTGCACATTAGCTCCGTAATGTGCAGGTACACTCAGTTGGGTTTCATCCATGAAAGCAATAATCATTCCCGGGAAAATTAAAGAGGCACTGCCTGAGGGCCTCTCAATCAGCAGCTCCAAAGTGCCATAGTCATCGCTTCTTGGAAGAGTCCAAAGGCCTTACTGGAGTGATAGGACAGGTGAAGGCGATAAGGTTGTGAACAGAGGAGCCCAGAGGAGAAAACACGTTAACTGCATAAGCAGATGGATTATGGACTGGTTGTAAGGAAAAGGTCAAGTACGTTGCAACTCTTTCCAAGGCTGTCAGGGATACGGGTAGGGTGTTGTACTACCTGCTCTAGGTCATTAAGGATAGAAAAGATGTACAGTCGTGGTCATAAATAGTCACCTATCCTCCGGTACCCCGTGCCTCAGGCTGGCTTCTTTATGCGCACAAAGTCACAGTGGAGTAAGAGGTGCTGAGAGGGAGGGGCCAGAGAGAGAAGGAATGGTGGATGGGGGAACAAGAGATGGTGAGGGAGTGGAGTGATGGAGGGCGGGAAGGTAGGTAGGGAAAGGAGAATGAAATGTGAAGTGGTGGTCACATTATTTGTCTATTTTCTTATATTCAGGGCATGATATAAAGGAGTTAATATTCGGTAGATAAAGCTGCATTGCACCTTGTACAGCGGCATCAGAAGCTTTAGATAAGTGGTGATATCAAGGGCTGGCTTGTCAGAGAATATACTGACGTGACAGATCAAACATTACTACGGAGCCAGATGTTTGTGCTTATCTGTGCATTTTGATTTTGGATACAGAATGTATTATGGATGGCTTTGACTTCCGAAATGTTTGTGTAAAAAACGTCCTATACCCTTACATGTACTTAATCTTTGGAACTAAATATATGCAACCTTTGATATGCCTGTGTTCAAAGTAAATATGATCATCCTCTCGGTATACACTCCCTCTATACAGTCACCATCATGTCAGCTGTTTAATTGCATCTCTATATGAAAAGGCTATTTTAAGTAATTGTGCATTAAGGTAAATAAATTTGATGTATAGATGGATATAATAACGATATCTCTCATAATCTGTTAGAAAGAAAATGAAACAAAATCCTACCCAAACTCCCAAAATATATCTACCTCATTGTTGACCGACATTGGTCAGGCCAAAGCAACCAGGAAAGCCCTAGTAAGTAGTTCAGTGGCCTCCTGCCTTGATAACCTCTTGCAGTCTTCGCGGCACCGAGGAAATAATGTTGTTGATGGTTTGCTGGTTACGTCTGAACGGCTCCCTCTCGTCCTTGGTGTGCTGGAGGACGCGGACCGGTGTCGTCTCGTTTTCTGGCTCCCAGGCGTTGACAGTCTGGGCCCACACAGTCTCGCTGGCTCTGCACTAATGTTTGACCTGTCACGTCACTATATTTCTCTGACGAGCCAGCTCTTAATATCACTAAAGCTTGTTATCTGACGCCGCTATACAAGGTGTAATGCAGCATTATCTACCGAATATTAACTCCTTTTTATCATGCCCTGAATGAAAGAAAAACAGACAAATAATGTGACCACCACTCCACAGTTCATTCTCCCTCCCTTACTTATCCTCCCTCCCCTCCCTCACTCCACCCCCGCACCATCGCTCGTCCCCCCACCCACCTTCCCTTCTCTCTCTGACCTCACCCTCTCAACCCCTGTTACTCCACTGTGACTTGGCACGCATAAAGCAGCCAGCTTGAGGCACGGAGTACCGAAGGATAGGTGTATATTAATGACCACGACTGTACAGTAGGCATGTTCACCAGGTGGATCAATGAATGGAAAGAGGAGCCAAAGGTGGTGGTGAACACTGGGATGACCTAGATTGGAGATTTCAGAGAAAGGAGAAACTGATAGGATGAGTTGCTTCTTAGAAGCAAGATGGTCAAAGAAATTTTCATGGTCAGTATAATTAGGGGATAAGTTAAGGGCACAGAATGACAGGATAGCCGAAGCCAGAGATTAGAGAATACAGAAGATTCAAGTTCAGGGACACGAGAACAAGATATTTTGCTGTGTACATATACAAAAGAGTCGCCTTTGGCTTTGAAATGAGTATAGTGATAGCAGGAGGATACAAATAAGAGTTTCCTGTCAATCGGCTCAGACAGCTGAGTCTCATTAACGAAGAGAAAATGAGATTTAGAGGAAGAGATGTGGCGTTCAACTGAGAGAAAATCAGAAGAAAGGAGGCAAATGCTACAGAAATGAAGAGGAAGTGAGTCAGACAGTGGTTGCAAGCATCCCTCTTGCTCGTCACAGGGAGAAAGGAGGATGGTTGGGTCATTTTTGCCACCCTCCCCCCCTTCATCCTTGGAAACTCTGAGACTGAGTGTTGAGATGCCATTTTTTTTTTATTTTGGGATAGGAAGTGTGGTGGGTAATGTGCATATAGTTTGGTGTTGACAGTTGGTGGAAATTGTACAGTCGAATATGCTGGCCTGCTCACTGTGTTACTGTAACACTGAAGAAGTTCGGCAAAGAGGGCCAGTCAGAAGCCAGTCTTGAGGGATGATGACACGGGAGCTCCAGCTCTCCCTGTCATCAGCTTCCCATCTCTCTTGGGAGTACTGCCCTGGTCGACCGGTGCTGCAGTCTACTGCTTGACTATCTAACAATGGAAGGAGTTACATGACTGTGAAACAATATGACGTGCAGAGAGAGAAAATCAAAAGAAAGGATGTTCTCTGGCTTTTGAGCAAAAATGACAAACAAGGAAGGAAGGAAGAACCAATGTTGGCTGGGGATTGTCGGCAAACTTTTGTTTGTGATTGTCCTTGAGATGAAAGGACGACCGAGAGAGAAGTGATGGTCAGAGAGGGCAAGGCAATAATGATAATCTATCTATCTATCTATCTCTAGCCCGACGCCCTAATCCCGCAAAGGGTGGCTGTAAACAAAACGCCTCCAAGTCGCTCTGTCACCCACCATTTGACTACCCTCCCCCCACCTCACTCCCTCCTCCCTCATATACCTATCAACTCCATCCCTCCACCTCATCCTCGGTCTTCCCCTCCCTCTCCCTCCCTCCACCTCACCTACATACACCCTCTTAGTCAGTCTTTCATTCTCCATTCTCTCCATATGTCCAAACCACCTGAGTGTATTTCTCCTAATCTTCTCAACCACATCCACATCCACCCCACAACGTTCTTTCACTTCTTCATTCGTCAACTTATCCCTCCATGTCACTCCACATGCTCCTCTCAAGTAGCTTATTTCCTCTGCTCTCACTCTTGACTTGTTCCCCTCTTCCGAGGTCCATGCCTCGCTTCCATAAGTCAGAGTAGGGATCACAGTACTCTCATGCAGTGACTTTTTAACTTCCATACTCACCTCCCTATTTCTCATCACTGCATACAGTGAACCAACAACCTTCCTTCCCTGCTGTACCCTTTCACGCACTTCATCCCCCAAAGTTCCATCCTTACTCATCACACTACCCAAGTACTTGAATGCACTCATATTCTCCATATCCTCGCCATCCGACCTCACCGTGCATCCTGTGACTTCATTCCTCTCAAACACCCTAACTTCATTCTTGTTTACATTAACTTTCAGATTCCTCTTGCTGCACACTGTCCCAAATTCATTCACCAAACCTTGCAACTCCCATTCATCCTTACTCAAAAATACTGTATCATCAGCAAACAACAACACCGGAATCTTCCAAGTCTCACCCTCATTCATTAGAGCTAGCCCCACATCCACTGCCCTACCTTGCACCTCATTTACAACCTCAACCATGTATATTTCAAACATCCATGGAGACATCACACAACCCTGTTTCATTCCCACACTGAGATCAAAGAACTCACTCAGCTCACCATCCACTCGCACCTTAAGCCTAGCCCCTTCGTACATACTCTTTACAGCACTCAACAATTTCCCCTCCACTCCATATATTCACAATACCTTCCACATACCTTGTCTATCTATTCTGTGATAAGCTTTCTCCAAGTCCAGGAAGGCAGCATACACTTTCTTTCCCTACTTTAGATACTTCTCCACTAAACATCTTATAACAAATATCTGATCTACACACCCTTTTCCCTTCCTAAATCCTCCTTGTTCTTCTCCAACTAACTCCTCTGTTATATGCTTAACCCTATCAATGAGTATTCTACCATTTTTCCAGTTGCACTAAGAAGGCAAATACCCCTATGATTACCATATACTTCTCTCTCCCTTTTTCCGTTGTATAAAGGAAGAATTATACCTGATTTCCAGTCCTCCAGAACCCTTCCCTCTTCCCAAGCCAATCTACGTAACTTCCATATCCACTCCACTACAATCTCACCTCCATACCTCAGCATTTTACCACACACTCCATCAATTCCTGGGGCCTTTCCTATCTTGATCTTCATTCCTTCCACTATTTCCGCCCTACTGATATCTTCCTCCCTCCTCTCATCTCTCCTTCTCCCAGCCATTCCCCAGCCACTTATACTCGCACTGCTCTCACTCTCTACAGTCAACAAATCCTCAAAGTTCTCCTTCCAGCTCCTCAATTTCTCTCTCTTCTCCACCAATAGTCTATTATTCCTATCTTTCACTCCCCTACTGTTACCCCTTTCACACTGCCTTACTTTATTTACCTCCTTCCAAAACAATTTCTTACTCTCCCTCCATTTCACACTCAGATCCCTCCCAAACTCTTCATCCATTTTCTTCTTACTCTCCTTCACCAGTCTCCTCACCTCCCTTCTCCTGCTCACATATACCTCTCTCTTCTCTCTCTCATCTTCTCCCTTACCTCTACTCTCTAGCCACTCACTATATGCCTTCTTCTTTTGTTCCACAGCTCGTTTCACTTGATCATTCCACCATGCTGTCCCTTCCACACACCTGCATCTGCTATATACTCCACAAACTACCTCACACGCTGCACCTATCACTTCAGTGAATATCTTACATACGTCTTCTACCCCTTCCATCTGCTCTAGCTCATACCTTCCCAATCTTTCCTCCACTATGCTTTTATAATTTGCCATTCTCTTACTGTCTTGTAATTTCGCCACTCCTCTCAAAGGAGCTGTTTCCTCCTGTCTTTCCCTTCGTCTTTTCAACCATTTTCTTTGCAGCTTTACATCGGCCATCACTGGGTGATGGTCCGAGATTCCATTCCCCCACCCTCTCTACACTCTTGCATCCACCAATTGTCTTCTCATTCGCTCATCCACAGACACAGTCTATCATTGCCTTTCGTTCAACAAGTTCACCATCCATCCTCCTCATAACTCTCTATGTATACCTGTGGATCGTCTTATGCCGAAAGTAGGTGTTAGCTATTGCTAACCCCTTACCAGCACAGATGTCCGCCAAAGCACTACCATTCCCATCTACTTCAGCTGGCACACCCCACTGACCAACCACTCCATCCACTCGTACATTCCCGACTTTGCCATTCATATGTCCAATCAAAAACACTCTCTCACTCCTCTCAAACTTGTCCATACATGCTTCTACACTCGCCCAAAACTCATTTTTCACTCATGCCACTCGGTCCTCTGTCGGTGCATACGCTAACACAATTGCCCACGCTTGTATACCTACTTTCATCCATACCCATACAATCCTTGCACCCACTGTTCCATACTGTCTTTTATTCTCCTTCCACTTCTTGCTTATCATCAGACATACTCCCTCTCTTGCCCTCTCATTCTCATTAACTCCTGCACATATTCCTAAACCGTATTCCCATTCTCTCACCATTTCACCTTACCATTTAGTTTCAGTCAATCCACATATATCCACTCTTGTATCCTCAAGCACCTGCACAATCTCTCTCTCTTTCACTTCATCATTCACTCCTCTCACATTCCACGTCCCCACCCTAAGAATGTCCTTTGTCCGTTCCTTAGTCATCAGCGTATGATCCGTCCTGGTCTGAGGCGCTTTGTTCGCTTGTTTAGTTAGTTCTTTTTACGGGGTGGGGCACTAACCCACCACCAAACCTTTTAGTCGCCTCATACGACCAGCAGGGATACTGGGGGAGTATTCTTGAAACCACCCTACCCCCAGGGGGTAAATAATAATAATAATAATAATAATAATAATAATGATAATAATAATAATAATAAGAAGAAGAAGAATAACAACAACAATAATAGTAGTAGTAATAATAATAATACTGATAATAATACAATGATAAAAAGTCGAGACGGGCACCCTTGAGACACACACACACACACACACACACACACACACACACACACACACACACACACACACACACACATTTCCACTCCACAAATCTCTAACTCGTCTCTGAGCCAACATAACTTCACCACTGTTCCCGGGACGCCCTCCACCGACACAGAGGAACCGCAGACCCCACACCAAATACAAACAGTTTAGTCTTAACATCTAACAAAACTTTTCGTGTATCTCAGCCAGTAAGTTAACAGGAAAGAAGGGAAAGAGGAGGGGAGAGGCAAAATGAAGGGGGTATTTGAAGTCTATTGTCTTCCTGTCAACCTATCTGTCTAACTATTTGTCTGACTGTTGGTCAGTGTTTCTGTTTATCTATGTATTATCTATCTCTCTGTCTATCTGTTTGTCTATTTTTCTGTCTCACTATATTTTTCTCGCCCGGACGGAGCCCAGCGAGGTATTATTTTTGGTCGTTTCTTTGTTTGCAACATTGCGAAAAAACGGCTGAGTGAAATTACATGTAACTTTCAGGATATATGGACAGTGGTCCCAAAAGAAATGATTAAATTTTGGAGGCAATCGAGTGACCCCGAAAAGTCAAAATCAAGGTCACGGGTTTTCAGAGGGCTATAACTTAATACTGGATGAAGACAGAGATGTTTATCATTATTATAAAGGAGCTCCCATATGGGCTTTCATTCGGCACCAAGACCTTTGACCTTGAGTGACCTTGAAATGTCAATCTCAAGGTCACTGATAATCAGGGGGCTATAACTCGAAACTGGGTGAAGATATTTACTATTATCAAGATACAGGGAGTCTCATATGGGCTTTCATTTGGCACCATGACCTTTGACTTTGATTTACAATGAAAGGTCAAATGCAAGAGCATAGTTTATCACAGGGTTATAACTTGAAAACGGTTTAGAATAGAATAACTGCTTTCAGGCGAGGTTTGTTGTGCCTGGCACCACTTGTTATTTATTTATCTGTTTGTCTATCTATATATTTTATTATCTATCAATAGCCAGACGCCTTAATACCGTATGGGTTACCCACACAATAATTACCATGTCATCCTGCTCCCTGCCATGTGGCAGCCCTTCCTCCAACTCACACCCCCTGTATCATGTATCTCTGCACTCCATCCCTCGATCTCCTCTCCCACTCCCTTCCCTCCATCTACCTCTCACTCTCCTAGTCAGGTTCTCAGTCCCCATCCTCTCCACGTGGCCAAACCATCCCAAAGTATTTCTCTTAAAGATTTCAATTATATTCGAAGTGTTCCAGAAATAAATATAAGAAATTAAAAGTATGATAATTGCAATATACTCTCTCGTAATAAAAAAAAATATAATAGCAATAACCCATCAAGAAGAAGAGAGGAAAGAGGAGAGGAGAGAGGAGAGAGGAGTTGAGAGAAGTGAGGAGAGGGAAGGAAAGAAAAGGACAGAGAGGAGAAGGAAAAAACTCAGGGAAAAATCTGTTATAATGGGGGTTCTCCTGCAGCCCACTGGGTTCACATCTGAATGAGCCTTCGATAGCAACAACAACAACAACAATAAAAGCAGTAACAATAACAACAGAAACAGAAACAACAACAGTACAACAACAACAGCAACAACAACAACAACACAGCAACAACAACAACTTCAGCAATAACAAAAACAGCAGCAACAGCAGTAACAATAAAAACACCAACAACAGCAACAGCAAGAAGAAGAAGATGAACTACAACAACAACAACAGCAACAACATCATCATTACCACCATCACCACCCCCACCAGCAACAACAACAACATCATCATTACCACCATCACCACCCCCACCAGCAACAACAACAACAACAACAGCAACAACAACAACATCATTACCACCATCACCACCCCCACCAGCAACAACAACAACAACAGCAACAACAACAACATCATTACCACCATCACCACCCTCACCAGCAACAACAACAACAACAGCAACAACAACATCATTACCACCATCACCACCCTCACCAGCAACAACAACAACATCAACAACAGCAAAAACAACAAGGGCAACAACATCAGCAACAGCAACAGCAGCAACGACAGCAAGAACAACAGTATTACCAACAACAGTAACAACGACAACACCACGAACAACAACAACATAACCAAAAGTAACAGCAGCAACAACAACAACAACAGCAACAACATAACCAACAACAGCAACCAGAACAAAAGCAACAACAGTCAAAACAACAACAACAGCAACACCAATAACAGAGCCACCACCACCACCCCCACCACCACCACCACCACCAACAGCAACAGCAGCAACAACACCACCACCAACACAGCCATCACCACCACAAACAAGAGCAACAACAACAACAACACAGCCATCACCACCACAAACAAGAGCAACAACACCACCAACACAGCCATCACCACCACCACCACCACCACCAACAGCAACAGCAGCAACAACAACAACACCAACACAGCCATCACCACCACAAACAAGAGCAACAACAACACCACCAACACAGCCATCACCACCACAAACAAGAGCAACAACAACACCACCAACACAGCCATCACCACCACAAACAAGAGCAACAACAACACCACCAACACAGCCATCACCACCACAAACAAGAGCAACAACAACACCACCAACACAGCCATCACCACCACAAACAAGAGCAACAACACCAACAACACAGCCATCACCACCACAAACAAGAGCAACAACAACAACACCAACACAGCCATCACCACCACAAACAAGAGCAACAACAACAACAACAACACAGCCATCACCACCACAAACAAGAGCAACAACACCACCAACACAGCCATCACCACCACAAACAAGAGCAACAACAACAACAACAACACAGCCATCACCACCACAAACAAGAGCAACAACACCACCAACACAGCCATCACCACCACAAACAATAGCAACAACAATACCAACACAGCCATCACCACCACAAACAAGAGCTACAACAACACCAACACAGCCATCACCACCACAAACAAGAGCAACAACAACAACAACAACAACACCAACACAGCCATCACCACCACAAACAAGAGCAACAACAACAACAACACAGCCATCACTCACTCACAAACAAGAGCAACAACACCACCAACACAGCCATCACCACCACAAACAAGAGCAACAACACCACCACCAACACAGCCATCACCACCACAAACAAGAGCAACAACACCACCACCAACACAGCCATCACCACCACAAACAAGAGCAACAACACCACCAACACAGCTGACCATCACCACCACAAACAAGATATGCAACAACACCACCAACACAGCCATCACCACCACCACCACCACCACCAACAGCAGCAGCAGCAACAACAACACCACCAACACCAGCCATCACCACCACAAATAAGAGCAACAACAACAACAACAACAACACCAACACAGCCATCACCACCACACAAACAAGAGCAACAACACCACCAACACAGCCATCACCACCACAAACAAGAGCAACAACAACAACAACACAGCCATCACCACCACAAACAAGAGCAACAACACCACCACCAACACAGCCATCACCACCACAAACAAGAGCAACAACAACAACAACACAGCCATCACCACCACAAACAACAACAACAACAACACCAACACAGCCATCACCACCACAAACAAGAGCAACAACACCACCAACACAGCCATCACCACCACAAACAAGAGCAACAACAAACAACAGCAAGTATAGCAACACCACCAGGAACAAGAACAACAATAAAAAAAAACAACAACAAAAGCAACAACAACAGGAATAACAAAGAAAGCAGCAACGACAGCAACAACAACGACAACAGCAACACCACCAACAGTAAAAAACAACAGCAACACCACCAACAAAAACAACAGCAATACCACCAACAAAAAACAACAGCAACACCACCCACAAAAACAACAGCAATACCACCAACAAAAACAACACCAACACCACCAACAAACACAACAGCAACACCAGCAACAATCACCACCACCAACAATAACAACAACAATAACAATAACAACAAAAACAACCATAAACAACAAAGACAAACAACAACAACGATAACAACAACACAAACAAGAACAACAATAACAACACAAACAACAACCAACAAACAACTAATAACAACACAAACAACCATATCAACACAAACAACAATACCAACACAAACAACAACAATAACAACACAAACAAATAAATAACAACACAAACAACAACAATAACAACACAAACAACAAAAACAACACTAACAACAACACAAACAACAACAGCGTGGCATGCAGGCTAATCACGGCCAACGCTCACAAGTGTCTGGTTTATACCCCTCGATATTGGGGACGTTGAAGTGTTTTTGCGTCTCTTAAGATTTCAAGCATGAAACTGTTTCTTTTTTTTTTTTTTTTGCTACTTTACGATTATTTTATCCAAGTTATGGAAAAACTTTTGGATCTAGAGAGTCTATTGTTTCCAATGGACACGGGTTCGAATCCCGGCTGGGGTAGGGAACAATTAAAAGCATTTGAATTCTCGTTAAGGTATGCTTTACTGGTCTACCAAAGACCCATCGACATGTCGTAAAAACACCCCACTAATACCAATACAGTAGTCCTGAATGAGACAGCCATAGTGTGTATGCAATATTGACCATGGGTGTTTGTGCCGAAGTGGTGACATGTGGTGTATACGGGTAGATAAACAAAAACAATGTAAACAGCAAAGGAGTGCATATAAAACGATGTAAACAACACAGAGCAGTAGATATAAAACCGATGTAACAACACATTATGTAGTAGTAGATACAGAAGGTATAAACAGTTACACAAGAGTAGGTATAAAAGCAATGTAGACAACTCAAAGGAGTAGATATAAAACGAAGTAAACAGC
>NC_136984.1:16981105-17046105 GCF_032717465.1 Coenobita brevimanus
CTTATTACACAAGTACTGAAAATAATCTTCACTTTGACAGTAATTACACTTAATACACTTCACTGTCTTCTCAAGTTCCAATGATATAAAAATTTCAATATCCCGTCACTGTTTGCCACTGTTTTCACAAGTACCAATAATATACAACCTTCACTGGCACTGACACTGCACTACACTGAACCAAAACCGACTGCACTTCACACAAACTGACCTGAAACCCGACTAGACTTGTAATGATCTCTACCCCATCTTATATAAGCTTGCATTACTCTCGAAACTTCTACATTCTACGAGTATACTCTCGACGGGCAACAGTTGCCAACTCGGAAACAGCCCAAAACATGCCAATGCTGTCTTACATTACATAACACTCTAAATCATTAGCCATACAAACTTAAACTACATTTTATAACAAGCAATCACTCAAATAAAACACTACTGAGAAAAAAGAGCATAAAAAGTTAATGTACAACTTACAGAAATAACTACGCTCTCAAACAGCAGGCAAACTGGCTACTCTGATGACTCGTACAGGAACTTATGGTACCAGAAACGTCTCGGAGGTACGAGACTACCTAACTGGCAAATCTCCCTTCATAACAAAACATCAAATAACAACAACAACAATGACAACAACAATAAGAACAACAACAATATAATAATAATAATAATAATAATAATAATAATAATAATTACAACAATAATAATAATAGTAATAATGTTAAGAAGTAGAGATATGCCAGTTAGCTAGCCGAGATGTTTCTCGACGTGTTCCCATACCGTAGGTTTCGGCATGAGTCCAGAGTTTCCAGATTTGCCTGCTGTTTGGTGAGCGTAACTGTCTCCAAGTTATGCATTAATTATTATGCTCTTTTTTCTCAATAATGTTTTATTCATGTAATTGCTTGTTAAATTATGTAATTTGAATTATGTTTGTATGGTAAAACAATTTACAGTGTTATTCATGTAAGAAAACTCTTGCATGTTTTGGTTGTCTCCGAGTTGGTAACAAGTTCTCTCTCTCTCTCTCTCTCTCTCTCTCTCTCTCTCTCTCTCTCTCTCTCTCTGAATACACCAGAATTGTGGAAAAACATAAAACTTTCTAGACCAATGAAAGCTTAGTATAAGGATGGGAGTAGGAGACTAGAGCAAAGTTTGGCTGGTTTTCTGTTCAGTTTTGAGTGTAGTGCAGTGAAGTGAGTAGAGTTTCGGTACTTGTGAAAACAGTGAAGTGTTGGCAGTGAATTGTCATTGAAGTTAGTATACTCATAGGTACTCGTGAAAATAGTGAAGTGTTTCCAAGCTTATTAAGTGTAATTGCAGTTAGTAAAGTCTGTACAGCTCCAGTGCTTGTAAGAATGAGTGGGGTGAAGTTGGAAGGCATTAAGTGGAATTATTTGAAAAATAAGAAGACAGTGAACTAATTTTCGCCTCAGCTGATCTTGTGTGCAAGTGCACCGAAAGGCTGATCATAGGAAGAACAACTCACTGGGCAATGTCCATCCTGGACTGTACTACGGCTGTTGGGGCCTGTGGCAGTGTACGGTGGGGATATAACACTGGTGTCAGGAGTTAAATTATTTTAGGAGTGTAGGTGATCTAACTTTCAACACGGAAGCAGGTGTGCAGACATGGTCTCGAGCTGGGCAGGAGGACGAAGTGTCCCTGGCAACAGCAATTGTGAAGCTATTACAGGCGCAGAAATAGAACTCAAAGAACAATTACAAGCGCAAATTGCTCAACTACAGGTACAGAATGAAGGATAGAAAGAACTCAAAGCACAATAACATGCCAAAAGTGAAGAGCAGAAGAAGAGCTCAGGAGACAGAAATCAAAGAACAATTATCGACTGCAGAATAAGAGTAGAACTGAAAGAACAACTTCAAGCAGAGTGAACAACTGTTAAAGGTACAAGTGATGAAAAGACAAAAAGAACAATATGAACAGTGGCTCAAGAGGCATTACAGGAGCAACAGAGAGAATTACAACTGAGGATGCAAGGACAACTGGGTGCGTTCATATGGAGGAAATGAAGGAAGAACAGGAACAACTGAAGGAGGAGGTATACACTGAGCTATGGCAGCAGAAGTATGAGGTAACCACTAATGTGACTGAATGCAAACAGCATGTAGACGACCGAGTTGAATTCAGTTAGTGAGGAAATAGTGACGGAGTGCAAACGGCGTGTGAACAACTCAGCTGAAGATTGAGTGAAGGAATAGTGAGGGAGTGCAGACAGCATGTAGATAACCAGTTGAAGCATGGGTAGTGGACCGTGTGAAGATAATTAGTGAGAGAAACTGAGGTTGTAAGAGAGATTATTGCACTGCTAAGGCTCAGCTTAGTATTGTACAGGGAGCATATGAAAAGGATTGGACAGCGTATGGTGAATCATGATGGATCCAATGCATCTAGAGGTAGCATTATAGGGTTAGAATAATCAGAATGCAGAAGTTTTTTAAGTCCTGGCCTTAATTATGATGTCCCAGTTTTTAGAGCCCCAAACTAGTAGAAGTGTGCATGGCTATAATGGGGGTCCAACTGAAACGACACCTCAGGAATTTGATGGTAGAGTATCTCGGGAAGCTCACCGTGTACAGTTTGAGTTACTTGCGGATCAGAATGGTTGGGATGATAGGCAGAGGGCAGTGCAGCTTGATACTAGCCTTAAGGATGCCACAATGGAAATTCTGGGCCAGATGTCAGTGATGGAGAGAGAAAGAACAGTTATCAGTCCCTAGTAGAAGTGCCGGAACACAGATATGGAACCATGTACCAGACTGAGGTTTATAGAGCAAAGTTCCGGAGCCATGTATGGGCTCGAGGACAATCCCTACAGCAGCTTGCTCATGACCTGGAGAGTATGGCATATAAGGCATACCTTGGAGCAGCACCTAACCTGTTGGCTATTCTTCTGAGGGACCAAGTTCATGCGATGCTCTTGACAATGCAGAGTTGAAAGCGCAAGTGAAGCAGACACAACTAAGAAGCATGCAAGAAGCACTAGCCAGGGCTCTAGAATTTGGAGTCCTATGTCAGAGTCCAATACATTCACTCTTTCAGACAGGTCATAGTGCAGTGATCTCAAGACAAGAAAAGGTGCAGGTATGGGGAAGTGGAAAATATTGAAAGGAAGTGTGCTGAGGTACTGTGAAAAGCCAGGACATTGAAAAGAGGTGGATTACTGCAAGAAAGTGGAAGAAGAGAACAGAGAGATCAGAGGAGGTTGCTGGTTCTGTGGGAAGCCGGGACACAAGAAGGTGGATTGTTACAGATGGAAGAAGGAGCAAGAACGGAAAAGTGCAAGGAAATCTCAGATTGGCAACAATCGGGTGTTGGACATGTGGTGAGGGTGGGGACACTTCAGCTATGAGTGTCCAACTAAAGAGAGGATGAGGGTAAATTAATGAAGGCTGGTGACGAGTGGCTACAACCAGCCGAGAAAGTTTTCCCAGACGCCCCACCTCTGGAAGAAATGAAGGAGATCCTTGATGAATAGTGTGCGAGAAGATGGAGGAACAGATGGCAAAAGGAGTGCAGTAGTGAATGCGAATCTTGGCAAGAATGCCGCTATACCGTTAGCTGGACAGGAGCCAGCGTCAGATGCAGAAAGACCCAAAGAGGATGCAGATGGAGGATGCAAATATACAACTTCAGTGCTAAAGTGGCTGCAGGGGAGTGCAGTGCGACTATCTTGGGAAGAGAAGTTTCCCTGTGACCAAGAGCTACTTGAGTCAGTGGGACCTTCTTTGTTTGAATAATGGACTACTGGAGCATCAGTGGGAGACACCCAATGGCCTCGGCAAGTATTCGCAATTGGTGGTTCCGAAGAAGATGAGGTCTAAGATCTTGGATGAGTCTCCATAACCAGATCACTAGTGGGCATCTGGGAGAGAAGAAAACACTAAGCCGGCTGCGACAGAGGTTTCTACTGTATTGGCATGTCAGGATGTTGATGAGTGGTGTCGGGCCTATGATGTGTGCTGTGCCAAGAAAGGCCCCAAGAAATGTGGTTGTGCCCCTCTTCAGTTGTACCAACTGGGTGCACCCGATGGAAAGAAGTCGCGGCATTGCTGGACCTCTACCACTCACTGAAAGAGGAAATGGGTATATATGTGTCGCCATGGACTACTTCACAAAGTGGCCAGAAGCCTATGCCATCCCAGATCATGAGGCTGCGACTGTTGCTCAGATGTTGGTTGACCAGTTTCTTTGTTGTTTTTGGGATGCCACAAGAGTTACATTCAGACCAGGAGGTAGAAACTTCGAGTCTGCTGTGTTCCAAAGTGAGTGCTACAGGTTACTGGGATCAAGAAGACCAGAGACCTTGTATGACTCCCCTAAGGCCACACGATCAGATGGGATTGTGGAGAAATCAACTGGACCCTGGGACAAGATCTGGCACAGAGTACTGCATAGAGGGACAAAACGAATGGGACCAGAAATTATCTGCTTTGTTGATGACATACCAGTCTGCATCCCGTGAGTCTACCGGCTACACCCCTGCAAAACTGATGTTGGGCCATGAGTTACGTTTACCCATTGACTTATTATTGGGAAGACCACCTGGTAGAAAGAGCTGCCCTACAGACACACTCCAGCTATGCAAAGCATATTCAGGAAAGCGCTGCCTGAGGTACATCATCAAGTGTGAGGAGCCCTCAAGTTTTCCAGGGGAGTTGTGATGAAGTGCAAGTATGATGCCAAAGCAAGTGAGGTGAGCATTGAGGATGGTGACCAAGTTTTGTTATACAATCCTCAGCAAAAGAAGGGACAGTCGCCAAAGCTGCAGGGCCTGTGGGACAGGCCTTACACTGTGTTGGACCACCTATCAGACGTGATGTATCAGATGTGGGGAGGTGGGAAGTCTCGCCCAAAGGTGGTACACGTGAATCGTCTGTGGCAGTATTTTCGGCTAGGACAGTACAGCTGGGACGTCTCCAAGGAATCGTGCTCTCCTGCAGTCGAGGATGTTGAGGAGGACCATGGAGCTGAAGTGCAAGAGGATGGCGACAGTTTTCCAAGAGAAGATATGAATCACGAAGATGACAGAGACCTTCCAAGAGGAGTGGACTGTGTGGAGGAACAAGGACGTCATCGGAACTGGCACAGAAGAAAACTTGATAAGTTGAAGGATTATTTTGTGTATAGCTCGATGTTCCATTAGGATTAATTATGTTTGTATATATTGTGTAGTTTTGTCGGGACGACAAAGAACTAGGGAGGGGGTAGTGTTAGGAAGCAATACTTTCCAGTTATGTAGCCAGAGATGTTTCTTGACGTTTTTCATACCGTAGGTTTTGGTACGAGTCAGAGTTGCCAGTTTGCCTGCTGTTTGTGAGCATAGTTGTTTCATTAGTTATGCATCATGTTTTATCCTCTTCTTCTCAAAAATGTTTTATTTACGTGATTGTTTGTTAAATTATGTAATTGGAATTAAGTTGTATGGTAAATAATTTACAGTGTTATGTAATGTAAGAAAACTCTTGCATGTTTTGGTTGTCTCTGAGTTGGTAACTGTGCCGTCTCTCTGGAATACGCCAGAACTGTGGAAAAATGTAGAAGTCTCTAGAACAATGCAAGCTTATATAAGGATGGAGAAGAGACTAGAGCAAGTTTGGTCAGTTTTCAGTTCAGTTTGTGTGTAGTGCAGTGGCAGTGAAATGAAGTCTGTATATTTTCGGTATTTGTGAAAACAGTGAAGTGTAATTGAATTTCGTGTATCATCTTACTCGTGAAAACAGTGAAGTGTTGTCAAACATTAAGTGTAATTGCAGTTAGTAAAGTATGTACAACTCCAGTGCTTGTGAGAATAGTGAAGTTGGAAAGCATTAAGTGGAATTATTTAGAAAATAAAGACTGTGAACTTTAAGAAGCCAGTGTTTATTGTCGCCTCAGCTAATCTTGTGTGCTGTATACCGAAAGGCTGACCATAATAGGAAGAACAACTTACTGGCCAACGTCCTTCCTGTACTGTACTACAGCTGTTGGAGCCTGTGGCAGTGTGGGGTGGGGCTGTAACAATAATAATAATAATAATAATAATAATAATAATAATAATAATAGCAATGAGTAATAATAATAATAATAATAATAATAATAATAATAATAATAATAATAGTAATGAGTAATAATAATAATAATAATAATAATAATAATGATAACAATAATAATAATAATAATAATAATAATTATTATTATTATTATTATTATAGTAATGCTAATAATAATAATAATAATAATAATAATAATAATAATTAAAAGTCTAAAGCTGTTGAAGCAACATTCAATCATCTCCACAGTCCAGATACAAATAGTTTTGTTATCATTGTAAACCGGAGTTCTGGTTTGGCTCAAAATTTTTTACGGATCTTTACAGGTGACCTTGAGATTAAAGGCAAGGTCATTTCTACTGTGCAGATCATGTTCGCTCATGACCCACTACATTTCCACGGAGTTTGGTAAAAATCGGCCAAACACTTTCCAATATAGCACTTTCAGGCATAAGGCGGCTATTTTGGTTCTCCTTATATCTCAAAAAATATTTGTTGGATCTCAGTATCAATACCCAGGTGTACTAGTATATGTAGACGACTACATGCTGCAGTGTTTGCAAAGCAATCGATTCAATAGTTCTTATTGTACAGAAGGGCAAGAGTTGAAAAACTAACATAGAGGATGATGGAACGGAGCTGTGCTAAAAAAAAAAAAAATGTTCCAAAAGAAGCTTGCAGCCAAGATACATCACTCCTGAAAATGCCGTCTCTATCTCGAAAGGTCTTGGAGTGCCAGCCTTCTAGATCTTCCCCTCCTCCCCCTCCAAGAAAAAAAATATCCACAATATCAATAAGAACTCTACAGAATGTGGAGTTCTTAGTAATAATAATAATGATGATAATAATAATAATAATAATAATATTAATTATTATTATTATGATTATAATGCGGTGTGGTGCGGTGTGGTGCGGTGAGGATCTGTCCGTTCTCCCTTTTGGGGCTAAGATGCGAATGAATGTGTTTGAATGGATGAGTAAATGGGGAGCGTGTCGTCCTGTCTCGGCTACCTCCCTTTCCTTGGGGGAAGCAGCCTAGGTATATAGATAGATAGATTATTATTATAACAAGAACTCAGGAATTCTGAAATTGCCGGAGCAGTATTAACTGAGCTCCACATTCCAGATGAAAATACTTTTATTATCACTGAAGACCTAATATTAAGAGGCTTTTGGTATGACAAAGATTTTTATGAATTTAGACAAGTGACCTTGATATCAAGGGCAAGGTCATTCATACAATGAAAATGATGTTCACTCATGACTCACTACATTCCCACCTAGTTAGGTCAAAATTCTTCCAATTACTTTCCGATTTAACACTTTCAGGCATGGGGTGGCCATTTGATTTTCCTCAATATCTCAAAAAGTATTTGCTGAATCTCTGTATCAGTACCCAGGTGCACTAGTATATGTTGACGACTACATACTGGAACACTTGCAGTGCAATAGATTCAGTAGTTTTTGTAGCGCTGTGAGGGCAAAAATTGAAAAAAAAAAAAAAAAAAAGGAACATAAAAGGCGTTTGCGCATTGCTAGTGCAAGGAAAACAATTTTGTGCCAAAAGAAGCGTCAAACAAGACACATCATTCGTGAAAATTTCAGATTTCTCTTAAACGGTCATGGAATGCCAGCCCTGTAGATCTTCCAAAAAATATTAATAATATCTACAATATCAATAAGAACTCCACAGAATGTGGAGTTGCTGTTGTTGTTGTTGTTAACAGTAGGAATAGTAGTAGTAGTAGTAGTAGTGGTAGTAGTAGTAGTAGTAGTAGTAGTAGTAGTAGTAGTAGTAGTAGTAGTAATAATAATAATAATAATAATAATAATAATAATAATAATAATACCGGAAACGAATATCTTCACCTACGGTTATAGGTGGAGATTAATAGTAACTACAATACTGTATATATCTGTCAAAGAGAGAGTTACTGATGTCCAGCAATGAGGATTTTTTTTGACAGGCACAACTTACGTTTTTTGTAATAACAAAAAAAAAAAAAAAAAGTTCGTCAAACTGCCATCAAAAAGTATATAAATCTGGTCCTGGGCTAGACAAAACTTGTAGGACCAAGAAGTGCCTCACTTTTGCTTTGCTTTTTCCTGTATGGAAGTCCAATTGAAATATGTCGAAAAGTGGGATGTACGAAATATCGTAATGTTACGCATGATCGACTTTAAAAAATTTTTCCATACAAAAATTTGGAAAATTATTTTATCACGGGACTTCCTTCTCTGTTAATGTATGTAGAGAAGTTTTGGAGTAAACTGAAGTTGAAAAATCGTGATTTTTGGACATTTGTGGACCTGTGACTTGGAAAAATAGGTCAAGGTCATACAAAATAGTTCAGTAAAATAATGTCTTGGTGCAGTACATCCTCAAAAGTATGATAAAAATCGAGACGAGAAGTAAAGGAATAATAATAATAATAATAATAATAATAATAATTATTATTATTATTATTATTATTATTATAAAAATAATGAAAATACTGTCGTATACAAAGATCTCCACCTATTAACATAGGTGGAGATGAGTAATAGGAACAGTAGTAGCAATATGGCAAGCTACGAGCACAGAAATTCACTTAGGCTCATCAATTCCATGTCACAGAAGATCTGCACCCAGGTTGAGACGAGTAAGATCGACCACCAAAGGCAGAAAAATAGAAAGACACAGATAAGCAAAGAGAGTGAAGCAAGACAAAAGGACCAGCTGCAGCACATACCCGAACATCTAACACCAGACTAGCGCAGAAGAGTTCAGATGGCACAGGAGTTTGGGACATCGAACTGGCTGACAATGGCAAAAGTCTTCCACTTCAACAATCGAGAATTTATTGATGCCATAGCCTTGAGATATGGGTGGCCAATTTAGAACCTGCCTCAACACTGTGCCTGTGGCACTGTTTTTGATGCAACCCATGCAATGGTTTGTAAGAAGGGAGGTTCTCTATGCATTGGCTACGATGAAGTACGCGACTTCACTGTCTAAATGCTGCATGAAATATGCCATCATGTCACCATAGAGCCAACTCTGCTACCCCTATACAGCTGGCACTTTATCCACAGAACAGTAAATACATCAAATGATGCAAGAGTGGATGTCAGTGCTCGAAGTTTCTGGATACGTGGGCAGAGGGAGTTCTTCGACATTAAGATATCTGATCCTATGATGGCATGTAATCGTGAACTGTCTCTCGTGGCTGCACACAAAAGGAATGAAGAAAAAAAAAAAAACTATCAAGAAAGCATCCAATATGTGGACAACGGTGGATTCACTCTCCTTGTGTTCACAACATCAGGAGGAATGGGTCCAGAGACAATGAGATTCTACATGAGACTGGCAGAGGTTGTTGCTGAGAAGCGTCAACCCCAGGGTTCTGTTATGGCCTAGATGAGATGTGAACTGTCATTCTCCATCGTGAGGTCTTTTTTTTTTATGCAAGAAAGAAGGAACCAAAGGCCAGGAGCCCACAAACCGTTCCTTCCAAGAAAAAAAAAAAAAAAAGAGAGCCAAATTCAAGATCCGTTCATTTCAAGATGCCTGGACACACTGCATTTGAAAGACTGGAGATCATACGAAGTAGAAAATACAGACAGAGGGAGACAGCACCGGAGTTGGTCTGTTGCATAAATGAAGGACTGGGAGTAATGGTTAACTTTTGCATTAGAGAGATTGACAGAAAAGCGATGAGATTTTTTGTTTATGTGTCCGACTCTGGGCATAGGCTTCACAGCCTGCTTTCAAGGCCCAGTAGTCCTCCTACGTACCGCATACCTCTACATGTCACCACTTTGGGGCGAACACCCACCGTCCATATTGAATCCATCCTTGGGCTGTCTCATACAGGACTGGTGCATCGGTATTAGCAGGGGTATTTTTACGACATATCGGCGGGTCTTATGGTAGGTCAGTAAAGTCTGTTGCTAGACGGGTGCTACGTGCTCGTCTTAAAGGTGTGGGGATGCAAGCAGTCCGTTCAGAGAAGCAGTGACCATTGAAGTAGCGATAGAAAAGAGATAAAGATGCACCAGTGCAGGGAAGAGCAGAGGTTGAAGGGAGCCAGTAAGAGAAGGAGAGTTGATGAAACAAAAAACCTTGACTTCACCCTAGTGAGAAGAGCTGTATGTGGGGAGCCTCCACATATGAGAGTTGTACTCTATACAGGGGCGAGTAAAACCCGTGTATAAAGTCAACAACTGTGCAAGGGTAAAGAAGACACAGAGTCGGCCTAGCACACCAAATTTCCTGGAAGCAGATTTTACAAGAGATGTAATATGATCTTTCCAAGATAAGTCCCGAGTAAATGAAACCCCAAGCATGTTCAAGGATGATGCAGGGTTGAGCTGGATATTATTAAACATTAGTGGGTACTCCTGTGGAAGATTGTCTGGTTGACGGGTGTAAAAACAGAGCTTATGATGCATTACAAACAACAAGATTATTTTTACCCCAGTCAGAAATACGACCCAAGTCAGACATTAGGTTTGCCATACCCTCATCCCTTGTTTGTTGAAGTAAGTAACTGCTGAGATGGACGTTGCGGGAACCGAATGGAAAGGTGAAGGGTGAAATCATCGGTGTACTAGTGGATAGGGTTAGATGTACAGCTTAGAAGGTCATTGATGAATAAAAGAGAGTTGGTGATATGACAGAGCCCTAAGAACACCACTGTTGATAGATCTAGAAGATTGATGGCCGTCTACAACAGCGGCTATAGAACGACCAGAAAGGAATCTATAGATGAAGGCACAGACAGAAGGATAGAAACCATAAGAAGGCAGTTTGGAAACAAAAAAAATTATGCCAGATTTGATCGAAAACCTTTGAGATGTCAAGTGCGATGGCAAAGATTTCACTAAAGTCCCGAAAGGAGGATGACCGGGAGACTTAAAGGTAGGTGAGAAGATCGCCAGTGGAGCGTCCCTGACGGAACCCATACTGACGATCAGAAAGAAGGTTGTGACAGGAAAGAGGCTTTAAAAATTTTCTGTAAAGAATTGACTCAAAAACTTTTGAGACACAGGATGTTAAAGCAAATGGACGATAGTTAGAGGGTTGGGAATGGTCATCCTTCTTTGGGACTGGCTGAATGAGAGCAAATTTCTACCAAGATGGAAAGGTACAAGTTGACAGACAAAGGTGAAAGGGTTTACCTAGGCAGGGTGTAAGCACAGAAGCACAGTTCTCGAGGACAACAGGAGGGACTCCATCAGGCCCATATGCCTTGTCAGTATTAAAGCCAGTGATAGCAGAAAATAAATCAGCTGAAGAAATTTTAATATCAGCCATGGGGATGTTAGAGCGAGGGAATGATTAAGGAACAGCACAGGAATCGTCTAAGGTGGAACTGGAGGAGAAAATCTGAGCAAAAAGATCTGCTTTATCAGTAGAAGAAATAGCTACAGAGTCATCAGAATAGAAAAGAGGAGGGAAGGATGATGAGGTAAAATTGTTAGAAAGGTTATTGGCAAGGTGCCAGAAGGAGTGGGAAGAATTTGAGTTGGAGAGTTGAGAGCATTTGGTATGGATGAAATTTTTTTTAGCAGAGTGAAGAACAGACTTAGCACGATTCCGGGCAGAAACATAAGCAAGATGTGATTCAGGGGTGGGTTGGTTCTGGTACCTTTTATAGGCTCTCTCCTTGTTGTGGACAGCATTAGAACAAGCGTAATTAAACCAAGGTTTTCTTGCATTAGTCCAAGGATATGAGAAGGGAATGTATGCTTCCATGCCCGAGAGAATAACCTCCGTAATGCTCAATGCACACTCAGATGGCTCCTTGCCTTGGAAACAATAATCATTCCAGGGAAAATCAAAGAAGTACTTCCTGAGGGCTTCCTAATCTGCAGCTCCAAAGTGCCACAGTTGACGTTTCTTTGGAGGGTCTGCAGGCCGTACCGGAGCAATAGGTCAGGTCAAGGTAACAAGGTTGTGATAGGAGAAGCCCAACAGAGAGGAAAGATTACCAGTGTAAGTACAAGGGTTAGTTGCAAGGAAGAGGTCAAGTATGTTGGAGCCCTCTCCAAGGTGGTCAGGGATGCGAGTAGGGTGCTGTACAAGCTGGTCTGGGTCATTAAGAATAGAAAAAATGTAGGCTTGTTCACCAGGTGGATCAGTGAAGGAGAGGAGAGCCAAAGGTGGTGGTGAACATTGAAATCTAGAATGGAGATTTCAGAGAAAGGAGAAATGAATAGAATGTGTTCCATTGTAGAAGTAAGATAGTCGAAGAATTTTTCATAGTCAGCAGAATTAGGAGATAAGTAAACCGCATAGATATATTTAGTCAGAGAATGACAAGAAAGCCGAAGCCAGAGAGAGTAGAGAATTCAGAAGAATCAAGCTCAGGAACACGAGAACAAGATAAATCTTGGCGTACATATACACAACGGCCACCTTTGGCTTTGAAATGAGTATAGAGAAAGTAGGTGGAAATAAAAAGGGTTTGCTGTCAGTTGCCTCAGACAGCTGAGACTCAGACGGGAAGAGAAGGTGAGGTTTAGAGGAGAAGAGGTGATATTCGACAGAGAGAAAGTTAGAGGAAAGGCCTCAAATGTTGCAGAAATGAAGAAGAAGTGTGTCAGACAGTGGTTCCAGGCATCTCTCTGAGTCGTCACCGGGAGAAGGGCAGATGGTGGGGGGAATTTATGGTTCCCCCGCCCCCAGGGACTCCGAGGCCAGATTTGATTGCGCCATTTTCTTTTTAATTTCGAAAAGGAAATGTAGTGTGTACTGTGCATGTAGTTTGATGTTGGCAATTAGAGAAACTTGTATTGGAGAGCATGCTGGCTTACTCTCTGTGTTATTGAGACACTGATAAAGTTCAGCAAAGGGGGATGGTCTGGAACTAGTCCCGAGGACTGATGAAACGGGAGCTGCAGCTCTCCCTGTCATCAGCTTTCCATCCACCTTGGGAGTACTGCCCTGCTCGACTGGTGCTACAGTCTACTCCTGCACTGCTATGCCTCAGGGGCACAAGATCATCAGTTCTCAGGCCTGTCTCTCTGGCGGGTATGAATTACAATGTTACTGTGGTCAAGAGTCGCATAAACCAGCGACTCCAATAGCTTAATGTCTATATTGACACTGCGATGTTAATGAATTTAAAATAAAGTAATAAATGTACGGTATTAGTAGATATTGGTAACCACAGCCGTTGGCGTGCTTGGGGCCAACGGACTGTAATATGAGGGTTAATGTTAACCTTCACATTTCAATTCAAGATGGTGAACTTTATCATGAAGGCTGGCGCTGATCTTCACAATATAATTTCCAAACAGATGGAGGTGATCTTGAATTAAGTAGTAGTAGTAGTAGTAGTAACAGCAGTTGTAGCAGTGGCAGTATTAGTAGTAGTAATAGTAGTAGTAATAGTAGCAACAGAAAATAATAATAATAATAATAATAATAATAATAATAATTAACAAAGAATATATATATATATATATATATATATATATATATATATATATATATTTTGTCCTGGGGATATACAAAATGGTTGAGATGTGTATCATAATCCTCGTGTGTTGTGGGGACGGCTCTGTCTCCTGGTGTGGGAAACAGACTTTGGTTTCTCTGTGAAATTGGTAACAGCGATACAAATCATAAATGTAAAAAAAGAAACGGTAATATAAATCACAAAAGGCATAATGGGAAGTAGAAAACTGCACTGGAAAAACACTGCATGGTAACGCCGACCGAACCATCCCCGAGGCAGCCGAAAAATGGATGTGCAATGTTTGGACAACCCCATATGAGAGTTTGTGCAGATGGCGATCGTTAGTATTAACCGTACGAGGCATATTATGTCTGTGCTAGGTCAGTCACTCACACACCTTTGCGGTGCAATATATATATATATTTTTTAATCGCTCTGTGTAAATAAACTGTTCATGATAGAATGTTGACTTTGGTTTCATTTTAAAGATTAGTTGTAGTTTACTGCTGTATGTTCAAAAAAGGAGAACAAAGAAAATAGAAAGTCAAAATGACTAGATGATGTTAGGGAAAAACCAAAAATTTTATGCCTTGTCATTGACAAATATTCGGTCCCCCCCCCCAAAAAAAAAAAAGATATTTAAATCTGGTGGAAACCTTGCAAAACTACAATATATTACCTTCCCAATGATGCATAGATTGTGGTTATTTCTGCACTTCATTAAGCGGCAACGCAAAAGGAAAAATATACACAATTTCTTATGGGTCTCGGCCGCATATTCACTTCGCAATCTTTTTCATCGATCGGTCAGTGTAAATACAATTTTCATGACAGGATGCTGCTTGAGGTGTTATTTTCAAGCTGAATAGGTGTACTTTATCGTAGCAAGTTCAAAAAAGGAAAAAAAAGAATATAAAAAGTCAAAATGACGAGTTGAAGTTAGGTGAAAACCAAAAACTTTATACCTTGCCACAGAAAAATGTTGAGCCAAAAAATAAAAAAAATAATATGGATAATAATAAAGACATAAATTTCGTTTAAACCATGCAAAACTACAAAACTACTGCCCACCGAGCACAGATCAAGCATTGTGCGACATCATGCCCAAGTCTCTTTGTCATGACACGTAAACGCGATTTATGGTGAATAGTTTACAAAAGTATCTTAAAATAATGCAAAAACTCGTCATCGGAAACTCTGAGGATGGATTAACAATGATGCGAAAAACGCGTCATCTGAATCTAAAAGGATTAATCAACCATTTTTCCTCAATGATGGATTTTGTTTTTACGACCTAGTGAACGAAACGAGCGAGCTAGCGAAACGAGCGAGCAATGTTTACTCTCGGTTAAGCTCGGAAATGAGCGGCCCGGCCACACCTGGTCCGACCCGACCGTCACGCTAATATGTTAATAACTTTACCTCTAAGTGAAGTAGAGATAAAATTCTTTCTGCATGTTATACATTCTTGCAATAAATGTTGTTATCGACTAAAACTCACCAATTAACTTGAAGGAACCCCTTAGGATCTCGAGTTTTCCAGTGGAGTGTTCGGCTCTAATCGGTGAACACCTCAATTACGAAATAAAATTTTAAAAGATTTTCCGTCGTAACATTATTTTTTGGCATCAGCTCTAGCAATTATTTACGGGTGATTCCGCCTATAATTTCATACCAAAGGGAAATCGTGAAAAAACGACGCTTGCTTGCTCGTCACGTGCTCAAGCACTTTACTGGTTTTATTCCTGCTGAGAGAGAGAGAGAGAGAGAGAGAGAGAGAGACAGACAGACAGACAGACAGACAGACAGACAGACAGACAAACAAACAGACAGAGAGAGAGAGAGAGTGAACTAACTTACCAACCAGTACTGAGGGGCACTTTTCCTTATTAAAATAGGTGTTGAAGAGCTCATAACATTCATAAAAATAACCAGGCACGGCTTTCAAGGTCTGGTCGTCCATCTCACCGTGGAGTGTACTCAGAATCTGTGGAAATAGATATAATCTTAAGTATTTGACCATAAGGGTGCGTTTTGACTGCGAACGCACAGGCAGGGACAAGGGAAAAAGGGAAGAGTGGGGGCTGGAGCATTTGAATGTCTGCATTAAAGGTAAGTAGGCAGATGTTGCCATGGCAACGTCATCAGGTCTCCCTCAACAAGTGCAGGCTGCACGATCCCTGGCGCTAAAAGATGAAGAAAAGTGGCTTTCCTAAGAAAGTCACAGCTGCTGGAAAACAGTATGATGGAGAACAAACTGCCTCCTGAAAGACACATCTTACCCTAGACAGGGTTTAAACTAGCAAAAAGACCGAAGGGTCGGAGGATCAAATCCACCCAAGGGTCACTGGTAGACATCAGGAAGGGCATCCGGTCATAAAATGCTACACGCTCCAATCCAAAATCCTCTACCCAGGGGCAACGCCTTAGCCCTTCGGGGATACCTGGCTTAAAACCAAAATAATATAAAATATAAAAATGCAGTAGTACCGATCACCAAATCTGCATGCATCCTACAGTACAACATGATTACTGAAGAAGGAACAGGGTGCAACAGCTAGTTCCTTAGGTGATGTGAGAGAATATCTTGGTAATGTGTGGTTTTCCAGCTGAACAGATAAAAACTATGCAGTAATGGAAAAAAGTGTGAGAGACATTTGCAGAGTACTTCTGTTCATATCAAGGTTCAGTACCTTGGCAAAAGCACCTAACTATTGTTTAAATACCCATAAGTAGAGCTTTACAATAGTCATTTTAATTTATTGATGCAATTTTCTGCCTAATATCTTCATAATTCTCACAGTAACTTTAAATTCTGATTTGCATTGTAATTGAAATACATTCATTAAAAGACTACCACCACATGAGTATAATTATGTATATACATCAAAACGAACTGAGTGGACACATTTTTTTCCCCTCCACTCCTCATTCTCTTCTATGGAATAAATGCTCTGTCACTGTATTTTATGGTATGTCTCCCATACACATGGTGTTAATGAAACCTCATTATTTAGCTGCTCTTCATCCATCCCGCCCACGTGGGTTCAAGCGACAAAAGTCCACTGTCAACTCTTCCCGCTTGAACCCATGCGGGCTTGCACTAGTATCTGCTCGCAGCTGCTGGCAATTCGGCCACATGTATGAGTTACTGTGGTGAGTTACTGTAGTTTTAAACCTCCTGACTCAACCCGCTCTTGCTCGCAACCGTCTGCCCGTTCTCAGTCTGGACGCACCCTAATACAGCCTACTCCCCCTGGACCAAAATGGCGATATATAAAGAAAATAAGAAAGAGGTGTTAGTAAGCTTCCTAACCGCATGAGAATACCATCCACAGAACTAACAAGATAGTTTCTATCCCATCCGCCTTTCATAATCAGACTGAGTAACCTTATTGTATTACAGTACTACTAGAGGTCAATACCATCCACAGAACTAACAAGATAGTTTCTATCCCATCCGCCTTTCATAATCAGACTGAGTAACCTTATTGTATTACAGTACTACTAGAGGTCACATGGTAAAAAATAAAAAATAATAAAAATATCCCCCACTAGTTTACTCCTACAACAGGTCTTGCAGGGTGGGTCTGGCCGGAATATCTCTTCTTGTTTTATACATGAGAAAATAAGATCATAAGAAGTTAACTGCAGTAGGCCAGTTGGCTCATGTTAGGCAGCTCCTACAAGAGTGTGACTAAACTACTAGAATAAAACAGGGATAGCAAAGAAGAAGGCTCTCCTCCACCCACGAAACCCTCCAGCCAAAACTGACAGGAATACTTGAGAAAGAATACCACGCAGTATAGAAAACTGACATGGAAATTTTATAACAAGGTCAGAAAGGAGATTCATGGAGGTAGAGTAACTCTACTAATCACCAGAGCATAAAGATTTAACTCACTCAGAGTCCATCTAACAAGCCAGATCTGACTGAGGCAAAGTAAATGCAACCTGATTTATTAGAGACCGAAACCACTATGCTATTATTCTTTTCAGTTTACGGTACGTTGGTGCTTGAGAGGAACCCCTTCACTTGGTGGCACCGATATGACCAGGTAGATCCACTGCATGGCTATTCAAACCTCCCTTAACTCACAAACTATCCCCTAAAAGAAGGATGGTGGTTTGTAGGACAAGGGTAACTTCAGCCTGCAGTCCCTGGCTTCAGGTTCCATTGAGCCTCGTGCTGCAGCTACTACTACTACTACTACTACTGCTGCTGCTGCTGCGGCTGCTGCTGCTGCTGCGGCTGCTGCTCCTGCTGCTGCTGCTACTACTACTACTACTAATGCTACTACTGGTACTACTACTACTACTACTACTACTGTATGGTTTGTCTGTCGAGAGGGTGTGGCGATATTCATCCATACTTAATATATTTTACAAACTCTCATTCACAACATTAATTATAAATGTCATGGCTTTGATATTCTTTTTCTCATTACTCACTCGACTTTCACTGTGCAGCATCTTAAAACTGTAGTGAAGAAAAAAATATATGCAGTCAGCCTTATGTACAACTGAACCCTTCAGTACAAAGATGTTATGTATGTACTTGTAAATGTCTAGTGCAATAGTAAATGCTACACAGAAAATCCAAAAAAAAGTATGGACAAGAGTCAGAAACAAATGCAAGTAAATAAATAAACAAATAAATTCATTTGTTAAAAATCGCCAGTTGGGCATCCCTGACTGAATCCATATCGATGGTCAGAGAAAAGTTTACGAACGGAAAGAGGCTTCAGAATCATTATATTTAAGACAGATTCAAAGGCTTTAGAAACATGAAAGATGAGACTGTTTTGTTGATTAGAACAGGATTGATTGGTGGATAAATGGAAGAAATTTTCCCGGCTGTGCGCAGGTAGGCCTACATTTAAATGCTGCCAGATTTCAATGACTATGACCAAAAATAAACTAGAAATAGACATAGTGATAAGACTAAAGTAAAACCTAAAAAGCAATGAAGGCATTAAACATTAATCCCTCCATGGCCAACGGTGTCGATTGACGTTTAGCTATAAATGGCCGCAGGCAGGCATCGTTTGAGTGCAGCCTATAATAAACGCCGAAAATTTTTGGAAAGTGAACGAACATTCTGTCTTGAGACTGACCTGCCCTACACTACCATACATCCCACACGTCAGTACACCCCGCACTTCGTGATGAGTGGACGTCTGAGTTCCGCCTCTCTCCGGCCCCGTAGGCCACACACCAGCATGAGATCAGGGCGGAGCTGTTTCCCCGTGGTAGGGAAAGCGACGAGGACCAAATTTGGTCTGACCTGGAGGTGAAGAATGTGGTGTGGAGTATTGACGAGAGTGGTGATGAGTGGTATCACTCTCCTACTACCAAGGAGGACGACAGCAACATCTCAGAGAGTGAGGAGAAGCCACCACCACCCCGTCGTACAGCTCCACCACCACCACCCCGTCGTACAGCTCCACCACCACCAAAAGGACACGGACGGTGGTGAAGCGGCTTTTCACTGAGGGATAGGAAGGGGAGGAAGGGAAGGCTGGAATGCAGGTGCACCCAGCTTGCACCACCACCACCCCACACCACCTCTCACACCACCTCACCATTTCTTCATGGGCCACTTCACTGCCCCCCACCACCGCCTGTGCTACTTCACCCACCACCACCTCCCCGGCCACCTCACCACCCACCACCATCAAGGGCGCCACTGCATCACCGCGCACCACCTCTAGTGCCACCTCATCACTGCCAAGCACCTCTTGTGTCCCATCACCACTTCGCAGCACCTCCTGTGCCCCCTCACCACCACCCAGAACCTCCTGTGCCCCTCAACACTGCCCAGCACCTCCTGCGCCCCCTCACCACCACACCATGCCCTGGGGACCTCCTCCTTGGAACCAGAGGTCAAGTTTGTGCAGCGGCAAGCACGGATAGTGTGCAAGACTGCCTCACAGACTGGGAGGCCGCAGAGAACATTGCAACTCTCCCCTTCACATGCCGCCTACAGGTGGAAAGAGATGATGGCTTTTCGACCCAGGATGTTTAAGGATTTGAATTTCATAAAAGCAGACTTTCCTGATCTACCAGAAGACCCGCCGACATGTCGTAAAAATACCCCCTCTAATACCAATACACCAGTCCTGTATGAGACAGCCGTAGCATGTATTCAATATGGACGGTGGGTGTTAGCACCGAAGTGGTGACATGTAGAAAGGTGTATGGTAGGTAGGAGGACTCCTGGGCCTCGAGAGCAGGCTGTGAAGCCTATGCCCAGAGTCGGACACATAAAAAAAAAAAAATATTGCCATCTTCTCCAAGCTGGCAGGGTCACAATATATCACAAAGCTCAATTTGGCAAAGGGATTCTTTCAGATTCCCCTTCACCCCGAGAGCCGTCAGTTCACTGCCTTTGCTACTCCTAGGGGGTTGTACCAGTATAAAGTCCTCCCATTTGGACTTAACAATTCCCCAGCAGTATTCAATCGTGCCATGAGACAAGTGCTCCATGGTATTGTAGGAGTAGAGATGTTCGTTGATGATGTCCTTGTTCATTCTGCCACGTTGGAGGAGCATCTCAGACTCTTAGAATTGTCCTCAGTAGACTCCAGAGTTTCAACATGACTGTGAAGCCTAGCACGTGTAAAATTGCTCACAGTGAGGTGGAGTTCCTCGGACATATTGTTGGCAACAATTGCTGCAGGTGTCAGGGTGACAAGATTAGAAAAGTTAGAGAAGCCCCGAGACCCGTGACCAAGAAACAGGTTAGGACATTCCTTGGTCTAGTGGGGTATTATAGGATCTTTATCCCGAACTTTGCTTTTATTGCCCAATCGTTCTACAAGGTGCAACAAAAACATGCTCCAAACACCATTGAATGGGGAGAAGCGCAAGACAGATCTTTTGCCGCCTTTAAAAATATGCAGTGTAAGGAGCCTATCTTGCAGTTGCCTGATTCCAACAAACCTTTCATACTGTGCACTGATGCTTCACAAGATGGAGTAGGTGCCGTATTAATGCAGGAATCAGAAGGTGGAATTTTCCCAGTGGCATACCACAGCCGTAAGCTAAAACCCGCCGAGAGGAATTACAGTACTGTTGAGAAGGAACTCTTGGCCGTGGTTGATGGTGTTAAGAAATATAATTATTATTTATATGGGGCACCATTCACTCTGGAAACTGATCATATGCCACTCACTAGTCTTAGCATGACCAAGACGGCTAATGCAAGATTGACACGCTGGACACTGTATTTGCAGCAGTTTAACCTTGTTGTGAGATACATCAAGGGAAGTGACAATGTAGGCGCAGACCTGATGTCCCGCCTGCTAGCTGATAACTAACACGGGTCCCATTAGCAAATTGCAGTGTTTGATGTCCTGCACAAACGCCCAGTCTTTTCGCTAATTAGGTATAAGGTTTAACCAGTAAACTGGGTTCAATTACCGAATCGCAGCGTTTGATGTCCTGCACAGACGCCCAGTCTTTTAGCTCATGACCACGTTCTCTGGTTAATTTTTGTAACATAAGTACTGATTGCTAGGCAGAGAGAGAGAAATGACACTTTTGATGCTCCACCTTGATTGCTTTTGCAGGTGCAGCTGGCGGGTGCAGCATTGCTATGCAGGACAGCTGATTGTCCCTGACGCATGCTGCCACCTCTTCTCTTCTGCCTCGTCCTCATCATTTACTATTGATTTGCATTATGTAATTTTACACGTAAGTACAGTTACACCACAATTATCACACCTACACCATGTATTAAATACATCACACTACATTACAATTAGTTGTTAATGTAAATGTAACGAACTTTTCGCTCAGTTTGACCTGAGTACAGGATTTTTCACCGTCATCACGGAGTTTACTCCTAAAGCTTGCTTCTTTTAACGTAAATACGAGTTTTTTTTTCGCTCACTGGTGACTGTGACTTTCTCCTGCAGGAGGATAGCATACACACCACAGTGTGAATCTAGTGTGACTGAGTTAGGATTTATATGTATTTATACTGAATATTTGTTTTTTTCCTGAAGGAAAAAAAATTTTGATTTTGATGGGGCATAATGTCACGAATTGGAACGATTCTCTATCCAAATAAACTCGTGACATTGAATTTTGGTGAGAAACTGTGAATTCTAGTGAATTCCCAATAAGTATCGCTCAGTCAACCATCCCTGTATTCACCCAATTGGGAGTGTTTTCAGAATATTTTTCACTGTTTCATAAGTGATCGTCCTTGCGTGCGACATTGGGACTTTCACTGAGTGATTTGTTATGGGTATGTATCCCTCGCATTAATTCCATTAGCCGTTACCAAGAGCGCGGGTGACACTCGCCCTTCTCTCATAATTTGAACCAGTCAGGATTAAAACGCCGATGAGTGCAAGTTCGTTTGGGCCCAGTGTGGAGCGGTGCCGCCGTTGTTCAGCAAGTTCCTAAATCTCCACTTAGACAGTGATTTGGTGTAGAGGTTCAGCGTGTGTGGCAGCGTCCTTCCTAAGTAACGATGTCCAGTTCATTCCGCTCAGCCCCCTTTTCTGACCAGTATTTTCCTTTTGTTTTTTCTAGGCTTAAGAGTTTTGCTTTTGAGTGAGTGAGTGAGTGTGTTCTCCTTATTTTTTAATTCATTTGAGACTCATGTAACGTAAAATTTGTTTCATTGTAATTAATAAATTCACAGTTCTTTTCTCCTGAGCTTAATGTAATGTAAACTTATGATTTATTTTTCCACATTAAGTTTATTTTACTTACCGCTCCTAGTTTGCATAACGCTTTGCATTATTCATAACTGGTACTTAGGCCAGTCCTTTTTCATCAAACTTAAATCCGTTGTGCCGACTTGGAGTTAATGCATCAGCAAAAACACTGAGGTGGTTTGGACATGTGGAGAGGAAGGAGAATGAAAGACTGACTAAGAGGGTGTATGTAGGTGAGGTGGATGGAGGGAGAGGGAGGGGTAGACCGAGGATGAGGTGGAGGGATGGAGTTGAGAGGTATATGAGGGAGGGGGGGGTGAGCTGGGGGGAGGGGAGTCAAATGGTGGGTGACAGAGTGACTTGGAGGCGTTTTGTCTGCGGCCACCCTTTGCGGGATTAGGGCATCGGGCTATAGATAGATAGATAGAAAAACCTGTTTATCATTCATAGCATTATTTATTGATTGTCAGGGGTGGAGTCACTTTCTTTAGAGGCTAGCAGTACTAATAAACAGCATTTGTGAGTAATTAGTCTCTGCTGTGTACTGCTGAGAAAGTAAATAAATTCTCGTCCTTAAAGAATCAGCGAAGTAAGCTGGCATAAAGTAATCGTTGCTTGATTTTCACAAGTCAATTCTTTGTCCCTGTTCTCAACACATTTAAAGTATTATTGAATATTATTCTTTAATATTGTATATTCACAAAAACCCCGTGACAGTCAGAGAGAGGGAATCCACCGGAATCGTCTAAGGTGGAACTGAGGAGAAAGCCTCAATGAGTGTTCTGTTCTATCAATATAGTAGAAGAAATAGATACAGATACAACAGTGTGGAAAAGAGGAGAGAAGGATGATGAGGTAAAGCTGTTAGAAAGGTTTTTGGCAAGGTGCCAGAAGGAGCAGAAAGAATTCGAGTTGGAGAGTTCAGAGCATTTACTACGAATAAAATTATTTTTAGCGGAGCAATGATCACACTTAGCACGATTCCGGGCAAAAACAACATTAGAGTTGAGATTCAGGAGCGGGTTTTTTCCCGGTCTTCTTGTGGACAGCATTAGAACAGGCGTGATTAAACCATTTTTTTTTTCATTAGTCAAAGGATATGAGAAGGGAATGTATGCTTCCACGCTCGAAAGAATAGCCTCCGTAAATGCACAAGGCACACTCAGATGGCTCTCGGCCATGTAAACAATAATTATTCCACAGAAAGTCAAAGAAGTACTGTCTGAGGGCCTCCCAATAAGCAGCTCCAAAGTGCCACAGTCGCAGCTTCTTTGATGTACAGCTTAGAAGGTCATTGAAGAATAGAAAGAAATGAGTTGGTGATATGACAGAGCCCTGAGGAACACCAGTATTGATAGCTCTAAGAGAAGAACAGTGGCTGCCTATGACAGCAGCTAAAGAACGATCAGAAAGGAAGCTAGAGATGAAAACATGGATAGAACGATAGAAACCGTGAGAGGGCAGCTTGGAAATTAAAGATTTATGCCAGACTTGATCAAAAGCCATTGAGATGTCAAATGCAATGGCAAGCTTTCTCCAAAGTCTCGAAAGGAGGATGACCAGGAGCCTGAAGGGAAAATGAGATGATTGCCAGTTGAGCCTTCCTGGCGGAACCCATACTGACAATCGAAAAGAAGGCTATGATAAGAAGAGTGCTTTTTTTGGGGGGGGGGGTTAAGAATAGATTACAAAATTTAAGAGTTACAAAATGTTAAAGCAATGGGGCGATAGTTCGAGAGCTGGGAATGATCACTCTTCTTTAGGAGGGGATGAATGAGAACTAACTACATGCAAGAAGGAAGTGTACAAGTTGACAGACAAAGGTGAAAGAGTTTACCTAGGCAGGATGTAAGCACAGCAGCTCAGTTTTTGAGGACAACTATAGGGACCTCATTAGGCTCATATTCTTTGTTAGCACTGAGGTCAGTGACGGCAGAAAGCACATGAACTGAAGAACTTTTGATGTTAGCTAAAAGGAAGTCGGAGAGGGAAAGTGATGGAGGAACAACACCGAAATCGTCTAACGTGGAATTGGTGGAAGAAGTCTGGGCGAAGAGTTCTGCTTTATCAGTAGAAGAAACAGCTACAGACTCATCAAACCGCATATGAGGAGGAGGATGAAATAAATTTGTTAGAAATTTTTTTCACACGATGCCAGAAGGAGTGGAAAGAATTTGCATTAGAGAATTCAGAGCATTTAATACAAATTAAATTATTTTTTGGCAGAGCGAAGGACAGACTCAGCACGATTCTGGGCAGAAACAAATGAGATGAGTTTCAGGGGTGGGTTGCCTATGGTGCCTTTTGAAGACCCTCTCTTTGTTGTGGACAGCATTGGAACAAATGTATTTAAACCATTTTTCTTTTTTTTTTCATTCATCAAAGTAGAGAGGAATGTATGTTTCCATGCCTTGCACATTAGCTCCGTAATGTGCAGGTACACTCAGTTGGGTTTCATCCATGAAAGCAATAATCATTCCCGGGAAAATTAAAGAGGTACTGCCTGAGGGCCTCTCAATCAGCAGCTCCAAAGTGCCATAGTCATCGCTTCTTGGGAGAGTCCAAAGGCCTTACTGGAGTGATAGGACAGGTGAAGGCGATAAGGTTGTGAACAGAGGAGCCCAGAGGAGAAAACACGTTAACTGCATAAGCAGATGGATTATGGACTTGTTGTAAGGAAAAGGTCAAGTATGTTGCAACTCTTTCCAAGGCTGTCAGGGATACGGGTAGGGTGTTGTACTAGCTGCTCTAGGTCATTAAGGATAAAAAAGATGTACAGTCGTGGTCATAAATAGTCACCTATCCTCCGGTACCCCGTGCCTCAGGCTGGCTTCTTTATGCGCACAAAGTCACAGTGGAGTAAGAGGTGCTGAGAGGGAGGGGCCAGAGAGAGAAGGAATGGTGGGTGGGGGAACAAGAGATGGTGAGGGAGTGGAGTGATGGAGGGCGGGAAGGTAGGTAGGGAAAGGAGAATGAAATGTGAAGTGGTGGTCACATTATTTGTCTATTTTCTTATATTCAGGGCGATATAAAGGAGTTAATATTCGGTAGATAAAGCTGCATTACACCTTGTACAGCGGCATCAGAAGCTTTAGATAAGTGGTGATATCAAGGGCTGGCTTGTCAGAGAATATACTGACGTGACAGATCAAACATTACTACGGAGCCAGATGTTTGTGCTTATCTGTGCATTTTGATTTTGGATACAGAATGTATTATGGATGGCTTTGACTTCCGAAATGTTTGTGTAAAAAACGTCCTATACCCTTACATGTAATTAATCTTTGGAACTAAATATATGCAACCTTTGATAAGCCTGTGTTCAAAGTAAATATGATCATCCTCTCGATATACACTCCCTCTATACAGTCACCATCATGTCAGCTATTTAATTGCATCTCTATATGAAAAGGCTATTTTAAGTAATTGTGCATTAAGGTAAATAAATTTGATGTATAGATGGATATAATAACGATATCTCTCATAATCTGTTAGAAGGAAAATGAAACAAAATCCTACCCAAACTCCCAAAATATATCTACCTCATTGTTGACCGACATTGGTCAGGCCAAAGCAACCAGGAAAGCCCTAGTAAGTAGTTCAGTGGCCTCCTGCCTTGATAACCTCTTGCAGTCTTCGCGGCACCGAGGAAATAATGTTGTTGATGGTTTGCTGGTTACGTCTGAACGGCTCCCTCTCGTCCTTGGTGTGCTGGAGGACGCGGACCGGTGTCGTCTCGTTTTCTGGCTCCCAGGCGTTGACAGTCTGGGCCCACACAGTCTCGCTGGCTTTGCACTAATGTTTGACCTGTCACGTCACTATATTTCTCTGATGAGCCAGCTCTTAATATCACTAAAGCTTGTTATCTGACGCCGCTATACAAGGTGTAATGCAGCATTATCTACCGAATATTAACTCCTTTTTATCATGCCCTGAATGAAAGAAAAACAGACAAATAATGTGACCACCACTCCACATTTCATTCTCCCTCCCTTACTTATCCTCCCTCCCCTCCCTCACTCCACCCCCTCACCATCGCTCGTCCCCCCACCCACCTTCCCTTCTCTCTCTGACCTCACCCTCTCAACCCCTGTTACTCCACTGTGACTTGGCACGCATAAAGCAGCCAGCTTGAGGCACGGAGTACCGAAGGATAGGTGTATATTAATGACCACGACTGTACAGTAGGCATGTTCACCAGGTGGATCAATGAATGGAAAGAGGAGCCAAAGGTGGTGGTGAACACTGGGATGACCTAGAATGGAGATTTCAGAGAAAGGAGAAACTGATAGGATGAGTTGCTTCTTAGAAGCAAGATGGTCAAAGAAATTTTCATGGTCAGTATAATTAGGAGATAAGTTAAGGGCACAGAATGACAGAATAGCCGAAGCCAGAGATTAGAGAATACAGAAGATTCAAGTTCAGGGACACGAGAACAAGATATTTTGCTGTGTACATATACAAAAGAGTCGCCTTTGGCTTTGAAATGAGTATAGTGATAGCAGGAGGATACAAATAAGAGTTTCCTGTCATTCGGCTCAGACAGCTGAGTCTCATTAACGAAGAGAAGATGAGATTTAGAGGAAGAGATGAGGCGTTCAACTGAGAGAAAATCAGAAGAAAGGAGGCAAATGCTACAGAAATGAAGAGGAAGTGAGTCAGACAGTGGTTGCAAGCATCCCTCTTGCTCGTCACAGGGAGAAAGGAGGATGGTTGGGTCATTTTTGCCACCCTCCCCCCCTTCATCCTTGGAAACTCTGAGACTGAGTGTTGAGATGCCATTTTTTTTTTATTTTGGGATAGGAAGTGTGGTGGGTAATGTGCATATAGTTTGGTGTTGACAGTTGGTGGAAATTGTACAGTCGAATATGCTGGCCTGCTCACTGTGTTACTGTAACACTGAAGAAGTTCGGCAAAGAGGGCCGGTCAGAAGCCAGTCTCGAGGGATGATGACACGGGAGCTCCAGCTCTCCCTGTCATCAGCTTCCCATCTCTCTTGGGAGTACTGCCCTGGTCGACCGGTGCTGCAGTCTACTGCTTGACTATCTAACAATGGAAGGAGTTACATGACTGTGAAACAATATGACGTGCAGAGAGAGAAAATCAAAAGAAAGGATGTTCTCTGGCTTTTGGGCAAAAATGACAAACAAGGAAGGAAGGAAGAACCAATGTTGGCTGGGGATTGTCGGCAAACTTTTGTTTGTGATTGTCCTGGAGATGAAAGGATGACCGAGAGAGAAGTGATGGTCAGAGAGGGCAAGGCAATAATGATAATCTATCTATCTATCTATCTATAGCCCGACGCCCTAATCCCGCATAGGGTGGCTGTAAACAAAACGCCTCCAAGTCGCTCTGTCACCCACCATTTGACTACCCTCCCCCCACCTCACTCCCTCCTCCCTCATATACCTATCCACTCCATCCCTCCACCTCATCCTCGGTCTTCCCCTCCCTCTCCCTCCCTCCACCTCACCTACATACACCCTCTTAGTCAGTCTTTCATTCTCCATTCTCTCCATATGTCCAAACCACCTGAGTGTATTTCTCCTAATCTTCTCAACCACATCCACATCCACCCCACAACGTTCTTTCACTTCTTCATTCGTCAACTTATCCCTCCATGTCACTCCACATGCTCCTCTCAAGTAGCTTATTTCCACTGCTCTCACTCTTGACTTGTTCCCCTCTTCCGAGGTCCATGCCTCGCTTCCATAAGTCAGAGTAGGGATCACAGTACTCTCATGCAGTGACTTTTTAACTTCCATACTCACCTCCCTATTTCTCATCACTGCATACAGTGAACCAACAACCTTCCTTCCCTGCTGTACCCTTTCACGCACTTCATCCCCCAAAGTTCCATCCTTACTCATCACACTACCCAAGTACTTGAATGCACTCACATTCTCCATATCCTCGCCATCCGACCTCACCGTGCATCCTGTGACTTCATTCCTCTCAAACACCCTAACTTCATTCTTGTTTACATTAACTTTCAGATTCCTCTTGCTGCACACTGTCCCAAATTCATTCACCAAACCTTGCAACTCCCATTCATCCTTACTCAAAAATACTGTATCATCAGCAAACAACAACACCGGAATCTTCCAAGTCTCACCCTCATTCATTAGAGCTAGCCCCACATCCACTGCCCTACCTTGCACCTCAATTACAACCTCAACCATGTATATTTCAAACATCCATGGAGACATCACACAACCCTGTTTCATTCCCACACTGAGATCAAAGAACTCACTCAGGTCACCATCCACTCGCACCTTAAGCCTAGCCCCTTCGTACATACTCTTTACAGCACTCAACAATTTCCCCTCCACTCCATATATTCACAATACCTTCCACATACCTTGTCTATCTATTCTGTGATAAGCTTTCTCCAAGTCCAGGAAGGCAGCATACACTTTCTTTCCCTACTTTAGATACTTCTCCACTAAACATCTTATAACAAATATCTGATCTACACACCCTTTTCCCTTCCTAAATCCTCCTTGTTCTTCTCCAACTAACTCCTCTGTTATATGCTTAACCCTATCAATGAGTATTCTACCATTTTTCCAGTTGCACTAAGAAGGCAAATACCCCTATGATTACCATATACTTCTCTCTCCCTTTTTCCGTTGTATAAAGGAAGAATTATACCTGATTTCCAGTCCTCCAGAACCCTTCCCTCTTCCCAAGCCAATCTACGTAACTTCCATATCCACTCCACTACAATCTCACCTCCATACCTCAGCATTTTACCACACACTCCATCAATTCCTGGGGCCTTTCCTATCTTGATCTTCATTCCTTCCACTATTTCCGCCCTACTGATATCTTCCTCCCTCCTCTCATCTCTCCTTCTCCCAGCCATTCCCCAGCCACTTATACTCGCACTGCTCTCACTCTCTACAGTCAACAAATCCTCAAAGTTCTCCTTCCAGCTCCTCAATTTCTCTCTCTTCTCCACCAAGTCTATTATTCCTATCTTTCACTCCCCTACTGTTACCCCTTTCACACTGCCTTACTTTATTTACCTCCTTCCAAAACAATTTCTTACTCTCCCTCCATTTCACACTCAGATCCCTCCCAAACTCTTCATCCATTTTCTTCTTACTCTCCTTCACCAATCTCCTCACCTCCCTTCTCCTGCTCACATATACCTCTCTCTTCTCTCTCTCATCTTCTCCCTTACCTCTACTCTCTAGCCACTCACTATATGCCTTCTTCTTTTGTTCCACAGCTCGTTTCACTTGATCATTCCACCATGCTGTCCCTTCCACACACCTGCATCTGCTATATACTCCACAAACTACCTCACACGCTGCACCTATCACTTCAGTGAATATCTTACATACGTCTTCTACCCCTTCCATCTGCTCTAACTCATACCTTCCCAATCTTTCCTCCACTATGCTTTTATAATTTGCCATTCTCTTACTGTCTTGTAATTTCGCCACTCCTCTCAAAGGAGCTGTTTCCTCCTGTCTTTCCCTTCGTCTTTTCAACCATTTTCTTTGCAGCTTTACATCGGCCATCACTGAGTGATGGTCCGAGATTCCATTCCCCCACCCTCTCTACACTCTTGCATCCACCAATTGTCTTCTCATTCGCTCATCCACAGACACAGTCTATCATTGCCTTTCGTTCAACAAGTTCACCATCCATCCTCCTCATAACTCTCTATGTATACCTGTGGATCGTCTTATGCCGAAAGTAGGTGTTAGCTATTGCTAACCCCTTACCAGCACAGATGTCCGCCAAAGCACTACCATTCCCATCTACTTCAGCTGGCACACCCCACTGAGCATCCACTCCATCCACTCGTACATTCCCGACTTTGCCATTCATATGTCCAATCAAAAACACTCTCTCACTCCTCTCAAACTTGTCCATACATGCTTCTACACTCGCCCAAAACTCATTTTTCACTCTTGCCACTCATTCCTCTGTTGGCGCATACGCTAACACAATTGCCCACGCTTGTATGCCTACTTTCATCCATACCCATACAATCCTTGCACCCACTGTTCCATACTGTCTTATATTCTCCTTCCACTTCTTGCTTATCATCAGACATACTCCCTCTCTTGCCCTCTCATTCTCATTAACTCCTGCACATATTCCTAAACCGTATTCCCATTCTCTCACCATTTCACCTTACCATTTAGTTTCAGTCAATCCACATATATCCACTCTTGTATCCTCAAGCACCTGCACAATCTCTCTCTCTTTCACTTCATCATTCACTCCTCTCACATTCCACGTCCCCACCTTAAGAATGTCCTTTGTCCGTTCCTTAGTCATCAGCGTGTGATCCGTCCTGGTCTGAGGCGCTTTGTTCGCTTGTTTAGTTAGTTCTTTTTACGGGGTGGGGCACTAACCCACCACCAAACCTTTTAGTCGCCTCATACGACCAGCAGGGATACTGGGGGAGTATTCTTGAAACCACCCTACCCCCAGGGGGTAAATAATAATAATAATAATAATAATAATAATAATAATAATAATAATAATAATAATAATGATAATAATAATAATAATAATAATAATAATAATAATAATAACAACAACAATAATAGTAGTAATAATAAAAATAATACTGATAATAATACAATGATAAAAAGTCGAGACGGGCACCCTTGAGACACACACACACACACACACACACACACACACACACACACACACACACACACACACACACACACACACACACACACACACACATACACACACACATTTCCACTCCACAAATCTGTAACTCGTCTCTGAGCCAACATAACTTCACCACTGTTCCCGGGACGCCCTCCACCGACACAGAGGAACCGCAGACCCCACACCAAATACAAACAGTTTAGTCTTAACATCTAACAAAACTTTTTCGTGTATCTCAGCCAATAAGTTAACAGGAAAGAAGGAAAGAGGAGGGGAGAGGCAAAATGAAGGGGGTATTTGAAGTCTATTGTCTTCCTGTCAACCTATCTGTCTAACTATTTGTCTGACTGTTGGTCAGTGTTTCTGTTTATCTATGTATTATCTATCTCTCTGTCTATCTGTTTGTCTATTTTTCTGTCTCACTATATTTTTCTCGCCCGGACGGAGCCCAGCGAGGTATTATTTTTGGTCGTTTCTTTGTTTGCAACATTGCGAAAAAACGGCTGAGTGAAATTACATGTAACTTTCAGGATATATGGACAGTGGTCCCAAAAGAAATTATTAAATTTTGGAGGCAATCGAGTGACCCCGAAAAGTCAAAATCAAGGTCACGGGTTTTCAGAGGACTATAACTTAATACTGGATGAAGACAGAGATGTTTATCATTATTATAAAGGAGCTCCCATATGGGCTTTCATTCGGCACCAAGACCTTTGACCTTGAGTGACCTTGAAATGTCAATCTCAAGGTCACTGATAATCAGGGGGCTATAACTCGAAACTGGGTGCAGATATTTACTATTATCAAGATATAGGGAGTTTCATATGGGCTTTCATTTGGCACCATGACCTTTGACTTTGATTTACAATGAAAGGTCAAATGCAAGAGCACAGTTTATCACAGGGTTATAATTTGAAAACGGTTTAGAATAGAATAACTGCTTTCGGGCGAGGTTTGTTGTGCCCGTCACCACTTGTTATTTATTTATCTGTTTGTCTATCTATATATTTTATTATCTATCAATAGCCAGACGCCTTAATCCCGTATGGGTTACCCACACAATAATTACCATGTCATCCTGCTCCCTGCCATGTGGCAGCCCCTCCTCCAACTCACACCCCCTGTATCATGTATCTCTGCATTCCATCCCTCGATCTCCCCTCCCACTCCCTTCCCTCCATCTACATCTCACTCTCCTAGTCAGGTTCTCAGTCCCCATCCTCTCCACGTGGCCAAACCATCTCAAAGTATTTCTCTTAAAGATTTCAATTATATTCGAAGTGTTCCAGAAATAAATATAAGAAATTAAAAGTATGATAATTGCAATATACTCTCTCGTAATAAAAAAAAATATAATAGCAATAACCCATCAAGAAGAAGAGAGGAAAGAGGAGAGGAGAGAGGAGAGAGGAGTGGAGAGAAGTGAGGAGAGGGAAGGAAAGAAAAGGACAGAGAGGAGAAGGAAAAAAACTCCGGGACCAATCTGTTATAATGGGAGTTCTCCTGCAGCCCACTGGGTTCACATCTGAATGAGCCTTCGATAGCAACAACAACAACAACAATAACAGCAGTAGCAATAACAACAGAAACAGAAACAACAACAGTACAACAACAACAGCAACAACAACAACAACACAGCAACAACAACAACTTCAGCAATAACAAAAACAGCAGCAACAGCAGTAACAATAAAAACACCAACAACAGCAACAGCAAGAAGAAGAAGAAGATGAACTACAACAACAACAACAGCAACAACATCATCATTACCACCATCACCACCCCCACCAGCAACAACAACAACATCATCATTACCACCATCACCACCCCCACCAGCAACAACAACAACAACAACAGCAACAACAACAACATCAATACCACCATCACCACCCTCACCAGCAACATCAACAACAACAGCAACAACAACATCATCATTACCACCATCACCACCCTCACCAGCAACATCAACAACAACAGCAACAACATCATCATTACCACCATCACCACCCTCACCAGCAACAACAACAACATCAACAACAGCAAAAACAACAAGGGCATCAACATCAGCAACAGCAACAGCAGCAACGACAGCAAGAACAACAGTATTACCAACAACAGTAACAACGACAACACCACGAACAACAACAACATAACCCAAAGTAACAGCAGCAACAACAACAACAGCAACAACATAACCAACAACAGCAACCAGAACAAAAGCAACAACAGTCAAAACAACAACAACAGCAACACCAATAACAGAGCCACCACCACCACCCCCACCACCACCACCACCACCAACAGCAACAGCAGCAACAACACCACCACCAACACAGCCATCACCACCACAAACAAGAGCAACAACAACAACAACACAGCCATCACCACCACAAACAAGAGCAACAACACCACCAACACAGCCATCACCACCACCACCACCACCACCAACAGCAACAGCAGCAACAACAACAACACCAACACAGCCATCACCACCACAAACAAGAGCAACAACAACACCACCAACACAGCCATCACCACCACAAACAAGAGCAACAACAACACCACCAACACAGCCATCACCACCACAAACAAGAGCAACAACAACACCACCAACACAGCCATCACCACCACAAACAAGAGCAACAACAACACCACCAACACAGCCATCACCACCACAAACAAGAGCAACAACACCAACAACACAGCCATCACCACCACAAACAAGAGCAACAACAACAACCCCAACACAGCCATCACCACCACGAACAAGAGCAACAACAACAACAACAACACAGCCATCACCACCACAAACAAGAGCAACAACACCACCAACACAGCCATCACCACCACAAACAAGAGCAACAACAACAACAACAACACAGCCATCACCACCACAAACAAGAGCAACAACACCACCAACACAGCCATCACCACCACAAACAATAGCAACAACAATACCAACACAGCCATCACCACCACAAACAAGAGCTACAACAACACCAACACAGCCATCACCACCACAAACAAGAGCAACAACAACAACAACAACAACACCAACACAGCCATCACCACCACAAACAAGAGCAACAACAACAACAACACAGCCATCACCACCACAAACAAGAGCAACAACACCACCAACACAGCCATCACCACCACAAACAAGAGCAACAACACCACCAACACAGCCATCACCACCACAAACAAGAGCAACAACACCACCACCAACACAGCCATCACCACCACAAACAAGAGCAACAACACCACCAACACAGCCATCACCACCACAAACAAGAGCAACAACACCACCAACACAGCCATCACCACCACCACCACCACCACCAACAGCAGCAGCAGCAACAACAACACCACCAACACAGCCATCACCACCACAAATAAGAGCAACAACAACAACAACAACAACACCAACACAGCCATCACCACCACAAACAAGAGCAACAACACCACCAACACAGCCATCACCACCACAAACAAGAGCAACAACAACAACAACACAGCCATCACCACCACAAACAAGAGCAACAACACCACCACCAACACAGCCATCACCACCACAAACAAGAGCAACAACAACAACAACACAGCCATCACCACCACAAACAAGAGCAACAACACCACCACCAACACAGCCATCACCACCACAAACAAGAGCAACAACACCACCAACACAGCCATCACCACCACAAACAAGAGCAACAACAACAACAGCAAGTATAGCAACACCACCAGGAACAAGAACAACAATAAAAAAAACAACAACAAAAGCAACAACAACAGGAATAACAAAGAAAGCAGCAACGACAGCAACAACAACGACAACAGCAACACCACCAACAAAAAAAACAACAGCAACACCACCAACAAAAACAACAGCAATACCACCAACAAAAACAACAGCAACACCACCAACAAAAACAACAGCAATACCACCAACAAAAACAACAGCAACACCACCAACAAACACAACAGCAACACCAGCACAATCACCACCACCAACAATAACAACAACAATAACAATAACAACAAAAACAACCATAACAACAAGACAAACAACAACAACGATAACAACAACACAAACAAGAACAACAATAACAACACAAACAACAACAATAACAACACAAACAACAATAACAACACAAACAACAATAACAACACAAACAACAACAATAACAACACAAACAACAATAACAACACAAACAACAACAATAACAACACAAACAACAAAAACAACACTAACAACAACACAAACAACAACAGCGTGGCATGCAGGCTAATCACGGCCAACGCTCACAAGTGTCTCGTTTATACCCCTCGATATTGGGGACGTTGAAGTGTTTTTGCGTCTCTTAAGATTTCAAGCATGAAATGTTCTTTTTTTTTTTTTTTTTGCTACTTTACGATTATTTTATCCAAGTTATGGAAAAACTTTTGGATCTAGAGAGTCTATTGTTCCAATGGACACGGGTTCGAATCCCGGCTGGGGTAGGGAACAATTAAAAGCATTTGAATTTCGTTAAGGTATGCTTTACTGGTCTACCAAAGACCCATCGACATGTCGTAAAAACACCCCCACTAATACCAATACAGTAGTCCTGAATGAGACAGCCATAGTGTGTATGCAATATTGACCATGGGTGTTTGTGCCGAAGTGGTGACATGTGGTGTATACGGGTAGATAAACAAAAACAATGTAAACAGCAAAGGAGTGCATATAAAACGATGTAAACAACACAGAGCAGTAGATATAAACCGATGTAACAACACAGTGTAGTAGATACAGAAGGTATAAACAGCACAGAGTAGGTATAAAAGCAATGTAGACAACTCAAAGGAGTAGATATAAAACGAAGTAAACAGCTGAGAGGAGATTGTATAGATGCAGTATGTAAATTAAATAGTTTTGAAAGCGAACGTACCAGGCTTCTAATGCTAGTTAGAATAGGATTTTGTTTTCTTTTTCTTTTCTAAGCTGACTGTATCTTTACAGTACACCCAATCCTAAACTATTTATTCTACACTTGACATCTCACTCACGTAATGGCCGCCCACGCTGTCCTTCGCTTGTTTGATCCGATTTTTAAAAATAAATTATCCTAAATACATATGAATAAACTGTACCTACTCTAACTAGGCCTAAAATTATCTCTATTTTCAGTACTTAGAGGAAGCAAAGACAATCATTACAGAATAGTGCTAGTTACGAAGCAGTGCAACGGGAAGGATGTAGGTAGCCTACAAGGATTCAATCAATAACTACCTGTACACAAAAGAAGCTTAAAATGGATAAAAATCTGGCCCAAGCTAAGGTAAAAGGACTATAGTATATTGCTTGGCTCGAAGAAAATGGACTTGGCTCCATTGGCTGCATCACAGAAAACAAACTGTTGAGGGATAAAGTCAGTACTTTCACAAATAAAACCGTTTTCGGAACTTTCAAACAAGAAAACACTTATGCAAAATCTGGAACCCCAGGAAATGTTCGTGCAAGGTTTCTTCAAAATTCGTCCACGCCTGCAGGAGGAGAAGCTGGACAAACCCTTATACAGACAGACGACGATAGATTATTGCATAGATTATCTTCCCGTTAGATACTTTGTGTCGAAATTTACATGACATAAACAGCATCAAAGAGAATGCAAAAGTGTTATAAGCAAAAGCAGTAACAAAGAAGTGTCCTTTGTCATTGTTAAGAAGCCCTTTGCTCTACACCATTGTCTGAAGTCGCTGCTACTGTGAGTCATCTAAGAGTTAAGGGTTTCTGACGTGAGTCATCTCCACTGTAAAGGAATTCTGGTGAGAGTCATCTCCGGGTTTCTGGGCTTCTGGTGTGAGTCATCTTAAGGCTTAAGGACTTCTCGGGGCTTAATGGCTTCTAGTGTGAGTTATCTTTGGGCTTAAAGGCTTCTGATGTGAGTCATCTCCAGGCCTAAAGATTTCTGGTGTGAGCCAGCTCCTGGCTCAAACATTGGAGGGCTTCCTTGGTACTGTGATAGCAACTTCAGTATTACTATGTGAGTGGGATGTTTGTATGCCTGTATGCGGAAGAGACCACCACCATCAATATGCCTCTGTGCTGAGCCTTCACCATATTCCACCTTGCTTTCTACCTTACCACTAGAAATTTAAGCTACATCCAGTGAACTAGTTAAAAATTAATGCGAGGCAGTTTCTTCCAGGAAGAAACTGCCTCTTATTTAGGACACCAGTCTGCAGCCATCTGGAGGAGAGGGAGACAGAGGAAGAGAAAGGTGGATGGAGTAGATAGACATTATGATATAGCTAGGCGACCTGAAGGAAAGGTAGCCAAATAGTAGAACACAGGGAGACATGGAGGCAATTTGTAAGTGCCTCTCCTTATGGATTAAGGAGCCTGACTATAAACAGATGGTCAGGTAGACTTTGATATCACACTTATTTTTGTAAATATATATCCAGACTATATTCTTCAGCTAAGAAGACTGAGCTTTCTTCTCTAGCAGCGAATTCCCATGAGATAAATAAAATTGGCTGCTATAAGTGTATTAGGACTCCATATTATAATTACAAATCATAATAGATAGATAGATAAATAGATAGATAGAGAGACAGATAGAAGCAGGGAGTCAGATGATGAGAAGGTATTGTGTCTGCGAGAATCGAGCAATGCTAAACATGCTTACACACTCTTAACTCAAGGAATGCTTCATAGGCACATGACAGCGCCTAGTGACCATACACACACACATACACACATACTCACACACAGGCTTCTAGAACTTTCCACTCACAAGGAACACACGTGATACAACCCCTGCTACACCAGAATTTAGGAAAGAGAGCTCAGGAGGAGGTTAGCCACAGAACAGGCAGGTCGAGAAGGAGAGAGGCCTTACAAGAGACAGGTCATAGGGAGAAGGGTTTGGTAACTTGAGAGAGAGACAGAGAGAGCGAGACAGAGAGATAGCTAGCGGGACTGGACTTTATACTTCACTCTGTGTGAGAGACTTGTTAATATTTCCAAGACAAATAAAAATAGTCCCATACTATTCTTTACCTCTCCTGTCACTACATGACAAATGGGAAAGAAGATTATCTACTACAAGCTACTCCAGTATAATAACCGCTCGTCCACAAGTCTAATATATATATAACTCAACTACAAGTAACCACAAAGGAACCACAAAGTCTTTTATGACATTTGGTGGCAGCGAATCTACGGACATCGTCTCCGAATTAAAAGCAAATTTCTACAAAAGCAGGCAAGACTCTACAGGATTAGCTTCAGTTCTACAGTGAATCCCTACAAAATACAGCCTACAATGCAAATAGTCTACAAGTCTACAAAACAACTCTATAATCTTCACGAAACTTCAAGCAGCAACAAGAAGAATATAAAACAAAGCAAGTAAAGAAGAGGAAAGACCAAAGCAACAAGCACACGAACCCCCACCACTCTCTCCCGCCTACGCTGACACAGAGGTCAAGACGACGAAGCAGACACCAAGTCCATATTCACAACTCATCTTACTCACCCGTCTTCACTCAAGTTACTCATCGCTACTCAGCATTCACCACAGCTACCAGTGTGGGAAGCCGACGTCACCATGTGCTGAGACGACAACACGTTAATCAACCCGCGAAGGACAATGCTATCACCACGCGCAACACCACTCACACCATTTCCACCACGGTAAAAATTAGTGAGTTACATAGTTACTTCATTTATACAATACACAGTGATAGACAATAAGCTTCTGCACAAACATATAAAACGTGCTGTACAGTTACAGCTTAAATACACATACTTATAATCACCAACAATAAGTATTCTACACTGTATATATTCATTCATTTATTATAACATTTATTTACTACCAACGAGTGTTACCATTTATACCTACATAAAATACGTGTTTCCTACATACAACTATATATTATTACATCTACAAAGTAATAAAGAAAATATACCATCACAATTACTCAGTGAGCGATTAAAAGAACTGTATTTAACATTTATTAATTAAAGCTACCTAGTGGAAACAGATAAATTAAGTTACAAGGAAAACCAGAAAAAAAAAAAATGGCCAACACAAATGACGTTAGCAAGAGTGAACATCTTCAACACAATCGTGAAGACAATGATTTCCACACAGTGCTGACACACATATTACCCACGATAGGTACAAGTGAACAAGTCAGTGTATATAGTTAATACTGTATATAGTATATATATATATATATTTTATATAAAATAACAAAATATGGGACTATATAATATCATTTTCAATAATATCTGTGCAATATAAACTAAACTATAAAAAAGTATCCCAAGGAAATTAGCCAGTAATTATGCAACCATGAACAACATACAAAAAGCGTACACAAGCGAAGAAAAACAAACTATAGAAAATCAATACGTACAAAAAAGAAAAAAAAGAAAGAAAGAAAGAAAGAAAAAGTAAGAAAGAAAAAAGAGAAATAGAGTAAGATCACATAAACAAATGAGAATAAGTGTAAGTGTTACTACATATGTCAAAATACCACATAAACTACAAACAAAAAAGCAAATTGTTGTCTCCACAAGCAAGTGGCATGACACATCATCACTATCATCGACCGCAGCATATGTTAGGACTGCAATTATTACAATTATGTAACGACAAACGATTGCATTATGTTACACTTGATACAATTATGTAACTACAAACGATATGTAATAATTATGTAACGACAAACGATTGCATTAAGTTACACTTGCTACAATTATGTAACTACAAACAATATGTACCATTTATGTAACAGTTACATTAACAAGATGTAACTTTTATGTAACTCTAACTACAATTATTTAACTACAAACGATATGTAACAATTATGTAACGACAAACTATTGCATTATGTTACACTTTGCCAATTATGTAACAGTTGCATTAACAAGATGCAACTTTTAGTAACTTTAACTACAATTATGTAACTACAAACGATATGTAACAATTATGTAACGACAAACGATTGCATTATGTTACACTTTGCCAATTAACAGTTGCATTCACAAGATGTAACTTTTATGTAACTTTAACTACAATTATATGGCCAAGACACTTATGTAATAGTTGCATTAACAAAATATAACTACAGTTCTAAGGCCAACACAATTATGCATTTCACTACAATAACCCAAGTACATACTGTATAACAGTTAAATAATTTACTTTTAATGCATTTATTCAAATATGTATACAACTTGTTTAAAATGTAATATTACTAAATAATCACTATTTACTATAAATATTATATGCATACAATATTCATACAATTATGTTACTTTTACAATATTATGTATTTCACTTAATTAGCTTATAAGTTCATTATAATGTGTATATAATATGTATTAATATATTATGACTATTAACTGTCAATGATAGTTGCTGTCGGAGGTCCTTCAGCTGCGTGTACCGAGCAATGTATTAGGACTCCATATTATAATTACGAATCATAATAGATAGATAGATAAATAGATAGATGGAGAGACAGATAGAAGCAGGGAGTCAGATGATGAGAAGGTATTGTGTCTGCGAGAATCGAGCAATGCTAAACATGCTTACACACTCTTAACTCAAGGAATGCTTCATAGGCACACGACAGCGCCTAGTGACCATACACACACACATACACACATACTCACACACAGACTTCTAGAACTTTCCACTCACAAGGAACACACGTGATACAACCCCTGCTACACCAGAATTTAGGAAAGAGAGCTCAGAAGGAGGTTAGCCACAGAACAGGCAGGTCGAGAAGGAGAGAGGCCTTACAAGAGACAGGTCGCAGGGAGAAGGGTTTGGTAACTTGAGAGAGAGACAGAGAGAGCGAGACAGAGAGATAGCTAGCGGGACTGGACTCTATACTTCGCTCTGTGTGAGAGATTTGTTAATATTTCCAAGACAATTAAAAATAGTCCCATACTATTCTTTACCTCTCCTGTCACTACATGACAAATGGGAAAGAAGATTATCTACTACAAGCTACTCCAGTATAATAACCGCTCGTCCAAAAGTCTAATATATATATAACTCAACTACAAGTAACCACAAAGGAACCACAAAGTCTTTTATGACATAAGTAAGAATGCTGAAATAATATATATATATATATATATATATATATATATATATATATATATATATATATATATATATATATATATATATATGTATATATATATATATATATATATATATATATATATATATATATATATATATATATATATATATATATACATATATATATATATATATATATATATATATATATATATATATATATATATATATATATATATCTATTTATATATCTATATATATGTGTGTGTGTGTGTGTGTGTGTGTGTGTGTGTTTGTGTGTGTGTATACTATGTTTAGAAAGTATCCGACCTTAGGTTCTAAAAAAATGAATAGTTAACATATTGAACTTGGACACTACTGTATAGTCGCGGCACGACTCTGAGGTTGTCATTATCGTACGCTGGCATCCTACCTTTCAAACGTGCATCCTATTTCATATCATATTATACAAGAATCATATTATTATTATGCGCGAATATATTATACACGAATATTAACATACATGAACAAATACACAAATCACATGCATCTTATACACGAAATCAGATGCACTTTTGAATGGTAGGTTGCCAGGGCACGATAATAACAACCTCAGATTCTCGCACGGCCACTATAATCTCTCTCAAAGTAGACGCTTTCTGACTTGACCCACACAGCCCGGCGTTCTTTCCACTGCCTGAAACATTTTCCAAAGCCAGTTTTCTATATCTCCTGCTGGGGTTTCGTTCCATTCGGGATGATCTCTTTTCTTGGATGAATGATCAAGACATGTTGGAGTGTGTAAATGGCGATCCAGACTTTCTGAAGACTGTCATCACTGGAGATAAGACTTGGGTGTACGAGTACAACCTAGAGACCAAAGCACAGTCGTCCCACTGGAGGCATACTGGGTTGCCTCGGCTAAAAACAAACAAGCATGATAGGTCGACAACAAGGTGAAGTGCACTCACATGTTGCATTTTTTTTCTACTAACGTGGTGTTGAGCATCACGAATACGCACCAGAAGGTCAGACTGTAAACCGACATTACGACTTTGACGTTGTCTGTTATTTTTGTGATGCAGTTCGGCGAAAGAGACAAGACCATTTGAAGATGACAAATTGGAAGCTGCACCATGACAACGTCCCTGTCCATTCTTCCCAGTTTTTGGCCATGCACAAAATTCCGCAGGTCCCGCAGGATCCCTACCCACCAGACATGGCACCGTGCTACTTTTGGTTATTCCCCCAGCTCAAAACTCCGGTGATGGGTTCCTGTTTTGAGATGAGAGAAGAAATCACTACGAATGCGACGAAGCACCTGCAGGAGATATCGAAAACCGGCTTTGAAAAATGTTTCATCATCATCATCATCATCAGCAGCAGCAGCAGCCGTTGAGGTCCACTGCAGGACTGGCCTATCCCTACCAAAGCAGGGACGAATCCGCCAATGTATCTCTACCCAGTGGCTTAGACTGTCTGGTAGAGACTGTATGTAGGATGAGAAGTGCTTGCGAGTGTGATTGTAGTGCTGTAGTGGCTTTGGATGTGTGTGTAGTGAACCAAGTGTAATCGGCCGGCCTTAAGCCGATTGGGTGTAAGCATACTAGTATGCGACACTGGTTGAACCACAGCACCCCTTGTGTCTGCCAAAGTAGGAAGTTGCTTGGTGAACGCTTCCCAAAGTTTTTACATCTCTGGCGGGAGGCGAACCCGAGCTCACCGGCGTGCAAAACGCACACATATAGATCGATAGACAGATGGATAGACACCTCTCTCTCTCTCTCTCTCTCTCTCTCTCTCTCTCTATATATATATATATATATATATATATATATATATATATATATATATATATATATATTTGTGGTAGGTGGGGCGCTCACCATCCACTCACTCGATGTAGTGCTGCTGTCGGGTGTCTGCCCTTTCCTCTCCTCCATCCTTCTTTCCTTCCATCTTCTTCTGTCTTCTTTCCTTCATTCTTTCCTTGTCCTTCTGCTTACAGTTAACTTTACACTCCCTCTTGTCTTTCTTTCCCTCATTCTTTCCTCTTCCTTCTGCCTGTGGGTGACTCTACACTGAGTGACAAGCCAAATGGTTTCCTGTACACCAGGAAAACATTTACTACGCTGGGTTGTAACCATATAACCAAATTTTGGCACCTGGTGGTTTAATGGGTATTTATTGCGCTCCAATCGGATTGAGCGGGTGAAGGTTTATGTCCAAGGGGTGGTTGGGGTTGATTGCTCATGTAATGCCACTCAGGGATGAGTGAGGCTGGTCACAGCTTAAATGTCAGGACCAACTGCTTAGCCTCGGGCTCCTACGCTCCTCATGAGGCCATGTAGGATTGGATGATGGATGAATGGATGGATATATATATATATATATATATATATATATATATATATATATACATATCTATATCTATATCTATCTATCTATCTATCTATCTATCTATATATATATATACATCTATATATATCAATATCTATCTATCTATCTATCTATATATATATACATCTATATATATCAATATCTATCTATCTATCTATATATATATATCTATATATCTGTATCTATATCTATATCTATCTATCTATCTATCTATCGATAGATAGATATAGATAGATATATAGATAGATAGATAGATAGACAGACTGATAAATACACATATAAAGCTCAAGGAGATTAAGACACAGCAGCAACAACAAGCATTTGACGGCTCTGGAGAATATTGCATAAATGGAAATGATCATTTTTTTTTTTTTTATTTAACTGAGTGTAGGGCCTTTGCATCGGCTACATCCTGGTCTCTTTAAGTGTAAATTTCATACTTGTCCATCTTGAATACTTACCTGTAACATGATATTAACATTAGAATATTATGCTAATCACGGAGAAGTGCTATGAAAAGGATGAAAAACAGTAGGGCTGTCTTACTTTCCAACTGAGCTTCCGGAAATAGGCTGCAAAAAGACGAAAATCACTGCCTATACTGTTTTTAGTGTAACTTGCTGAGGTTTTCATTTTCCAGTTTGTATCACATGGCTCAGTGCCAGAAAAAGACAATACTACAGCTCTCCATCCTTACCACAGCACTTCTTCTTGACTAGCATAATATTTTAGTCAGTCTGTTATTACAAACCAGCTTTCAAGATGGAATTTTGAAAATTTTAACCCAAGTTGGAATAAAAAGGTCATAGTTATAAAGAATGAATTATACATACGAAGGAAATGACTTAACTTAGCTTTTGTGATGCCGTCATAAAAATCGTTTGTAAGCCCTTCAAGCCAATCATTCGGTGGTGTCTTACTTTTTTTTTTTTTTTTTTTTTTTTTTTTACGTGTCAGACTCCGGGCAAAGGCTCTGGGCCTATTTCTTGGGGGCAGTCACCTATCCCAAGGCCCAGTAGTCCTCCTACACCTCCACATGTCACCACTTCGGCGCTAACACCCACCGTCCATATTGAATACATGCTAGGGCTGTCTCATACAGGACTGGTGTATTGGTATTAGCGGGGGTATTTTTACGACATGTCGGCGGGTCATCTGGTAGATCAGGAAAGTCTGCCTTTTTTAGGAAATTCAAATCCTTAAACTGTTCCCTGCCCCAGCCGGGATTCGATCCTGGGTCCATTAGAACTGCAGGCCGCCTCTCTACCGATTCAGCCACCGCCTCCCCCATGCTGCTTCCAAATGATTTTATTCAGCTTCGAAAGCAACTCTCGTATCAAATGCACAAAGAAAGCCATGTCTAACAATGCCAATCTGAAAAATCTATCCTAATCTGGGATGGACTATTCAAAGGTATTTATGATGGGTTCCCTGTCATATCTCAGTTTCTGCAGGATGGTCAGCAACATTAGAATCTCTCCCTCTGCTGTGTTTAAAAACAATTCCTGGTCACGAGAGGATAATTCACAGCTGTTATCAGCTTCGGATGGAAGGACAGAGAACGGAAACAGTAGAAACCTTTCATGTCTTCAGTTCTTCCTGCAAAATAAAAAGAAAATAATAAATCACAGTTACGACAGAGACTTGATCGTACGTTCGAGTATCGCATCCCTGGATAGAATCGCCTGGAGGTAACAAGAAGACATGAATAATATACGCGGTGGGGTTCAAGAAGGGAAGCTTTGTATCACATTCGATGCATAGGAGGCTTCTCACAGGTGAATGAACTCAAATTTTTTCCAACTTTTCACTTTTTCCAGTTTTATTATGCTGGTGTGTAATTCTTTCTTTTTTTTTTTACTTCGATTATCGCCTTTGCTATTATTGTGATAGTTATTTTACCTCAACTTGGCCACGATTTTCATTCTTTTGCAGCGCATTTCACATTGTTTAATGGATAACACCTGTTTGTGAATAGAAGTACGTTCTGGTTTTAATCTGTTGTCATAAAGCATGAGAGAGAGAGAGAGAGAGAGAGAGAGAGAGAGAGAATGGTTGTTCGTTTTTTCTATACTATTTTCCCATTTATTTACTGTCTCATTCGTGCCATCTTTGTGTCATTTGTAGTTTGTCATATTGTACTGTGGCATTTGTACTGTTATATTGTACTGTCATATGTGCTGTGTCATATTATTGTTGAATATTGTGCAGCTATATTCGTACTGTATCGTATGTACTGTCTCATATTACTCTCATGTTGTATTTGTCATATATACTGTGTCATGCATACATTGTCCTTTGTCAAAATGTATTATGGGACCGCGTCATATTTGTACTGTGTATTGTGTAATATTTCTGTGTCATATTGTAGTGTCATATTATACTGTGCCAAACTGTACTATGCCATATTGTACTGTGCCATATTGTACTGTGCCATATTGTACTGTGCCATATTGTACTGTGTCATATTGTACTGCGTCATATTGTACTGTCATATTGTACTGTGTCATATTGTACTGTGTCATATTGTACTGTGTCATATTGTACTGTGTCATATTGTACTGTGTCATATTGTACTGTCATATTGTACTGTGTCATATTGTACTGTCATATCGTACTGTGTCATATCATACTGTGTCACACTGTACTGTCATATTATACTTTGTCACACTGTATATTATACTGTCATATACTAGAATGTATTGAGTCATATTTACTCTCATATGGTAGTGTCATATATGGTGTCATTTCTATCTGTGACACTGCAACCCTCACATCGTCAGGACAGCTCTAATCGCCTTAGCGACTCTTTTTAGTTGAGAGTGAGTCACAGGGAACCAAAATATTAAGTGCGTCTCTTTTGCCGTGAAATATTGATGTGCATAATTACTGTGCAGTTTTTACCCTGCAGTTACCTCCACCAATTTACTGCTGACTCAGGTGGTAGTTGGTGGTGACCATCATCCACTCATTTGATGTGGTGCAACCTTCTTTTGCCTTCCCCTATCTAATTTTTTGTGTCTCTCCTCCCTTCTTCCTACTTCTCCCTTTCCTTCCTCTTACGGTGTATTACTACTCTTTCCACTTCAGGTGGCTCCAAATTGAGTGACAAGCCTAATGGTTTCCAGCAGTTAACAACGCTGGGTGGTAACCATATAACGAAATTACTTGGTTAAGTGGAGTCTTCTTTCGTGTCCCTGTAACTGGGTGTACAGACAAACGCGGCGTCCATCCAGAAACAAAACTTCCTTAGAATTCTCCGCGCATCGCTATGGCGAGGCTCTGTCACCTGCAAGGGAACACATCGGTTCACTGCACAGGACAACCCAGTTGGGGTTGATCAACAACAACAACCCAAAAATCACGTACACTTTAAATCTGATGGGAATCGTGCTACATCAACTCCCTATCTTCCTAAATAAAACTTCACCTGTTCTAAAGCTTTTCGTTTCTTCACCTTGTCAAAAGTTTCTCTAAGATGAATATCATGGACGGGACGTGCCAACTATTGCATTATATTCCATCTGACGCCAGACACAACGATAAAACTAAGAGTGACCTTTTTTTTTTCAATATACGCGACTTCGGGCATATGCTCAGCAACCTGTTCCCTGAGGCCCAGCAGTCTTCCAACAACAGCAAAAACAACAAAAACAGCAACAACAACAGGAACAACAATAATAACACCACCAATCACAACAACATCAAGAACAGCAAACAAGAATTAAAACAATAACAGCAACAACAGCAACAGGAACAGCATCAACAACAATAACAGCAACAACAGCAACAGGAACAGCATCAACAACAACAACAGCAACATGAAAAAATCAGAAACAATAAAATCACAAAAACAACAACAGCAAAACCAACAGAAGCAACAACAACAGCAGCAGCAACATCAACAACTGCAACAACAACAACATCACCACCACCACCACCACCACAAATAATAACAATAACAACAACATCACCACCACCACCACCACAAATAATAACAATAACAACAACATCACCACCACCACCACCACCACCACAAATAATAACAATAACAACATCATCACCACCACCACCACCACAAATAATAACAATAACAACATCATCACCACCACCACCACCACCACCACCACAAATAATAACAATAACAACATCATCACCACCACCACCACCACAAATAATAACAATAACAACATCATCACCACCACCACCACCACCACCACCACCACCACCACAAATAATAACAATAACAACATCATCACCACCACCACCACCACCACCACCACCACCACAAATAATAACAATAACAACAACATCACCACCACCACCACCACCACAAATAATAACAATAACAACATCAGCAGCAATAACACCACCACCACCAACAACAAGAACATCATCAACAACAACAATACCAACACTAGAAACAACAATGACAACAATAATGAAAAACAACAGCATCAGCAACAACTACAACAGAAACAACAGCAAAAACAACAACAACAACAACAGCCAAAGCAACAGCAGCAACAGCAAAACCTACAAAAGCAATAAAAACAGCATCAGCAACAATAGCAACTAATACAACAACAACAACAACAACAACATCAGCATCACGAAAACCGACAGCAAAAACAAAATAGGAACAACAACAACACCTACATCAATAATATCAGCAATAACAGAACATCAACAACAGCAGCAGCAACAACAACAACAGCCACAACAACAATAGCAAAACCAAGAACAACAACAACAGCAAGATCATGTAGAGCAAAAATACCAAGAACAATAACACTAACAATAAGAACACGACAACAGCAACAACAACAAGAACAACAGCACGAGCAACAACAACAACAAGAACAACAGCACGAGCAACAACAACAACAACAGCAATCACACCAAGAACAAGACCAGCGAACACAACAGGAACAACAACAAAAGCAACAACAAGAACAAGAACAAGAACAAGAACAGCAACACCACCACAACCACTACCACCACCACAGTAGCAACAAAAACAAGAGCAACAAAACAAGAGCAATAACAACGGTAACAACAACACTAACACCAACACCACTACCATCACCATCACCACAAACAACAAGAGAACAACAACAAAAACATCAGCAGCAGCAGCGGCAGCAGTAACAACAAGAGTATCACCAGCAGCATCAAAAACAGCAACAACTAGAGGCCCCTCAAGGGGGTAATCACACTAATCGGGAGCCGATACATATCTAGGGCTGTTCGGAATATAACCCTTACCTTGATCTGTACTTTTATCATTTTCGAACTTGTCCGAGATTTTCATCCCTACTATACAAGTGTAAAATTTCGTGATGATATCTTGACTAGAGCAAAGTTATCGTGATAACAGACACAGACAGACAGATAACGTAAAAAAACAGTACCAGCTTGGCTATCGCGGCTAGAAACAACAGCAACACCAAAACGACCACCACCACCACGAACAATAACAGCAACGATGAACACCACCACCACCACCACCACGAACAATAACAGCAACGATGAACACCACCACCACCATCAACACCAACACCACCACCAACAACAGCAACACCATCACCAACGGCAACACCACGACCACCACCATCAACACCAACACCACCACCAACAACAGCAACACCATCACCAACAGCAACACCACCACCACCACCATCAACACCAACACCACCACCAACAACAGCAACACCATCACCAACGGCAACACCACCACCACCACCATCAACACCAACACCACCACCAACAACAGCAACACTATCACCAACAGCAACATCACCACCACCACAAACTACAGCCTGACATACATGATAATCTCGCCCAACGCTCACAAGTGTCTCAGTAATGACTCTCGGTATTAAGGAAATTTAAGTAATTTTGCATCTCTATGAGTATTTTGATAATTTAGCCACAAGATTTTTTTTTTTCACTTCTTATTTTTTGTTTGTAACTTCGTGATGATATTGTTTAGCTAAGGAGAAACTTTTGCAACTGGAGATCTGAGATGTGGCCGAGTCGGCAGAGAGGTTGTCTACTGTTCAAGTGGACGAGGGTTCAAATCTCGGCTAAGGCAGGGAACAATTAAAATTTCGCTAAGGTATACTTTATCGATCTACCAAAGACCCGCCGGAATGTGCTAATAACACCCCCACTAATACCAATACACCGTCCGGTATGAGAAAACCCTAGCAGGTATTCAGCATCGATGATGGGTGTTTCTGCCGAAGTGGTGACATGTGTAGATGTATGTGGGTAGAGAAAAAATGACGTATATAACAAAGGAGTAGATATAAAACTATCTAACACAGTGGAGTAGATATAAACCTGTGTAAACAACACAGTGTAGTAGATATAAAGGGATGTAAACACCAAAAAGGAGTAGATATTAAAGGGTGTAAACAGCACAGGGTAGGTATAAAAACAATGTAAATAACTCAAAGGAGCCTGTATAAATGTAATATGTATAATAAATCGCTTAGAAGGAGGACTTATGAAGCCTCCAATGCAACTTATAATAGGACCTAAATTGTGATGTTTTCCGCATTATCTGTATTTTTATATTACACCTATTTGTAAGCGATTTATTCTGCACTTGGCATTTCTCTTATATAATGGCAGCCTTACCCTCGTTTAATCCATAACTGTTTTTTTTTTATTATTATTATTAAACTAAATATATGTAAATAAACTATGCCTACTCTAACAAATCCTAAACTGTCATCTCTTCATCTTCAATACGGAGAGGAAGCAACCGACACCCACTACAGTATGGTATTACTCACGAAGCTGTGTTGTGGAAAGGATGTATGTACGAGTATTCTGCCATTGAACTACAGGAAATAAGCTGAAAAAGGACACAAATCTAAGCCACGATATGGTAAAAGGACTATAGTATATAGTACGGCTCGAAAAAAAACAAAAAATGGTCCTGGCCTCATTGGCTCCATTGTAGAAAACATACTAATGAAAAGTAAATCTGATACTTTTACAATTAAAACACTTTCTGGAACTTAAAAACAAAATGCTTATATAAAACCTGGGGCCCTAGGGAGTGTTCCTGCAAGGTTTCATCAAATTGGTCCATGCCTGTAGGAGGAGTAGCTGGACAAATCCTCAGACAGACAACGATACATTGTAGCTAATATCTTCCTGTAAGGTAGTTTAATGTAAGTTGTGGCAAAATTTACATGATATAAACATCATCAAAGAGAATACCAAGGTGTTATAAACAAAATCAGCAGCAAGGGGGATTCCTACAGCACTGTTAAAAAGTCCCTTGCACTATACCATTATCTGAAGTCGCTGCTACTGCGAGTCATCTCAGGCTTAAAGGCTTATGGCGAGAGTCACTTCCGTTCTAAAGGGTTTTAGGTGTGAACCATCTCCGGGCCTAAGGGCTTCTTGTGTGAGTCAGCCAGCAACCATCTGGAGGAGAGAGAGAGAGACCAAGGATGAGATGGAAGGATGGAGTGGAGAGATATCTGAGAGAGGGAGTGTGAATTGAAGAGAAGACAGCCAAATAGTAGAGGACATTTTGACATGTAGGCGATTTGTAAGTGTCACCTCTTTCGGGATTAACACGCCATGGAATAGATAAATAGATAGACTACAATGACGAACTAGAGAGAGAGAGAGAGAGAGAGAGAGAGAGAGTTGATATATATATATATAGATATACAGACAAACAGATACATAGATAGATAGATAGATTCAGATATATATAGATATAGATATAGATATAATATATATATATATATATATATATATATATATATGTACAGTATCTCTCTCTCTCTCTCTCTCTCTCTCTCTCTCTCTCTCTCTCTCTCTCTCTCTCTATATATATATATATATATATATACTGTGGTAGGTGGGGGCGCTCACCATCCACTCACTCGATGTAGTGCTGCTTTGGGTGTCTACCCTTTCTTATCTTTCTTCCTTCCTTCCTTCCTCTTCTTTCTTTTCTTCATTCTTTCCTCGTCCTTCTGCAAAGAGGTGACTTGACATTCCCTCTTCTGTCTTTCTTGCCTTCAATCTTTCCTCTTCTTTCTGCCTGCGGGTGACTCTACACTGAGTGACATGCCAAATGGTTACCTGTACACAAGGAAACCATTTACTATAATGGTTGGTAACCGTATAACCAAAATATGGTGCCTGGTGGCTTAGTAGGAAATTATGGTACTCCAGTTGGACTAAGCCTGTGCAGGTTTATATATCCAAGGGGTGTTTGGGGTTTATTGCTCATGTAATGCCACTCAGGGATGAGTGAGGCTGGCCACTCTCATCTTAAATGTCAGGACCAACTCGCCTAGCCCCGGGCCCCTAGGCTTCTCATGGGACAACGTAGGATAGGAAGATGAATGACTGAATGAATAAATATATATAATTTTATATATATATATATATATATATATATATATATATATATATATATATATATATATATATATATATATATATGTGTGTGTGTGTAGATAGATAGATAGATAGATAGACTGACAGATATAATATACACATATAGATGTATACCGCAGTTTAACGATCCATTTGGTTAATAACCCATCGTTAGGCGGGGTATTGTATCTCTGGGTAGATTTAACATGTAAGGTAAAGGGATGTGTTTTTGAGCCTTGGGTTTCCCCCCAAAATCCCAGGTCCTTAACCCATGCAAATGAGTCCATAAACAAGTTAAAACAATCTAAATGGTCTAACAGCTGTAAAAGAAGCTAACATAAGCCTACCACCTGTAAATCACTCACTAAAACCAATAAATAAATTATGACAAGCGTCAAATACAAGTCTGGAAAAAAATCAGGCTTAGTAAATTGTTGCCCAAAATGACGATGTTCACCACACCTATAACTAAAACACATTAATCTAAGTCTAAAAACAGCTTGTAAATCAACCTAAACACACAACTTTAGTCTTAAATGTCTTCAAAATGGGTGAAAAAAAAAAACAAATCATTACACTGGGGTTTGGCCATCGTCAGGCGGGGTATGGTGGTAGTTCTACCCCCAACGTCAAACCAGGGTATCACAACTAGGGATATCGTATATCGAGGTATACCTGTATATATATATATATATATATATATATATATATATATATATATATATATATATACATAGATAGGTAGATAGATAGATAGATAGATAGATAGATATAGATATAGATATAGTAGGAGGAGACTGTAGCACGGGCCGAACAGACTGGTACTCCCAAGGGGAATGGGAATGCTGGTGATAGGGAGAGTTGGAGTTCCTGTTTCACTAGCTATCTAACCATCCCCCTTTGCTGACCTTTTCAGTGTGACAGTAACATGGAGAGTAGACCAGCATACTCTCCCAAACATTTCCTCTAACTATCTTATGCACTACACCACATGCACCTTACATTTCACACAACGTATCCCACTACATTACAGGGGTTGGCGCCAGCAAGGGCATGCAGCCGGAAAACTTTGCCCCCGCTACCTAGTAGCAGACTTCTGGGGGGAGGCATGACGGGGGTTCCGCCGGCATAGATCATGGGTCCAGGACGAGATGAGGCTCGGGCCTGTGCTAGAGGGTACAGGGCATTGCGGTTCCCAGGCTGCCACTTCCGCCCAATAGAGAGGGGCCTGAACCTGGGAGTAGCGCCCCAGGAGGCTGCCCTACCAGTGGGTGTATAATGGCTGGATAGTTGCAGTGCCAAGGCACGCTTGGAGGGTGTCCCTGCAGCTGTTCTGGCAGGGTGTCCCAAGGCCACTACCACAGCCACTGGTAAGCTAGTGGGCTAGGGGACCCAGATCCATTGCCTGGACCTGCGACTGTGCAATGAGTGGGGCCTGTGGTATGTCTACTCCCTTTACTAATCCTGACTATGACAGAACACAAGATTAAGTTTCAAAGCATGGCTGAGGACAGTAAATCACCCAGGGGGATGAGGGTGGGTTCATGGAATGTGGGAAGTTTGAGGGGAAGAGCGGGGTAAGTCGTTGAGGCATTCAGTAGGAGGTGGGTGGATGTGGCGTGTTTGCAGGAAGTCCGGTACAGGAGTGGATCAGCCAGAAAGGTTGTTGGGAGGGACTGTTGCTATAAGTTGTTTTGGCAGGGGGGGACAGACGGATATGGGGGTGTTGGTGTGATGGTTGCGGAGAAATGGGTGGAATATGTTATCAATGTTATAAGAGTAAGCGATAGGATATTGATAATGAAAATTCTATTCGGTAGGAAAATATACGGTAGAATACTCATTGATAGGGTTAGGCATATGACAGAGGAGCTAGTTAGAGAAGAACAAAGGGGATTTAGGAAGGGAAAAGGGTGTGTAGATCAGATATTTGTTCTAAGATGTTTAGTGGAGAAGTATCTAGAGAAGGGAAGGAAAGTGTATGCTGCCTTCATGGACTTGGAGAAAGCTTATGACAGAATAGATAGGCAAGGTATGTGGAAGGTATTAAGAATATATGGAGTGGAGGGGAAATTGTTGAGTGCTGTGAAGAGTATGTACGAGGGAGCTAGGGCTACGGTGCGAGTGGATGGTGAGCTGAGTTAGTTCTTTGATCTCAGTGTGGGACTGAAACAGGGGTGTGTGATGTCTCCATGGCTGTTTAATATATATATGGATGGGGTTGTAAAGGAGGTGCAAGGTAGGGCACTGGATGTGGGGGTGGCCCTAATGAATGAGGGTGAGATTTGGAAGCTTCCAGTGTTGCTGTTTGCTGATGATACAGTATTGTTGAGTGAAGATGAATGGGAGTTGCAAGGTTTGGTGAATGAATTTGGGACAGTGTGTAGGAGGAGGAAGCTGAAAGTTAATGTAAACAAAAGTAAAGTTATGGTGTTTGAGAGGAATGAAGTCACAGAGTGTGCAGTGAGGTTGGATGGTGAGGATTTGGAGAATGTGAGTGCATTCAAGTACTTGGGTAGTGTGATGAGTAAGGATGGAACTTTGGGGGATGAAGTACGTGAAAGGGTACAGCAGGGAAGAAAGGTTGTTGGTACACTGAAAGCAGTGATGAGAAATAGGGAGGTGAGTATGGAAGTTAAGAAGTCACTGCATGATGGTATTGTGATCCCTACCCTGACGTATGGAAGCGAGGCGTGGACCTTGCAAGAGGGGAACAAGTCAAGAGTGAGAGCAGTGGAAATGAGTTACTTGAGAGGAGCATGTGGAGTGACGTGGAGGAACAGGTTGACGAATGAAGAAGTGAAGGAACGTTGTGAGGTAGATGGGGATGTGGTTGAAAAGATTAGGAGAAATACACTGAGGTGGTTTGGACATGTGGAGAGAATGGAGAATGAAAGACTGACTAAGAGGGTGTATGTAGGTGAGGTGGAGGGAGGGAGAGGGAGGGGTAGACCGAGGATGAGGTGGAGAGATGGAGTTGAGAGGTATATGAGGGAGGGGGGGGTGAGTTGGGGGGAGGGTAGTCAAATGGTGGGTGACAGAGTGACTTGGAGGCGTTTTGTCTGCGGCCACCCTTTGCGGGATTAGGGCGTCGGGCTATAGATAGATAGATAGATAGATAGGAAGATAGCTGCAGTTATGTCGGCATATTCTCCACAGGCAGGATTGGATAAAGCAGAGAACGATAGATTTTGGGACGATTTAATACGTGTAGTCGGTGGTATGCGGGACGATGAAATAGTGGTTTTGGGAGGGGACTTAAATGATCATGTAGGTGAGGCAGCACAAGGTTATGAAGGAGTACGTGGGGGATGTGTGTATGGTATAAGGAATGTGGAAGGGGAAAGGATACTCGAGTTTGGGGAGGCAACGGACATGATTGTGTGCAACACTTATTTTAGGAAAAGAGAGAGTAGGTTAACTACGTATGAGTCTGGGGTAAATAGCAGTCAGATTGATTATTTTCTGGTTAGGAGGGCTGATAGGAGGTTAGTGAGGGATGTTAAAGTTATATGAAGTGAGGAGTGTGTGCAGCAGCACAAACTATTGATTTGTGATGGGTGCTTAAAGAGCGAATGATGAAATAAGAGGACTTATGTACCTAGGAGGAAAGTAAGGAAGCTGAAAAAGCAAGTAGTAAGGGATGCCTTCTATAGTGAGATGAGGAGAGTGGTGGCTGAACAGGGAGCCATAGACAGAGGCGTTAATGTACAGCACAGAGCCCTCAAGAACAATCTCTTGAGAGTTACTGATGTAACATATGGTTGGACATGAGGACCACCAAGACATAAAGTAACTTGGTGGTGCGATGAGGGTGTAGAAGCTGCAGTTAAGGAGAAAAGAAGGCTTTTCCGGGAATGGAAGAAGGGTGGCAGCAAGGAAGAATACTTGGCTGCCAAGAGTAGGGCTAGAAGAGAGGTATGCAGGGCGAAGTCTAGGTCACAGAGACTTTTACTTGATAACCTGGATCATGGGGAAAGGAAAAATAGGATATTTAAGGTGGCAAATCAGATGAAGAGGGATAATCGGGATATTATAAGTGAGCAGTGTGTGAAGAATGATGAAGGAAGGGTAGTGGTGAACAGTGATGATATTAAAGATGCATGGAGAAACTATTATAGCCGGTTGTTGAATGGGGAGTTTGGCTGGGACAGGGAAGATTTAGAGCCAGCAGATCCAGTGTTTGGCCCTTGGCCTCTGATTGATTCTGCTACTGTGAGGGAGGCAATAGGCAGGATGAAGGTGGGGAAGGCAGCAGGTGTGTCTGGGTTGACTGCCGAAATGTTGAAGGCCTCAGGAGATACAGGGGTGAGGTTAGTCACTGACCTGATAAATATGATTATTTATGAGTGTGTTGTCCTAGACGATTGGTTGAAGAGTATAACTAAATGAGTATAAAAGGGAAGGGTGATGCCCTAGAAAGAGGAAAATATAGAAGTATAAAGCTTTTAGATCAAATAATGAAGGTAATGGAGAGAGTTTTAGAAGGTATGATTAGAGAAAGAGTGAATATTGATGAGATGCAGTTTGGGTTTATGCCAGGTAGGGGGACCACTGATGCCATATTCATTGTTCGACAGCTTCAGGAAAAATATATTGGTAGGAGAAGGGATCTGTATTTTGTTTTTGTTGAAATGGAAAAGGCCTTTGACAGAGTCCCTAGAGAGGTGATGAAGTGGGCAATGAGAAAGCTTGGCTTGGGGAAGTGGCTGGTTAGGGTGGTTATGGCTATGTATGTGGGTGCTCACACCCAGGTCAGAGTGAATGGAGATTTGAGTGATGAGTTTTCCGTGAATGTTGGTGTGCATCAGAGGTCAGTTTTGAGTCCCATGTTGTTTATCATGGTACTTGAAGCCTTCTCACGTGACTTTAGAAACGGACTCCCGTGGGAGATGTTGTATGCTGATAATTTGGTGTTGATTGCAGAGAACGAAAGGGAGGTGGAGGAAAGGTTTTGGAAGTGGAGAGATGGTATGGGGCACAAGGGCTTAAGGGTTAATACAGATAAAACAAAAGTGATGATATCTAGGGATGGTGGTGGTACTGTCAAAGACGAGGGAGAGTGGCCACGTGCAGTTTGCCACAAGGGCATAGGAAGTAATTCTATCTTCTGCAGTGTTTGTGATAAGTGGGTGCACAAGAGATGTAGTGGTATCAGAGGTAGACTGTGAGATAATGCTGATTTTATGTGTATGGTGTGTCGGGGAGAGCAGGTGGAGATTGTCAGGTGTGAAAGGATTGAACATGCTGGTGAATCTCTTGAGTGCGTGGAAGAGTTTTGTTATTTGGGAGACATGTTGTGTGCTGGAGGTGAGGCTGGAGCTAGCTCTGTGGCTAGGGTGAGAAGTGGTTGGAAAAAGTTCAGGGAGCTCTTGCCTCTTCTGACATTGAGAAGGCTCTCCCTACGTGCTAAGGGGTCTTTGTATGCAGCATGTGTTAGGAGTGTGATGCTGTCTGGTAGTGAGACCTGGGCAGTAAAGGAGGCGGATATTCGCCGGCTCAGACGTACAGAAATGACAATGATTAGGTGGATGTGTAGTGCGTCCCTATGTGCAAGGTCCGGGGGGGCTGGGGTTACAGTGGAAGAGTTGAGAGGTAGGATGGGACTGGAGTGTATTGGTGTTGTGATGAGGAGAGGTAGATTGAGATGGTTTGGAAATGTGGAGAGGTTGGAGTATGATAATTGGGTGAGGAAGGTGAGAAGTGTTAATATTGGGGGTGGGGTTATGAGAGGTAGACCGAGGAAGACATGGTACGAGGTCATTAAGTGTGACGTCAGGGTTAAGGGACTGAACAGGGAGGCTGCAATGGATCGTGCAGCGTGGAAACCCGCCATTAGGTGACCAAGGCCAATGCATACAAGCATGTTGGAGCCTTTAAAAATGAAACGAATATAGATATAGATATAGATAGATAGATAGATAGACATATATAGATATTGATAGATAGATAGATATAGATGTAGATAAATTGAAAGATAGATAAACAGATATCTCTGGACTATGTTATTTAGCTATGAAAACATTGAGATTCTTTCTCTACCAGGGAGTTCCCTTAAGGCGAATAAAAATATCTGCCAGAAGTAAGGATGTTAAACTAATAAATTACACAGGCTTATGCTGAAAAAATTGCTTTCAATATTTCATATCATTTTCATATGTTTTTGTGTGCTGAATTGAAAACCATTTTTCTCCATCACATAACATTTTTTCACAAAATATTTGTTTAGTTTTCAATTATAGTTTCTTTTATCATTTCACACAGTACAGTTATTTACATATGGGTATAGTATTACAATGATAATATGTTTGAATGTAGTATTTTCTAATATTAAAATTCCATATTTAAAACAACAGTTATTTTATTTGATAATAAGCTGGAATATAGGTGGAACACAACACAGTGATGAGCCAGACCAGCACTGTAGTGCAGCAAACGTATCTCAGTGAGACTCAGTTGACTAGTGCGCTTGTAAATTACTTTCAGTGGAGTGTTTCTTTTTTTGTCATAGTGATATTCATTGAAACTAGTGGTTTATTGCTTTGATCATCGGTTTAGTGCACTGATGTAAGTGGCCTAGTGCAGAAACTTGGCAGAGATTATAATGCAAAAGAATGGAGACAATAGACTCATCTAAAAGCATTAATACCTGTTGCTCATTCTGTGCATTTAAAAGAATCGTACCAGAATTTGGCAAATCTTCTCGACAAAATCAGCTATAATGAACACTGTTGGTTCATACGTGAAGGCCTGAAAATTCTGAGTATCTTACTGGGTGAGCAGTCACAGTAGACAACATTCCCATGTTTTCTCTGTGAGTGGGACAGCAGAGCCATGATTTACACTGGGTCCAGAAGGAATGGCCAAATAGAATAAAATCTACATCTTGGTGCCAAAAACATCACCAGATCTGGCATGGTGAAGCCAGATAAAGTGCTGCTTTCACCACTTCATGTTAAGCTTGGATTAATGAAGCAGTTTGTCAAAGCCCTATCAAAACATGGAGCCTGTTTTATGTATATGTGCCAAAAGTGTCCTGGTTTGTCTGAAGCTAAATTGAAAGATGGCGTATTTACTGGACCTGATATTAGAAAACTGATTTCTGCTGCAGAATTTGAAGGTGCAGTGAGTGACCTGGCTTGCGTATCATTCCAAGAAGTATTGTCTAAGTTTTTAGGTAATAATAAGGATTCAGATTACAAAGAAATCGTGTGAAATTTGTCGGCCAAGTTTAAGGAGTTGGGTTGCAACATGAGTCTCAAAGTTCTTTTTTTTTTTTTATTCCATTTGGAATATTTTCCGAAAGTCTTTGAGCGTTGAGTGAAGAAAAGGGTGAAAGATTCCATCAGATATCAAGGATATGGGAAGAAGGTAACAGGGACATTGGGATGTCAGTATGATGGCGGACTGCTGCTTGATGTTTCGTACAAACGAATGGCCACCAAACCAAGTTTTGGAATAAAAAAAAAAAAAAAAAAAAAACTAGAAGTTACAAAGAGTAGAGAAGCTGTATGTGAGTTATAGAACATACAGTATTTTTCCTTTATGTGTACGTTTAACAAATTACACTGACTAAATATTTTCATTTTTAATTTATTTAGAACAATACTGTATAGTTCAGTTGGAATTTATGATCTGCAATATTTTTATTAATTTTCTTTAAAATTTTGAGTTAAATTGTGATGTGATGGAAATTTTCTAATGTACTTTTCTATTCTATTCATACATGGAATAAAAAAATCTCAGAATTAAAATAATTTTTAATGACATTAAAATTGCAGACCTGTGTTATTAAGACAGGTAGATGAAGCCGATGGTCATTATTTTTGTACGAAATGTATCTGTGTTCGTCTGTGTTGAAAACTCAAATCTCAGAAAGTACTGATTGTAGAAGGAAATTAAAAAAGTTGTTTAGAGACGCAGATAGACAAAGTTGATCGTCATTATTTTTGTACAGAATGTACCTGTGTGTGTCATTCTGTGTTGAAAACTCAGATCTCAGAGTGTACTGATTGTAGATGGAGAAATTTTTAATAAAAGGATATTTAGAGTCACAAATTGAGTTCACATATCACTCAGCCAGACTGGACGTCATCCAGGAGGGATGCATAAAAGTCAAGTTTTCATCTAACAGTATTATTAGTCTACCTGGCTCACAGCTGACGGGTAATCTTGTTGATGGTGTTATTAGTAATAGCAGTGGTAGCAGTAACAGTAGCAGTAGTAGTAGCAGTACTAGTAGTGTAGTAGTAGTATTAATACTGGCTTAAAGGCGGCCTTTGGCAGCCTTTCCGTTCAGTGTCAAAAAGGCTTTGTTAGGGTAACGTCAATGCCCACAATAAAGTGATTCACTTAGAGGCAGCTGAAGCCACTCGATGTTAAAAGGCAAGAAATGAGTAATAACTCGGGAACTTGTGGCCCAATTGGACTGGATATTGTTTTATTCTTCAAGTTAAAGTATTTCAGCGGTACCTTGCACTGACAAAAAGCGCGCTACAATGTGCCATTTTTGCTGTGTTACGGAAGCAAATTGATAAACCAACAAACATACAGAAAATGGATCATTATAATATAGATTAATATTATTATTATTATTTTGCAGGACAGTGTTATCACTATTATTTTGATTATGATTATGATGATGATCATGATTATTATTATTATAATTAGGATCCAAGTAAGATGGAGGAATAGAAGAAGGGAAAGACGAGAGGAAGGAGTAGTTGCAAGGAGTGTGGAAAGGTTACAAGAGGATGAGAAAAAGGCAGAGTATAGGAGAGAAGTGGAGGAACGATTGGGTAAATATGAATTGCAGCAGATGGGGGACGTAGAAGGTGTGGGCAGGATATTTACAGAAGAAATATGTGCAGCATGTGATGTGGTGTGTGGGATGAAGAGAAGACAGAGGGGGTGCAAGGAACAGTGTGGTGGACTGAAGAGGTGAGACAGGCTGTGGCACAAAAGAAGAAAGCATCCAATGAATGGATGAGAAATAGGGGCGTGGAAGAAGTTGAGAGGCGGAAGAGAGAGTTATATGTAGAAAGGAAGAGAGAGGTGAAAAGATTAGTAAGAGAGAGTAAGAAGAGAGTGGATGAGGAATTTGGAAGGAATTTGAGTGTAAAGTGGAGGGACCGTGAGAAAATGTTCTGGAAAGAGGTGAAGAGAGTAAGACAGGGTGAAAGTGAAGTTACCAGGGGAGTGAAAGATAAAAATGGTAGATTACTAGTGGAGAAGGGAGAAAAAGTGAGCAGATGGAGAGAACACTGTAAGGAATTGTTGAACATAGAGGATGGAAGTAATGCGAGTATAAGTGGGTGGGGAATGGCTGGGAGAAGGAGGGAGGTGAGAAAACAGGAAGAAATCAGTAGGATAGAAGTTGTGGAAGCAATGAAGAAAGTTAAATTGGGGAAAACCCCAGGAATTGATGGAGTGTGTGGTGAAATGTTGAAGCATGGGGGAGAGATAGTAGTAGAATGGATGTGCAAGATGTGCAGATTGGACTGGGAGGAAGGTGGAGTCCCGGAGGATTGGAAGTCAGGTATAATTATTCCCTTGTACAAAGGAAAAGGGAAAAAAGAAGTGTGTGGTAATCATAGGGGCATTTGTCTTCTTAGTATAATAGGAAAAGTGTATGGTAGGATACTTATTGACAGAGTTAGAGAAAGAACAGAGGAATTAGTTGGAGAAGAACAGGGAGGCTTTAGGAAGGGAAGAGGTTGTGTAGATCAGATATTCATTCTTAGATCATTAGTGGAAAAGTTTCTAGAGAAGGGAAAGAAGTTGTATGCGGCTTTCATGGATTTGGAGAAAGCATATGACAGGGTGGATAGACAAGGATTGTGGAAAGTATTAAGAATATATGGAGTAGATGGGAAGTTGTTGAATGCTGTGAAGAGTATGTATGATGGTGCTAAGGCTGCAGTGCGTGTGGATGGTGAACTAAGTGAATTATTCTCTTTGAAGGTTCGGTTGAAACAGGGATGTGTCATGTCTCCATGGTTGTTCAATCTGTACATGGATGGGGTAATAAAAGAGGTATAAGGTAGGGTAATTGAAGTTGTAGTGGCCCTGGTGAGAAAGGATAGTGTTGGGAAACTCCCTGTACTGTTGTTTGCAGATGATACTTTGTTATTGAGTGAAGATGAAGGGGAGCTGCAAGGCTTGGTGGATGAGTTTGGGAGAGTGTGTAAGAAACGGAATCTAAAGGTGAATGTCGGGAAGAGTAAAGTGATGGTCTTTGAGAGAGGTGAAGTCAGTGAATGTACAGCGAGGTTGGATGGTGAGGAATTGGAAAATGTGAGTACGTTTAAGTATTTGGGTAGTGTGATGAGTAAGGATGGAGGTTTGGAGGGTGAAGTGCTTGAAAGGGTACAGCAGGGAAGAAAGGTTGCTGGTTCTTTGAAAGCAGTGATAAGAAACAGGGAAGTGAGCATGGAAGTGAAAAAGTTACTACATGACAGTATTGTGATACCAACTCTAACGTACGGAAGTGAAGCTTGGACGTTGTTGGAAAGACACAAGTCAAGAGTGAGAGCAGTGGAAATGAGTTATTTAAGGGAAGCCTGTGGAGTCACATGGAGAGACAGGCTGACGAAAGAGGATATAAATGAGCGTTGTGGTGTTGATGTGGATGCGATAGGAAGCGTTATGAGGAACACACTGAGGTGGTTTGGCCATGTGGAGAAGATGGAGGATGAGAGACTGACGAAGAGAGTGTGTGTGAGTGAGGTGGAGGGGGGAAGAGGGAGGGGGAGGCCGAGGATGAGATGAAGGGATGGGGTGGAGAGGTATATGAGAGAGGAGGGTGTGAGTTGGGAGCAGTTTAGTGAAATGGAGGGGGACATGGCGACGTGGAGGCGATTTGTTTGTGGCCACCCCAAACGGGATTGAGGCGCCTGGCAATAGATAGATTATTATTATTATTATCAATTTTATTTCTATTATTATTATTATTATTAATATTATTTATAAATTATGGCGCATGGTTGTACAGTGAGTAATTAACCCCCCACGTGCCAGTACCATTTTAAAATGGTCTGACATAATTCTGCAGCCAGTGCCAGTGCCAATTTAAAACGGTCAAAAATAGAAAAACTTCACTGTGACCGCATTTATCAACATTCACTGGTAAAAATTGGCAGGCATGTAAGGTAACTGTTCCTCTACCATCCCCCAGGCTGTCAAGGCCATACACTCACTCGCTCCCTCCCTCACACTCGCTCTGCCTCACTCTGCCTGTGTGCCTCACCCAGTGCTGTACATAGTGAAGGCATTTTGTAAATATTTTCATGTAAGTTGTAAATATTTTCTTGTAAGTGTAAGGACTATATAGTGAAGTCAAGTTGTTAATACCTTCTTGTAAGTGCCAGGACTGTATGTAACAAAGTCAGGTTGTACCTATCTTCAAGTATTTATAAGATAATGCATTCCAAGTGAGAAAGACAAGCAAATTGTGATAGATGCTGAAGTAATAAGTAATCAGAAAAGTGTACTGAACATTGCTATACCTTGCGAGCATAAATACTTGAGTATACCTTACATAGAAAACGGCTTTCTCTCACGTAAGTAGTGAGCGTGAGAGAGCGACTATACCTGTATACGAGTATGCAGGACTCAATAGAACTCATTTCCGAGCCTCGATGAGCATTTTAATGGCGAAATTCGTTGTTTCCACATCAAAATCTATCATTTTAGCCCAATAATAATAGGTCGAGAAATGGTCAGCACTGAGGTGACCCAGAGGGCTAAAAATAGCCGGAACGAGGCGGGTTAAGGCTCTTTAATCGAAACGAGCTGGTGCTGGTTTATATCCAAGGAATGGTTGGGATTATTGCTCATGTAATGCCACTCAGGGACGAGAGAGGGTGGCCACTCTCATCTTCAATGTCAGGACCAACATGCCTAGCCCCGGGCTCCTACGCTTGGATGATGAGTGGAAGACGATGATGAAAATGATAATGATGATGGTGACGATGATGAAGATTATTATTATTATTATTATTATTATGTGCAGCATGTGATGTGGTGTGTGGAAGGAAGAGAAGACGGAGGGGGGTGCAAGGAACAGCGTGGTGGACTGAAGAAGTGAGACAGGCTGTGGCACAAAAGAAGAAAGCATCCAATGAATGGATGAGAAATAGGGGCGTGGAAGAAGTTGAGAGGCGGAAGAGAGAGTTATATGTAGAAAGAAAGAGAGAGGTGAAAAGATTAGTAAGAGAGAATAAGAAGAGAGTGGATGAGGAATTTGGAAGGAATTTGAGTGTAAAGTGGAGGGACTGTAAGAAAATGTTCTTGAAAGAGGTGAAAAGAGTAAGACAGGGTGGAAGTGAAGTTAGCAGGGGAGTGAAAGATAAAAATGGTAGATTACTAGTGGAGAAGGGAGAAAAAGTGAGCAGATGGAGAGAACACTGTAAGGAATTGTTGAACATAGAGGATGGAAGTAATGCGAGTATAAGTGGGTGGGGAATGGCTGGGAGAAGGAGGGAGGTGAGAAGACAGGAAGAAGACAGTAGGATAGAAGTTGTGGAAGCAATGAAGAAAGTTAAATTGTGGAAAGCCCCAGGAATTGATGGAGTGTGTGGTGAAATGCTGAAGCATGGGGGAGAGATAGTAGTAGAATGGATGTGGAAGATGTGCAGATTGGCCTGGGAGGAAGGTGGAGTCCCGGAGGATTGGAAGTCAGGTATAATTATTCGTTTTTACAAAGGAAAAAGGGAAAAAGAAGTGTGTGGTAATCATAGGGGTATTTGTCTTCTTAGTATAATAGGAAAAGTGTATGGTAGGATATATATTGACAGAGTTACAGAAAGAACAGAGAAATTAGTTGGAGAAGAACAGGGAGGCTTTAGGAAGGGAAGAGGTTGTGTAGATCAGATATTCATTCTTAGATCTTTAGTGGAAGTGTTTCTAGAGAAGGGAAAGAAGTTGTATGCAGCTTTCATGGAGGCTTTCATGGATTTGGAGAAAGCATATGACAGGGTGGATAGACAAGGATTGTGGAAAGTGTTAAGAATATATGGAGTAGATGGGAAGTTGTTGAATGCTGTGAAGAGTATGTACGATGGTGCGAAGGCTGCAGTGCATGTGGAAGGGGAACTAAGTGAATTTTTCTCTTTGAAAGTTGGGTTGAAACAGTGATGTGTCATGTCTCCATGGTTGTTCAATCTGTACATGGATGGGGTAATAAAAGAGGTACAAGGTAGGGTAGTGGATGTTGGAGTGGCCCTGGTGAGAGAGGATAGT